>NC_090934.1:574699255-575324255 GCF_040938575.1 Ambystoma mexicanum | reverse complement strand
CCGGCAGAGGATTTCACAACTTTCTAGATAAAAACTCATCAGGTGGCTTCCTGCCTCAGTTGGGCAGAGCTTAGAGCAGCTTTACGTGATGGTAGGCGGATCCTGAAAGGAGGGCCATCTGGAAGACCACATCATTAAGTAGAGTCAGCATTCAGTTCAGTTGATCTACAGCAATGCAAGTGGTGCAAACTCAAGAGTGTCTGCAACTCAATGTACCTGCTTCTCTGGGGCCTGGCACATTAAACCAAAGTCCTAAGCCTTCAATTTCAGCATGCTGCGGGTCCTCTATGTCCTGTGAAGAACAGTCGGGAAAGAGCTGCAAACTTCCCAGTTGTTACTTACCACTGGCCCCTGCCTTATCTTCAGCTCTTCCAAACTGAACAATGAAGACCTGTCCTTCTAGAACCCCACATTCCATTACAGGGAAATGAGGGACATGAGGATTCCAGGAGGGCTCCCTATATTACCCAATCACACACAAATAATCAAAAGTAACATTGAAAGAGGAGGGTTACAATGATATGGTGGCATAGGAAGGGGGCAAAGCAAGTTCCCAACTTCAACCAAAGCACAACTCACAAATACAGACCTATCTCATCCACACGACCCTTGGATTTCCATTGTGCAACCCTTAATAAAACATTCTCTCCTCTCTTGTGGAAGCCATTTAAACACAAAATAATGTCATCGAAATTCCATAAGCAGTGGCATCTCTGCTGCTCTGAATCCTGTAGAAGCCATAATCCTAATACTTTTCATCAATTCAAAGGTAGACCTTCCCCTCCCTCACCGCTCACTGGATCTATGCTGCCCTGAATCTCATGCATACACACATTCTGCAACACACACAGCATGATGCTCTCATACCACCAAATGTATAAGTTGACTTCAACAACAGAGGCAATGCATAGCATAGTAATGTTTATTCCCTATGCTAAAACTGATAATCCTCATGATATCGCCATCTGTCTTGTTTTCCAATCTCTCCTCCAACGCAAAAAGGGCAGCCTGCATCGTCAATGTGCAGGGGTGAGAACCTCTGAATGACTGTTGTGTGCCCTGAGGCCTACGGGCATGTGGCGCATAACAAAAAATAAAATAAATAAATAATGTTCTAAACAAATATTGTATCTGTTAATTCTTCCTCCATTTCAATATACATTTATTGTTGCGCTGTATTTTCTGCGTGTGTCGTTTACACTGTTTTTTGTTTTTTAGTGTAGTAATCTCAGGGGTCAAGTCCTAAAAAAAGTGGGGGGACTCATTAACACACCAATTGAATGTGGCGTCCCCAGAAATGTGCATATCAAGATGCCCTCTGAAAAAATTGGGGAGGCTTTGTCCACCCGTATGTACTCACGACATGAGCCCTGATATTCAAAGGCCAATAGCCTCTTATTATATTACTAGTGCAAAAGCCTGTGTACACAGGCCAAAGTTGTGTTGGGTGGAGGTTTCCCATCATTGTTTTTGTTAAATTTCCATTGATCGGCTAAATCAAATGAATGTATTTTTATGTTTTTTTAAATGTATATATGTTCTTAGTGTATGCTAATTGAAGTATGCTATCAAAGTGGTATCCCTGTCTTGGGCCTTTTCTGCAGCTAATTGTATTTTATCATTGTTGAAATACGCATTTTGTTTGTCTGGAAGATGAACTCAAAGTCTTATTATTGTATGCGTAAGGCAACAGCTCTCTCTAGCGGTGGTAACAGGCGAAACAAGCACATGATGGCTTTGGACAAACATAAATCTGTCATTTTATTATATAGTATGATTAACATCACTCATGAAGGAGCCATTTTTAGGTATTATGAAGAATGAATCGCCTCATGTTCTCAACTGTTTTTCAAGTGATTCCTTCAACTTAGAATCAAATATGTTCAGAACCAAATAAAGCAAATGAATCAGTCTTCATAGGCCTCAGCCAAAACTGCCCCTTGGCAGCCACAGAACAAAAGGATGCACTCACTGAGGCTCTCGACATCTCAAGCATAATGTCCACCATCAGCTGAAGCTGCTCATGTGCAGAATTAAGCAAAGGGACACAGCTTGATTGATCTCCAATACAACAAACAAATCCTCCCAAATCCTACAGGAGTGAATGCACCATGTTTCTGCATAAGGAGCAGCCTTGTTTAAGTACCACATGCCAGAATGTGACCTCTTATGGGGGGACTGCACCCTGATATATACTGCATCAAGGTGATCAACCCTGTAGATGCCACTCCCATATGCCAAACCACTGTCAACAAAAAAAATCTTCTTAAAGATACTAATAAACTCACCATCAAAGGCCTTCACAAGTGCAAGCTGGTCCAGAAATCTGGTAATTCTGGCACTCTTTGGTTTGTTTTATTCAGTCAGCACAGGGCATAGATTAGGTTTTTGCATAGAACAATGGCAGAAAAATGACTTGGGTAGGGGGTAGATGTCAAGCATCAACACTCCAAGCAGAATAGCAAACTAAAGAATGCCAGCTAACAAGACAACAAAAGGTATAGCAAAGTACCAATACCTCATACTATTAGCCTGGGATAGGGAAACAAATGGATACATCATAGCAGCAGACAGACTTGGAGCGCCAAGGCACTGGCTCAAGCTTAAACAAGGATTGAGAATTAAAGCCTTTGATAGGAGTCTGTTCACAACCCAAGTTAAAATGGGAAAAGGAGAGTGATACATTTCATCTCTTACAAGCTCTCAGAAATAGAAAATCAAGCAAAGATGAAAGTGGTGATATCAGGAATCCGTTCATTTTAAGAAGCACTTTTACCCCTGAAGAATGTTACAGCACTGTGGGCAATAGCGAACAGAAATGTGTTGAATATACCAGGCTGATATGAATGCTGTGGAATGACACTTTAAGAAAAAGTACATATCATAAAAGCAAGCACTGTGATTTGGATGGAATGATGGTGAGGTGAATATCTGTTTAATAATTCTTGGGAAGGACTCAGGCCTGAAAGCAAGTGTGCCTGTGAGAGGTGAAGTAGTGAGAAGAGTATAGTGCGCCTCCCCTGTATTAGTTAAAACATAGTATTCAATTAGCAGTGTTACCTGGCAGTGGAACTTAGTGTTCACTGATACCCACTAGTCAGTCAGTTTGTGAACATACAAAAAATGGGGTTTGCTAAATTCAGATGCACCTGTGCTTTTGTTGAGTAAACAACCTTAGTCAGACTCAGTCTTGTGTTTTATATTTTTAGAGATTTATTTGACTTCCTAAAGTATTTATACATAGTGCCACCATTACTCCTTTTTGGAGGCAAGTGCTAGTGTTTCGCCCCTCTGTGGGCTTTTTCAAGGCACATAAACTGTTAGTTTCATTTGTATACAGGTTAAATCTTCATTTGTAGACTCATTTTCAGTCTGTTTAGTTATAATAGCATTCATTACTGCCGGTTGTAGGCATGTGGTTAGTACATTTGATTTTTCAAGGCACTTAACCAGTGGGTTTCATTTGTATGCAGGTTAAATCTTCATTTGCAGATTTGTTTACAGTCTGTTTGGCTATATTAGCATTCGTTAATGCCAGTTGTAGGCATGCGGTTGGTACTTTTGGTTCACTTCGTAAGTGTATTATCATATCCTTTCTTTAGCATACATATTCAGTCAGAATGCATAGCGAATTTACAAACAGTATCATACAATTACATACAGTATCAATATCACAGTTGGTGATGCAATTGGTGGATTTGAGGTTAGGATGTGGGAGGAAAGTGGGAGGGAAGGAGGTAAAGTTAAATATTAGTACCTACATAGGTCTTGCAATGTTCCAGGATGAAGCTATTAAGGAGTCTTACCTAATGGGCTTTTTCTTATGATGTCATGCAGCATGTGTTTCTATCCAAGTTTTCCATTTCTAAGTGCAACCTGTAGTGAGTTTAAGGGTAGATCTATTCCATAAGTCCCAGTTGTCAGACTGTCATATACTTTTAAAGACATTTCTGTGAGTATTCC
Organism: Ambystoma mexicanum; assembly: GCF_040938575.1. Taxonomy (NCBI): domain Eukaryota; kingdom Metazoa; phylum Chordata; class Amphibia; order Caudata; family Ambystomatidae; genus Ambystoma; species Ambystoma mexicanum. Next base: position 575,320,292 of record NC_090934.1, on the reverse strand, counting down.
TAGTGCCCATATTATATTAGTGGTCATTGGTAATTATTTGACGTCTGGTGCCTGATTGATTGATATCTATGCCCAGTCCAATTGCAGTATGTGCCAGATTTTCTATTGTATAGGTGCCCAGTTATAGTATTGCTAGCTATCTGCAGGCGGTGCCTGACTGATATCTATGCCCAATTGTATTTCTACAGTATTGGGCCCCAGGTTGCCACTGAAATTCAAGTAAGGAAGTACAGCCACCCTTGAGAAGAATCAAACCAACATGACTACCTACCGGGTCAATAGAGATGAAGACACAAGGGCCTTTTTTCAGCAAGGGGCAGCACAGGCAATGATTTTAGAAATAGAACAACGAACACCGAAAGCCTACGAGAGAAATTAATCAAATTAGAAAGATTATCAATACGTGAAATAAACAAGTACTACATAAAAGCATCTATGCAGAACTATTTGACAAACAACCACCAAACTTTAACAACACTGACAAATCGTACCTAGCAGAGGAATGGGAAATAAACCTAAATAGAAGCTTTATGAAGATGGCCGAATTACTGATGCACCATGCTGACAGGGACACAAAACAATTGAAACTGAAATGGCCAAAATAGAAAAAGAAATACAGGAAGCAGACACCCCTGAAGCAACCAAAACCAAAAACTATAAGACAATGGACGCCATTCTTAAGCAACATCAAGACGGAGTAAAAGTGAGAAAGGCACGCAAAATTTCGAGGGACGACAAGGATTACAGACAGGACAGAGCATACATGTTTAAAAAAAAATACGATGACAAGTACAAACCATATTCATGCAACAGCACCCCAGTAACCTCATCAGCAAGCTTGGATGCTGACAGTGAAAGGGAGAATCGAACCAGTAACCAAAGACCTGCAAAGGCTTTTTTTTTCTTAGAGCAAATCAAGAGATACCACGGCAGCAACAAATTAAATTACGTAAAACAAGTGAGATTTCAGGTCCCACCCGAACAAGATACTTCAACAGCAGGATCCAGTCCAGAGGATGTAGAGGAGGGACTAGGAGGAAGAAGAGGAGAAGCAGGCGACAAACCAGCAATGACAACATGCTCAGAATGCAGACGGGAAGGAATAGAAATGAGATGAACCTGGTACTCAATCTCTCGAACAGAGTCCTAAGTGAGATGGATACACAGGCACTTAACAAAGGTCTGTCATTCGCACCAAACAAAAACATGAACTATACCCATCCCCAAATTGACACGTTTAAATGTGTGAGAAAACGGAAGTTGAAAAAATTCTTTCACAACCTGGACCCCATACAAGATGTAGAGACCATCAAACATCCTAACAGTGACTTAAGCATTACTAACATCAGGGACATGCAAACACTATTATCATTGGAGGACAACTTAAATATACCTGAAACCAAACTGATTGGCCATTTAGGAATCCATTGTAACATACTAAAGGAGAGTGGACTCAAACTGAAATCTGAATTCATCCCTATCATCCAGCAAGAGAACTGTATAGACGCCGTCTACAAGGCAGTAATCAACGACATCGAAACATGAGTGGACAAGGATGGAAATAATGCCAAAAAGAAATTAAATAGGAACCTGAGCTCATTGGAACAAATAGCAATTAAAGACTTAACATCTGACAAGGATATCATCATCAAAGAAGCAAACAAAGGGGAAAATATTGTGGTCTGCAACAGAAGAGATTATATTGAAATGGGAAACCTAAATCTCAACACCCCAGGCTGCTACAGGATAATTAACAGAGGCTTTGTGAATGAAACAACGCAGAACCTTAAAACCCTGGTATATAAATGGCACAGGAAACTCATGATTAATGAGGATGAAAGAATGGTTTTGATTACCAGTAAACCGAAAATACCAACAATATACTTTTTATGTAAGATCCACAAAAAATATACCAACTTACCAGGTGTAAGACCTATTGTCAGTGGCATAGGGTGGGCTACTGAAAACATGTCAAGATACATTGACAACATTCTACGACCAGAGGTCTTCACATTGAACTCTTACACAAGGGATACCATGCACGTCCTGGAGAAAATCAACCAAATACAACGGAATAATGGTACTTGATGGCGACTATGGATGTGAAAGATCTATACACATGTATTGATCATGAACTAGCACTACAAGCTTCCTATCACCAATTTGTGGAAATGATAAAGGAGATGTTGGGATTTGTACTAAACAACATATTTCTGTTCAACGAAACACTGTACAAACAGGCCAAGGGAATTTCCATGGGCACCTGCATTGCGCCTCCTATGACGAACCTATTTGTAGGAGAGTTCGAACTTAACCATGCCCATGCTCACCAACCTTATCAAGTAAATCTATCAAATAGCTGAGGTACATCGATGATATTTTCATCATATGCAATGGAGAAGAAACAGAATTAGATCAGTTCTGTAACTACCTAAACCATAATACATTTGGACTACAGTTCACAGTGGAAATGAGCAGCACAGAGGTGACATTCCTAGACCTATACATTTACATTGAGAATGGGCTCCTACAAACAAGGACCTTTTGCAAAAATACAGAGGCCAATACCACACTGCACCCAAGGAGCTACCACCTAAAAGCACTATTGAGAACATACCAATAGGAGAATTCACCGGAGTCAGGAGGAACTGTAGTACAAAAGACTTATGACACAGAATGCAATCTTATTGAAAATAGATTCCTAATGCGAGGGAACCCAACGAATTGCATTTCCAATGCTAGAAATAAGGTTGATTCCAAAGATCGTAAAGAATTTCTAAAACCAAAACTAAAGGAAGCAAAATCGGATGGGGACAAAATAAGACTGATAACTCAATGCTCAGAGAACAACAGTGCAGTCTGCAGGATTTACCAGAAAATCTGGCACATACTGCAATTGGACCCTGAGTTGAAGGACTACATCTCAAGAAAACCGACAATAACATACACTAAAGCTCCAACATTAGTCACTAGATTGAGCACTAGCTTCATGGACACAAGCAAGCAAAAGCTGCAAACCAGCATACTAACTGTGAAACCACTGAAAGGATTTCTTAAATGCGGCAATTGCAGTATGTGCAAATATGCTATGAATAACACCCACAATGACACCACAATCAATGGAAGAACTATAAGGATCCAAGAATGTATCAATTGCAGAACAACATTTGTGGTGTATTTGATAGTATGTGCATGCAATAAAATGTATGTGGGGAGTACGATTCGAGAGCTAAGAATCAGGATCAGAGAACACATGGGAAACCTTACATCACCAGAATGCAAGAGTGCCATGGCAGAACATTGGCAAAAAGAGCACCTTGGAGAGGAGAACAAAAGAGACGTAAAGTTCCTCAGAGATAAACATATCAGACCAGGCCTAAGGAATGGAGACCAGGAAAAGACACTGCGGCAACAAGAGGCCAGAACCATACGTCTCCTGAGAACGATCTCTGGAGGACTAAATTCAGATAATGAGATGCATTACTTCCTATAAATCTGTAATATCACTAATGATAACAATCACTGATGGTTATTACACACCTAACGTGCACTGCACTGTTACATGAACTCATAATACCATGTACATATGATAATTAACATACTTTGGGATTTCACCCAAGTACCTAATCTGCCCAATTAGAGCCTCGGAATATGGACTCTTGCACTACTGTTTTTCTAACACACCTTACCAGGCCACGCGAATCAGTATAATGATGTCAAATTCTAAACATTATATAATGATTTAAAATATTAGACTCTATATATTATGGATCACTAGAGTTACAAATGACCAATGTGGTATCTGATGACTGAAGACAAAATTATCACTGAAATTGAAAGCATAATGCAGAATTTGAACTCTCCAATTAATATTTGTATGTTTCATGAAATTAAAAAAGGTTGTACAAAATCTTATGTACAACTCTAAAACACATCAGCCTGTACAGCCTCTGAGGTGGAAGAGGCTGCTCTGGATTGTCCGTGCTAGCCTGTAAGAACAATGCGATATGTAATGAGAATATAGAAACAACTCGAAGTATTAAGTGAAACATGTCAATTAATTGTCTGAAACATATACAACACTGTTGGTTTTCCTATCCCAGTAGAAATTACTGAGATCCATTAAAGAGACCAGGGGATAGCGTGACAGTAATGGAAACAACTTCCGTTAGCAGGAAATTATCCAACCACATCCTTAAAACGTGATGACATCACTGCACTCGGGACACTACCTGATGCCACCATGACAGTATTAATCTCATTTCAAGAATGGCGGCGCTCGTGATACTACGCGGAGTGCCGCCATCCTGAAAGACGAAACCTTGAAAGAAACTTGTTAGGTAAGTGACTGTGTTATTCTCATTACGATGACCTAGGTCCTTATCCGCAAGGCCATGTTAGGCAGCTTAATCAAATAGTCATTAACCACTTTTGTTTACAAACCGCAGCGAACAGTTTCCTCTTAAAGGAAGAAATTGCATATAGACTTTGGGCAATCAACTAAGGCCATGTAATACAGGTCATTCGGATGTCAATGAACCATTATTATTGAAAAAAAGGCAGCTGACACTTTTCTCTTAAAGGAAGCATTGATTTATAGACTTTGGGCAGTTAATTAATGCAAATCTCACAATGGGTTGCAAATAGCGGCTTAATACCAACAAATTACTAAACATGAACACATGTAAGGTGTCCCAAGTTAAGCTGCAACAATTTTTAATATGCATGAATAAACGTTGTTACACTGTGACACTATAGCCTCAAAGTTAACGACCACTGCCACGCAGGTGTACTTATAGAGATTTAACACGTATCAGGATCAACACTGATATGCAAATATAAGCAACCTGGGCCCCAATACTGTAAAAATGCAATTGGGCATAGATATCAATCAGTTAGGCACCAGACGGCAGATAGCGAGCAATGCTCTAACTAGGCACCTATAGTATAGAAATGCAACTGGGCATAGATATCAATCAGTCAGGCACCAGACGGCAGATAGCGAGCAATGCTCTAACTGGGCACCTATATTATAGAAATGCAACTGGGCATAGATATCAATCAATCAGGCACCAGACAGCAGATAACTAGCAATGACCTCTAATATTTGTGTGTTTTGTTTTATTCGTATTTATATAGCGCACAACAGCCTAAGGACACTTGTTACAGGACAATGCTTAGTTACAGAGGAATGAAGCATGCATTTGTTACATAATGTGCAGTATGAGCAGTGATACAATATATGTATAAGGTTACAGTATAGTTATATTACATTTTGTGTTTATATTACAATATACATGGCAGGAATAGAGGAAATGTCGCAGTGCTAGGTTAGGAAGGTAGTCTTGAGGTTGTTGCGGAAGACAGAGATGGATGTTTCAGCTCTAAGTGTGGCAGGGAGTGAGTTCCATAGTTTTGGTGCAATATAAGAAAAGCCTAGACCTCCAGCTGTAGCTCTCTTGATGCATGGTATGTGAAGCTGGTTGGAGTATTGAGCTCTGGTGCGACAAGTGGAAGCGGTTCTTGATATTGCCTCAGATAGATATGTGGGAGCAGTGTTGTTGATGCATCTATGTGTGATGGTGAGGATTTTAAGAGTAATGCGGTCTTTGACCTGAAGCCATCGTGCTGCAAGTCTGGCATGGGATATATGGTCTCTTCTAGGAATGCTCATAGCGGCTCTTAGGACATTGTTTTGTGTGGTTTGCAGTCTGTGGATGTTCTTGGAGGAGGTGCCTGCTAGGAGAGCGTTGCAGTAATCGAGTTTGGCACCTATAGTTGCTCTGGCAATAGCCAAATGGTTGGGAGCGGATATGTAGGGTTTAATGGCATTGATGAGTTTGGTGCTGAAGGCTGATGCAGAGGCTATGGCGCTGACTTGTTTGTTCATCGATAGATTTGCATCGATGTGAACACCTAGAGTCTTGACGGAGGACGAAACAGAGATGGTCGAGTTGTCTATGTTGAAGTTGGCGTATTGGGGGCTTAGCTTAGTTATTGTGTTTTTCTGACCAAGGATGAGAATTTCTCCCCGCTAAGACAGAGGCCATTAATTGCCATTCATGCTTGAATAGTAGCATAGATGTTGTGTAGGGTCGTGGCGTCTTGGTGATAGAGTCCAGATAGAGGTATGAGTACTTGAGTGTCGTCTACGTAATTGGTATATGCAACACCCATGGAGTCAAGTAGGTCGAAGAGGGGTTTAGTGAAGAGGTTATAGAGGGTGGGAGCCGTGCATGATCCCTGGGGGTCGCCGCAGTTTATAGTGGTAGGATCAGCGTTTGCTATGTTGGAGAAGACCTTCATGGCTCTTCCTTCAAGGAAGGATGTGATCCATGATGTTGCTTGTTTAGAGAAATGGGCTGCATGAGTGAGGTGGGTGGTAAGGGTTTGGTGATCTACCAGGTCAAAGGCTGCTGATAAATCGAGAAGGAGGAGCAGGGCAGGTTTGCCTTTGTCCATGATCTGTGAGATTTGATTTTTTAGGTCTAATAGGGTGGATTCTGTTCCACGTCCAACACGGAAGCCAGATTGCCTTTTTCCCAGTATGGAGTTAGCTTCTATGTATGATTAGATCTGATTGTGGGCTGCTTTATTCAGGATTTTCAGAAGGAACGGGACTGTTGTTATAGGTCTGTAGTTGTTATTTTGCGCTGGGTCAAGTGTGGCCTTTTTCAGAAGTGGACGCACCCAGGCTTCCTTGAGATTTTTTGGAACAGTTTCTGTATGGAATGATGCATTAATGAAGGCAGTAATCAGGGGTGCTAGGTCATTGGCACATTCCTTGATGATTTTGGGAGTGCAGATGTCTGCTTTGCAGAGAGATGGTTTGAGGTTTTTGATGAGATCAAGGACCTCAGTTTCAGTGATGTCTCTGAAGGCGAATTGAGCATGTTTGAGGTTATTACCCTTGTCTTGTGTTGGGCGATTAGCTTTTTGGTTTGGAAGGGCTTTGCAATGGTTTGGGATTTTATTTTGGAGGAGTTTTATTTTGTTGAGCATGGCGGACTGGATCCTCGCACACCAGGCTTTGACTTTAATTATCTCATCTGCGGTGTCTGGGGGTGTGACTAGTTCATTGAAGATTGTGAATAATTCTTTAGCTTGGGAGTTTGCCTTTGAAATCCTCTCATTGAAAGAGTTGGATTTTGCTACTAAGATGGCTTTTTTATATTGGAGGGCTATTTGCTTGAAAAGGCTCTTATTTAGGTCACTAGGATCCGTTTGCCAGTTTTTTTGTGACTGACGCTTTTGTGCTCTGAGTGTTTGGAGTTCATCCGAGAACCAAGAGTTACAGTGAAATGATTTTTTTTCTTTCTTGCTTTCGAGTGGGGCTATAAAGTTTATGGCATTGGTAAGAGTATCATTAAAGATAGCTGATAGTATATTTGGGTCCTGAGAGAAAGGTGGTGCTAGGCAGGGGTTTTTGAAGTGGGGTCGCAAGTTGTCTAAGGTACATTTTTTTGAGCTTCTTGTTATTGCAGGTGGCGCGTGGATGAGAGTCTTAGGTCTGGGGTTGGTAGGGATAAGGAATTCAATGCACGTGTGGGCCAGGGATAGGCAGTGTTTGAGATAATGTTGGATGCACAGTTGTGATCCATGACCCAGTCAAGTGTGCGGCCTTTGGAGTGAGTGGGGGTGAGTACTTGGGAGAATCCAAAGTCTGCGAGTTCTTTCGCTAAGGTTGTGGCAGATCTATCCTTAGGATCATTGTATCCTAGATTTAGGTCTCGTAGTAGAAGGATTTGGAGGATTTTTTTTAATATTGTTACTGAGTCAGTGGGTGAGGTGCTCTTGGAAGTCTGCTGGGAGTCCGGGAGGTCTATATAGTTCATGGATATTGATTAGATTATTGGGAGAGAGCGTAAACTTGGCTGACAGGATATCAGCATTTCCACCCCATGTACTATGGTCTGCTAGTCTGATGCACAGTGAGTCTTTGTGGATAAGGGCAACTCCCCCTCCAATCCTATCAGATCTATCTTGCTGAGGATGGCGTAGCCTGGGGGTAAGGCTAGTGCGATGGCTGGGCAGGATGCATCATTGAGCCAGGTTTCGGTGATGCTTAGTATATCCAGATTATGGGTGGATAGTAGATCATTTATCTCTAAGGCGTGTGCAGGTAGGGAGTGTACGTTCAGTAGTGCACATTTGAGAGGTGAATATTGTGTGCTTTCGACATTTTTGTTTATACTAGGGTGGGATGATGTATGCTTGTTGTGGTGTGCGGTACTGAAAGCCTTAGTGTATGGTAGTGCTGAGGCAAGTTGGAGTGGTGGTGGGAGAGGGGCAGAGCATTGACTCATATTAGTGTGGGGTAATGGTGCAGTGCGGGTGCCTAATCTGGTGTTTCTTGACGTGATGGGTGTGGGTGAGCCTAGTAAATTCTTTGGAAGTGATCGATTTCTGAGATTGTGGAGTCTAATAGCTAGGCTATGAGGCTGCAACTGTGTGGTGCCATAGTGTGGTGCTGTGGCGTGTGAATTTAGTGCATGGCGCTGGGTGAGGTATGCTGGTTGTATGTGGGGAGGCGTGGTATTATGGAGGCCATTATTGTGAGGGCTATTAGGCTGGCTGGCCAGGGTGTGGCAGAGAGAGGGTAAGAGTGTAAGTCTATGCTGTGAATGGAAGGTGATATCTTGGGCAGCATGATAGTGAAGAGTGGCAGTGTGGATGCGTGCAAGAGTACAGTGCCTGGATTCAATTTTCAACGAAGCAGGCGAGGGCTAAGTAGTTGAGTGGGTAACATATCAGAAAAAATCACAGTGCCTAGATACAGTTTTCAGCGTGGAGCAGGCAGAGGCTAGCTAGTGGCAGGTCACTAGTGGGTGACAGTTCAGCAAAAATCACAGTGCCTAGATACAGTTTTCAGCGTGGAGCAGGCAGAGGCTAGCTAGTGGCAGGTCACTAGTGGGTAACAGTTCAGCAAAAATCACATTGCCTAGATACATTTTTCAGCATGGAGCATGCAGAGGCTAGCTAGTGGCAGGTCACTAGTGGGTAACAGTTCAGCAAAAATCACAGTGCCTAGATACAGTTTTCAACATGGAGCAGGCAGAGGCTAGCTAGTGGCAGGTCTAGTGTTAGCAAGTGGTAACAGCTCAGCAAAAGAAAAGACATAATGTAATAACACAGTGCCAAGATGCGATTTGCGTTTTCTGGTGGGAGCTGCACAGTGATGGTGGCGTCAGGCAGTTAGCTGCCGACAGTGCCTTAAAGGACGAATTTCAGTAGATATACATTTGTAATGGGAGGAGAAATGGGGCGGGGGTGCATGATCGCCTGATATCGTGTGGCAGGCAATGGTCATGTGCCTGGTGAATGGCTGGTTCATGTCGGATTGAGGAGGGGGTTCGGTGCCAATGTTTTACAATTGTGAGTCAGAGTTACGGACGCGTTATAGATTGCAGGGGTGCTCCGTGCTTAGAACGTGCGCATAGTGATGGTTCACTGATAGTTTGAATTTAATTAACTGCTGGCACTGGTTAATTGCCGCAGTGAGGTTAGTTCTAGATAGTTAGTGTCAGAGATCAGTGCAATAGGATCTTCTGCATGGTAGTATGCCGTATGTGGAACAGGTAATATGCGAATCTCGTCTACGGGGTTCATTTCAAACGAAAGTCTTACCGTGCGCTTGTGTGAATCATGTGGGAGTTGGGCAGCATGCTGGGCCGCTTGGCCTGGCAGGCAAATGACAGGCACTGACAGGTAGATTGGCCTTAAAAGGATGGCCTTGAACAAGGAGGGCCGGCTTCGCCTTCCGGTCAAGCCTCCTTCTGAATATGGGGCAGCCCCGCCAATCGGGATGGGCTACTCCGATGCTTCGTGGTTACCTAGCAACCTAGGCATGCTCAGAGGCTGGCGGCCATTTTAGATTGGGCCGCATGTAGATTACCTTGCGAAATGGAGTTTGGCAAGCTGTGGTCGCAGAGTATGGGCCTTCTTGTAGGTGCCGTAGCGTGATGTCTGCTGCAGTGGTGATGATGGATGTTGCTGCGGCAGAGGTATGCTGTGGGTGTCGAGGATTTTGCGATGCACTCGTCGGATGGTCCGTTGTCGGCAATGAGTGGGAGAAGGTTCCTGTAGGGGAGAAGGGCTCCTGCCCTCCCGCTCAGCTGTAGGGTACTGAATAGGCACAGACAGGTAGATTGGCCTTAAAAGGATGGCCTTGAACAAGGAGGGCCGGCTTCGCCTTCCGGTCGAGCTTCCTTCTGAATATGGGGCAGCCCCGCCAATTGGGACGGGCTACTCCGATGCTTCGTGGTTGCCTAGCAACCTAGGCATGCTCAGAGGCTGGCGGCCATTTTAGATCGGGCCGCATGTAGATTACCTTGCGAAATGGAGTTTGGCAAGCTGTGGTCGCGGAGTATGGGCCTTCTTGTAGGTGCCGTAGCGTGATGTCTGCTGCAATGGTGATGTTGGATGTTGCTGCGGCAGAGGTATGCTGTGGGTGTCGAGGATTCTGCGATGCACTCGTTGGATGGTCCGTTGTCGGCAATGAGTGGGAGGAGGTTCCTGTAGGGGAGAAGGGCTCCTGCCCTCCCGCTCAGCTGCAGGGTACTGAATAGGCACAGACAGGTAGATTGGCCTTAAAAGGATGGCCTTGAACAAGGAGGGCCGGCTTCGCCTTCCGGTCAAGCCTCCTTCAGAATATGGGGCAGCCCCACCAATCAGGACGGGCTACTCCTATGCTTCGTGGTTGTCTAGCAACCTAGGCACGCTCAGAGGCTAGCGGCCATTTTAGATCGGCCGCATATAGATTACCTTGAGAAATGGAGTTTGACAAGCTGTGGTCGCGGAGTATGGGCCTTCTTGTAGGTGCCGTAGCGTGATGTCTGCTGCAGTGGTGATGTTGGATGTTGCTGCGGCAGAGGTATGCTGCGGGCATCGAGGATTCTGCGATGCACTCGTCGGATGGTCCGTTGTCGGCAATGAGTGAGAGGAGGTTCCTGTAGGGGAGAAGGTCTCTTGCCCTCCTGCTCAGCTGCAGGGTACTGAATAGGCACAGACAGGTAGATTGGCCTTAAAAGGATGGCCTTGAACAAGGAGGGCCGGCTTTGCCTTCCGATCAAGCCTCCTTCTGAATATGGGGCAGCCCCGCCAATCAGGACGGGCTACTCTGATGCTTCGTGGTTGCCTAACAACCTAGGCACGCTCAGAGGCTGGCGGCCATTTTAGATCGGGCCGCATGTAGATTACCTTGTGAAATGGAGTTTGGCAAGCTGTGGTCGCGGAGTATGGGCCTTCTTGTAGGTGCCGTAGCGTGATGTCTGCTGCAGTGGTGATTTTGGATGTTGCTGCGGCAGAGGTATGCTGCGGGCGTTGAGGATTCTTCGATGCACTCGTCGGATGGTCCGTTGTCGGCAATGAGTGGGAGGAGGTTCCTGTAGGGGAGAAGGGCTCCTGCCCTCCCGCTCAGCTGCAGGGTACTGAATAGACACAGACAGGTAGATTGGCCTTAAAAGGATGGCCTTGAACAAGGAGGGCCGGCTTCGCCTTCCGGTCAAGCCTCCTTCTGAATATGGGGCAGCCCTGCCAATCAGGACGGGCTACTCCGATGCTTTGTGGTTGCCTAGCAACCTAGGCACGCTCAGAGGCTGGCGGCCATTTTAGATCGGGCCGCATGTAGATTACCTTGCGAAATGGAGTTTGGCAAGCTGTGGTCGCTGAGTATGGGCATTCTTGTAGGTGCCGTAGCGTGATGTATGCTGCAGTGGTGATGTTGGATGTTGCTGTGGCAGAGGTATGCTGCGGGCGTCGAGGATTCTGCGATGCACTCGTCGGATGGTCCGTTGTCGGCAATGAGTGGGAGGAGGTTCCTGTAGGGGAGATAATATGGACACAGACAATTGCGCACTAGGAATACTCACAGAAATTTCTTTAAATGGATATGACAGACTGACAACCGGGATTTATGGAATAGATGTACCCTTGAACTCACTACAGGTTGTACTTAGAAACTGAAAACTTGGTTAGAAACACAGACTGCATGACATCATAAGAAAACGCCCATTAGGTAAGACTCCTTAATGGACTGCTAAGATTCCTTATGAATTACTTTATCTTGGAAGCATTGCAAGACCTAAGTAGGTACCAACATTTAATTCCACCACCTTCCCTCCCACTTTCCTCCCACATCCTTACCTCAACTCCACCAATTACATCACCAAGTGTGATATTGATACTCTATATAACTGTAAATTCGCTATACATTCTGACTGACTATGCTAAAGAAAGGATGTGATAATGCACTTACAAAGTGAACCAAATGTACTAACCTCATGCCTACAACTGGCATTAACGAATGCTAATATAGCCGAACAGACGGTTCCATGTAATAATGTCCCCGCAAAAATATCCCCATGCAAAAAAAATCGCTGGAAAATGGACTTTTTTTGTGGGGACATTATTACATGGAACATGCGGGGGACACCCCCGCAACCCCAAAACCCTTTTTTTTCTTCATGGGGAGCGGGGGTCACCCCCGCTGCCCCTGTCCCCATATATATGGTCACCCACATAATATCACCACAACCTTTTCCCGGCGATATTATATACGGCGACCATATATATGGGGATAATATTACGTGATACCAAACAGACTGTATACAAATCTGCAAATGAGGATTTAACCTGCATACAATGAAACTCGCTGTTTTAGTGCTTTGAAAAATCAAATGTACTAACCGAATGCCTACAACTGGCAGTAACGAATGATATTATAACTAAACAGACTGTAAATTAATCTACAAATTAAGATTTAACCTGTATACAAATGAAACTAACTGTTTATGTGTCTTGAAAAACCCCAAGTAGGGGCGCAACACTATCAGGTGCCTCCAAAAAGGAGTAATGTTGATACCATGAATAAATACTTTAAGAAGTCAAATACATCTCTAAAAATATACAACTCAAGACTGTGGGCCTCATTACACGGAAGGTGGTAAGGGTTAACGGTCACCGGTAATGGTACCGGTGACCGTTAACCCTTACCGCCTTACCACGAGGTCCCTTTGCGGGACCCGACATTAACGGCTGGTGTAGACCAGCCGTTAAAGTAGGGACCCGCAAAGGGACCTTGGTGCTAATTACGGTACCGCAATTTGCGGTACCGTAATTAGCACCTTCCCCATTCCCATTATGCCCTATGGGGCAAAAATGGGAATGGGGAAGGGCAATGGAGGAAGGAGGAATTACCGCCCCGCCAACCTTGGAATAGGGCGGTAATTCCCCTTTCCTCCATGGCAGTACCGGTAATTTACCGGCATGGACCAAGGTGCTAATAGCACCTTGGTTTACCGCCTTCCGTGTAATGAGGCCCTGTGTCTGACTAAGGTTGTTTACTCAACAAAAGCCCAGGCGCATCTGAACTTAGCAAACCCCATTTCTTGCCTGTGAGACTTGTTTTAAGAGCATGGTAAAAAGTGTTTACATTTAGATCAAATATTTTCCAAGTATAGAATATGATTTGTATTATGGTAGCTGAATACAAAATATATATTTTGGAATCTGAACCAGTTATGAATTATTGCTGGTAAGATTACAATGAGAACTGAAGGGAGCAGGAACCTACAAAAAGAGAATAGTACCCACATTTCTGAAGCTGCATATATAAAGGCAGGGAGAGGAGCAGCTAGCATGGTCACGGGGGCATGTATATTCACTATGGTCAGTGTTACAGCTGCAGAAGAAGACCATAATCTAATAATGACCCTGCTGGCGCTCAGAAGAGTACATGTGATGCCCCTGCAGTACTTCCTCTGGGTTCTGTACATATCCAATGCCCTTCTAACTTCTGCATGAACCGACTGCAACCAGAGCCAGGAGTGCACCTCTGGTTTCCGTTACAGAGCCAGGGGTGGCGGAGAGCCTGCCCGGATGGTATGCCTGCTCGGGTGTTGCCTGCAGGTAGGATCCATGCAGGGGAAGAAAAATAGAGAATGGACTACTTGTGAGAGACCGTTTTTCATATCCATTGGCAAGGAGAAATAAAGGCCCACTGCGACCTCTGACAAGAACACCTGGTATGGCCATTGAAACACCCCAAAGCGCCCACTAAAGTCTGGTATTTCTGGGTCTTTCGATGCCGAGCCCATAGCTGAAGGGGAGCCCCTACGCCTGTGAACACCTTTACCCACTATACCTCAACATCGTATCCTGCATACAGTCTAATTATTGTAAAGAAAGATACAAACCACTCATACTCCTCTCTGTGTAGCATCTTGTTTCCATGATGTGCAATAGATGCATGCACCAAATAAATAAATAAATAAGCCAACAGAAGGGAGGTAGAAACCACCACATAGACACCAACCTCCCTAGGGACAGTTAAACCAGGAGTGTTTGGTCTAGAGGTAGAGCTAGTTATTAGCATCTTTTGCATATTATAGCTAGCAATAATTGTGCCTTTTGTGCAGGCATTTCATAGGCATAGAACATTGGCAATTTATGCCATCATATGATGACGTCATTGGCCAGGCATTATGAAAGGTGGTGTAGAAACTTAAAAACTGCCTTAAGAGCAGCAGCATGTAGGCTAACCTTGCTTTCAATTTGCCTCGGGGTTCACGTACCGTTTGCTTCAGTATTCTGTAATGTGTGACTCCTTGGGCAACGCAATACTTTGCGTGGGGAAGGTTATGCACAGCCTGGAATGTTTGAAATGTAGTACTTAGCCGTGCCAATCTCCTCACATCTCTACCATGTGTGGCGTTGCCCCGTGAGGGAGACGCGCACGCGGCGACGTGACGTTGCACGTCGCCGCATGCGTCTTAAATAAACGGGGCGTTCCCGGCCGCGTCAGAGCGACCGGGGAGCCCGAAGCACACAGACGTGTCTGGCCTGAGTCTGTGGGTGGAGGGGCTCACGGGCACGCGTGGGGGCACCCAGAGACCCCCAACAGTGGCGACGAGTGTTGGATGCCCGGGCCCGGCGGTGAGAGCGATCCCGGATAATTTTTCTCCGACGACGAAACATCCGCGGATGTTTCGTCTCACGCTGTGGCCGCGGACCATACACGCGGCTGGCGGCCATCTTGCGCACGTGGCTGAGGAACTTCCGGAAGCTCCGGTTTGGAGTCGGAAGACCATCCAAGCCCAATTTTTGGATTTGCTGACTGCGGGCAGCCTAACCCGCAGGCCCATGCCTGAATTTTGATGTTTTGGCCAATTTTCAGTCTGTAACGTCGTGTGGTAGCTGGAAGATGGACTGAGGTGGCTGGGCCTTCTCAGCCCACTCCATTTTTGAAGCTCAATTTTTGGAACATTTGGTTCAAGGACCCTCTTCAACCCCTTCATCATCACGTGGGTGATGGCATGCCCGCTCCTGAGATCCACGTTGGAACGGGACGCCTCAAGGTAGCTTCTTTAACCCTTTCATCATCACGAGGGTGGTGGCAGTGTGGAGAAAGGTGCAAGTTGCGGCCCTCAGGACTAGAACGAGGGTGCCTGTGCGCTTGGGCCCATGAGTGATTTCGGCGCCCTGGAGGGTGCGACTGCCACGGCCTCGGAGGATTCGCAGGACGAAAGCCTGGCAGATTTGTTTCAACAGAATCCCCCACAGCCAACCCCACGTCCTGCGACGTCTGGGCTGCCTACACCCACGGTTGGTGCCGCTCTTCCCCCGAACCAACCACCACCCCTGGCCATGGCCCAAGCCAGGGCGCAAGCGGCCTTGCAGCCCATTCCGGAGTTTGACGCTACGGGTCCTCCGTCCAGCCTGGGCCCCCGATGGAGAAGATGGATTGGACGGCTGGACATGTACTTTCGGGCCGCCCAGGTCACGGACAATGACAGCAAGGTGGCTACGATGCTGTATTCGGCCGGAGCAGCTGTACAGGAGATATTTGAGTCGTTAACTCCGGTGGACAACTCCTATGACCAAGCCAAAGCCGCCCTCCTCGCGCATTTCATTCCCCTTGCTAACGTGGACTATGAGAGGTTCGTCATGCTCTCGGCCAGACAAAAGGAGGATGAAACGCTCGACACCTTCTATGGCCGCCTGCGCCGCCTATCCCAAGGGTGTGCGTGGGGGGATGCGGAGGATATGATGAGGACCATGCTAATCCAGGCATGTTCATCTGGCAAGCTGAGGCGACAGGTCCTGAGAGAGCCCGGACTCACCCTGCCCAGAATCCTGGAGCTCGGGCGGTGCCATGAGGTGGCGGAGGCCCGTGCCAACAAGATGGAGGCCGGATCCCGCGCAGCGAGGCCGGAAGAGGTGTGCGCTGTCTGGCGAGGCGGCAGAGGGGTGCGAAGGCCCGGTGGGGCTCCCAGAGACAGAGCTGGTAAGCCAGTGGAGTCATGCCAGAAGTGCGGCTATGACCTCCCCCACTCGTCTGAGTGCATGGCAATAGGAAAGATCTGCGGACGCTGTGGGGTGCCCGACCACTTCTCGAGGGTGTGCAGGGCGACCCTGCCTGTACTGATTCCGAGGGGACAACCCCGTCTGTGGACCCCTCGCCAAAACCGCCCGCCCAATGTAGCCCAGGTGGAACAGGCGGGAGAGGAGACGCCGGCGGAAGAAGCGGAGGAAGAGGATGAGGAGAATATCTTCTTCGTCTCCAGCATGGAAGTCCTCAAGGGGAGGAGCAGGAGACAGCCGAGATGCGTCGTGGAGGTGAACTGCTCGCCGGTCCCGGTGCTGGTCGACATAATGGCGAGAGGACATTATGCCGCGCTCAACCCACCCCCGAGGCTGGCGACGCCGAGAGCCCGCATTTTTGCATTTGGTGGGCGGGTGCCCCTGCCACTGGACGGTGCGTTTGTCGCCAAGGTGGAGCATGACGGGTCGAAGATCAAGGCCCGCTTCTACGTGACTCCGGTGAGCAGCAACACCCTGTTGAGTTGTGCGGCAGCGGAGGCTCTTGGCATAGTGAGCTTCGCGTACTCAGTCTACTTAGAGGACATCAACGATCTGCTGGACAAATATGCTGACATCTTTAAAGGGATTGGGAGAATGAAGGGTGACCCCGTGAGGCTCCACATTGATGAGTCGGTGCAGCCCGTGGCTCTGAAACACAGGCGGATCCCGTTTCATCTAAGGGACCAGGTGGACAGGGAACTAGACAACCTGGTGAACCTGGATATAATCGAAAAGGTGGAGGGCCCCACACCATGGGTATCCCCTATCGTAGTGGCGAGGAAACCAAAACAGCCGGACTCCGTCCGGATCTGTGTGAACATGAGGCTGCCCAACAAGGCCATCAGGAGAGAACGACACCTGACCCCGACAATCGATGACATCATTGCTGAAGTGCAGGGGGCCCGGTTCTTCTCTAAGTTGGACTTACGAGCTGGATACCACCAAGTTGTCCTCCACCCAGAGTCCCGATATATTACAACCTTCACTACCCACAGGGGGCTCTACCGATACAAGCGGCTGAGTTTCGGAGTGTCGTCAGCAGCCGAGGTATTTCAGAACTTGATCCGAGGCGCTCTCGCAGACCTGGAGGGCGTCCTAAACATTAGTGACGACATTCTGGTCTTTGCCAGGACGGAACTTGAACATCTGAAACGTCTGGCCAAGACCCTCGAGAGGCTGCAGTCGCTGGGGCTCACTCTGGGGCTCACTCTCCACAAGGACAAGTGCGAGTTCCTCCGCCCGACCATTGAGTTCTTTGGTTTCATCTTCAAGGAGGGCGGTGTATCTCCGGACCCCAGGAAGGTCCAGGACATCAGGACCGCGCGCCCCCCTGAGTCGGCGTCAGATGTGCGGAGCTTCCTGGGAATGGTAACATACTGTGGGCGCTTCATCAGGAATCTCGCCTCGAGGTCGGAGCCTCTGAGGGCCCTGACGAAAAAGGATACCACCTGGCAGTGGGGCCCGTTGGAACAGTCGGCGTTCGAGGACATCAAAGGCGCCCTGACAGCAGATGATACCGTGGCTTTTTTTGACCCCGCCCTGGAGTCCGAGATTGTGGTGGACGCCAGCCCGTTTGGCCTCGGTGCTGTGCTCACCCAAGTGGGCAGAGATGGGGGGATAAGGCCAGTGGCATATGCCAGCAAAGCCCTCTCCGAGACCGAACAGAGATACTCGCAGATTGAACGCGAGGCCCTGGCTGTCTTGTGGGGCTGTCGGCATTTTCGGCTTTATGTGCTGGGGAGACCCGTGACAGTGGTAACGGACCACAAGCCGCTGCTTCCGATCATGGCCGGATCATCTTCAAAACCACCAGCCAGAATCGAGAGGTGGATGTTGGCCCTTCTGGAGTATAGCGTCACCCTAATCTACCGGCCGGGTACCAACAATGCTGCTGACTACCTGTCCAGGCACCCGGTGGGCGGTGGAGGACCCGCACAAGACTCGTCTGCTGAGGAAGCCGATGACCACGTCAGGATGGTGGTAGAGGGTGCCACCCCCAACGCAATGCCGCTACCCGAACTGGAGAGTGCTGCGGCCAACGACGAGTGTTTCCGCATCTTGAGGAGCTCGATGCGGTCGGGGTCCTGGAAGTCCGTGCTGGAAATGGTGGCAGGGCGCACTCAAGAAGCTAAAGTGACCCTCGAGCAACTCTGGAAGGTAAAGGACGAACTGTCCTTCACGGAGTCGGGCCTGCTGCTGCGGGGCGATCGCCTGGTGGTGCCGGGCTCCAAGATCCATGAAGTCATCAACCTGGCACACCAGGGACACCAAGGGGCCGCCAAGACGAAGGCGAGACTGAGGCTGAAGGTGTGGTTTCCCGAGCTTGAGAAAAAAGTGGACGAATTCGTAGCGGCCTGTGTGTGGTGCCAGGTGGCCTCCCCAGTCCAGCGGGAGCCTGAAATCGAAGTAATGCCACGAGGGACCCGGCCGTGGGAGGTCGTACATGCGGACTTCGGATCCACGGCCGTAGGCACTCACTTCCTGGCCATTGTGGATGAATACTCCCGATACCCTGAGGTGGAATTCGTCGAGTCGGTGGCATTTGAGCACGTGGTGGGCGCTGTGGAGAAAATCTTTGCCACCCATGGGTTTCCCGTGACTCTGTGCTCGGATAATGGGTCCCCATTCCAGAGCGCTAGGTTCTCGGAATTTCTGGAGAGCTGTGGAGTGGTGCACCGGAAGGTGTCCCCGCTGTGGCCCCGTGCGAACGGGGACGCGGAGAGGCTGATGAGGACATTGAACAGAGCATTCCGGATAGCCCAGGGACAGGGCCAGCCCCTCCAGCGGGCGCTATACCAGTTCTTGAGGGTGTACCGCACCACCCCACACGCCTCAACGGGGGTGGCCCCGGCTGAAGTCCTGTTCCGAAGGTGCCCCCGAGGTCTCCTCCCGGAGGTACATGAAAAGGAACCCGGCGTAATAGATGACCAACGGGTGGAAGCGGAGCGACAGGCAAGGACACATCAAGAGAACATACGGCGGGGTCTTCGTCCGCAGCGGCTGGAACCGGGCGACGAAGTGCTGATCAGGAATCGGCATCCCCACGGAAAACTCTCGCTCCCATATGAACCGGAGCCGCTGGACGTGGTGGCAGTAAAGGGATCGATGGTAACGGCCTCGGACGGGAAGTCGGCTGTCACTCGGAATGTGAGCTTCTTTAAGAAACTGGGGGACTCTCGAGCTGAGCTCCCGCCTGACCCGGATGAGACTGTCCTCCCGGATGAAGATACCCCCCGGGGGGAACTCGTGGGGTCGCCAGAATGAGGCACTGGAGCAGCTGGGACTCCTGCGGCTGAGGTAGGCGGGAGGTACCCCCAGAGGGCTGGGCGAGGGAGACCTGCCTATCTCGGAGACTATGTGCTGGGGCCGATTGACGGTGGTCCGGAGTAAGGGGAATCGGGAGGCTGACATTAAAGGGGCATGGGCTCTGAGTTTGTAATTGTTATGTTGTGTGCAGTGCAATTTTTGGAAGTGTCTGTTGTTGTTGTTCCTCCCGGAAAAAGGAGGAGTGTGGCGTTGCCCCGTGAGGGAGACGCGCACGCGGCGACGTGACGTTGCACGTCGCCGCGTGCGTCTTAAATAAACGGGGCGTTCCCGGCCGCGTCAGAGCGACCGGGGAGCCCGAAGCACACAGACGTGTCTGGCCTGAGTCTGTGGGTGGAGGGGCTCACGGGCACGCGTGGGGGCACCCAGAGACCCCCAACACCATGTGAATGGCAACAGCTTCATACAAGCCAACATGGCCCTTGTCATTCGAAAGATGTTCGTCCAAGCCAGGCCTTTTATTTGCAATGTTGGGCTTGTTTTGGCCTTTCTGATTTTAAGTCCGGCAGTACATGCCTCCAAAAAAAGTGCTGCGTGAACAGTTCCCAAATAGAAAGGGGCGTGTTGAAATGTATGCAATTGCCATTGGGTGGCTGGGCCATCAATCAGCCGCAACTAAAAATGAAGGTATGGCTTGAGGGATGCCTTCGTCTGGGGTGGCCCACCCATAGGACAGTAAGGAGGAAGGAGGAAGCAGGAAGACTACTGGAGAAAGTTGCCAGAATGGGCTAGACTCCTCGTGTCTTGTAGACAAGGTCAATGCTTTGGTGTCGGATGCTAGTTCAACAAGGGTAAGCCCGTGGTTACAATTAAGACATCCTCCTTAGGTTTCTTTGGGTGACCCTTGCCCAACTCGAGCTTTTTATTAAAGCACGTGAGTCGAGCACAAAAATGCCGTATGGCAGCAAAATGCAGGAAACACAAAACGCACAGCCTCCCGACATGTGTTAAACAATGCCGCTATGAATACATCCAGCTAACCATGAACAGCTGTCCGGACTGGGACTAGGAAGAGAGCTCCTCCAAGGAAAAACGCAGTGTTTGGAATCATTATTATACGTATTTGTAAACAGATCGAGGCACACTATGGTGCATGTAAAGAAAGCTGAGAACATCACCTGCTTTCTAAAGAGAATGCCCAGCCATTGGCTGGAAAATGAAAGATTCCGCGAGTTGCTAAACATTCCATGAAACATGAGACTCATGAAATGAGAAACACATGTTCTGCTTTCCTTCCTTGCCCACTGATCCTCGCAGGATTAACAGATTCTTGACAACCTGCTCCATTTACACAGACCGAGGTAGGTGGGGGAGCTTTTGGGAGGCTTCTTTTGTTCACGGATCATTTTCTGTGGGCATCACATTGTTTCAGAAGACAGCTAAACAACGTACAAGAAGAGCACAACACTGAAGAGTCAAACACAAACATGTCTCCATTCACATGCTCTTTACCAATGCAGCTGAAGCTGACCACATGGTCACCCATGTTACTGTTCTGCACTCAAAACCATATACTTCCTTAATGTTGTCCAATGGAGAGGGCAATCGAGTCAGAGTGTGACCGGGGCAGGGTCAGAGGGTCCCTGGGTGAAAACATTACAACCAACTACCAGGATGTTATGTTAAGTTGTTTTGTACCGCACACCATTAGCATTGGCGTAGTCTCCAGGCGCTCTTGTGGTTCTGTAAGAGAGTGACAGGCCGATTCATGGAATAAATGTGCGCCGAAAATCCCGGCGCAGAGGGGCCAATACGTGCGCTGCGCCGAAAATCAGCGCAAAGCGCAGGGAAACCAGCGCACGTCGATTCATGGAAGTCCGTGCGCAAGAAAAGCAGAGGACGTGCGCCGAAAAAGCGCGCGGCGCAGGCCGGCGCACAGGTCAACCAACGTCGTGCGCCACGGCCACTGCGCCATCACTCCGAGCGCAGCGCACAGCTCTAAAGTAGGCGGAACACAGGGCGGGACACTCGGAATGGGGAATAAAATGGGGCACAACACTCGGAATGGGGAAGAATGTGGGCGGCACGGGGAAAGTTCAGGAGGCAAGTGCGCGGAACGCCCACACGCTCGCATACAACACGTATTCATGGAATAGAATAGGGCAAAAAAGCGCACGCTCAAAGCAGCGCACAGGCACAAACAGGCACAAACACGACCGCCACAAGAAAGCAGGCGGTAGCGTGTCTGCGCCTGCAAGAAATGTGCGCTAAAAGGCGCGCCAACAAATAGCACCTATATACAGACATAACCAATGTACAATACTGTTGCCCTCCTGGACAAATGACGTACAAAGGGGTACCCACAAACACAGACACGCGCAGAGAGAAAAAATAAACGTGTGCGTGCATACCGGGGTGCGCGGTAAGTCCCACACGCGATATGGCAGGGAACGTGGAATCGAGGGGTGCGCGGGAAGTTGCACACGCGAAATGGCCGGGTACGTGGATTTCAGGGGCGCGCGGGAAGTCCCACACGCGATATAGCAGGGAACGTGGAATCGAGGGGTGCGCGGGAAGTTGCACACGCGAAATGGCCGGGTACGTGGATTTCAGGGGCGCGCGGGAAGTCCCACACGCGATATGGCAGGGAACGTGGAATCGAGGGGTGCGCGGGAAGTTGCACACGCGAAATGGCCGGGTACGTGGATTTCAGGGGAGCGCGGGAAGTCCCACACGCGATATGGCGGGGAACGTGGATTCGAGGGGTGCGCGGGAAGTTGCACACGCGAAATGGCCGGGTACGTGGATTTCAGGGGCGCGCGGGAAGTCCCACACGCGATATGGCAGGGAACGTGGAATCGAGGGGTGCGCGGGAAGTTGCACACGCGAAATGGCCGGGTACGTGGATTTCAGGGGCGCGCGGGAAGTCCCACACGCGATATGGCAGGGAACGTGGAATCGAGGGGTGCGCGGGAAGTTGCACACGCGAAATGGCCGGGTATGTGGATTTCAGGGGCGCGCGGGAAGTCCCACACGCGATATGGCAGGGAACGTGGATTCGAGGGGTGCGCGGGAAGTTGCACACGCGAAAAGGCCGGGTACGTGGATTTCAGGGGCGCGCGGGAAGTCCCACACGCGATATGGCAGGGAACGTGGAATCGAGGGGTGCGCGGGAAGTTGCACACGCGATATGGCAGGGAACGTGGAATCGAGGGGTGCGCGGGAAGTTGCACACGCGAAATGGCCGGGTACGTGGATTTCAGGGGCGCGCGGGAAGTCCCACACGCGATATGGCAGGGAACGTGGATTCGAGGGGTGCGCGGGAAGTTGCACACGCGAAATGGCCGGGTACGTGGATTTCAGGGGCGCGCGGGAAGTCCCACACGCGATATGGCAGGGAACGTGGATTCGAGGGGTGCGCGGGAAGTTGCACACGCGAAATGGCCGGGTACGTGGATTTCAGGGGCGCGCGGGAAGTCCCACACGCGATATGGCAGGGAACGTGGAATCGAGGGGTGCGCGGGAAGTTGCACACGCGAAATGGCCGGGTACGTGGATTTCAGGGGCGCGCGGGAAGTCCCACACGCGATATGGCAGGGAACGTGGAATCGAGGGGTGCGCGGGAAGTTGCACACGCGAAATGGCCGGGTACGTGGAGTTCAGGGGCGCGCGGGAAGTCCCACACGCGATATGGCAGGGAACGTGGAATCGAGGGGTGCGCGGGAAGTTGCACACGCGAAATGGCCGGGTACGTGGATTTCAGGGGCGCGCGGGAAGTCCCACACGCGATATGGCAGGGAACGTGGAATCGAGGGGTGCGCGGGAAGTTGCACACGCGATATGGCAGGGAACGTGGATTCGAGGGGTGCGCGGGAAGTTGCACACGCGAAATGGCCGGGTACGTGGATTTCAGGGGCGCGCGGGAAGTTGCACACGCGATATGGCCGGGTACGTGGATTTCAGGGGCGCGCGGGAAGTCCCACACGCGATATGGCAGGGAACGTGGAATCGAGGGGTGCGCGGGAAGTTGCACACGCGAAATGGCCGGGTACGTGGATTCCAGGGGCGCGCGGGAAGTCCCACACGCGATATGGCAGGGAACGTGGAATCGAGGGGTGCGTGGGAAGTTGCACACGCGAAATGGCCGGGTACGTGGATTTCAGGGGCGCGCGGGAAGTCCCACACGCGATATGGCAGGGAACGTGGATTCGAGGGGTGCGCGGGAAGTTGCACACGCGATTTGGCTGTGTGCTCCCAGGCATTACCTGTACACCCTCCACGGCCCCTGCAGGCAGCACACACCACAGGGAACTACCCTGCACACCTGCTCATGTCTCCCACCACCCCCACCCCCAGCACTGTGGGCAACCTGCCAGCAGGCCCCCACCCATGGGCAACCCATGTCTCCCACCACCCCCACCCCCAGCACTGTGGCCAACCTGCCAGCAGGCCCCCACCCATGGGCAACCCATGTCTCCCACCACCCCCACCCCCAGCACTGTGGGCAACCTGCCAGCAGGCCCCCACCCATGGGCAACCCATGTCTCCCACCACCCCCACCCCCAGCACTGTGGCCAACCTGCCAGCAGGCCCCCACCCATGGGCAACCCATGTCTCCCACCACCCCCACCCCCAGCACTGTGGCCAACCTGCCAGCAGGCCCCCACCCATGGGCAACCCATGTCTCCCACCACCCCCACCCCCAGCACTGTGGCCAACCTGCCAGCAGGCCCCCACCCATGGGCAACCCATGTCTCCCACCACCCCCACCCCCAGCACTGTGGCCAACCTGCCAGCAGGCCCCCACCCATGGGCAACCCATGTCTCCCACCACCCCCACCCCCAGCACTGTGGCCAACCTGCCAGCAGGCCCCCACCCATGGGCAACCCATGTCTCCCACCACCCCCACCCCCAGCACTGTGGGCAACCTGCCAGCAGGCCCCCACCCATGGGCAACCCATGTCTCCCACCACCCCCACCCCCAGCACTGTGGGCAACCTCCCAGCAGGCCCCCACCCATGGGCAACCCATGTCTCCCACCACCCCCACCCCCAGCACTGTGGGCAACCTGCCAGCAGGACCCCACCCATGGGCAAGCCATGTCTCCCACCACCCCCAACCCCCCATCCACCTGGGGCACCCTCCACCAGGCCCCCACCCATGTCCCCCTGGCCCCTGGTCCTGACGATACACAATAATGGCAGTAATGACCAGCATACCCAGCACAAACACCCAGGCAAGGATTGCATGCACCCACATAGTGAATGCAATCACATGACACAACCCCAAAGGCAACTAAGCAAAAGAACACATGTCCGCCACACACACATACACAATGGGTGCAAGTCAATGTCAAAACCCATATCATGGCATGTAAGAAATCAAAGAAAAAATGACACAAGTGTAAGATAATATAAAAATGTATTAAAAAATAAAAATAAAGTAAACTCTGACAACTATCTGGGAAAGCAAATAAAAGGTCCATGTCCGGGAACAAAAATGAGAAACCAAAAAACAAAGGATAGAAAAAAGAATCGATTTTGTCCAAAGTAAACACAAGTAGAATGAAATGAAACATAAACCATTACGACATGGTGTGACCAATATGAAAGTAAAAATAAATTATCTCACAAAAAAAATAACTATATTTACAGGATTGTTCAAGGGTCCATGAGCCCAACACCACTAATTAAACCTAATACTAACTATCTAAAAAATATATGTACAAAGAAGTGGCCATTGTCCAAGCGGTCCAAAAAAAAATTTCAAATAAAGGAAACCTAGCACTAACTAACTAAAAAACTATATACAGAGGCAGCGGGCTAGTCCTGCGGCTCACTTGGTGATGTTGGCCAGGGCATCCTCGAACTCCATGTCTATGTCCTGGAGGCGGGACTCAGTCCTGGCCCCGAGGTCTCGCAGGGACAACCCCATGTGCTCTCCAAATTCCCTGCGAGCCTCCTCGAGGCACGCAGCCCGCCTCAATGCCTGATGCATGGAGATCTCCGCCCTGGCCATGGCGAGCCGCTCCTCTTCCGCCCGCTGCCGCTCCGCATCTATCCGCTGGCCAAACTCCTCCCACACGGAACACACCGCCATGCCAGGGTTGCCCTGCCCTCCGGCCGATGCCTGCCCCTCCGATCTTGATGGCCCTGAGCCATGATGCCTCCCACGTCGAGCCCGCTGCTGCCTGCGACGCCACTGCCTCTGCCAGCACGACGGCATCCAGGCTGATGGTAACCACCGACGCCGTCGTGCACGTGCCCTGCCCGATGATGCCGGCACATCTTCCATCTGCTGGGGTCCACTTGCTGTGTCGTCCACCCCTGCTGGACCTCCGACTCCCAACTGCGGCAGGGATGGGATCCCCACCGAGCTGGCTGCATTGGTTGGGGCAGGTCCACAGGGGGCCATGGTGGCATCTGGGCCGGAAGACGGCAAGGAGAACGACTGGTGGATAGCCTGCACAGAGGAGGAGAGGGCCGTCAGATTGGCCAACACATGCAGGAACCCCCCGAACATGGCCGATCCCAATTGGGCCACGTCGGCACGGTGCACTTCGTGATGACGTGCGTGCTCCTCCCGGGAAGCACGCACGGCATCACGAATCACAGCCGTGCGCATCGCGACCCCAATCAGGACCTGCTCCACGCGGCCAGGGGTTCCCACGGCCGCAGGTGGAGGGGAGTCAGTTGACATGGACATCCCCTCTACCTGCGGACGGGCCTGGGACGGGGCATCCCTGCTGGTGCATGGTGGTGCACTCACAGGGTCAGGGACAGCGACATGCACAGGCCCCTCCACGGTGACCTGTGCTGCCTCCTGCCCCTGGCCCTGGACTGCACCACTTGCACCAGCAGGGATGCTCCCACCAGGGCCCATGTGTGCACCAGTGTCGGCCTCCTCCTCCTCTGTGCAAACCACCAACCTGGATGGCTCCTCACCGTCTCCCGCCGTAGCAGGCCCCTGTGGGGGCTCACCCACCCCTTCCGCTGCAGCCGTGGGGGCATCCCCGCCGCCTTGCTCCACAGCGCCGTCTCCGCCCTCTTCTTCACTAGCCGCTGTGTAGAGGGAGACAAAGAACACAAGCATCAGGCTACTGTACAATGGTCCCCTAGACAGGAAGCAATAGCAGATGAGCACCCCTGTCAAAGTACACTTCCATCATGTCCCTCCACAACACATGGGTCAGTGCAGGCGAAACACACACAGTAACAGGCATGGTGCATGCCATGCACATTTCCATGCATGTCCAAATGACTATTGAAACATTCAATGAAATGTAACTCACATGCATCATGGCTCATGCATATCACATGCACACACTACACCTCAGTCACATCCATCTGGCCACAATCACACCAAACACAGGCAAAACAAGGGTAAGGTGGGTGCGTCACTGAATCTGTGCATTGTCACACACATGAGTCATGCATCCATGGCATGCACAAGTCACAGACATGCAGGTCAGGCACACAGACATGGCTACCATATATGTACCTGGCATCAGCACCCATCCTCACCCCCATCCATGTCCAGGTACAGAGACTGCCATGCTCTCATGTCCCAAATCTGCATAGTGCTCCCCATGCCGCATTTCTACACATGCAACAACCATGTGGGTCACACATCACTGGTCGCACAGGCAGTAACATGATGTCCCAGCACACATACATGCATATATGGCACATGGCACACATACAGGCAAGTATCATAGAACCAGCACACCGCAACATGCCCTGTCTCACACAGTGATGCTTGGACACTTACCGCTCAACTCCAGACGGGTCTCCCTCTCAAGGATCTGGGCGTGGAGCGCTGGGCGTACGCGTTCCAGGACCCTCTTCTGGATGGTACTCATGTGGCCCCGGCCCCCCTCCACGAGGCGCCGGGCCTTCACAAGGGTCCTGGACCTCAAGTCCTCCCAGCGCTTCTTGATCTTCAAGACGTTGCGGGTTGCCACCCCCTCCGCGTTGATGGCAACCACACAGTCGGCCCAGATCCTCTCCCGTCCTTCCTTGCTGGCGCGGGACGATCCAAAGAGGGCATCATACTGCCCCAGGACATGCTCCACCAGGGCACCAACTTCGGTGGCAGTGAAGCTGGTGCCCCTCTGCCCCTCTGGCCTGGGGTTGCCACTGGTGCCAGATGTAGAAGTGCCCGACATGGCAACCCCAGAGGCAGGTGTGGGTGGGCAACTGGGTCCTGGGGCTGGGCTGTGGAGCGATGTAATCCCAGTTGGGAGTCTTCAGTTCCAGCAGGGGTGGACACAGCAACTGGACCCCTGCAGATGGCTGATGTGCAGGCACCAAATGGCAGGGCACGGTGGCAGCAGGCAGGCAGGCAGGCAGGCAGCAGCAGATAGCACGTGGGAGGCTGCTCAGGGCACTTGGGGGGCAGTAACTCGGCCTTCGGGGCAGGAGCGTGGTGTTCCGTGTGTTTTCGGGTGGCCAGCTTGATACGGAGTGATTTGGCACGTGAAATTCCTGCACGTCAGCGTGAAATCCGAGGAAAGGCCCTTAGCGCGTAAGTGCGTCAGCACGCATACGCGATTCTATTGGACCAGAGTCCCTCATCGCGTGAGCGCGTCTGACGTGATCCGCACGGGCGTTCCCCACTCAGCACGTGAAGACGGAGCACACGTGGAAATCCTGCACGTCTGAGTGTAATCGCGTGTAATTGGCCAAAAGTGCGCGTTCACGCCATTGGCCTATGTACGTGTATTTCATCGCGTGTAATTGGCCAAAAGTGCGCGTACAC
Source organism: Ambystoma mexicanum (assembly GCF_040938575.1). Lineage (NCBI taxonomy): Eukaryota > Metazoa > Chordata > Amphibia > Caudata > Ambystomatidae > Ambystoma > Ambystoma mexicanum. The sequence continues at coordinate 575,291,905 of NC_090934.1, read as the reverse complement.
GCCATTGGCCTATGTACGTGTATTTCATCGCGTGTAATTGGCCAAAAGTGCGCGTACACGCCATTGGCCTATGTACGTGTATTTCAGGGCCGCGCGGCCCCTTACACAGGCAAGTACGTCAGCGCACCTGTATGCCTGCAGCGTGGGAATATATACACGCGATTGGAGTGGGAACTCGATTCCAGGGGTGCGAGGCTCACACGCTGCCTACTACACGCGCAAGGCATTAATTTGCGCACTTTTCAATAAACAAGCCAGATGCCAGGATGAACATACCGTTCCTAGCAGCAGTGGCAGTGGGCTACCAAAGGAGGATGAGGAGGAGAGTCAGGGCCAGAATATTCACACCCAGAACCAGCCTATTCGGGATGCCTGATGACCAGGTGTATGGGAGGTACAGGTTTCCAGCACACATCATACTGGACCTGGTCAGTGAGTGGGAGGATGACCTCACATCACCCACCCTGTGCTCCCAAGCACTCAGCCCCCTGCAGAAGGTCCTGAATGTACTGCACTTCTTGGCCACTGGATCCTTTCAGCGGACAAGTGCCATAGTGGGTGGTGTGTCACAGGCCACGCAGTCACGCTGCCTACACCAGGTCTTGAACATCATCACTGCACGGCCCTCAGTCCGCAGGCACATATATCTCCCCAGGACTCATGCAGAAAGGCGGACGTGCATCCAGGAATTCTATGGTGTGGCTCAAATCCCCAAAGTGCTTGGTGCTATTGACTGCACACATGTGGCTCTACGTCCTCCCAGGGCAACAGAGCACATCTATAGAAACCGCAAGCACTGGCATTCCATCAACGTCCAAGTTGTATGCAATGGCAAGGGAATCATCACATCAGTATATGCCAACTATCCAGGGTCCACCCACGACAGCTTCATCTACAGAATGTCTACCCTATGCCGGGACCTAGAGGCTGGCCAGCATGGAGATACATGGCTGCTTGGTGAGCATGAATGCCACTCCACATGCATGCATGTCAGATACTGGGCCATGACACAACACCACTAATGATACCCATCACCACCTCCGCAGGGGACAGTGCCTACCCTATCAGCCCCCACATGATGACCCCAATCCGGAACCCCACCACGCCACCCCAGGTAAGGTACAACACAGCCCACATTGCTACACGGGGCATAGTGGAGCGCACATTCGGAGTGCTGAAGTCACGCTTTCGCTCCCTTGACCGTTCTGGCGGGCAGCTGTTATATGCTCCCCGAATAGTGTGCAGGATCATAGTGGCAGCATGTGTCCTGCACAACGTTGCAACACGCCGGGGCCTGCCCGTGGACATGGTGGTGCCCCCACATCCACAACCACATGCACGCCCGCTGCGCATGGGAGGGGAAAGGGCACGGGGGGAGGCAGCCCGTACGCAACTGGTGGCCAACTTCTTCACCTAGGAATCACAGTGCTGGCTAGTGCACACTGCTCTGGCACATACCATCTGACAATCAATGATGACTCTACCTGACAATGTCTGAAAATTACTTGACAATGAACTGTCAGATACACATCAGCCTGAGATTGTTAACATGGAAGTGTCAATATGTGTGCACCCCTAGCTACACATACACCAGCTATGCATCACAATGCAAAGACACAACTCCATCAATCTAAAATGCATTGCCACAGGCGATTCACTACATGACAACATTGCCATGTCACCCACTCCCTTCACAGTCCCGCCACTGAGGACACCATGTCATGGTATGTGACAGCAAACAAACTGGCCATCACAACATGACACCAGTGTCACAAATAGCAGTGCCCAAAATGGAACATAGCCGCACTTGAGCAGCTAACCGCCCTGGGGCCACTACTACACACCTGTGTAAGAGTAATTTCTATCAAATTACACACCAACCCACCCTGAAGCCCACCCAAACAAGACACATTGCATGTAATCAATGGTAGTCTCATTACCTGAATCTGCTGGTATGTCCTCACCGTCCAGGTGTACAGTGATGGCGCCATGCAAAAGTGTCAGTGCACATCTACCGACATGTAGTGTGACTCCAGAGAGTATGCCCTTGTGAAGATCTGTGTGAAATACCTGCAAAACATGAGCAACATATGTAAGTAGAGGCACATATCATACCATCATGCATAGTTAGGTGCAACAACAATGAACACTATGAATGTCTACACAGTATTGACTATGGACTGGCCAACAGCTCATGGGAGTCCAATGTCACCGTGTAATTTGCTGTCACTTGGGCACACCCTTTGCAAGCCCATGGAAACGGAAGCAGGAGGGGTGTGGATGTCTGCTACCCAAGCATCGAAACCAAACTCAGGACAAGCCTGCATGTGCCCAGCCACAATACAGTGTATGCCCAGGTACCCACACAAGGCAACACTCTTGCAAAATAAAAATGAAAAAGAGAAAAAATGGCCATGAAAGGGCCGGCGGGGGGGGGGGGGCCACCTATGAGGTCCGAGGACAGGATGCACGCCACAATCCACCTGTGTGGATCATGGGAAAGGAAAACACCCCATAGGCTCGTGGCCCACACGGCTACTCTGTTGTGGGAGATGAGTCGCTATGGCTCTGCCCAGACCCTGCAGCTGACTCTGGAGGTGGGGGAGCTGCCTCAGAAGATGGTGTGACAATGGGAGGCAGCCCACGCAAAGCACGAGTTTGCTCCTCCATGGCTGCAAGCAGGCGGGTCTGGTAGTTCTGGTTCTGGGTTATAATCATGCGGAGGTCCCCATGCAGTAACTCCCGGGATGACCTGACCTCCGCACGAGTTGCCTGCATCTCGGCCGAGAGCGTCCGTGTCAGACGCTCCAGCTGCTCCTCTGTCCTTCTATGGGATGAAGCCTCAAGCTCTAACAGGGTCGACCTGAGGTGACGGAGTTCTTCCCTCAGGGCTTCCCTGTGGCGCTGGGACTCCATGGAAAGTGATTCCCCCAGAGTCGCCAGTGCCGCCCGCCTGTCCATGTTGGACGCCAACATATCCTCCCTGTGTGCCTGGCAGATGGACTCTGTAGCCTGCTCCAGTCGCTCCATCAGCCTTTCTGGGGGGACAATGGAAGTGGCCACCCTATCCATGGCCTGTGCAATCATCTCGGATGATGCTGCCTGTTGGGTGGCCATACCGTAGATGGATTGCTCCCATACGGTATTGCCAGGTGGCATACGGCCACCACGTTGACGGGCACCACACCTGCCTGGGGCAAGGCGGACTGCGCCTTGCTGTGCCGGCAAGGCCTCAGGCTGCAGGACTGCATTCCCTCTCTGATCTGCAGCCCCAGGAACAGGATCAGAGATTGGGTGGTGTGGCCCTGCATCCGTAACCACCGGAGGCTGATCTGCCGACACTGACATCCCCATTGAGGCCAATGGCCTGGCTGCAGGTGGGTCGGACAGAGGAGATTCTCTCCCAAGAACACTCACCTGCGACTGCACATAGGTGTCATCCTCCGAGTCTACACCTGAATACTGCTCGGGGGAGGAACCCCCAGAGACACCCCTCGACAGCACGGCCTGCAGCACTTGTGGGTTTTCACCCACAAACACACCACGTCCCTCACTTGTGGTAGGTCGGCCCGGGTTGCCCTCCTGGGACGGCTCCACCACCACATCCCCAGCATCAACAAGTGCTTCGTCCCCTGCAAAGACATGAAAGAGAAAAATGGAAACAGGCATTAGCACCATGGCATGCAACAAGGGCTGATGAACAACATAGGCAGTAGTCCTACGACACATGTCCTACATGACTGGGAGTCCTCCTATGCATTCACCATCACTGGGTCTGTAGGGGAGGCTCAGGGCATACTATGTACTGATTGGAGAGCAACGCCTGCTCACCTTGATGCCTAGCACTGCCATCACACATTGGGCGGTGATTGCCATGTCAAAGGCACATGCCATCACACACATGGCATGTGACATAGCCACCAAGTGAGGAGGGAGAGGAGGGCTACTTTTTTGGATTTCAACCACTCTGGTCCTGACATTGCATCGTCACATCAATTAGTATACATGTTGTACATGGATCTGCTAGTCCAAATTGGCAACGATGCACAGTGCCTTGTCTAGATCAACATAATGCAGTAAACATTGTGATTCCACCTCCCCAACACCTGTAACGGAATAATTTTGCATTCGTGAAGCACCGGTCAAGTAATGTTTGTAGGTGCAGCGGAGCACTGAGGGGTGGTGGGGCAGAAGGGGATGCCAGTCAACAATACTACTGGTGCTGGTGTCATTCATGTCACGCAAGTGCAGGGGTGGGTGGCACAATGAAGTGCAAGGGGGAGTGGCGGCTGGAAGTGCTGTACAAGGTAAGTAGGACTTGACGTCAAGGGCAGATGGTGTTAGGCGCAGACAAGTGCTGGGGGGGGTGGCCTATAGGGGTACAGAGACAATCATGCTGTGCTGTGGGCTCGGAGGGGACAGGGGAGGTACACACTGCCTCTGGCTCGGCAAGGTCCTTTCAGATTTCTATGTGTCCTGCAGAGTTGTCACATGCCGCAGATATGTGCCCTTGGATTGGGGATCTCATCTTGGTGAGAAGGGTGAGGCGCTATTGCCTTTGGAGCATGTGGCAGGCCAGTTTGCCAGAGGATGGCCATGATGCAGGACATTCCCTCTCTGCCACCCGGCACCTGTGGTTTGGGTTCCCAAGATCCGAGTCATGCCAGGACTCTGCATTGGCATGGGGCTTCAGACAGGTGGTCATGACCGTGGCTAAGACATCCAGTGTACCTGACATGGAGTGGAGCATGGAGTGGGCCCTGTCAGGATGGGAGTGAGCCTAAGGGGGAGCTGGATGGGGGGGACATTTTGGCAGCATGAGCCTCGACTGACACACACTTCATGGGTCGGAATACAAAGAAGGTGTGTGACAGTGGTGAGGGTGGCTTTGCCTGTGGGGTGTTGAGGGTGAGCTGGGAGGAGAGGAGAATGTGATCACTCCAGGAGAGAGGAGTGCAGAGATGGACGGAGAGGGGAAAGTCAGATGAGATCAGAGCATCAAGAGTGTGCCCTGCAGAATGAGTAGGGACAGACGGGAGTCTAGAGGGTGAGAGGGAGTTGCTGAGGTCACAGAAAGGTCAGGTGGGGGCGTCAACAGGCATGCAGGTGGATGCGTACCGCACCAAGGATGAGGAATTCTGTGTCTGGGGACATGAGTGAGGAGGAGAGGTGAGGACACTCAGAAAGGAAGTAGTACATTTGACCAGTTTTCCCAGACACAGTACGCACTGTTTGGAATGTCAAGGTGTGGTGGACAGTAACCTCACACAAGCCATTCCAGAGTGGAGTAGGTCTAAGTAGGTGTGACAGTGGCAGGAATACCCTCAGGGAAGCCAAGGGCACACCCCCCCTGCACAGTGGTGGCGGGCCAAGGAGAGGGTCAAGGATGCAGACAGAGCTGGCCGTCTGACATGTTTCCATGAGACCAAGGATGTCAAGGTGCATAACCTCATGTAAGTGACAGTTATCGGAGGAATGCCTGATGCAGCCGCAGTGAAAGGAGTGTAATTGTGGAGGAGGTTGACAGCCTTGTAGGACTTACGGGGAGTGCTAGAGATCAGAGGTGCCGCATGTGTAGGAGTTGGAGTGGGAGGCGGAGAAGGTTCATGGGAGGGTGCAGGGAGCCAGTGCAGGATTGATGAGGAGAGAGGAGGGGGGACAGCAGGAGAGGTAAGGAAGTTGATGAGATGTGGGTAGCATTTCTCAAGGAGATTGAGGTTGGCCTAAGGGCCTTGGACTGAGACGCTCCCATTACCATGCACATCATTAGTGGTATCTGAGGATTGGAAGGAGGCCAGGAGTACACCCCAACGGGTCCCACCTATGATGGTGGAAGAGGAGCAAGGAGAGAGGACAGGGACCATGTGAAGGGTCTATGGGACAGGCAAAGGCATGTATGAGCAGATGTCAGTGAGAGTTAGCTTAGAGTAGGCTCAGATGCACTGGTCAGCAATAGGGTGGGTCGCATTGGAGGGCAGGCTGCCCTCATTTGACTTTTGGCAAGCAGGTGTCGTGCGTAGGGCACGATGGTCTGAACTGTAGAAGTCATGGAAGATAGACCATGAAGAGCAGCATGGAGTGTGAGGGAATGGGGCTCGAAACCAGACGGTACCAAAGGACCCAGGAAGGAGGTGGATCTCAAGGCTACATCCACATTATGACTGCATGTTGGTAGGCATTTATATACAGAGGACGCATTAGCATGTGGTATCATTGCATGTCAGGCATGTGAAGATGAAACTTGAATGGCTGGGGGAAAGGAGAGGAATGGTATGTAAGACATCAGATGAATAGACAGGGGAGTATGAGCAACAATGTAGTGACAAAATTACTAATCAAGGGCAACTTCCATGGTGTTGGCCCATATGTGCACTGTTGCCAGTAGGGATAGTGCTGTGGCCAGATGGTGTTGCACTGAACATACTGGATGAGGCACATGGGTGCCACTATCAACTCTGCCACACACCCCCTTGACAGGCACCCAACATGAATGCTTCACACACACAACATGCACAGGGATGATACACACATGCATGTGCACTCACCGGATGATGCCTCGTAATCAGGGAGGTCTCCCACACCTTGGAGTTGTCCCTCGGTGACGTAGGATCCAGCTACGGACTCGTGTGGTGTGAGTTCTATTTCCTGTGCTGGGGACCCACCTCCAGTCACCAAGGTTGCGGCATGACTTGAGGCCAGCTTATCCTTTGCCCTGCGCTTAAGGTCATTCCAGCGCTTCTGGCAATCACTAGCTGTGCGCCTCACTACTCCAAGGGCACTTATTCTGTCAGCAATGGTCTGCCAGTGTGCCTGGCGTCTGGCATGTGTGGTCTTGGACCCTGCAACGATGACCATTTCCCTATCATGATCTGACACATACTGAACAAGTGCATTAAGTTCGGCGTCTGTGAAGCTTGGCTTCCTTGATGGGCCGGACTGTGCAGCCGTGTCTGGGGCATCAGCCTGTGCCGGACGTGCACTCTTCCTCTTGCGCTTGGAAGGGGGTGGGGATCCAGAGTGTCCTACGCCGCTGTGGACACTAGGGGCAGGAGCCGTGGTGGACTCTGTACTGGGTGTGTGTGATTGCCCACTCAGCATGGGAGTAGGTGCAGGCATTGGGGGTAGTGGGATGGGGTCAGGCCTGATCTGAGGTGCATGAACTAGGACCGACACAGTCTTGGCAGGGTGTATGAGAGGTGGGGTGGATTGAGCCACACCCTGGCTACGGGGGCCAGCAGATGACCTATCTGGCATAGATGCGCGTGCCCTGATGACACCAATGTGCACCGGTGCACGTACAGTGGACCTGCTGACCTGGATGTCAGCGATGGAATCACCCTCGGACAGGTCTGGTGCCACAATGGCCTGGTCCGACATGGGCTGATCAGGGTTGGTATCAGCCACATGACTCTCAACGGGGGGGGGGGGGCATGGGTGTCCCTGACTGTTCCTCCAGACTGGGGGGAACAGGGGCGCCCTGCAAGTCACAACCACGTCCCCTGTTGGATCCTCCACGGCCACCACGTGTGGCTCGGCCACCTTTGCCACCCTTACGGCTTGCACGCCTCCCAACCATGGCACTGATGGTATTGTGCGTATGGGAGTGGGTGTGCACAATTGTCCTGGGCAATTGGGTGTCAAAGGGGTTGGGTACCAGATGGTATTCGTACCCTAGTGCAGTGGCAAGGCTATATGACACCCCTGGGGAAAGATGACGGGTCACGCAACGCACAGGCACCCCAGAAAAGTTAAGGAAAGTGCACAATACCCCTCCTAGACCACGTGTGCTGATGGAAAACCCTGCACTACGCTGTGGCATCCAGTAACACAATGAACGTATGCGTGTCACACGCGGCCTAGATTGACCTCTGAAGGGGTAGGCTACACACGGGGCAAGCACAGATGTTAGATACGTGCGTGACTCACCGTCTGCCAGGTAAAAGAGCGTGAAAAAATAGCACTTTTGGTTGGCAACACCCCCGCCAAAAGAAGAGGTGTACGCTGTCTGAGGAGACAGGACAACTGTAGAAGGGGACACTGTTTGAGGGAACAGGCCCAGGAAAACCAGTACAAGAGGAAAAAGAGAAAAGAGCTGTCAGAGGTAACAGGGAGTACGAACTGGAAACGCCGTGAAGTAAATCGCGTGTGAAACGACAAGAAGTACCGAATTCACCCACTCGCTCTCCACGAAAAGCACGTACAAGGAAATTGTGTTCAACACTACCTTTTATACAGGCCCACACGTACATCGTCACTTACGGCGTGTACGTGCTTGGCCCATTTTCACCAATCACACGCTTTGGCACTCCTGCGTGTAGGTGTCTTTTCACCAATCACACGCTTTGTCACTCCTGCATGTGGATCCTTTTTCACCAATCACGCGCTTCGACACTCCAGCGTGTAGCTCACTTTTCACCAATCACACGCTTTGTCAATCCTGCATGTGGATCCTTTTTCACCAATCACGCGCTTCGACACTCCTGCGTGTCCCTCACTTTTCACCAATCACACGCTTTGACACTGCACGTGCAGGTAACTATTGACGCACATATGCTGGTGACGGGTTTTCGCGCGATGAGTGGGGGGTTTTCAGGTGCACATTCACTCCCTATCAGGCTGTCCACGCGTTCTAACACGAAAGACCACGCTCCTGGCCAGGAGGCCAAATTTAAGTCCCCAAGAACCCTGAGCACGCTCCCACCTGCCATCGGCTGCTGCCTGACTGCCTGCTGGCCACGTGCCCCACAGTGCTGGTGGGTGGGGGTGGTGGGGGCCTGGTGGAGGGTGCCCCTGGTGGATGGGGGTTGGGGGTGGTGGGAGACATGGATGGGGGCCTGATGGCAGGTGCCCCTGCACTGCTGGGGGGTGGGGGTGGTGGGAGACATGGGTGGGGGCCTGGTGGAGGGTGCCCCTGGTGGATGGGGGTGCAGGGGGACATGATCAGGTGTGCAGGGTAGTCCACTGTTTTGTGGGCTGCCTGCAGGGGCCGGGGAGGGTGTACAGGGTACACCTGTGGGGGCCCACCCAGCCTATTCGCATGTGATAATTCCCACGCACCCCTGTGATACACGTACCCTGGCCAATCGCGTGTTGAACTTCCCGCTACCCCTGTAATACACGCACCCTGCCTGTTCGCGTGTGATGATTCCCGCGGACCCCTGTAATACACGTTCCCTGGCCTATCGCGTGTTCTACTTCACGCGTCCTCCTGTAATACACGTTCCCTGGCCCATCGCGTGTTGAACTTCCCGCTACCCCTGTAATACACGCACCCTGGCTGTTCGCGTGTGATAATTCCCGCGTACCCCTGTGATGCACGTTCCCTGGCCTATCGCGTGTTCTACTTCACGCGTCCCCCTGTAATACACGTTCCCTGGCCCATCGCGTGTTGAACTTCCCGCTACCCCTGTAATACACGCACCCTGGCTGTTCGCGTGTGATGATTCCCGCGTACCCCTGTGATTCACGTTCCCTGCCTAGTCGCGTGTAGTACTTCCCGCGTACTCCTGATTTGGAGATTGCCCGCTTTGCTTTCCTTGTTTGCCTGCCCTGTGAAGTGGTCCGGGGTTAGCGCAGCCCTTAGCGATGATTTAGCGCTTTTGATGGCTTTTCCGTGCGCGAGGGCGTTCTTGGGGGCGTTACTGGCGCTGCTGCAGGCTCGCTGCGATTCTCTGCGCCACGGCTGTTTTGGGAGCTTGAAATCCATGAATACGCTGTGCGCGGAAATCTGTTTTAGCGCACGTGCCTGGCGCAGACTATCGCAGGCGCACGCTGTGCGCCAGCCGCGTGCGCTACTTGTGCGCTGGATTCTATGAATTAGCCTGTGAGTTGGGTAGGTCAGTGAGGGAAGAGGGAGTAGGATAGAGGTTGTGCTTTTCTGTTGCTGCCTGTAGAACCAGGAGGAACTTGCGTCTAATGCGGGTCTGGTTTCTAGGTGTGTTTGAATTGTGTATACTGGGGCTATTGCGTCCAGTGATTGGGTGTTTGTTTACGTCAGTTTGTTTCGTGGTGGATGTGTGTTTCAGTGGGAGTTAGACTGTTCCAAAGGAACATGTGAGGTAAGTGTGGGGTATGCCATTGCTACAGGATGTAGGGTTTTTCATCTCTTTGATGATTCTGAAGAGTTCTTTTTGTAAATTTGTTGCCGATTAGATCTTTGTGGTGCAGTATGTTTTTTTTTTTTTTCTTTGAGGACTGCTGATTTGTGTATTCCGAGTTGTCTTTGGGACTTTATTTTGTCAGATTGATTGTTTTGATTTCTTCCGAGATTTTCCAGTTTGCGGTTTGTTTTTCTGAGTTCTCTCAACTCTTCAGTGAATGGTCTTTTCTTTTTTTAAACTTTATTTTTCGCTGACGGTTACAACAACTTGAATCAAGTACACTTCATTACATACAAATTAAGAACCACAATGCATATAAGCCAGCTATATGTCTTGTTTCATTGTGTTTCCACTGCCCCTTGTGCTCTGTCGCTGAGTGAAGCTCATCATGTTTATCCGCTAGGTAGCGGTGGGATGGGGCCCAAATGTTTTTTGGTCTACTCGCAGATCCGACATGTGATATAAAGCTTTCCTTGCAGTCATTTATGTACATCTTTTATCCATGATTGGATCGTGGGTGCCTTACGCGACTTGCAGCTTCTAAGGATATTTCACTTGGCTACCGCCCCAGCCACAGTGAATAGCCATCGTGACTTTATGGACATTTTTCCTATATCCCCCAGTGGGTACTTCTGTGGGGTGAGGGGAATGTGAATATCAAGGATACTGCTGATCGTGGTCCCAGTATTGGTGGATAGCTGGGCAGTACCTGGACATATGGATGGAGTTTGCGTCCGGCGTGTTACATTTGGCGCAGGATGCAGGTTTATTCTGACAACATTTTGCAGTCTTCTTGGGAGTAAGGTTGAGGTGATTAAGCATTTTGAACTGGACTAATGAAAGGTTTGCATTCAGAGAGATTGCTTCAGTAAGCTGTCAGTATCTCGCCCATTGCGTATCATCTATTGCTATGTTTAGGTCCCTTTCCCATTTTGCTTTCATCATGTTCTTGGATGGGGTGTGGGATTGTGCCATTCTGTATAGCTTAGATATGCCACTCTCAAACCCCTACCTGGGATACGGTGTTTAGTAAGAATGGATGTGGGGTCGGCTCATTGGGCAATGAGGGCCATTTGTGCCTGCAGGCTGCTTTTAGCCGGTGGTAGTGTTACTGGAAGACCATCCCAGATTTTTTCCTGCACCTCTTTCAGTGTCACGAATCTACCCCCCCGGGAACAAACCCCCCACCATCATTTCCTTCATAGGGTCCCATGTTATTTCCATCATTGTATCAAATGTAGGGGTGATGCCTGGGTAGTGCCAGAGGGGAGAGGATGTGTTGTATGGTTCTGTGCATCCTACCCTGCGAAACAGCCCTGCCTAAGCTCGTGCCGTGCAGGCCACTGGGTCCATGTCTCCAGTTTTTCCACTGGGCCAAGTGAATATCATAGAGCGTATGTCTACTGGGGCAGCTGCGTATTTCCCCACATGTATGTGAGCATAGTTTTCTGTATTCTGGGACCAGTACTTTGCAAACTGTGCTTGTGCCACGTAGTAATAGAGCTCAAAGTCTGAGGCGGCTAGTCCACCATTGTGATATTGTTCACATAATTTGGGCCAGCTCATTCTTACCACCGCCCCCCCATACGAAGTTTGATGCAAGTTTTTGTAACCTAACAAAGAACGTTTTACCGGGCCATATCGGGATGTTGCTAAATAGATATGAGTTTCAGTACCACTACCATCTTCAGTAGGGCAATGCAGCCGTACATTGAAACCAGGAGTTTATTCCATATCTTCAGCTTAGTCTCTAATTGTGATACGTCTGCTTCGTGGTTGGCAGAGAGCAGTGTATTTCTGGCCGTGGCTACTATGATGCCCAAATATCGGGCAGAGCTTGGGGACCAGCGATAGTCTGCCCTGGTTTCCGTCCGTACCGTGCCTCGTGTTAACGGGATGATTTCTGACTTGGCATGGTTTATTTTGTATCCACAATATCTAGAAAATTCTTTTACATCTTGCATGACCGGTGCCAGATTAATTTTGGGGTCGCAAATGTACAGTAGTGTATCGTCTTCGTAACGCGAATTCGCGGCCCTCCCCAATTGATTTCAGATACCTCTACCCTTGTGCTTGTGTTGTATAAACGCTGCCATTCCTTCTATAGTAAGGGCGAAAATGAGGGGGGTCAATGGGCAACCTTGGCGTGTTCCCCTATTTAGTGAGAATCCTGTCTCAGGAGGATAGCTCAGGGGCAACGCGCTCGCCTTGGAAGCAAGCCGACATGGAGCAACACACATTCAATCTCAGGGCCCGCGCTTAGAAACCTCTGGGTATTAAGTGCGTTATAAATAACCTATCATATCATATCATATCAGATGACAGGGTGTGATTTGTTCTAATTCTTGGACTAGGGTCTTTGTATAGTAGTCATATGAACCCCATGAATTGTGCCTCAAACCCCATGTGTTCCAGCATTGCAAACATGTACTGCCAAGAAACTGAATCAAATGCTTTTTCCGCGTCTAGCGAGATCGCTAGTACTTTTGCTTTGGGGTCAAGTTGGGATATTATGGCGAATAGCCTGCGTATATTCAGGGAGGTTGATCTCGTAGGGATGACTCCTGACTGGTCGCGTTGCACTCACTTATTCATGTACTGTAATAGTCTATTTGCTAATGCTTTAGCGAACATTTTGGTGTCCGTGTTTATCAGCGATGGAGGACGGTAGGATGTGGGTTCGTGTTGGGGTTTGTTTGGTTTGAGCAGGACTGTAATGACTGCTTCTCTCATAGACTGGGGAAGTCCTCCCGTTGACAGGGCACCCTCCCATACCTCCAGTAATATAGGGGCAAGTTCTGCCATGTAGCATTTGTATAAGTCTACCGGGAGACCGTCTGTTCCCGGGGCCCTCACTGCCGTCAGGTCGTTTATCGCCTGCTCGATTTTGTCTACTGTCAGGGGAAGTTCCTCCAATGGCAATCTCTCCTGGTGTTCTAGTTTGGGCAGTGGGAGCGATCCCAAGTAGTGGTCTAGCTCTATTGTTGATACTTGGTCTGCGTTTGCATATAGTGTGGCATAAAACTCTAGGAACACCCTATTTATTTTCCCAGTCTCTGTGTGAACCGACCCATCACCTCCAATGATACTTGTGATTGGTTTAATATTGTGCTCCGCTTTGACTAAATTGGCCAGGCTCCTGCTTGCTTTATTCCCCTCCCCATATCTTTTGGCCCTCATCGGTTGGGTGATGTGTAGTATTTCCTGCTCTGCCAGATTCCTATATTGGCTAGTATAGATGTGAGTCCCTGTCCATGGTCGGACCACTTTTTCATTCATTTTAAGATGATATATGAAATATTTACCCATAATAAGAAACTTCCCCTTAGCACTTAGCCTTATAGAAGCTTAAAAAAGCTGATTCAAGCAGCTCTTGATCCATGGATCTCTGTTTTGAATGGTTTGATTAGGGATGACTCCTCTGTTGAGGATATTACTGTTGCTTACCTGGATACCCTTCAAGAGGCAATCAACACCCTGGCTCCCATTTCAAACAAAAAAATAGTGCAGAGGGAAATCAACTTGTGGTTTACCTGTGACTTGCAAGAACCAAAAAGCACTAAAACCAAGGCTCTCTAAACTTGGAAAAAGTCTTTATCCAATGCTGATAAGGAAATCTATAACAGACATGTGAGTGTCTACAAAAAAGCTGTGATCACAGCAAAAAGAGCATACCTGATGGCCAAATTGCTAAAGCCCAGTCAAAACCTAAGGAGCTATTCAAAGTATTTAGAAATCTTTAAACAAAAAAGAACACCATGTAGGACACCATCACAAAAGATACTAAATGGTGTAATCAGATACAGGAGGCTATGGATGCGAAGCTTAACAAAATTAACAGAGGCATTTTAAGCGCTAGAGCAACCTTATCACACAAATGTCATAAGGACACTATTGTACCATCTAAATGCTGGAAACAAGAAGAACTCTTCTCCTTCAAACCTATTCCGGAGACAGAACTTACAGCGATAATACAAAATCTTAAACCATCTAACTGTAAGGGAGATGTCTGCCCCGCCCTAACAATTAAAGCTTGTGCCACTTCACTTAGTCCTACTCTCTGTAAGTTTGTTAATGCCTCATTTAGAGACTGCTCTGTGTCTACTTGCATCAAACACTCATGAGTTACTCCTTTATTAAAAAAACAGACTTTCCTCCCGATGGCCCACTTAATTATCGCCCAATCTCTAATTCCCCATTTCTATTGAAGATCCTTGATAGAGTCGCTTATAATCAATTATTGACTCATCTGAGAAATGCTAATAATCTGAATAAGAGACAATCTGGCTTTTGGGAAAAGCACGGTACTGAGTCCGCTCTGCTGGGTTTAAAATCCAGCCTCCTTCGTCATATGGATCAAGGCATCACCAGCATGCTGATGCCTTTGGAGCTATCTGCCGCCTTCGACCTGGTAGACCATACAGTGTTGGTCTCCAGGTTGAGGGAGGTGGCAGGTTTCTCAGTGTCGGAAGCTGAGTGGGTTACCGCCTTTCTGAAAGATCGCCAACGGAGAGTGAGTAGTAATCTAGCAGATGCTAAAACCAAGGAGTTGACTCAAGGAGTCCCACAAGGAGCTTGTCTTTCTCCCATTTTTTATAACATCTTCACAGTGCTTTTTCTGGACTTCCTGGATATCAATGACATAGAATTTACAAACTATGCTGATGACACCCAATGTATCATCCCTCTTTTTGGATGATGAAATAAACATTTACAGGATTTATCTTCTCATCCAAAGTTGGATGTGCTCCAATGGACTGGCCGTTAATACAAGTAAGACTGAGTTTATGCTTATGGGTACTGACCCTAAAATCTGGAAACTGGAAGACCAGTATTCCCAACTTGTGATTGATGACTGTGCCATAAAAGTCAGGAGAAAGGTTAAGACTTTAGGGATATATCTTGACTGCAATCTTAGCATGAAGGCGCAGGTCAGCGGTATGGTGGCTTCATCTACCTATTATATTAAACTGCTCTCCCAAGCCCGTCCCTTTCTCTCACAAACAAGTAGAGAAACCCTAGCGAGAGCCTTGATTAGTTCAAGGATAGATTACTGCTGTAGTCTCCTGATCAGCCTTCCTAATTGCGAATTGAAGAGGTTGCAAGTGGTGCAGAACAACGCTGTTAGGGTTGATCTGGACATGAAGAGATCAGACCATATATCTAAGGCGAGATGGGAGCTACATTGGCTCCGGATTAAGTAAAGAATTCTCTTTCGGGTCCTGTCCATTTCATTTAATTGTATGAAAAACTCTGGACCTATCTACCTTAATGAGGAATTGAGGCTTAAGACGAGTAAATACAGTCTTAGATCAAATAATCACTCCCAGTTTATTGTCCCGGCCTGTAGATTGTCACAGGCTAACGTCAGAGCCTTCTACTCCGCAGCACCTACGGCTTTGAACAATCTCCCTAGTAAGTTGAGAGATGAAACCTCTATCAGAGTTTTCATAAAAGGCCTGAAGACCTACCTGTTTAATTAAACACTGTTATGGCCCTCCCGTTAGCTTTTCTCCCCAGGATTTTCTCTTTTGTGGCTTGTTAGCTTTTTGTTTTCTGTGTATGTTAGCGCCCTTAAGCCCCAGGGTCAGTGGTTTTGCGCTATACCAGTATTAACTAAATAAATAATAAATAAATATTTCTCTAGCTGTTCCTGTGAGGGCGTGAGAGTTTCTTCTCCCGGTGTCACTGCTTGCATGTTTTCAAGGGAGCGCAGCGTAATTTCTGTGTGGTGTATGTCTGATCTGATTGTGCGTAGTGTACCATGTGTCTGCCCCCTTAGCCAGACCTTGAACAATTCCCACACTGTGGCCACAGACCCCACCTAACCCATATTGCGGTCGAAGTAGTGTTGTATATCGTTCCTCAAAGGTTTGATGATGGCCCTATCTCAGAGCAACGCCGGCAGCATCCGCCATAGGCGAGCGTCCCGTTCCTGGCCAGTCAAACCCAATGCCAACAGCACTGGTGCGTGGTCCAACAGTGTTAGTGGGAGGATGGTGTATTCTTGAAACTGTAGGGTGTGTAGCGTGCAACACAGCCAGTAGTCAATATGTGAGCGTGAGTTGTGCACCTGGGAATGAAATGTATACTCTTCTAGGTTGGGGTGCAATTCTCTCCAAGCATCCGTTAGTAGGAGATGAGACATACCCTGCAGTATAGCCTGTGCCACTTTAGTGTGTGCCCTGGGATTCCTGTTTGTTCTGTCTTTTTGCGGGTTAAGAATGGTAATGAGGTCCCGGCCCCATATGACCCTATAGTCATCCAATGGGGTTAGTTGGTCAATAACGTATACGTAGAAATCAGACACGCCTGTATTTGGGCCATATGTGTTGAACAATATTACATTGTACATATCCCATACAACCCATCTGATCACATAGCGCCCCCATGCATCCACCATTGATATGGTCAGTTGGAACGCCGTGCGGTGGTGTATAAGGTCAGCACCCCCCTAGATTGCTTGGAGTAGTAAGTACCCACTCGCATCGGGCCCCAGTCTCGCGCAAACGTCTCCACTACCCTTTATGTGGCATGTGTTTCTTGTAGCATCAAGACATCATGCTTGTGCCTCTTGGTGTATGCTAGGGTTTTCCAGACTTTAATTGGATTGGCCAAACCTCTTATGTTCCAAGTAAGGAGCTTAAACGTGTGGTTTACCCGGTTTGTGCCATCTTACATCAGTATTTGCATAGTATATCAACTAGGCATGTACTCTATGGGCTTTGTAACTCTTCTAACCGTCAGTTTTTTCTTGTGATCCTACCCCAACTGCCCCCCCTCCTCCCTCACCCTCGCCATCCCTCCAACTGGACAGTGTAGTCCCCAACCTTAACTCTCTTGTCTGATACAGTGGGTGGCGCCATGAGGCCACAACAGATAACATTTGCTTCAACTTAACAGGTGCCGCTTTATGTGACTCTAGCGGCTTCTGGAGAACCTCTTGATATGGTGCCTCGGTAGACTGTGTAGGTATGAACTATGCCCTTTTTGCAATGAATCAGGGCAGCAATCAGCTGTTGTTGGGTGGAGCCGGAATGTTCTGTTCCATGAATGCCATGGCCTCCTCTGAGGATTCAAAGAAATGGGCTCTGCCCGCATGTTGTACACGTAGCTTTGCTGGGAACATCATAGCGTAAGGTATCTTTCTTTCTCTTGGCGCCTTTTTAACTTGGTCGTATGTCTTTCGGGCAGCCTGGACCCCATTTGAGAAGTCTGGATAGATGTGGATTCTGGCTGAGTCGTAAGACAAAGTACCCTTTTCTCTTGATAAACGGAGAATCAGATCCTGATCACGATAATTGAGCAGGCGAGCAATGATAGTGCATGATGGGGCCCCTGGTTTGGGCAGCCGGGCTAATGATCTATGAGCCCTTTCAATGAGAAATTGTGGTGAGAATTGCGCTTCTGGGAACATTTTGCGGTGTGCCTCCTACAGGAACACTTACATCGGTACATTTATGAAGCTCTCGCCCATTCCCACCATCCGGATGTCATTACGGCCAGGTCATTGCATTTGACTGGCACCACCTTTAGGCTTTTCTTGATGTCCTCAATGTCTCTGCCCTGTGAGGCTGCTGTCTCTTCCAGCACGCTCCCCCTGGTCTCTGCCTCTGTGACTCTAGTGTTTACTTTTGGCAGGTCCGCCCTTATGGAGACTATATTACTGCCTATGTCGTGCAGTTAGTTATTCACTGCCGCAAAGCTGGCCTGCAGTGCTGTCATGTAGGAGTCCATATTTATTTCTGGGTACAGCTGACTCACCCTGGGGGGCTCTGGTGGGGGCCCTCACCCTCCTCCGATGTATTCACGTTTGTGTAGGCGTCCATGGGGCCCTTCTTGTTGTTTTTTGTGCCCTGTGTCATGTCCTTCCTTGGTAGTCCTACTGACCTTATTAATGTGTGTTTTGTGTGCGTGACAAGGATTTGCAATCTGTATGATCTCCAGGGTATGTTGGGTGGGGGCAAAATGTTTTTGTCCCTCTAATTTGAATGTTGGGGACTACAATATTGTGGGGACTGAGTTTCTCCGTTGTACTACTGCTGCCGTGGTTTGGACTGGCAGAGAACCACCGGTAGGTCCTCCTGTGGTCAGGATCTGTAGGTGCAGGGCTGTATCTTTATCTCCTCAGAGGTGGGTTGGTATGTTGTACCGACATGCCCCAGTTTGTGCACACGTCAGAACTTGGTGGATAGAAGCGTTATGATGTTCACACACTGTGTACGTATTTGAGGCCTTAATTATGCTGTGATGGTGAGCCCTCTTTGAATGATCTTACTAGCAGTTCCTTGATGTGATGTGTGCCCCTCATGGTCCCTGTGATGTTCTGGGGCTGTGCATTGCAGAATTGTGACTTTGTCCTGTTGCAGGCGTGTGACTGTTTATGCAAGTGCTCCCTTGATTTTTCTGGTGCTACAAGCCGGGCTTGCCCGATGTCACTGGCTGTCCTGCACTGTGCATGCCCAGGTTTTATAGGGGCGATCACCTTTGTATTGGGGCAGCGGCTGTGTGTTGTTTGGGTGAGTGAGTGCTCCCCGGGGCGGCTATGCAGCAGCAGTTCCCCCACGTAGGGCTGCAGATGTGCCGTGGAGTTATCCACACCGCCCCCCAGCCGCACAATTCGCTTTGTTCCACGGCACTCCCAGAGGGCCAACCAGTGACTCTGCGTGCGATGAAAGGTTACGGTCATCAATTTCTCCTACGGCTGAGCCAATGCACGTTGTTTTATGCCAGGACAGCCTCCCGATTGCTCAGTGACCCTCAGGGCATTTGTTTGTTTCTTTATGTTTGTTTCTTTATTTGTAACACCACCACAACCCGAAAGTTTCAGGGCGCGGGGACATGGATATTTTAAGCTTACAAGTTACAGAGTATTTCACAGGAATTTACATCATTTACAAATTGCATAATTAAAGGAATGGTTCGGCCAAAAAATGTTATTGCCCAAAAAGATGGTCAATAATAAAACAAATATACTTGCACATTTTTTTTTAAAGTTCCTATGTAAAATTTTGAGCAATTCAAGCTCAAAAATTGAAAAAGCAAGCACATGGGTTCATCCATTTTGTGAAATGGATGCCCGCCTCTGCTGGCTTTTGCTTTTGCGGCACTAATGAAGGAAATGCCAGCCAGCTGTAGTAAACAAAAGCTACCACTGGGTGGCTTTTCCTTCATTGGTGCCGGGACTCGGAGGACGCGGACCGGAGACTACAGGCAGAAAAGCTGCAGCTGCATCTCGGTAAGTGCTATTTATTTATTTTTTTAAATAAGCACTAGCTGCGGTTTATTTCTACGGTTTCCGGGCTGGAGGAGCCTGGAAAACTTAGAAATAAAACCGCAGCTTTAAAAATGTTGTATTTATGTTTGCGGTAGCTTTTGAAGCGACCGCAAACATAAATACAACGTTAATGTGTTTGAAAACGCTGCGGCAATAAAAAATGTTGGGCAAACCATTCCTTTAATACTTACAAGTGACAGAATATATCACAGCAATTTACATCAATTATATTTAGATCAATTGCCAGTTGCAAATTATTGTAAAAAGGGTATACATAGTCAAAAGAGTGTGTCACAGTAGGTATGCGGGGAGTCAGGGGAGCTGATACTGAGGAGGAAAAGTAGGGTAGCCTTCTCTTTCGAGTCAGGATGGCTTTCGATATCATTGCATTTGAGCCAGTTGGTAAGGTTGCACCTGAAGTGTCGATAAGTTTGGTTTTCCCTTAGTCGTGGTGGTAGGGAGTTCCACAGTTGGGCGGCTTTGACCGGGAAGCTATTTCCGCCTATGGTGGCTCGTTGGAATGGGGGAACTGTTAGGCAGTTTGAGTAGGCCGTTCTGGTCGGTTGGGTTGTCAGTATTTTGTTGAACCTCTCTTTGAGGTAGGGTGGTGCTGCATTGTTAAGGGATTGAGCGTTAGGGAGGCAGTTTTAAGTTTGATTTTATCGATGGTGGATAACCAATTGTTGTTTCTCCTTTCATTAGATATATGCTCTTTTTTGGAAATTCCTAGCGCTGCTCTCAAGGCATTGTTCTGGAGTATTTGTATTTTCTTCGTAATGTATTTGTTGGCTCCAATGTAAAGAGCATTACAATAATCCAGCTTGGAAAGCACGAGTGCTCTTGCCAGTGTGCTGCAACTACTTTTTGAGAGGAAGAGTTTAGATGACCTGATCAGTTTACAAGTGTAAGCCATGGCAGATGCCATAGCATTCACTTGTTTTGTCCAAGTAAGGCTGGAGTCAAGGTAGACACCTAGGGCCTCATTACACGGTTGGCGGTAACCATGGCGCTATTAGCGCCATGGTTGCCGCCGGTATTTTACTGTGTCCGCCTTGGTGGATGGCGGAATTACCGCCCTACTCCAAGGTGAGCGGGGGCGGTAATTCCCCATTCACCAAGGCACTTCCTCATTCCCATTTTTGCCCCAATAGGGCTCAATGGGAATGGGGAAGGAGCTAATTACGGTACCGCAAATTCCGGTACCGTAATTAGCACCAAGGTCCCTTAGCGGGCCCGTTCCTTAACGGCTGGTAAAACCAGCCATTAAGGTCGGGTCCTGCAAAGGAACCTCGTAGTAAGGCAGTAATGGTTTACCGGTACCGGTGCCCTTACCGGTACCGGTAAACAATTACCGCCTACCGTGTAATGAGGCCCCTAGTGTTTTAACCTCCTTCATTGCCTTGATTGAGTTTCCGTCTATATTGAAAAAAGTATATTTATGGCCAAGTTTGTTGATATTAGGGGTGGTCCCCAGGATGATAAATTCCGTTTTATCAACATTCAGGCATAGACCGTGTAATGCCATCCATGCCTGGATGATGAGGTATATCCTATTCACCAATGCCAAATCCCGGTTGTAATCCCCTGTAAGTGGGAAGAGAATCTGAGTGTCATCTGCATAGTTAGTGTAGGTGACACCAAGACAATCCACATCATCAAAGTGGGGCTTGGTGAATATGTTATACAGGGTGGGGGAGACACAGGAGCCCTGGTGAACACCACATGCACTAGGGATGGGATCAGCTGCTTCCGAAGTGGAGAAGACTCTCATTGTTCTTTCACTCAAGAATGATTGTATCCATGCTATGGCATGTTGTGAAAAATGTGCAGCTGATTCTAGATGGTTGCAGAGGACGGTGTGATCCACCAGGTCAAAAGCTGCTGAGAGATCTAGTAAGATTAATAGGGCACATTTGCCCTGAAGTTCGTCCACCTGGGACATGAGGTTGATAAGTGCTGTTTCAGTTCCATGCTGCTGCCTGGAACCTGATTGCCTTGTGCCTAAAAGTGTGTTCTGCTCCAGGAAGCTCTGAATCTTTAAGTACGCCACCCTATCTAGAATTTTGAGGAGGAATTTTTATTTTTATTTATTTTTATTTTTTTACATTTGTTAAACGGCCAGGACCCAGAGGTATCACAGCATGGTTACAGACTGTGGCAGGAAACAGTGTTGAGGTCAGGCACAGAGATGTCTGAACTAGTACAACGCATTGATAACAAACCTATGTACAAATACATACAAGATGCAGGTGCTTAAGCCTACGCTAGTTAGGTTGAGTGTATGTATTAGGACTGATTTAATAGCCAGGTTTTGAAGAGTTTTTTGAATTGTGGGAAGGAAGTTTCATTTTTGATGTTGGTGGGGGGGGCATTCCAGTGCCTGGGTGCTAGTACTTTGAAACTGCTCCCACCTGCTTTTTCTCTTTTATATCGTGGGACTTCTAGATTTTAGCTATTGTTTGATCTGAGGTGTCTGGTGTGATTTGTCTTGGTGACTGCGTTGAGGAGGTATTTTGGTGCTTTGTTAGTAATGCATTTGTGGGTGATGATAAAGGTTTTGAAGAGTATTCTAGCTTTGATAGGGAGCCAATGGTATTCTCTTCTGATGTTGGTAATGTGGTCGGATTTCTTTGTGCTGAGTGCCGCTCGGAGGGCTTTATTTTGCATCAATTGGAGTTTGGCTAAATTTGTGTTGGATGTGCCTAAGAACAGGACGTTGCAATAATCGAGATTTGAGAGTATAAGTGCTCTTGCTAATGTAACGCAGTTTTTGGCAGTAAGGAATTTGCGGCTGAGGGAGATGAGTTTGGATGTGTAGGAGGTGGAGGAAGCTAGGGTGCTGACTTGTTTGGTCATGGTCAAGGAGGCGTCTAAGTAAATGCCAAGTGTCTTCACTTGTTTGAGTACTGGGATTGTAGTGCCATCAATGGTGAAGGTTGAGTAGACAGTCTCTAGGGAGTTGATTTTAGATGATGATCCTAGTATTAGTAACTCTGTTTTGTCATCATTGAGACAGAGGCTGTTGTTGCCCATCCAGTTTTGTATTAACAAGTAGATTTTGTTGATAGACACTGTGTCTTGCTCGTGATTGCCTGTGAGGGGGATGAGGGTTTGGGTGCCACCTGTAAAGTTGGTGTAGATGACCCCCATAGCATCCAGAGCTGTGAAAAGAAGGTTAGTGTAAGCATTGTAGAGAGTGGGTGATAGCAAAGGATCCGTGTGGGACACCCAAGGGAACTGGTAAGGGGTCAGCTGATTCTTTACCGATGGCTACTCTTGAGGTCCTATCTGCGAGGAAAGATTTGATCCAGTATGTGGCGTCGTTTGACGGGTTAAAGTTATTGGCTAAGGTGGCACGAGTTTGTCATGGTCAACCAGGTCGAAGGCAGCTGATAGGTCTAGTAGCATGAGTAAACAGAGGTTGCCTGATTCTCTAGAAGCATCCGTTTGGATCTTCAGGTCGAGTAAAGCTGTTTCGGTACTATGGTTCGGTCGGAACCCTGATTCTCGGTCCACCAGGAATTGGTTGTGTTCTAAGTGGTTTTGGATCTGGGTATATGCTATTTTGTCTATGATTTTCAGGAGAAATGGGACAGTGGGTATGGGCCGGTAGTTGGTGGGGATATATGGGTCCAATGTTGGTTTTTTGAGGAGGGGCATTACCCAAGTTTTTTTGATACTGGCAGGAACTAGGTTAGAACTAAAAGAGGCATTGACAAATTTGGTGATAATGGGTGCTAGTGTGGGAGCACATAGTTTAACTAGGTGGGATGGAAAATTGTCTTCTTTGCAGTTGGAGGCTTTAAGTTTGGCAATAGTGTCTAATACGTCTTTATTAGTAACTGAGGTGAAGTGAAAAGGGACACATGAGGTGATAGTTGGAATGATGGTTGCTATTTTGGGAGAGGTTTTTTTCGGCAAGGAGAGTTTTCTTGGTGTGAATTTTCTTTTGTAAGAGTGTTATTTTAAAGGCTAATGCATCTTGTATTTTAGTGCACCAACCTTTACTGGAGTTGTGTGGTGCTGAGGTTTGGCCGGGGTCCTCGAGTTCTCTTAGGATGGCAAATAGTTCTTTACTGTCTGAGTTGGCATTGGTAATGTGCTGGTTAAAGGCATTGGCTTTTTGGGCGATTATAGCTGACTTATATTTTTTATTGGCTACTTCAAAGGCCACTGCTGATTCTGGGCTATTGATTTTTCTGTGTCTATGTTCTAGCAATCTTTTCACAAGTCTGAGAGTGACTAGTTCTTCGTCAAACCAGAAGCAGGACCGTTTATCTGGTTTCCTTGTTTTTGTGGTAATGGGGGCAAGTGAGTCGATGGTTTGGGTGAGGCATTGTTGGTAATAATCTGCTTAGTAGCTAGGGTTCTTTGTGTTTGGTGTGACCATGTTTGGTAGAGAACTCAGACTAGGGGATAGATTATCAGCTGAAAGCTTTTTAATATTGCTAGTTTCGAAGGTGTCCGATGGTTTAGGACTAATAGGATTGGTACTGCTAGACTCCATAGTGAAGCTAATGACTGAGTGGTCTGACCAGGCTACAGGGAAGATAGAATCTATGGTGATTAGGGAGTTAAGGGTGAGAATCCAGTCTAGCTTTCTACCTTTAGAGTGAGTGGGTTCGTTCATCATCTGCACAAAGTTCATGTCTGTCATGGCTGTGTGGAAGGCAGTAGCTACCGAGTCAGAGGGGTCTCCAAATCCTAGGTTGATGTCACCTAGTATGACACATTTGGTTTTGGGCTTAATGATGGGGGTAAGCAACCGTGGGATGTCTAGGTTGGGGTGTGTATTTTTGTTAGGAGATCTATAAACAACTATGACATTTGTGGTAGTTTTAGGGTTGGGCGAGAATTTAACAAACAGGAATTCATAGCCCTGTATTTGTTCCAATGGGCATGCTCGATATTGTAGTGATGTCAAGTTGTTGATCTATGATGAGGTCATGGATTTCTATGGCGTGTGCTCCGAGTGATCGGGCATTGATAAGTGCGCCTTTGACATTATGAACGGGGACCTGTTGTGGTATAATTTTTGAGTTATGGGACTGCATAGCATTGTTTGTCTTGGTGGTAGGCTTGTTTTGCTTTTGGGGGTGGATTTTGCTTTGGTGATCATTAGGCAAGGCAGTTCTTGGTGTTAGGGTGCTATTGGATCTATAAGGCTTGGGTCCTTGGTAATTGACCCTGGTTCTGACTCTAAAGGCCTCATTACGACTTTGGCGGTAGTCATGGCGCTATTAGTGCCATGGCTGCCTCCAAAATCGTGTCCGGGTCCGGTCTGGTGGAGAGGGGACTTACCGGGACATTCCGCCCTAGGCGAACTCGGTAAGTCCCCATTCCAAATGCCATTCCCCATTCCCATTTGAGCCCCCCTAGGGCTCAATGGGAAGGCGCTAATAACGGGAGCTCTAATTGCGGGCCTGTTATTAGCTCCAAGGTCCCTTAACGGTTCCCGTAAAGAACGTGTGGTCAGACCACACGTCCTTTACGGTTCCCACTAAGGGACCTTGGAATTGGGCGGTAAGGGATCCGGTATCCCTTACCGCCCACCTCGAAATGAGGCCCTAAGTCTGTTAAGTCTGGTGATGCCTAGTGATGGTTTAGTTTTAATATTAGTCGTGGAGCTAGGAGGGGGTACGGGCTGGTGGTAGGACGGGCTTGGGCTAAAGAGCTTGGCCGGGGTTAAAACATTAGACCTAACCTAATGGTACTGTTGTTATAGGTCTATAGTTAGTGGGTATGGCAGGGTCAGGAGTTTGTTTCTTCAGAAGAGGGAGGACCCATGATTCCTTAAGATTGCTTGGGATGGTACCTGTTCTAAAAGATGCATTAATAAGCTTGGAGATAAATGGTGAGAGATCTCTGGCAGCATCTTTTATAATTTGGGCTGAGCATTGGTCACCTCTACAGTTAGTAGGTTTGAAAGAGAGTGTTATTTTTTTCAACTTCTGTAGTGATTTCGCTGAAGTTTAAGGGGACTTTTGGTTTAGGTGGGCCCAGTACATTTCTGGGTTGGGTAGTAGCTATTGGTACATTTAGTTTTAACTTGTCAATTTTAACTTTAAGGGTGGCGATTTTGTCTGTGAGTACTTTCTGTATGCTTACGCACCATGGCTTGTCTTTGACGCAGTTGTCAGGTACCGGGATGGGGTTTTCTAGTTCCTTTAGTATGGCGAAGAGTTCCTTGGTACCTGATTTAGCCTGTAGTATCCTGTTGTTAAAACATTCTTTTTTAGCTCGTCGTATTTCATTTTTCTATTTAACAGAGATGGTTACATAGTTTACTTTGTTCTCATCTGAAGGTCTTAGCCTCCATATGGATTCGCTTTTTCCTTTTTCTTTTCTTAATGACTTAAGGTGTGGAGTAAAGCAAGCATTTAGGTGTGCTTGTGGCTTGCTACTCCTTGTTTTTAAGGGGGCGATGGTATCAAGAGCTTCTAGTACCACTTTGTTGAATTTGGTCACTAGGGTGGAGGGGTAAAGTGAATATGGGAGTGTGTTTAGAGTGGGAAGTATCAGTGGAATGAGTCTATCTGGAGTTATATTCTTTTTGTTTCTAGTTGGCATGGAAGGTGCTATGGGATTGTTGCCGGTATGGATCATTTTGTTGGAGTCTATAGTGAAGGCTATGAGGGAGTGGTCTGTCCAAGCCTGGGGGCTGATGGTGGTGACATTGATGTTACAGTTGTGGTCAGCTACCCAGTCAAGTGTTCTACCCTTGACGTGGATGGGCTGAGTTACTTTTTGTTCAAAACCGACTTCGGATAAGGCATTGGCGATGATAGTCGCTTGATAGTCGTTGGTGTCATCGTAGCCTAGGTTCAAGTCTCCTAGTAGCAGTGCCTGGGATGTGTTTTTTAGGTTGTCAGATAATAGCATAGATAAGTCCTCTTCAAAGGAGCCAATGAGGTCCAGAGGTCCATAGATTAGGTGTATGGTGATAGTTTATGAGTCTGAGATTGGTAGCTTTATAGTCATGGATTTACATGAGTTAGTGTGCATAGCAGCTGTTAATCTCAGTGTTACATGAGCTCATGTATTACCGCCACATGCAGTCTGCAGCAGTTTTCTGCTGGCTGCTTATATGCATGCATTCGCCCACTTCCCCTGCTGGACTGCCTCCCCTTTGCTTATGTGGGGGTCACTGTCGCAGGGCACTCTGTGGCACCTCAGGTTTCACCATGCAGAGGGGCACCAGCACATACCTTCTACAGGTACGGCACCAGTCGTCAGGCTGTCTTCTGATGTTCGGACCGCCTGCTGGAGGCGTGCTCCGTAGGATTCAGCAGTGTTCCATTGTGGGGGACTATTGCATCTCATGCCGTATAACTGCTCGCGTAACCTTGGGCGTCTCGCCGGAGCAGGCCATTTTGGCACGCCGTGTGCACCACGTTGCCCGGGACGTCCAGGATGGCCAGCTACCGTTTCGGATTTTCAGTCATGCAATTTTCTCCCATTTTCGCTGATTCAGGCGTACCTCAGCAATCGGGCATGTGTTTCTTCATGGAAGAGGTTCAATCCGAAGGATCTATTGTTAGCAGAGCTCAACTCTCAGGTGGCCATTTTCATCGGCGCACCACAGCGCCCCTTCAGTGAACTATCTTGCTGCCATCTTTTTTGCAGTGGCTTTGAAAGGTTTTGCTGGTGCTAGTTGTTCTAGGGCCTCGGTGATCCAGGTGTCGAGCATTTTTTCTGCTGCATCATGGGTCATTCTGTTCAGCTCTGTGATGTTTGGTTGCGCCCATTCCAACCGATCTGTTAATCTTGTGATGCACTGTTTTGCCAGAATGCTATGTTGTTTGTGACATATGAATATTATACTGTAATGCACGTGATGCACTGTAATTATGTCTGGCAATGTTGGACTACGGTCTACCAGAAACCCTGACCCACGTAGCAATAGGCCTTAGGTTCCCACAGCACTACCAGGCCATATAAAAAGGGAGGTTACTGTTTCAGAAATGCTAAGTAACAGGGACTGCTGCTTTGAACTCTGAGGTTGTTTTTGCTCCGCTCTTTATTTTGGAAGGTGAAATATCTGGATGAATTGCTCGTACCACATTCTAACCTGATGAACCTCTCTATTGCTCTCTTGGGAAATGTTAAATGCGGTCACTTTGGGACCCGTTTGTGACCATAGCGCAGTCAGATAGCTCACTGAGCTGAACTATATCATTCTGCGATATGCATGTCAAAAGGCTGATTTCTAGTATGGCAGTCCTTTGGCAGACTAAAGGATTTGGTACCTTTCAGGTGAGTACTAATACCATATCTTATTCATGTCCGTGTGAGCTAATAAAAATAGTATTATTTCCATTATGCAACCAAGCCAGAAATGTTTTACTTATCACCCTTCAGAATATATTTTGAGTGGCTCTTTTGGCTTTAGGCGGGACTCCCCCCGCGCCCCATTTAGATTGCTTCTTTACCTTATTTTCTACATGCTGCTTTGTTGCACCGCAAATTCCTAAAACTTTATATACAGAAATGGTTTTACATTCCGTGGTATTACTGAGAGAACCCCCACCCCCTCTCCAGAACACGTTCACTTTGGTGTATATTTGTACAATTGTATTCAAATGAAGGTTTTGGTCTTTCCAAGCTTGCCATGGTATCACTTTATCAACATACAGGGTTCAGCAGATTCCTGGCCATTAGACAATCAGACTTTCTAGGACTATCCACATTGGGCCTAGCGTCAATGTTGGGAATGGTGGTGTAACTGAGTGTGGCGAGGGGTTCCAGCTGAAAATCATATTTGTGTAAATAGTGGGCTCATCCTCACAGTGTTTGGAATCGATGTCGACTCTGTATAGAGATTCCTCTGATTAATTGTGGTCCGACTTTCTTCAAGGATTGTTTGAGCTTTTGAATCACTTGTCATTTTCTTCCGGAGCTAATGTGAGAAAATTCTTGTGGAGAATTATTGATCATCTGAGAGCTCCTTATCATTACGTTTTCTCCATATGCTATATATGACCCTTGGTTAACATCCGGTCCCATGTTGACCCACCAACTATCCAGGTGAGCCATGTATGTTGAAGGTATGGGCATTCTGAGATAAATTACACATTCTGAACTTTAATCCTACTTGAAGGGAATTAGAGGATAGGCATTAACTGATGTAGCAAAGATCTTCTAAGTCAGGAAAGGAAACTAGACGTCACTACTAGATAATTAACGTGCCAATAACATTAAGCGGATTCCATGGGTGGCAGGGGGAAATGGTAATCTCTTTGTTGAAGGAAAATGTTTACATATTTTTCTCTATTTTATCATGAAATCGTTCAGAATAGTGATTGCAGCAGGGTTTCTATATTTGGCACTGTATTATCTGGAAATCTGTATTAATGTACACCTGTCACTGACTTCACCGGAGGCATTCTGGGTGATAGAAGACCCACCCACACATCTGGATATACAATGGATGCAATATTCGGCAAAGAAAAAATCATTGCTGTAGCTCCTCAAGCCCCCACTCCTCTGGGAAAACCACCTAGCCATACCACGCAACATCCTTACCACAGTTGGCACATTTCCTAAGCATATCAAGGCCCAACTCACAGCTACAAGAGAATGGAAAAGTATGAAACTAATATACTTACAGTCCTGAATCAAGTAATCATCCCATAAGCTCTAAAGGGAGCATACATGAAACACCTCTGAAAAAGGCCTACTGCTGTCCCCATTGAGTCTGCCAACTATCGCCAAATCTCCAACCTTTCTTATTTTTTATTTTATTTTTCGTATTATACAGTCAACATAGTCAACTTTGAATACACCATCTATCCAAATCTAAAATGTAGTATCAATTATTTGGCTACGTTTCTAAACAAATGCATCTACCTTGCTTGTTGGCAATGTGGAATCTAAGAATGTCCTACAGCAGTTGCAGCTCAGTCCAATGACAGGAACAGAAACTACCAGTACAGCTATCTGGGCCAAGCTGAATAATATTGCTGATTCTGATGCTCATTCGCCCTTTTGAACATCGCACCTGCCTTTGACGCAGTTAGCCATGAAATCCTATCACCAGACCAGCTGAAGCGAGGCTGGAGTAAACTGTGTTACGACTGATTACCTCATTTCTCCCAGAGAGGATGGAAACAACCTACACACCTTTCAATAGAATTCCATAGAATATCACGGATCCAGTCTCTCACTCCTCTCTTCGTCATGGTTCCCCTCTTTGTCATTATCATCAAACAAGGATTGCTAACAAATTTGCCTTGGTCTGGAAAGTGATAAGGCTTCTTCCTTCAACCTATAAAGATTGTAAGAATGCTTGGGATTTTTATGGACAACTCCCTTTGCCTAGAACCGTAAATCAAAGTACTGGACAGAAACTGCTTTTTCTACTTATTATCTGTCTCATTTATTAAGACATATTAGTCATTCCTGCAGTGAACCTTCTGGTCATCGCACTGGTACTGCCCAGACTGGACTTTGCCTAAAGCCCCCATGTAGGCTTCTCTTACTACCTCCTGAACCACATCTACAGAGCGCAAAATGCTGCAACAAAACTCCTGAAAAATAAAAAGATGGGAACACATCACCTGGTCCTTCGAACAGTGTCCTGGCTTTATATCAAATGCTGGATTCAATTCAAAATACATTGCATCACCCACTGGCCTGTATAGGGCAGGACAATGCACCCCTTCTTTCGCCATAAGGTACCACGGTCCAGTGAGACTGCTTAAGTGGCAATCTGTCTGTACAGCAGGAAAAGGAAAGGAGCTGTGATGGCCCCTAACCTGTGGACCACCATGTCCAGACTGCATCGCATGCAGGAGTATCATTTGACTTTTTGGAGACTGCTGGCAATCTGGCTTTTTCCAAACCATGATAAGGAAAAATTCCACAACGAGTACAAGCAGGGACTGGCCGAAAGCTCAGAAGCATGCAAGTCTCTGTCAACACATGCAGTGATTTCAAATAAGTGTCACAACTACACTGGCTAACATACCTTAGCCCAGACCGCCTACCTACATGGCACAAACCATATGAGCTCCTTCAGGTACTACTTATCAAACTGGTTAAGCAACAAGACACAGTACTATGAACCTAGGAAAATACCCTCAACTTGGACAGGACCCCTCAACACCAACATGAACCATATGTGCCATTTGTCTCCCATTGATATGATATGATAGGTTATTTATAACCCGCTTAATACCCAGAGGTTTCTAAGCGCGGACCCAGGGATCGAACCTGTGTTGCTCCATGCCATCTTGCTTTCAAACACCTCAACTACTACCTATGGAAAGCTAATATGACAATGATGGAAACCACAAGGACACAGGAAGATATCTGGGATCCTCTGAACTTTACACATTTTCTTGCAACCCATTACCTCAGATATGGCACTGAAAATCTAACCTTTGCCAGCCACTTGCCAAATCCTCATCATTTTGCTCCTTTTCATCTCTTTCACTACATACATCAACCAGCTAAGACAGACCCAGCAGCAGCCCTCTGCCAAAACAGCACCCTATTATTCCCAGTTCACCTGTACATTCGAGTATGGTACATTCCCATATATACCGATGCACACGTAGTATATATATGTCGTTAGAGTAAGCCAGAGCATAACACCTGTGCCGCCGCCCCGACATATGGCACCACAAATCCCATGTGTCCAAACCCAAAACACCTACAGTCTCCCTGCAATGCAGACAATGTGTGCATTCAATCAGCATACATCAAGACATCAGGTTTCACACCTTAGCTTTCCCTCTGCTCCCACTCAGCACCCCTCACCTTCAGACTAGAAGAGGCCATCGTAATGGGCGATGTTGTGCTATACAAGACCCAGTTACACTAGATTACTGGCTAGAGCAGCAAGTTCGAGGCCAATAGTGATATTGTGGATATGCCAGTGACACGTGCACACTGGTGCAGGGAGTGAGGCAGCTGCATGCGAGTAATAAGGCAGCATGCTGCTGGTCTTGGAGTACCATCCTCATCCCTGACAGTGCCTGAGGCTAAATCTTGAGTTTCCCTGTACCATCGCTGAAGTTATGGCCAGTGCTACAACAAGGCACTTACATGCAACTGTCTGTTATATGAAGTGCCAGATAAAAGAGCAAATAAGTCAAGCAAACAAAGTATTCTGGCTGGCAATGTGCCAGGAAAAAGAGCAGAAGTGCAGGATGCTTTGATAACCATCACTTCCTCTCCATTATCTTTTTATGGCATCTGGAACGCTTTATTCTACTTGGAATTCTATTATCCAGCATATTTTGTTATTGGGCAGCCTTGATTCTACACCAGTGCCATATAAGAACACATTTGCTATAATGCACTTCAAGATTCGTGATGATGTCTAATTATGAATTGCTTTCCTGTGAACAAAGATAAATCATAAGTAAAAGCAGTTGAGCTACCGTGAAGGTTTCTTCAAAACAAGTTTTTTTAAATAAAGCATTTCATTAATATTTTTTAGGGAGGAAATGCAACATATGTACATACAGATGCATTGGGGGAAATAAACTAATGTCTCAGTGTTCAGGATTTGGGATTAGTAGTGAGGGATTTTGCGTGGTTTTCTGCAGACAGGGAAGATAAGTCATCACTGTTTACGTCATTACTTGGTCCAAAAGTTTCTCCAACCTCTTTACCAAAAAGAAACGCAGAACATTTTTTTCACCCTTTTTAAACTGTTTATTTGCGTTCATCAGGGCTTAAAGAAATGCGCACAATTGTTACACAGTAAGGGGCACGTTTGAAGCGTAGCCACAATGTAGATGTACAATATGTATAACCTTGGCTACAATGACCCTCTAGACTCAGACGCCACCATGCTTGCTAATTCTATGGCAGCCCCAGATTACACCCAACTCATCTCTGGACCCACCCATACTAAGGGACGCACGCTGGACTGCATCCTGGACCACAAATGCAATGCCATCATCCTTGCCAACCGTCCCTGCCCATGGTCCGACCACAACACCATATTCTTATCTATCCCCCATCGGCCTCCCAACCCCGCCAATAACCTCCACACTTACTACCATCCTTGCACGCAGCACCCGGAACCTCACAAGCGACCGCATCATCCCTCTCCTTGAACAGCCTCTGCCCATCTCCAACGACACTACCACCCTGGTGCAGCACTACAACGACCTGCTTACCAACACCCTTGACCTCCTCACCCCCTCAAAACCAGAAAACAAAAGAACGTTTAAAACCTCAACTCCTGGTTCACACCAGAACTCAAAGCCCTGCAAACTAAGAAAAGACCAGCAGAAGCCACCTGGCACAAAGACCCCAGCCCAACCAAAAAAGCGCTCTTCATTAAAACCTCCCGCCTCTATAGGCAATCCATTCATATGGCCAAAGCCTCTACATACATTGAAAGAATTTCCAAAGCAATGTCCAGCTCGTACAAACTCTTTTACGTCCTCCATGAGCTGGAAACGCCCTCGATCCCCCCTAGCACCATCCACAATGACAATGCTTGGTGCAATTTCATCCAAGACACCCTCACCAACAAGATCACCCTCCTACAGCAAAAGATTGCAGCCAAACGGGCCAACACCACGACCACCCCCACCTCACCGCCAATAGAACCCATGGACTTCCTCGCCCTTCGAATTCCAACCCATCAGTGAGCTCACCCTAGGAAACATCATCAAATGCTTCAAACCATCCCAATGCAAAGGGGACTCCTGTCCAGCCCCCATCATGAAGGACTGCGCTGAACCCCTCCTCCCCCTCATTACAGCCCTCATCAACTCCTCCTTCATCTCCTGCACTGTCCACCTGGCACTCAAGGAATCCTGGGTATCCCCTCTCCTCAAGAAACCCTCCCTCAATCTCTCCACTCAACAGTCCCTTTCCTGCTTAAGATCCTTGACAGGGTCGCTTATCTGCAAATCCAGGACTTCCTTGAGACCCACCATATCTTAGGCTCCCGACAGTCTGAGTTCCGGCCAAAACATGATACTAAGACGGCACTACTAGACCTAAAAAATCAGCTTGATGATGCCAAAGACCGAGGCAACATCTCCCTACTCCTGTTTCTGACCTTGTCAATCACAACAAACTCTGCCACCACCTCACAACCTCAGCACACTTCTCGCTGCGTGCAGTCAAATGACTCACCTCTTTCCTCACTGACAGAGTATTTTCCAGAGAAGCCTCGGCACACCTTACCCCCACAACTTGTGGTGTCCTACAATGCTCCTGCATCTCCCCAACACTATATAACATGTATACCAAACCTCTCTTCGACCACCTCGACTAGGTGTCTCATATGGCAGCTATGCGGACGAAACCCAGATCCTCATCCCTCTCTCATGCAACCACACAGAGGACACAATTAAGGTCAACCTCCTTCATGGAACAATCCAAACCTGGATGGCCACACACTGTCTCTGTCTAAACAACGGGAAGACTGAGCTCCTTCCGTGGGCCTCTCAGCAAGAATAGCAACGCTCCATCAGGACTATATCAGGACTACAAGTGCTTCACTATCGATGGTCACATCATCCCTGTCGCCACTGCCCTAAAAACCACACTCAACATTACACGCCAAACCAACCACATTGCCTCTACATTAGGGTATGCCACTAAGCTCATCACTGCCAACAGACCTTTTTGTACCCAAAAAAAAGTCTATAAGTCACTCAAGCACTCATCTGCTCAAAACTCAATGTAGTGGGTGAGGTAAGGGAGTCGGAACGCGTATTTGCTTAGTAAGTGCTTTTATTGATTATCAAATGGCATTGGTTACATATATGGGCATGAGTAGGTAAAAGGCATATAAGGCCCCACCGACCGACAGCTGCAAGGTCTCAGCTGTCATTTGAAACTCTTTGTGTTCACGCGTCACTCACGAGCTGATACATCCATGAGCTAGGACTCGTGATGGGGTCTCGTGGTAACAGAGAAGGAAGCTGTACAACACTGCACATCTCCCTTCCCTAGCCTCCCACTGTCCGGCGAAAGTTTACTTCGAGGTTCTTCCACATTCCTTGTGCCCTCACACAAAATCTTTCATATGGTCATGTCTGCGGATGATCCTTCCTGTCTTTGACACGTGTGAGAAATCTGATTTTGATTTTTGGCAAGGAAAGTTTCGTCAATCCTTTGATACGTTCTCACCACTACCTACAATTTCTTCATCTCTGTGCACACAATCATTTGGTGCGCTCACTCTATGTGGTTTTATCACACACACCCTCTCCATGTTCCAGACACTTCCATCCTCGACCTTTACTGCATGTTTAAAAACTTCAACTACACCTACCGGTTTTGACCACTTGCACGGTCCATCTCTCAATAGAAGGGGAAGTTTAAGCCTTACTAACCCTCCAACTGTTGGAGCTTCTCTCTCTTTTTTTCCATATCAGGAACTGTCGTGAGCTCGCTTGTTTTTTAATTGTGTGTTCCTGATGTTCTCACATACTTCTCCAAAATCCTTCTTTACAACAGTTTCAAGATGGAGTTAACTTAGTGTGTGCTTTGTGTCCCCTACTTAATTCAAATGGAGACAGACCTGTCGTACAATGTGGGGTAAAGCGGTGAGCAATGGTTTTCTTCCTAACCGCTTCCTGCCACTTTAGTCCATTTGCCCAAGCCTACCGAATGTCGTCTTTGAGTATTTTGTTGAACAGCTCAACTACTCCATTCGTCTGTGGGTGATATGTGGCGCTTCTTTTGTGTATAATAGAATTTTCAGCACAGAAATTGTGCATTTCCTTAGAACGAAATTGGACACCATTATCTGTCATGATACTTTTTGGAACACCTTCTCTTGCACAAATTTCAGACAAGAAATCAGTAATTATTTTTGCAGACATACACGGCTTAATCAGAACCTCCAACCACCTGGTTAAAAGGTCAATGACTACTAGACAATATTGTTGTTTGCCATTGCTATAAATTGGGCTTAATATGTCTATGCCTAAACCATCCCAAACTTTCCCTGGGATATTCATCACCACCACCATAGGATATCTCACATTCATACATGCTCTATCACTTTTATTGCAAAGGATACAGTCTCAGATGACTCTCTCAATCTGGAGGTCGCACCCTGGCCACCAAAAGTCATCATGTATCCTTTGTTTTGTCTTCACTATTCCTTGATGACCCTCGTGACCCAATTCGACAATTCTTTGACGTAAACTTGTAGATGGTATCATTCTATCACCTCTCATGACTCTCTCATTCTCTACATTGAGTTAATTTGCAACTCTCCAATAATCCATAAGACCAGGTTCTTCAAATTTTGTTTTCTTTAAGGAGTCTTTACTTTGAATTATTTGTTTTAACCGCGTCATTAAAACATCTTGTCCCTCTGCTTCTTCCCATTCTTTTTTTGATATGGATAAAGTCTCTATATTTAGGACAACTTCTGAATTAGTTTCATTGCCATCATCCATTTGAGAAATGTTGGTAAGGCGTGATGAACAATCAGCAGCATGATTTCATACGCCTGGTACATATTGTACTGTGCAATTATACTCTTGTAAGAGTATGACCCATCTCCTTATGCGATTGTACACATTATCCAACCCCTTGTTCATGATGACATGGATTAGCGGTTTGTGATCAGTGCAAAATTCCACTTCCACACCCCAAATGAAGTTTATGAACTTTTCCGCCGCCCATTTGAATGCTAATGTCTCCTTTTCTATGGCAGCATAACATTTAGCCGCACATTTTAACAATCTCGATGCAAAAGCAATCAAAACTTCCTTTCCGTCAACTTCCTGAGTGACAACCGCTCCAAGGCCTAAATTACTGGCATCCGTGGTAATTATAGTTTACTTGCCGTTTCTGAAGTTCTTCAATGATAGTGCTCTAGTCAGTTCTGATTTGATCATCTCAAATTCTTCTTCGCACTCAACATTCCATTCAAACATTTTCCTTTTTAAAAGCTCACGAAGTGGAATAGTATGGAGGGCAAAATCCCTAATGATTTTTAAATGGTATTCTGCCATCCCTATAAAGGTACGTACTTCCTCCTTAGACTTGGGTCTTGGCATGTTCTTTATAGCATCAGCTAACTGCCTCTTTGGTCGTATACCTTCAGCTGAAATTGTATGCCCAATATATTCAATTTCACTATGGTTAATGTTGCATTTTTCTCTACTTAGAGTCATGCCCGCCTCATACAGTTTCTTGCAAACATATTGTAGTCTTTCATCGTGTACTTTCTGATCAATACCATGCACTAAAATGTCGTCTTGAAAACAAATCATGCCCTGATCCCCTTCAAAAAGTTTTTGCATCATCTTTTGAAAAACCAAAGCAGCTGATACTAACCCAAAAGGTAGTCTCTTATATTACTACAATCCATCAGGTGTAATAAACGCTGTCATTTTCTTGGAGTCTTTATGTAGTTTCACCTGGTGGTATACTGAAGTTAGGTCAAGAGTTGAAAAATATCTTGATGGACCTATCGTGGACACAATTTCTTGGCTATTAGGAAGTGGGTGTCTGTCAGGAACCACGCACTTATTGAGTTCTCGCATGTCCACACATATTCTTAGCTTTCCAGATTTCTTCCTGAGGACAACTAACAGTGAAACCCACTCACTTGTATCTATGCCTTCAATGATACCTTGGTCTTCTAGCATTTTAATTTCCTTCCTTCCCTCTTCCCTCATGGAGAGTGGAATGTTGTGTAATTTTTGTGCCACAGGGGTTTAACCCGGTCTCATCTTGATTTCATGTATAAATCCGTGAAGACACCCAATTCCATTTCTGAAAACATCTTTCATCACTTCATCGATTTCTTTGGTCTTCTTGGGTTACATAGTACTATTTTCAATCGATAATACTGATTCACTGCCACCAGCATCTAATTTCACTTTGAGCTTGCTCTGATGAGTCCAGCTCAACAAAGGTGTTCTTCCTGCTTTTGTGATATATATTTTCCATTTGTTTTCCTGTCCTTAAATTTTAGTGTGCCCCAGAACCACCCAATGATATCTGTTTTGACTCCTCCATAGGCCATGGGTTTTATGCCTGGCTCATGTAAGTATTCATGTTTCTTTCTGTTCCATTGTTACTGTGGTACGTGAGTGTATTTGGCACCAGAATCAATCATCATGTCCATGTCAATTCCATCAACAAATACTGTGGCTTTGAGACTTTCCATTTCTTCTTCGTTCTCTTCATCCGTTATGACAAATACACATTCCTCACCATCTTCATCACTACAGTTATCATTTCCTATCCAATTAGTCTGGCATAATGTCCCTTGCCTTTGCATTTGCCACAAATAATTCTGAGAGCAGGACACTCTGGGTTATCGGCCCAATGATCTGTGCCATCACATCTGAAACACCTGCCCGTGTGCCCTCTCCTTGAGTCATTTCTTTGTCTGCGTGGACTTTTTTTTCTCACATTTACATTTTGTGCTTTAGAAGACATCTTTTTCCTCCTGTCTTCATTCCATGGTGGTCTGCAAGTCCTCTGCGGCCTGCTTCTTCTATTTGTTACTTCTGCTACTTGAGCTATTGATTCATTATTCCTATTAGCATTTGTCATTGTGACATTATCTTTCGGGATTTCATGTCTGATTTCAACTGTTTGTAGTCTGCTTTGTAATTCTTTAACACATCTTTCAGTGTTCTCAACTTCCTTGGCTACACGTAGGACAGTGTCCAAAGGTGGATCACTACCTACAATTTCTTCATCTCTATGCACATGATCATTTGGTGCACTCACTCTATGTGGTTTTATCACACACACCCTCTCCATGTTCCAGACCATCCCATCCTCGTCGCCACTTGTGGTGGGTGTGTTAAGGGAGTCGGAATGCGTATTTGCTTAGTAAGTGCCTTTATTGATTATTAAATGGCATTGGTTACATAAATGGGCATGAGTAGGTAAAAGGCATATAAGGCCCCACCGACCGACAGCTCCAATGTCTCAGCTGTCATTTGAAACTCATTGTGTTCACGCGTCACTGTTCTAGCAACAGATCATTAACAAGCTAATACATCCACAAGCTAGGACTCGTGATGTGGTCTTGGGGTAACAGAGAAGGAAGCTGTACAACACTGCACACAACTATTGCAACTCTCTGCTCGGCTGCACCTCCTCCAAAAACCTATGCAAACTTCAGTCAATCCAAAACAATGGATTGGGAGCAGCACTCGACATCGGAAAGCACAACCACATTTCTGCAGTCAGGAAATACGCCCACTGGCTCCCGGTCAAGGATAGGATTAACTTCAAGATCTTGACCTTCACACACCGTTGTCTATCCAACGACGCTCCCTCCTAACCGGCAACTAAAATCTTAAGACACACCTCAACGCATAGCTTACAAACACCGCCTCACCAGTCCTAGATTTAATCGCAAAAGGGGGCAACCAGCTTCCCAGCCCACACCCCTGCACTCTGGAATGAGCTCCCTGGCCACCTCTGTGAAGAACCATCCTATGGCAGTTTCAGGAAGAATCTTAAAACCTATCTCTTCGTGGGTGCTGTTGAGCAGCCGACAAGATGGCTGTTTAGTGCATCGGATCAGCACATCGGCCCGCCAATCCTGATGGTGGTGGCGGTGCGTTATGAGTATCTGCACCAAAAAACATAGAGTGGTGTCCTCTGGTGAGGGAGAGCGCACAGTGTGAGCAGGGACAGTGGTGGACAAGCTCGGGACCTGCTGCAATGCCCTGGGCACACAAGGCAAGAGATTGAGAGAGGCCCCGGAGCCTGAATGTTGCAGTGCGATGCGTTGCCGCCTTCTCCCAAGCCGACGTCCTGGTGAGGTGTTCACATCATAGGATAGACTGCACCAGTACTGCAGTGTGTGGCCCGGAGATGGGGCTGTGGGCCGACAGCGACTGGTGACCCCGTCTGGGAGCCGAGATGGTGCCTCCATCCACATACCAGCAGAAGATGACCTCCGATAGCGAGGACTTGCTGTGAATGGCACAACTCCCGGGACCGGTGGCTGCCTCTCCTGTGGGGGTGCGGGGTCACACTGGGCTGCACAGAGGCCTCACAGAGATCCCCCCTGCTTACAATCTAATATTGGCATATGCGGAGAGGGCGGTCCTGTCCTCCCAGGCCCGTGTGGTGCTATTCTAAGGCCCGGGTACTGTGTGAAGTGGGGGTTGTCCCACACGGCTAACAAAAACTGTGCAATTCAACATAGTGAGTGAATCCTTATCAGTCGGTACTACTCAAGGCCCCACGTACTGTTGGATAACCATGATGAGGCAGCCTGGGCGCCAGTGCTACACAA
The DNA here is from genome assembly GCF_040938575.1 of Ambystoma mexicanum. Taxonomy (NCBI): domain Eukaryota; kingdom Metazoa; phylum Chordata; class Amphibia; order Caudata; family Ambystomatidae; genus Ambystoma; species Ambystoma mexicanum. The sequence continues at coordinate 575,252,310 of NC_090934.1, read as the reverse complement.
CCTGTTGACCGCCCTATCCGTGAGCTCTGGGCTACGACGATGGGGGTGTTCTGCCTGATGAGTGAGATGGGCACTCCTGGACCTTCACGTGATCCAACAGGGAGCGTGCGGCAGAAGTGAGGCTTGCCTGGATCAGCTGAGCCTGGACGTGAGTGCTGCTGTACGTTGTGGCCCACTTGCTCAACCATACACGTGCCCCCTCCTTTGCAGTACCTGCTTATCCACCCAATATGACCAGAGGCACCGGGAGCAGAAAGAAAAAAACACCCACCATTGACAAATATACCAAGGCGACCTCCCGTGGGGGGGTGGAACCTGGGCTGTCTCATCAACACCAGCCTGACCATGGTGCCACCCACTGACCTCACACACATGATGGAAGTCATGGCAAAGGGCTTTGCAGCTGTGCATGAAAAGCTAGACGACATCATGCATAGCAATGTATCTATACACTCACAACTGGCGAAGGAGGGGGTGTGCATCACAGAGGCTGAGGCGAGGATAGGGGCAACCCTCTCAAGGGAAATGAAGGTGGTGCAACATAAGTGTGATGACCTAGAATCATGGTCACGCAGGAACAACATTCGCATTGTGGGGGTTCCGGAGGATGCACTGTCAGAAGGTATGGAGCAGGCGGTGGCGAGTCTCCTTACAGACCTTTTAGGAAACCCGCAACTATCTCCCTTCTTTGCATTGGAAAGAGCCCATCAAGCCCTCGGTCCCTAAGCCTAAACCAGGAGATTTTCCTCACCCCATCATTGCAAAAATCCTTAACTATCGGGACGGGGATTGCCTCCTGTGTCTGGCCAGAGACGAGGAGGAATTGCGCTCCAGTACAACGGGAGTGACGCCAGTTTGTAGGGGCCAAGAAAATGTTACGTGACTGCGACATACAATATGCAATGCTGTTCCCGGCCCACCTAAGATTTCGATTCAGGGGCAAACTTTTTTTTTCACTGTTCCCAATGAGGCAGTCAAGTTTATAGAAGCCCAGTTTCTGATCCCGGAAAAAGAGGGAGATAATGCTATCGAGTGACCACAAGGTTGACTACTCTAGCCTTAAAGAGCTTCAAGTTGCCTCTGTCTATTGTATGAGTATATAGCACCTAATTTATAGGTTTCCGCTGCCAACGGTGTGCATTCATATGTGATCCAATGTTCTAGCTTTGGTGCAGGCCTGTACGGCAGCAGTTAGCCCCTTAGCAGCTGCTCAGTTGATGTTGACTAATGTCTGTTCCCTGTGGCCTAGGTGGGGTGGGCCGTGCTTTGGGGGTGGGGGTGGAGAGGGTTTTCACACTGCAGATTGGTGCAGAGCAGTGAGGGTGGAAGGGTGGGGGTGGGATCTGTGCCAGTAACAGGTCTGCCCAAATTTCCAAGTGCCAGTTGCGCACTGTGGGTGAGTAGGGGAAAAGACCAAGAAAATAAGTTGGCAGCAGAGTACATGGTTGAAATTGGCTTAAGTTGTATATGTGAAATGAGTACTGGAAGCTGCATGCAGCGTCTATCAGTATTAATCATCCATTGCAATGGGGTTGAAGGTGATGAGTTGGAATATTACAGGGTTGGAGAACTTCACCAAATCATGAAAGGTCATGGCCTATGCAAACAAGCACAAAGTGAATGCCCTCCTCCTGCAGGAGATGCACACTATGGAGGGAGTGTGCCGTGGCGTGGCACGATAATTGGGAGAAAACAGGTTCTTCACCTCATATTCAACCCAATCCAGAGGGTTCATGACTTTAAAAAAGAAGTACCTAGACCCCGGGGGGCGTTATGTTATTCGTCATTGATTCATCAATGGTATAGAGTTTTTACTGGCAAACACTTATGGCCCAAATATTGATTCTCCTGAATTCTTTGACAAAGTGGCAGCAAAAGTTGCTGGTTATGTAGGGATCCCTATCCTATGGGATACGAACTTGATCCTCGATCAAACCATGGACAGAACCATTGTGGTCCCCAGTATACATTCTATTCATCAGTGCACGACATGTCCTCATGTAATATTATTTACGTACCTGACCTCTGGCTCGTTGATGAGTAGAGGAAGCCGTAATTTTACCTCACATCCTTTCTGACCATTCCCTAGTGGTACTAACCTTGACACTGACAGATCCATGGGGCCATGCACCTCTTGGCAGTTCAAACCCGAGCACTCAAATTCATACGGCCTCATTACGAGCATGGAGGTAATGAAAAAAGGAAAGCGGAATGGTATTACCGGCATCGATTACCGGTGCGGGCCATTACGAGCCGACAACCCGTTAATGCCGCCGCCGCCCACACCGTGCTGCTTCTTACCGGCATGCGTGCGTACACGTGCCCCTTCGCTGCGGCAATACCGGGATGCCGCTAACCGGAGGACATCACAAGTCACGCGGCATGCACTTACCGCCATCCCGAAGGTGATAAATAGGGCCTGCAGGATGGCGGTATTACAGGCATCGTGGACCACCCCTAAATAGCAACCTAAAGTGTAGCCAACTGCCACAGGTACACACAATCACAACAGGTGGAGCCAATGGAGCCTGTCCCAGCACAAAAGGAGCACACACCACACCTCTCCCAACACCAAAATGATCCCACTTGCTGTAGCAATCCTGGGGCTGGAGGACATGCCTGCACTTCTACACCAGCAACAACAACTACAACAACAACAACAGGCAGCACAGAGGAGATGCAGGAGGAGAAGGAGGGTGAGACAGGCCCAGCAAGTCCCACCAGTGCAGCCAGTGGTACCACGTAGGCAGCCACCAATACCTCGCATCAGAGCCAGTCCATTCAACCTACCCCCCATGCAGATCCGCACCCTGTACCGTTTAGACCAGGACACCATCACCACCATAGTGGACATCATACACGACATGATACACGACGACATCGTCAGCCTGATAGAAATCTGCACTGCCATCCCCCCTCTACTGAAGGTGGTGTCTGTGCTCCACTTCCTGGCCACAGGCACCGACCAGCACACAGTGGGCCAGCTGCATGGCAGATCACAACCGCTCTTTTCACGCATGCTGACCGAAGTGCTGGATGCCCTCCTGAAGCATGCAGGCAACCACATATCCCTACCACGGACTGCCCAGTAGCTCGCTGACACTAAAGTCGGCTTCCATGCACTGGCAGGCATGCCCAATTGTGTCAGTGCCCTCGACTGCACCCATGTAGAATTGGTGGTCCCTCATGCCATGAGGTGGTGTACCGAAATCGTAACCAATACCACTCCATCAATGTGCAGATGGTATGTGACTCCAGCAGGATGATCACACATTGTTGTGCCCGATATCCCGGATACACACATGATTCCATGGTGCTGCGTAACTCCTCGCTACCCCGCTACATGGAGTGACATGCTGGGCGACGTGCCTGGCTGCTTGGTAAGTTGCCTGACAGGCCCATGGGAGTGCAGTGGGAGGGTGAGTCCGGGGGGGGGACGCATACTCCACCTGTGTGAGATTGGGGGGGTGCATACTCCATCTAGGAGAGAATGGGGGGATGCATACTCCACTTGGGTGAGATTGGGGGGATGCATACTCCACCTGGGAGAGAATGGGGGGTTGCATAGTCCACCTGGGTGAGATTGGGGGATGCATACTTCACCTGCGAGAGCATGGGGGGTGCATACTCCACCTGGGAGAGAATGGGGGGGATGCATACTCCACCTGGGAGAGAATGGGGGGTGCATACTCCACCTGGGTGAGATTGGGGGGGATGCATACTCCACCTGGGTGAGAATGGTGGGGGGGATGCATGCTCCACCTGGGTGAGAATGGGGGGGTGCATACTCCATCTGGGAGAGAATGGGTGGTGAGTGGACAATGCACATACAGCGAAACACTGTAACCCTGATCATCCCAACTTGAACATGGTACATCAATGCCATACATAAGACTAATGCTGCACAGCTATGACAATATGCCAGACGTACAAGCAGGCCACCATGGGAATTTGAAGCGATGGATGACTAAACATGATCACACCTGTGTCAATGCCGCTATTGGGAATACATACAGAGTACCACACATCACCAACATGGGTGTTTAAACATTGTTCCACATCCACAGTAAATCTGCATCAGCATGCAAGTGAACGCCCTGCATCATCTGGACAATGCAATACACACCAGCAGACCATAGTACAGTACACATTGCGTCAAATGAACCTGCGTGCATGCATCCAGGGACATGTGCATGTCAACACCAAATAGCTGCAGCCATGGTAGTGATCAATAAGGTGTCAGGTCTGATATCGACTAACACATACCTCATTGTGCCCCCATGCAGGTGATGGTGGCTAACCCTTAATGCTGTGGCTACTTACCCCTGTACGGAACCCGCAGAACAGGCACGAAGAGGAGTACAATCGGGTTCATACCCGTACTCGTGTTGTGATCGAGCAGACCTTTGGCCTGTTGAAGGCACGGTTCCGCTGTCTCAGCAGGTCTGGTGGAACACTCCTTTAGGGGCCTGAGAAGGTGGCAAAGATCACCCTGGTCTGTGCCATGCTCCACATGTGCATCCGGAGAAACGTACCAATGCCACCTGACATTGACCTGCATGCACCGGGTGAGGAGGAGGATGATGATGATGATGGAGGAAGAGCAGCACCCCTGCCAGTTTGCGATGAACTGATTGATGATTTCTTCTGAACGACAGGGATACTGATGGGTCTGTGTTAGTACTACACTAGGCACTGGGTTTGTGTGGATATAATGGACACAGGGTGTGTGGGGAGTTGGGCACTGTGCGCTGTCATGAATTGAATAAACACACACAAAATGAACAATATCCAGTCAGGAAATTATTTTTAACACAATGGGTGTATTGGAATATTAACAATATAGTGCTAGAACCCACCACCTCACACACACCCTCCCCTGTCTCCCCACCCCCAACACCCCAACACCCCATACCCCCCAACACCCCATACCCCCAACACCGCAAACACCCCCAACACCACCTCCCCCCCTCACCCAGTGTCATCCCACACACGATGTGCCATTCGTGAGTTTTGCAAGGTGGCAGTTGGCACATGCAGGGTGGTCCTACTACTTCCGGCCTCTCTTCGGGTCTGGGGGCAGCATGTCCATTTGGCATATGCTGCACCTGATCATGTGCACAGGACTTGAGGGAGTCGAGCTGGCAGGTGTGGTGGATGGGGTGGAGGTGGATGGGTGTGCGACTGCTGGAGCAGTTTGTTGCTGCTGCATATTCTCCACGATCCTGCCAAGGACCTTTGTAACCTCAGCTAAGCTGTCTCTGATCACTATGGTGTTGACATTCATGGCAATGATGGAAGCTGCATTTGCCTCCCGAATCTTGTGGAGGGTCAGTTCTCCCGCCGCTACATACTGGCGGACCAGTTCAATCAAACTGTCCTGCTGGGCCTCGACCCTCCTGAGGCGGGCCTCCATGTCTGTGGGGGCTGCGGAGGTTGAAGGTGCAGTGGCAGGGTGGCCCAATGCTGGACTGCCCTCTGATGTTGTGGACAAATGTGGACTGGCCAGTAATATGGCATGTTCTAGCATGGTGCATACTGGTGTGCCCTGTGTGGAGTGCAGGGGGGTGGGCTGGGGACTGGGTGTATGCGGACATACTACATGGATGTTGTCGTCCATGTCTGTGTATTCCTCAGTGTGGCCCTCCACATCGCTGAGGGGGGAAATGGCTGCTACTTCCCCTATGGAACTTGTGGCAGCTGACTGCGTTCCATCAGCCTCTGCCTCAGCAAGGGTTGACGTATCCATTGTGGCAGTGACGTCGCCTGGTGTTGTCTCCTCCTCTGCTGCCCTGGCCTGTACTGCTGGCCTTTGTTTCACTCTGGGCATTGTTGTTGCCCTGGAGGTGGAAGGTCCACTGCCTTCTTGTCTGGCCCTGGTACCCTTTGTGGATGTAGTGGCCTTTGGGGCAGACTCCTGGCCTTCACTTTCTGCTTCTGTGCCTGTGGAGGAACAAGAGATGCAGGGCATCAGTGATGGTGGTACGTGCAAGAGGCATGAGTTGGTGATGTTCAGTATTTCACATTTCATGCATTGCCTTCTTGTAGGTGTGACGCTCAGGGTACCTGCAATGTGGGCCGGCCATATTGGCATACGCCATGGACTCTCTTTTCTGGAATGATGTGTTCTAGGTGGCATACTGTTGTATTGCGGTTTGCGTGATGTGCGACATGTGATTGATCCCTGTGTGTTGGGTGTCTGTTGGTAATGATATTGGCACGCAGCATGCATTTCATTGTGCCAGGGTTTGGGCCACCACCTGGACATGGATCTGTATATGTGTGTATGATGGCCCATGCATTGGCTTGGTTCAATTTCACATCTGTTGTGCTATGTCATGCTTGGGTTTACTGGGGTTTACGGGGTCACTCACCTCCATCTCCAGATGTCGCCGCACCCGTCTCCATTTCTCCAAAGCCCTCGATCGACTCCATATTTATCGTGCTGCTGCAGGTCTCCTCCCATCACATCAATTTGGTGGGTGAGTGGTCCCCGCCGCCTGTAGCCATGGCCTCCCTGCGGTTTGCTGCTAGTATGTTTCGCACCCAGAGACGTAGATCGTCCCACCTCTTCTTGCAGTCTTTCACTGTGCGGGGGGTGGTCCCAACTGCTGTCACCTTCCGTGCCACCTCCTCCCATATTTGTTTTTTTCTCAGTTGGGCTTCACGTTTCAAGTTATTCGCAAACACCTCATCCGCGTGGGCTGCTAGCGTATCCGCATGCATGTTGAGCTCCTCATCGGAGAAGCGCTTCTTGCGCAAGCGGGGGGTGGACTTCCGTGTTGCTTTTGACATGATGGGTTGATTGGGCCTGCTCTCCATTCTGTAGCACTGCTGTGTTCAGAGGAGTGCAATGGATTGTGTTTTTCAAGATGGCCGCCGGCGCATTTCCTGTTCCGGCACGATGACGTTACTTCCGGGTCCGGTATTACGAGCCCGGTATTTGCATGATGGTATTGCTGGGTCCGTAATTAATACGTTGCTCCTTGGCACAGGCGGTATCGGGGGGTTCCGTGATGGTGCTATCAGGGATTGGGGGGACTTTAGCGGCATGGCGGTGCAGCCATTACCGGCATGGGGGTTCGTGCATGCTCGTGCACTCGTAATCGGCTGCTATTAGCAGCGTCAAGGGTGCACGGACGCGCTAATACCACCATGCCGGTAATGACTGCGTTTTTTGCAGAATTCTCATAATGAAGACAATAGTCTTCAAGGCAGAGATCGGATCAGATATAGAGACCTACTTCACGTGTAACACAGTGAGTGCAACCCTGCCGGTGTACGATGGGAAACCTTTAAGGTCTATATCCAGGGCATATCGATCACCATAGAGGCCTGGGTCCTAAAAACTAAGAAGTGACCTTCAACGGTCTGAAATTAAACTCAAGTCATTGGAGCAGAAATACTCCCATCTCCCAGATCCGCATGTACTGGCACAAATGCGCTCCAAACTGGAGCTGTTCGAGGCACACGCCCTCAGGGAGGTGCGCTATTTCGGACAGCCAGGAAATATGGGGAGGGGGAGAGACCAGGGAGGACATTGGCTAGACTTGCAAAATCAGAATGAGGGCACATCCAGGGGGATTGCATTGTCGATGCAATGGGGAATTCCAAGCAAGCTGACCAGGAGGTACTCAAAGCGTTCTGTGACTTCTATGGATCGTTATATGCCTCTGCCCCTCGGCACGGCATGCAGGCTCTATATTCCCTACTAGAGGGGCTACCCTTGTCGCATCTCAATGCCCAAGCCAGTGAGATCCTCGAGTCCTCCCTCTTTATGGAGGAGATTCTATCAGTGGTCATCAACCTGCCCAAGGGTAAGGCCCCTGGCCCTGATGGTCTCACGTCAGAATTCTACCAAGAACATGCTGCCTTTCTAGTTCCTCGACTCCTGGATGTGTGGGAGGAGGTGCTTCATGACTCCATTCTGCCTACATCCCTACACAGTGCCACTATAATCATTCTACTTTAACCTGACAAGCCAAGCAATGAGTGTGGGTCCTTCTCCCATTGAGGCCCCATATTATTCACAGTGATCAGGGGGGCTTTGTCCCGAGCAGGTCCACATTGCTGAATATCAGACATCTGTTCGATGTGATGGCCAGAATAGATCCTAAGGCAGAAGCAGTGGTTGTGACAATTGATGCACAAAAAGCATTTGACATGGTCTCATGGGAGTACCTCTGGTTGGTGCTTGAAAAGATGGGTATTGGCCCAGAAATGCTTCGCTATATGAAGCTGCTATACACATTTCCATCTGCTAGAGTTGTCTGTCAGAGCCCTTCATGCTAGGTAGAGGCCCACGGGAGGGCTGCCAACTTTCCCTGATCCTTTTTCGCCCTAGTCATTGAACCAATGTTGGATATAATCTGAGACCGTCACGGGCATAGGGGGGTTCGACTCTGAGGCTCACCCGAGATAGTTTCGCCATATGCAGACGATGTTTTATTGTACACTAGGGACCCACAGACTAATCTAGATCCTATTCTTCGGGACATCATACAGATGAGGGGCTTCTCTGTGTTCACAATAAATTACACCAAATCAGAGATTTTTCTGTTGACAAGTGACACCAAACAATCCATTGGGGAGTTTCCCCTCTGGTGTGCCCTGCATGGGATTAAGTAACTGGGAGTGAAAGTCTCTGGCATGAAAATCTCTCTACTGAAAGACAAATACTTGGCATTGGAGGGGTATGTTGCGGGCAGACTGACTAGATGGAGGGCACTTCCACTAATGATGGCTGGTAAATTGTCATTGGTAAAGATGGTTTTAGGCCCCAAACTTTTATACATATTTGCCAATGTCCCGGTTTGGCCCAGCAAGCCCTTCTTTTCCAAACTCAATGTGCTCTGCGCACAATTCTTGTGCCATTCGGGAGCAGTCTGGAAAAAGTGGATCGATATGACTTCCTCTTATGATGGGGAGGGCTTCAGTGCCCCAAAACAAACTTTGAGCACCAGTGGGTGGCGGCACAAGCTCAATTTGCCACCTACTGGTCTGACGAGAAGCTGCAACCACCTCATGTCAAACTCGAGCACTTAGCTGCTGGAAGATCAGACCTTAAAACCCTAATCATGGACAGCAAGTACAAAGATGATTACCGGTTTGTTCCTGTGTCCTTCACAGTGCTAGCCTGGAGCTCCGTGTTTGCTGGGAATGCTGAGGTACATCCATATTATAAATGGCTTCCGCTGTGGAGGTTCCCGGGTCTAGCTCCTACCTGGGATGCCACCTTGGCGGCTCAGTGGAAATGGCTCGGCTATAGGGCAATGGCTGATCTTTTGCCTGATGGGAAATTCATTACTCCACTAACATGGCGGCAGGAACATACTGGCACGGGATGGAACCTGTGCAGTATTACAGAATACGTGCTGCAGTGCAGTCACTTTGGCCATGTTACCCATCGGATCCCCTTGAAACTGAGGAGATGGCATATATTGCCAATTCGAGTGGCAGTCGCCGGCTACTTTTGCCACTATACAAAATAATTGTGAATAAACAACCACCCTCGACCTCGGGGGTCACGTAATAGCTGGTCGTACAATTTTGGGGTCGCACTAACTGACGTTCAATGGAAGCGTATGTGTGAATTTATTTATTTATTTAATTTTATTCAGATTTGTAGAGCGCGCAACAGCCCGAGAGAATCGTGGCGCTTGTTACAGACAATTTTTAGTTACAGATAGGTGAGCATTACAATTTACAGTATGGTTACTTTAGTTACAGACATTTATAGTTACAGTTAAATAGAATAAAAATACAGGCTGAGAAAAAAGTTGCAATTTACAGTGCAAAGAATGACGTTCTGACTTTTCTTCAGAAGGCAGAGAGTGATTTTTCTTCTCTAGTGTCTGTGGGTAGCACGTTCCAAGATTTGGCTGCATTGTAGGGGAAGCCTAGTCCGCCATCTTTAGCTTATTAATTCGAGGGATGTGGAGTAAGTTGGTGTACTGTGTTCTGGTGGGTCGTGTGGATGAAGATTTCGTGATTTTATCTCAGATGTATGATGGCGCTGAGAGGGTGAGGCAATTATGTGTGAGGGTGAGGATTTTGAGGGTGATTCGGTCTTTGAGTGGGAGCCAATGAACTGATTGTCTGGCCTGAGATATATGCTCCCTTTTTGGGATGCTTAGAGCTGCACAAAGTGCATTGTTTTGAATGACTTGTAATCTGTTTAGATTTTTTTTCAGATGTGCCTGCTAGTAAGGCATTGCAATAGTCTAGTTTAGCACCAATAGTTGCTCTAGCTATTGATAGACAATTGGGTTTGGATAAGTAGGGTTTTATGGAGTTTATGAGCTTTGTGGTATGTGCGGATGATGATGTGATAGCACTGACCGCTGACCTGTCTAGTCATGGAGAGTGTGGAATCTATGTAGATCCCCAGGGTCTTGACAGTTGTGGAGACAGGGATGATTGTATTGTTAACAGTAAAGTTAGAGTAGAGTTTATCAAGTTTGGCTAAGGTATTTTTCTGACCTAATATGAGTATTTCGGTCTTGTCCCCATTGAGGCAAAGGCCATTGACCACCATCCAGACCTGGATGGTGGTGTAAATTGCGTGAAGTGCCTCGGCGTCTTTGTGGTATGATCCCGTGAGGGGTAAGAGTACCTGAGTGTTGTTAGCGTAATTCGTGTATGCGATACCAAGTGAGTCGAGTTTATCAAAGAGAGGCTTTGTGAACAAGTTGTACAGTGTAGGTGCTGTGCATGAGCCCTGTGGGACTCCGCAGTGAATGGTGGTGGGGTGGCGTTGGCTATGTTTGAAAATACCTTTATTGCTCTGCCTTCAAGGAAGGAGGTGATCCAAAGAGCTGCTTCTTTGGAGAAGTTAGCTGAGTGAGTAAGGTGAGATGTAAAGGTCTTGTGGTCAACCAGATCAAAGGCAGCCTAGAGGTCTAGTAGTAGCAATAGGGCTGGCTTGCCTTTGTCCGTGATTTGGGTAATCTGGTTTTTTAAATCTACCAGGGCTGTTTCAGTGCCTTGTCCTTTTCAGGAACCAGATTGCCTAGTCCTGAGGATGGAGTGGGTTTCAAGGAAGTGTTGGATTTGGCTATGTGTGGCTTTATCCAATATCTTAAGGAGGAAGGGCACGGTGGTTATGGGTCTGTAGTTATTTGGTTGTAGCGGGTCAAGAGTAGGTTTTTTAGGAGGGGGCGGACCAAAGCCTCTTTGAGGCTGTTGAGAATAATGGCAGTTCTGAAGGAGGCATTGATGAATGCTGTCAGGAGTGGTACGAATCGGTCTACGCAGTCCTTAATGAGCTTAGGTGGACATGTGTCACCTTTACACATGGTGGGTTTGAGGTTTTTAAGGAGGTTAGTAACTTCTGATTCAGTGATGTCACTGAAGGTGAAGACTGGTTTGGTGGAGTTGATTGGTGTGGGAGTTGAGCTGGTTTGCATAAGGCCAGAAGGAAGAGGTAAGGCTTTACAATGATCCTGGATTTTTTTTTAAGGAGATTAATTTTGTTTAGCATGGCAGATTGTATGCTGGCACACCAGGCTTCTTCTTTGACAATTTCGTCTGTGGTGTTGGGAGGTGAGATGGGCTCATTGAAAATTGTGAAGATTTCCTTTGAGTGAGATTTGGCATTAGATATGCGTACATTGAATGCGTTAGCTTTGGCTTTGCTGATGGCTGCTTTGTATTGGCGGGAGATTACGTTAAAGCTGTTTTTGGTATTGTCATTAGGGTTAATTTTCCAGTTTTTTGTGCCTCTCTTTTGTAAGAACGCAAGGACTGTAACTCTTCAGTGAAACAAGAATTGGAGTGTAGGGATTTATTTTCTTTTTTACATTCAAGTGGTGCTATTGCATTGATAGCGCTAGAGAGAGTATCCTTGTAAATGTCTGCTAGGGTATTGGGGTCGTTGGAGAAAGGAGGGCTAGCTCAGGAATATTGAGGTGTGGGTGAAGGTTATCCTCATTGAGTTTCTTGGAGCTCCTCACTTGGGTTGCTGGGGCAGGGGCGAGCATTTTGTGGCTTTGGGTGAAAGGTAGAATGAATTCAATGCAGTTGTGATCAGTCCATGGTAGAGCTTTATTGGCTGTGATAGTGGTGAGGCAGTTATGGTCTGTGACCCAGTCTAGGGTGCGGCCTTTGCAATGTGGGGGATTCAGAACTTTTTGTGTGAAACCTAGGTTAGTGAGTTCCTTTGTGAGGGTATCATCAGCTTTGTCTTTGGGATCATTGAATCCTAGGTTTAGATCTCTAAGTAGAAGGGTTTTGGTGGAGCTTTTGAGGTTGTTGCTGAGTAGGTGGGTCAGGTGTCCCTGAAAGTCTAGGGGAAGACCTGGAGGTCGGTATAGCACATGAAATGTGCTATACCGATGATGGGGCTGTTGGGGGACAGTGCAAGCTTAGCAGAGAGAATATTGATGGTGCTGTTGGGGGACAGTGAAAGCTTACCAGAGAGAATGTCTCAATTACTGGTCGAGGGGTGAGTGATAAGCAGCAGAGGGAGGCTTTCTTTGAAGATGACGGCTACTCCGCCTCCCAGGCGGGCTGGTCTTTCTTGTCTGAGGATGGTAAAGCCTGGTGGGAGGGCAAGAGCGACGGAGGGGCCGGAAGCTTCATGTAGCCATGTTTCTGTGATGGCGAGTATGTCTATGTTATTGTTAGTTATGAGGTCATGAATTTCTAATGCATGAGCCGGGAGGGAACGAACATTGAGGATGGCACATTTGATGTGTGGTGTGGGTATGTTCTTGGTGTTTGTGGTGGTGGAGGTGGATGTTGTCTCAGGTGTTGCAGATGTGGTGGAAGTGTGGGTACTATTGTGACTGATGTGTGAACGTTTGAGTGAGGTAGACTGTTCGATGTGGGGGGTGTGTTTGTAGGTGGAGCGGAGGCCTAGTCTGATATTTCTCGAATCCGTAGGAGTGGGGCGGTGGCTGTAATCTGGCGGTAGAGTGCGAGCTCTGAGTCTGTCAAGTCTGCACTCTGTGCTAGGGCATGATGTTGGAGAGTGTGAGGCTGTGTGAGAGTGGTGAGTCTTATGCGATGAGGTAGAAGTATGCATGGCAATATGTGGTTCATGCTCTGAGGAGATGTTTAAAGGTGTAAGTCTCAGAGTAGTTGATATGGTGTTGGTGCAGGGGATGAAAAGTGTGAATAGGAGAGTAAGCAGAGTGGTAGATGTAAAGGAGTGGGGTGTCACGATCTTGCTTGTGACTTTAGGTATCATTGTGTAAGTGGGTCAGAGACCACAGGAGGGGGTAGTGACCATGTAGGGGTGTAAAGTACCAGTAACTATTTGGCAGGGATAACTGTGAGGTGTCTGCAATAGGCAGTACCAGTATTAGGACACAGTGTGCAAAATCGCTGCTGTGGGCAATATTAACATTAGGGCATGGTGTGCAAAATGGCTGCACTAGGCAGTATCAACATTGGGACACGGTGTGTAAAATGGCTGCAATATGCAGTATCAACATTGGGACACAGTATGCAAAAAGGCTGCAATAGGCAGTACCAACATTGGGACACGGTGTGCAAAATGGCTGCAATAGCAAGTATCAACATTGGGACACAGTATACAAAAAGGCTGAAATAGGCAGTATCAACACTGGGACACAGTGTGCAAAATGGCTGCAATATGCAGTATCAACATTGGGACACAGTATGCAAAAAGGCTGCAATAGGCAGTATCAACATTGCGACACAGTGTGCAAAATGGCTGCAATAGGCAGTATCAACATTGGGACACAGTGTGCAAAATGGCTGCAATATGCAGTATCAACATTGGGACACAGTATGCAAAATGGCTGCAATAGGCAGTATCAACATTGGGAAACGGTGTGCAAAATGGCTGCAATAGGCAGTATCAACATTGGGACACATTATGCAAAAAGGCTGCAATGGGCAGTATCAACATTGGGACACAGTATGCAAAATAGCTGCAATGGGGTGAGACAGCAGTGATGATTAAGTAGCAGCGTAGGGCAGCAGAGACAGATATAGGCAGTGCAATATAGTAGTGTTAGTAGACCTAAATAGGTGTTTCTTTAGTATAATACTATGTATCCTGATTAGACATTTCGAGAGGTAGGGTTACCTTGAGTAGGCTGCATCAGTGACAAGCTCTTGTGGCATGAAGTATGGTATACCATTGTCCAGGAGTGAGTTTGTCTTGAATAGTTATTTCCGAAATTGCCCAGATTTTTTGTTTAGTGCACAATCATGCGCAAACAGGGGCTAACAGGGCCTTTTTTGGCCTTGGTTGGCCGCTGCCGGCTTTCCACCTGCCGGATGTGGATTCAAGAAATAGGAGCGCGTTGATCGTTGCTTTGCAACGTTGCTGTGCCCAAGCCTCGTTCTCGTGGCGAAATGCGCCCGACATCTTGTAAATAAAATGTATATGACGAGGAGTCGGGCTCTGGGTCATGTACCTCGATGCACAGGTGGGTGCAGGTTAGGGGCAGTTGCTGCAGCGATGGTGTCGTGAAGGGCACTTTCCTGCAGTAGACCAACCGATAGTTGATGTCCTTGTGTGGGTCCTCGTGTAGATCTCGGCAGTAAGGTTCGAACTGGGTGGTTGGTGGGGGCTCCTGCCCTCTCCACCTCGCTGCGGTGAGTGAGAATGAGAGGGACAGGGGCTAACAGGGCCTTTTTTGCCCTTTGTTGACTGCCGGCGGATGTGGATTCAAGAAATAGGAGCGCGTTGATCGTTGCTTAGTAGCGTTGCTGTGCCCAAGCCTCGTTCTCGTGGTGAGATGTGCCCCCTCATTTTGTAAATAAAATGTATATGGCGAGGAGTCGGGCTCTGGGTCACGTACCTCGATGCACAGGTGGGTGCAGAATAGGGGCAGTTCCTGCGGCGATGGTGTCGTGAAGGGCACTTTCCTGCAGTAGACCGCAACCGATAGTTGATGTCCTTGTGTGGGTCCTCCTGTAGATCTCGGCAGTAAGGTTGGAACTGGGTGGTTGATGGGGGCTCCTTCCCTCTCCACCTCGCTGCAGTGAGTGAACATACCAAAAACGTCTCTTTAAATTTTAAGTTCAGATGCATGCAGTAGAAATTGCTGAATAGACTGTATTATAACCCCGCGAAACTTAGCAGGATGTACCAGGGTGTGGAGCAATGTTGTCCCAGATGTCGTTGTGCCCAAGCTGACCACATGCACATGTTTTGGTCCTGTACCCACCTGGAATCATTTTGGTCCGCTATTTTAAATACTCTGTCGGGAGTGGTGGATATTGCATTGGAGCGCTCCCCCACGGGAGTGCTATTTGGTATGTGAGAGAATCTCCCGAACAAAAGACTGCGCTCATTTGTGAATACAGGCTGCATGATTGCCAAGAGATGTATATTGTTGAGATGGAAGAATGGCATCCCAACCAATGGTAAAGCTTGGTCGGCAGCACTAACCTGGGCCCAGAACTGTGAGGAGATGCATATAAACTCCCTGCCTCCTACATCCCGCCCAACTCAAGTATGGTCGGAGTTTGACCTATCTGACCAACCTCGCCCCTGGTCAATAACTAACAATACAGCCAATGTTTATAGCTTCCCGGCAAAGACTGTATCCAAAGAACATCAGATGCTTCATGTTTGTATTTTTTATCCACGTGTAAATTGCGATGTCCTTATGACTGTGCGTGATGTAAATGTAACCTATTGTACTCTGTTAATGTTGCCAAATAAAAGTTTAAAAAAAGCCTTTCTATTCAACTAAGATTCTTCTCCCCCCACCCGTGGTGTCCTTTCCCCCTCCCCCACCTGCCTCCCTCCTTACTGTAACCAGCGCCCTGATGCCCTCGGGCTTGGCGCGTTCATGTAAATGCCTAAATAAAAGAAATAATAAACAATGTGTGAACACTTTCTGACATGAACATTTAAGCAAAGAGTAATTCAGTTTCCTGAACCCCAAAGGCGGACGCTAAGTAATATGAACGTTTTTTGGAACTTTGCATATTAATATATATCTGCAGAGTGCTTTGGGTAAATGCAGTGTATAGTATTAGCAGTTGTCAAGGAGGGTTGGAGGGGTGGTCCTCTACTTTCTTCTTTCAGGTTTTACTTTTTCTATACTTTTATTTTAACAAGAAACCGTTCCGGAATGGATTAGTTTTAAAATAAAAGTGTAGGAAGAAATTGAAACTTGCACTTCAGTGCACTGCAATCAACATTCCCTTAAACAGCAGGTGTGTTGGTTTGGGGCTTTGGATTGCACGTGAGAGGGGGCATGGCAATGGGATTTGTGGGGAGCAGGACAGGCCAGCAGGAAACATCGTTCCACAGTCCACTACTACTTTTCGTACACTTCGACCACTGAGTATTAGCAAAAATGAAAGGCAGTGTTCAGCGTGTCACAATCAGGAGAGCGAGGACTCGTGCAAAGCACTGTTGTTAATGGGTAACTATTGTAGTGAGTCACAGGTGTGTCTTGATATGTCCCGGGAATGCAGTTTGCCCTGTATAAACTGGAATGGCATTGCGGGTGCATGTTTTAGTGAGG
The DNA here is from genome assembly GCF_040938575.1 of Ambystoma mexicanum. Lineage (NCBI taxonomy): Eukaryota > Metazoa > Chordata > Amphibia > Caudata > Ambystomatidae > Ambystoma > Ambystoma mexicanum. The sequence continues at coordinate 575,235,847 of NC_090934.1, read as the reverse complement.
TAATTTTGTGATCAAAATGTATTTTTCGGGTCCCGGGCCTACATAATTTGCGCAATATTTGAAAGTTCGGTGTGCACAATGTTCCTTTGCATTGTACAGCGTTGTGTACGATATATTTGGAGCAATAACATGTTTCAAAATCGAAAGTGTGGGGAGACTTGTTTTCACAAATATGATTTTCGCCGCAGTTTTCAAATGCCGCCAGCAATTCAGGAGACTTAACTGAAACCCAAGCATGTGACATGCATGTCCCTTGACATACGTCCCTGGCATTGTGACAAACACGAGAAAGAAAGCGGCCCTTTCATTTCTCACACGAGCCATTAGCTTTGGCAAGAGTTTTGAATCATTAATAACTCTCTTCAATGGGGTTAATTGTTTTGTGGCACTTCGAAAGCCTGCAAAAGGGCATCGCCTCCGAGGTGCGTAGAATATATAACTCCGTGTACCACTCTAATGGGCTGAAGTCTTGTTTTTTTAACTTGGCACAATCCACAAAGAAAAAATGTGCGTAAGGCCCCTGAGCATATGATGTCCATTTATAGCTGGCCCAGACGTTTCAGACATTGTGGGCTTCGCATCAGAGAAAGCTCTCCCCTCGCTTCGTGCCTGTTGACGTTGGCTGGCGTCCAGAGCAAACACCCGTTCGCCACTCCTTGTTAATGCAGCAAGCGCTCTACTGTATGCGGCAGATACCGTGTCTGCATCAACAAGCACTGCCCCCCAGGCTATTCCTGGAGAAACAATGGCGCTCGCCGATGCAGATGGGAAACTGTGCGCACGCGTAGCACAGAATGATGTTTGTAGTAGACACAGTCTAACGATCTTCGGTAATCGCGACGGCTCCTAATGTAGTGTTTTCTACTCATGTGGAAATGTATATGTTCGCACCTTTAAACCGTAGCCAGTCCACTTAAAAGCCAGTCCGTAATTGCTAGAACGTTGGCAGAGTGCTGCCACAGTGAAAGATGTCATTTTTATCAGGCTATAGCTGGCAGAACACAGAGAAGAAGATGGAACCCACATTGTGATCCCCCCTTTGGCTCCACCAGCATGGATTGGCTCACAGGACAAGTCATTTATGGGTTAGGCAACTTTGTTGGTATACCTGCAATGTGCTGGAAGGTTGCCTGCAGTGAAGAGCTGTGCCAGGTTACATGTATTTCCTTATAATGAGCGCAATCTGCATAATGAGTGAGCCTCAACCAACCAAGTGGAAAAAAACAAATAGTTGCCAGGTCACCAACAGTGTATAGAAACATTTTCCAGCACATTGTAATTATGCCATTGCTCACAATATATGCCAGCATTGCCTTTGTAAAACACACTTAATGATGCCTGCGCCCCGGATATTTGCCAGTAGTCTGCCATCATAAAATGTCTTTTTTATGATGGCTGTGCCAGAGTATGCTAGTATTGTCACACAGTTATATTGGCTATCCCCAATAATGTCGGTATTGCCGCTGTAAGAACACACTCATGCTGATGTGAGGATGAATGCCAATATTACGACTGTAAAAAGACACTTTCATGGTAGCTATGCCTAATAACAGCAGTATATCCACTGTTAGACGACACTCAAGTTGCTGTGCCCATAAATGCCAGTAACGGTGGCTAATCATCCATAATGGTCGACAAGGCGGTGTGACTTGTCGACCCATTATGTGCGAACAAGAGGGGAAGCCCAGTGAAATATGAATTCAGCGAGCAGCTGAGGTGGAACTCCTGATCTGACGCCCGTAGGGTTTCCCTTTTCCAATCTTTACCCCCCTGCACCAAAGGCCATTGGGGCTTGCAAGAGTTGGGCATTTAGCTTCCCAGCCTTACAAGATGGCTTGTGAATGCAGGCAGAGTGCTGAACATCCATTTTGTTGTAGGGGGCTCGCCTACATGTCCTGAAGGTAAAGATCTGCACGGGGTGGCGACTCCTGGCCTCTCTGTTAGTGTATGAAGCAGGACTCAGCAGGAGATCCTGAGTGACACCTCTGGCTGCACCCAATAATGCCAGTATTGCCACATAACACTTTACCTTGTAGCGAGCATGCAAGGTAGGTAGGAATTACCATCAAAAAATCACAACCAGCACCTCCTTAACCATTCCTCCACACCCCCAGAATCACAGCCCCCCTGCCCCCCGAACTGGCCTGCATACACTAAAAACACTGCCGCTGCATTCACATGCATGCACATGCACACATATGTACACACATTTACATGTGCACACACACAGACAACCAACCGATCACACGGAAGCACACATGCATACCTAAAACCTTTTTTTTTTACTTGCCGGCTTCAGCCCAGCGCAGGAATAACTCCTGCAACAGCTTCCAGGCTCTCCAAAATGTCTGTGATTTTGGTCACTGCAGGAAGGAAGCAAGGGCATGTGTTATTCAACACCTCTTCTGAGTCCTCTTAATTGGTCAAGTGAAGGAGGCAGGCAGTTATCACAGTGATGCTCAGGAAAATCCACTACAACAAAATGCTTCCATCCTTACCCGTGCTTGGGTGCTCAATGGCAAGGGGAGACCAGCATTCCCCGTGGCTTACACGCATTTCCTCAGCTGTTTAATGCAACGCAGGGAGCATGCTTGTTTCCCTGGCCGTACCCTCTCGCTTGTTCATAATAGGTGGCAGAGCCCCTCCTCATTCTCCATTATGGAGAAGCCACCATTAAGAGACACCGGATGTAGTTTTATGGTTTAATGCGCTTGATCTGCAAACAGTAGGTCACTAGTGATATTGTGGCTTTGCACATCATGTATACTTGTTTTGGGGGTGAGGTAGCCACACAAAGCTGCCGGTCTTGGAGTAGCATCCCCGTCCCTGACACTGCCTGATGCTCATCTGCGATTCTCCCAGTCCCATCGATGAAGTTATGGCTAGGGCTACAATAAGGCACTTTCACTCAACTGCCTTAGCCACCACAAGCAGAGAGAGGTCCAAGAGCCTCCCTTCTGCATCTAAGGACATATCAGCCTAGCCTGACTGAAGAGGGCTCCAATATAGAATTACGCTTGATGAGGCTCACATCTATCTGCTGGTCTCCAGGGCAGTTGGGGAAGCCATTTGCTGTGCACCAGGCCTGGCAGACATGACTGTAAACAGTGATAGGACTATGAATTAAATTGACCGCCGGCAGATTATGTGCTAAAAACGGGGCAAATGCTGACATAATATGGAACTGAGCAAGCAGGCTTTGTCACCATTCGTATACACTCTTTCACTAGGGCAAAAAAAAATCTTTCTGGTTATGTACTATATTTCCTGCATAACCTAAAAAAAAGTGTTCATACTTTTGTTTTCATGTTACTCTGCTTCTTGTTTACCCTAATGAAACGATTTTTGGATACGGATTGAATCTACATCTATTTGCTACATTCTGTATAATCTAAGCAGCAAAATTGCTGCTCAATTCCTTTGCTGCTTTTTTGTGCACAAGGGGGCATCGTTTTGGTCAGTTGCCCATTCCGAGATGGACTGTCGCCAAAACACAGTGAAAGTTCACCGTCTTTTATTTGTTGGCGCTGTGCTTCTGCTGCTCCTGCAGATATTGCTTCAAGCAGCGAGGAGGACGAGGAGCATGAACTGGTGGCGCAGCAGAAGAGGAAAGCATAAAGGATACAATATCCTGGCGGGTGTTTTTTGGCGGTCACGTTTTAATGCCGCCGACAAAAACGTAACCAGATGCATTCTCGTTCACCCAGTACACAGGGAGCAGGGGTTTACATGTTGGGAGAGGTAGAGGTAAGTAGGCTGCAGATGGGGGGGCGTCTGGGAAAGAACACAAAATAGGAATGCAGCGGGAGGCATCAATAGAGCACCATTGTGAACTAGAACCAATATTGTGGAATTAAAGACAGGAGGCAAAGGGGAACAGGCAGGTTTTTAATCTGCACATGTGAGGCTCACCCATGCACACGGTGAAGTTACCCTACACATGAGGCATTAACTGACACTGGATGGCATTAATGGGGTATTTGAGGGTGCACTTATATGATGGAAGCATCTGCATGAACATTACATATGGTGACTATACTAGGAGATGAGACAAATAAATGGCATCAGAAGGTCTCTCTGAGGATTGTCAGCTTTGCTTGCATATGATGGAAGCCCCAGCCATTGTCAGGCTGCACATTACTTCTGGTGACTATACTCAGGATGTGAGACATTAGCTGGGATTACATTTTTCACAAGGGGAAGGTACCGAACACTCTTACGGAAAAATGAATGCGGTATAACCGCTTTTATTCTGAAGTAAACTGGGAAAGGGCAGTAGAAAAAAGGGAGAACATAAACAGGTCAGCCCTAGTTGGCTGAGGGGAAGGATCTGAACTATCAAAAAAATAGGGTCTCCCTTTACTACATGTTGGTCTAACCTGCAGGACCCTGTCTTTAGGGGAACTTCTCCCCCTCTTCCACTACTTCTGTTCTTGGATAGTCAGGGATCACTTGCTTGGGTTTTCCCAAACCTGGTATTTTCCACACATGAGTTGTAGAGGCAGGTCAGGAAGAGAGAAATCCCTGCAGGGCCTAGGGGAATAACTAACCAACCAAAGGTAGGGCGATTTCTTAAGAAGGGAAAAGTGTGAGGGTTGAAGGCTAACTGCAATTCGTTGAAGGGCCATTACAATGAGGTCCTGTGTCCAATGTCCAGTCCCTATTGTAATCCACAACATTCTAAGGTGTCCGCACCCAGTAAACTGTCCTTTTAACCACTCAGAATCTCTGGGAAGTTTTTAGTGCCCCAGCACACCTCTCTACTTTGCCTTGGCAGATGATCCCAATGTTAAATAGTCTTCAGGGACTCTATAGACTAGATACACTCCTACCGGGGTACACCCTGTTCCATTACACATCTTGCCCTAGAGGCGTCTTGATCGTGTGGCTTTACCGCTCCTGATCTAGGCATCTCTTTCATTCTTCCACTGTGCCAAAGTATTTATCAGACTACCTGCCCCATGCCCCCTAACAGCACTCCTCCATCCAAACTATTTTTCAGGCTGCAGCAATTGTAACCCCCAAGCAAACGGTCTTCGCAAATGATTACAAACATCTTTAGTTTGGCTCTGGTGGCTTTATAGCTACCACCAGTAGATGGCAAAAGGTCTTTGGGGGGTGTCAAATATCCAAATGACATCCACAAAGAGGTTAAAAAAACACCATAGCTTAGAACAGGTTTTATTCAACACACAAAGACTCTCTCCCGGGTTAAACCCAAAACACAAGGAGAATCTCATCTCAACACTTCAGACAGTGTGTGCTACCTTATAAAGTTCAAAGGGTTTAGGGTACTCTCTCTGTGTGAACTCCTTCCTACTTGTCTCCGATTGATGGTGTGATAAAACCCCTATGGCTTACATTATAGTACATGTAGATGTTTCTGGGTACCCTTCATGAACTGTATTTAGTAGCAGAGCTTCTCTTCAGCGTTCAGGCAGAGTCAACTATGTTTGCCATCCCAGTTTATACAGGTAAGTTTAAGAGGGCACTGTCATCTCCCTCTCCTATGGTCCTGATCTCCTTCTCCACCACGTCTCTGCTCATGTTTTGGTCCTGCTTCCCTTCAATGCCACACCACATGTACATCGCTCCTCCCACCAGTGGCTTGACACTGACATATTGGTGTCTCACCACTACCTCCTGCCTTGGGCTAAGCGTGGCATCCCATACCTTCCTAATCATGCTCCCTATATCCTCGCTAGCCTCCTGACAATTTCCTCCAATCACCTTCTGAAGTTTCAACCCAACCTCAACCTGTCTCCATCCAACCTCCTCAGAGGGCTACCAATGAACATCCTCCTGCTGTTTCCAGCTAACATCCTTCTGATCTTTCAAACCAACCCCCTCCTTCTGTTTTCAATTCACCTCCTCCTTATATCGCTAACTGTCCTCCTTCTTTCTTCTCTCCTCCTCTTTTTCCAACCTTTGCCTCTCTCCACTCTTCCTCCAAACTCCTTCCCCAATTTCCAACTTGCTCCAAACTCCTGCTGTCAGCTCATATTCCAAACACCCCCACTGCCTGACTGTTACTCTGGACATATAGCCCTGTGGGTTTTACCCATCTTCAGTAAGGATATATCCATTGAATTCATCCTCAACGAATATGGGTAACCATAATCACGGCCCGCCAATGCATCTGCACTCTGAACATACAGTCATAGTAGGCATGGTTCACTTTCTGTGACCAGTGTACACCATACAGAGACAGGAAAAGGATCAAACTGTTGAGGAAAAAAGGTAAGGAGAGCAAGGGGTTTAGGATGTGGGAGTGGGCTTGGAAGGCAACTGTGTGGACAGGGTGATGGGTGGGAGGCATGGGGGAAGAGGACGCTACTGATAGCACAGAGGTGAGGGGAGCGGGGTAAGTGGCAGAGTGCAAGGAACGTGTTAGGTCAGGGATAGGGAGTGGGCTGGGGCTGTTCTGTTGAGGGGGGAAAGGTGTACCGGGTGACGTCTCCCATTACAGAGCAGAGGATGGGCAGAATGGCGGAGGCCAAAGAGTTAGAACCGGTGGGTTAACATTTGGTGTTAGTGGCAGGGGAAGCAATGTTCGCTAGGTGGAATTCCATGGAGCAGAATTCAGTGGGTCAGGGATTCTTATGACTGGTGGCTGAACACTGAGTTTTGAGAAATGAGGGGAAGCAATCTGGACTAAAGATGAGTAGTGATGACTGATACATGAGTCGTGAAACAACTATTAAGGTATGAGGTTTGACGAGGACAACTGCTCGCAGTGAAGTACTAATGAATGGGGAGGATTAACATACTAAAGGGGACTAGTGATGTCTGATGCATGAGTTGTAAAAGGGAACATTAAAGTGTTAAGTCTAAGGGTATAAAAGAATGAGTGACTGAGGTTGTACATTAGATCATTAGTGACATCTGATGCATGAGCTGTCAAAAGAAGCATTAAGGTGTGAGTTGTATGGAGGACAACGGATGACTGAGGAGTGCTAAAGAGGATAGTGATGACTAATACATATGTTGTGAAGATGAGTATTACATTATGAGATGTGAGGATGACAACGATGACCGAGGAGGATGAATGATAACTGAGAAGGAGGAATAGAGTAGGGAGGACTGATGTACTGGTTGTGAAAAGGAGCGTTAAGCTGTGGGATTTGACGACAAAACATTATCACTGAGGAGGAATTAATACTAAAGTGGAAGAGTGATGATTGAGGCATTAGTTGAAAAGAGAAGTACACATGTGTGAGATGTGAGGACACTGGGTCGGGGGAATGAGTACTTAAGAGGAGTAGTGGCACTGATGCATAAGTTATGAAGAGGAATATTAAAGATGAAGTGTGAGGATGAAAACTGATGTGTGATGAGGAGAAATTAGCACTGAAGAGGAGAGGTGATGACTGATGCATGAGGTGTAAAGTGGAGCATTAAAGAGTGAGGTGGTTGGATGGGAACTCATGGTGGAGGAGGGAGGAGAACAAAAGGGGAGTGGTGATTGATGACTATTGGATGTGTTGTAAACCGGGTCATTAAGATGCAACTTGTGTTGATTACAACACATGACTGAGGAGGAGTATTGAAAACTAAAGAGGAGTAGTGATGATGGATACATGAATTGTGAAGAGCATAGAGGTATGTGGTGGTAGGACTGATGGCTGAGAACAAATAATCAAGTGTGAGGAGGAGGAATGATGACTAAAGAGGGGTAGTGTTGATATATGCATGTGTTGTGAAGCGGCTCATTAAGGAATGAGGTACCAGGATGGCATGATGGCTGAGGAGGAGGAATGGTGCCTGAGGAGGAAGAATGGTAACTAAAGAAATGTAGTGAGTGATACATGTGTTGTGAAGGGGAGCATTAAGGTATGCAGTGTGGGGATGACACTAGATGACTGAGGAGGAATGGGCAGCAAGGATGATGCGTAAAGAGGATGAATGATAATGCCCTAAAATTACAGTGTGTGATGAGTGAGAAGGAGGCTTTGTGAGGAGGAGTGAGGTGTGAGATGGAATACAGAGTGTGATAAAAATGTGTGAGAAGGGCACATGAAGAGTAAGGATAACAAATAAGAGGGAGAAGTGAGAATGCCCTGAAATGGATGCTGCTCATGGGTTCAAATACTTGGTCCTTGTTTGGTTCACCTCCTAACATTTGGATTTCTTATCTAGATGGTGACAATGTTATCTTAAAAAGTATCCTTGTCTCCCATTGGTCCCCAGAAACCTACCAGCCACAATAACTCTCATTTCAATTTTAACTTTCATCACTGTGTCTTGTGTTCAGTGTTCTATTGGCTCTGATTAACGCAGTGCTGCACTAGCTAGATTCATACTGTGTTTTCCTGTCCTAATTGTTTTACTCGCGCCGTTCGTTTTTGCTTTTAAGCAAATGAACTACTGAATGCTCCCGTGAATCTGTGGATCGTGGACTGTGGATACTTGGCAGTCGGCCAAGGAACAGACCTCTACAGACCTTTACAATGCCTACACGAGTGCAGTGATACTGTGATCTTTGCCTTGCACCTAAGCACCCATTGAGCTGTGGGTGGCCTGTAAGCCCCGCCAATTCTCTTACCTGCATTAATTTGTTCAGTTTGGATCCTTGGTGACAAGTGTATCCCTGAGGCTGTCAGCTGTTGATATAAAGACCTTATTGTTATGAACTTGTTTTACCATCTAAATTATGCCCCCCAAACTCTGCTCTCACCATGCACGAGGTATGAGAGGCACAGCAGCTCGGTTTCTGTTGACTCTCATTCCTCCCACGTGGGTGTGCAATCGCAGAAAAAGGCTAAAGGTCGGAGGACTTCCAAAACTACATCTGCAAGCAAGTAAATAAAAAAGAGCCATATCAATGAGCAAATTAAAACCAGAGTTTTTGGTTAACAAGGTAATGGTAACACATGACACTAATATAAATAATCATGAAGTCTTAGAATCCATTATATCTGCTAACAATGTTGCCAATTCTATGGTGGGCAATAACTCACTACTCAATTTAGTTCATGAATTTAAATGCCGATCTCTGAGCAAGCTTCCTTTTGTCTGATATGGAAAAACACGTTGTAGTATGGAAGGATGTGATAACATTATTGGCAGAAATGTATCTGCCACCCTGGATTGATCACAATTTGCTGGTGAACCGATACCATCTCCTGGAGACAGCACAATGTTTGAAAGCACACTACTGTCCCAAGCTTCTGAACATATATCTTCTCACTAAGATAATGATATGTTTGGAAGTATTGTCCTGTCCCAAACACCTAAGGAGGATCTGACATGTACCATCAATAAGCTGGAGGAGTTTGCAGCCACACTAGATGTTGTTTTTGGCCCCTGCTCCGCTATTATGAAGGGGCACCATGACCTTAATACTATTGTTTCTAAAATGGTTTAGTTGATTTTGTATAATAGTAATTGGATTAATTATGAGGACTTAAAACACAGGCGACCAACTCTGATCTATCGGTTGGTTAATAAATCCACTCATAACAGTGCTATAGTGGTGGATAGGATGTCCTCTGCCACTAACAATATCTCATTGTGTGAGGTCCCTACCTATGGCAAAAGAAAGAGATTACTGTGGAAACGCAATAACAACAAAGTGTGTAAAAAGAAAACGAAGAGATGGCAAGGTGCTTACCTCGAAGTTGCCTAAAAAGAATACTAAATCTCTGGCTAACTGTTACACTCACCTGGTATCCACGGGGGCACCACACGATACTGGATGGAGGTCTAAGCGCTCTCTGCTTAGTTATGTGCCAGACGTTGGGTAGCACCTATAACAGAAGAATGGAGGATTAAGATACTGGTTCTGTGATGAGTGGACTCCCACCTCCCTCTGGTCCAAATCCCCTCCCTTGGGGTTATTGCTCACCTTAGGTTTTTGTGCGTTGAACTCTCCATCCTGCGTCTCTGTGCAGGGGCGCGTGGTTGGTGCGGGTGTTCCGTGGACCTAGTTGCTTCACTGGTCCGTGTGCCCCTATGTCAGGTTCACACAGGCTGTGACTCCGACTCTGCTGTCTTCCAGGAGAGTTATAATGTCTCTTTCTTTCCCTCCATTTTCTCTGACTTCTAGGCATCTTGCTCCACTACGCCGTTCCCTAACAATGTCTCTTTTTATTTTCACCGAGATGGTTGCGATCTCGGAGTTGCCGCGCCGATGGCAAAGACCACAGAGAGGTTATTGATGCGCGGAGCGCTGCGCTTTTTATTGGTGTTAATTGCTAACCTGTGTTCTCTTACCTTCTTTGTACAGGTTGCAGTGATGTACTGGAGTGATGAGCGATCGAAGCGCTGCTTGCCTAGGTAAGTGCTTTGTTAATGCTGACCTTGTACCTTCTTCCTTGCAGGTTGCGGTGAAACCCGGAGATGGGCGAGGTAAGAGAAGCGCAGGGTGCTGCCAGGACTCGCTGCTTGCCCATGTAAGAATTGTTATTAATGCTGTCCTTGTTTCTTTACCTTTGCAGGTTGCAGCAACTCCGGAGATGGGCGAGGTAAGCGAAGCTCAGGATGGATTCAAGACCGGTTACTTCACAGGTACGTTTTCGTTCTCGCTAATGCTGTTCTTGTTCTTCCAGGTTATTAATGGAATCCGGATCTAAGGCTTCAGGATCCGGCCGCCGCTGTTTGGTTGTGGTTTAAATAGTGCAGGTAAAGTAGTTCCAGGCCAAGTAGTTCCAGGACCAGCCACACCCAAAACACTAGACCGCATAGCTTGGTTCTAAAGAACTGAGCTGTGTAATAGGCCTCCATGTTGGATTAAGGTCCAAAACTGGTATTGCTTTATTCCCGATAATAAGCCTGGCGCCAAAGGCGCCAGGACTGACTCCATGTATGTTTCTGATGGAATTTTAAGGCCCTTGGGGCCAGTGTGAAGGGCTTTAGCCCCACTGCTGCCAGGGGGCTGTTATACCTGAGGGGGTCAGGGGCATGGATTGTGACAGCTCTCCCCTCTAAGTCCTCTCTCAAGGTATTTCCTCTGTCTGGCCCTGGTTTGGTCGTATGGTTCAGATAAAATCATCTTACCAGGCGTGGCACATGGACATGCTCGCTAGGCTCCCATGTCCTGTCCTGAGGACCGTATCCCTTCCAGTCCACTAAGTAATATAACTTGGACCTGGTGAGTATGGAATCTAGGATGTCCTTGACTTCAAATTCGGGTTCCCCGTTAACCAGTACCGGATTTGGTGGTGTTTTGACCCAAGTTCTAGGCTGAACAGGTTTAAGAGTGACACATGGAATATTGGATGGATCTGCATATTTGGTGGTAAAGCTAGTTTTACTGCCACAGGAGTTATAGTAGCCTTGATGGTATAGGCCCCTAGATATCTGGGACAAAATGTTCGAGTTCCTCTTATGGGCACGTGCTGAGACGCCAACCAGACTTCATCTCCGACTTGGTAGTCTGGGGCTTTTCTTTGGTGTTGATCAGAGAATATTTTCTGTCTTTCTTTGGCTTGGATCAAGTGTTCTGCTGCCTTTTTGAAGGCTTGAGTGATGGTCGTATGTAAAGTGTTCACCGCAGGCATTTCCAAGGCCATGGGGGTATCTAATTCGGATGTACGTGGGTGTCTTCCATATACAGTATAGAATGGACTCTGTCCGGTACTGGTGTGTAGCGAGCTGTTGTAGGCATATTCGGCTATCCGCAGCACATCCTTACAGCTTTCTTCCACTTGATGTAACATGCACCGTAGGTATTGCTCTAGTGTCTGATTCTCCACAGAGGCGCCACACGATACTGGATGGAGGTCTAAGCGCTATCCCGGACTGCTCTCTGCTTGGTTATGTGCGTGACATTGGGTAGCCCCTATAACAGGAGAATGGAGGGTTAAGATACTGGTTCTGTGATGGGTAGATTCCCACCTCCCTCTGGTCCAAATCCCCTCCCTTGGGGTTATTGCTCACCTTAGGTTTTTGTGCGTTGAACTCTCCGTCCTGCGTCTCTGTGCAGGGGCGCGTGGTTGGTGCTGGTGTTCTGTTGACCTAGTTGCTTCACTGGTCCTTGTGCCTTTATGTCGGGTCCAGACCGGCTGTGACCCTGACTCTGCTTGCTGTCTTCCAGGTGAGTTATAATGTCTTTTTCTTTCCCTCCGTTTTCTCTGTCTTCTCAGAGTCTTGCTCCACTACGCTGTTCCCTAACAATGTCTCTTTTTGTTTTCACAGGGATGGTTGCGATCTCGGAGTTGCTACGCCAGTGGCAAAGACCACGGTGAGTTATTGATGCGCGGAGCGCTGTGCTGTTTATTGGTGTTAATTGCTAACCTGTGTTCTCTTCCCTTCTTTGTACAGGTTGCCTTGATGTTCTGGAGTGATGAGCGATCGAGGCGCTGCTTGCCCAGGTAAGTGCTTTGTTAATGCTGACCTTGTTCCTTCTCCCTTGCAGGTTGCGGTGAAACCCGGAGATGGGCGAGGTAAGAGAAGTGCGGTGTCCAGTTAAAGTTTCGAAAACAAAAGGATCGAATGCCAAAGGTGAGAGTGCATTCAACCAAAAACAAAAGGATCGAAAAAAAATGTAAATGTATATTTTTTTTTGTTGCTCTAGTTTAGCTTAAAAAATGTGTTTTTACACCAAAAACTGGGGTCCTTTTTTTTGGTCGAATTGACTCGACCCTTTTGTCATTCGACCCTTTTGATTCGATACTATAACCTATAACCGAGAAGCGCAGGGTGCTGCCGGGACTCGCTGCTTGCCCACGTAAGAATTGTTATTAATGCTGTCCTTGTTTCTTTACCTTTGCAGGTTGCAGCAACTCCGGAGGTGGGCGAGGTAAGCAAAGCGCAGGATGGATTCAAGACCGTTTACTTCACAGGTAAGTGTTCTTGCTCGCTAATGCTGTTCTTGTTCTTCCAGGTTATTAATGGAATCCGGATCTAGGACTTCAGGATCGGGCTGCCGGAGAAGCAGATGAGCAGGAGCTGGACATGGTGAGCGTTACGCTGCAGGAGTGCAGAATAACGCGAAGCGTGTTCTGCTGTTCGTGGGTGTGGTTTAAATAGCCCAGGTAAAGTAGTTCCAGGCCCAGCCACACCCAAAACACTAGACCGCATGGCTTGGTTCTAAAGAACTGAGCTGTGTAATAGGCCTCCATGTTGGATTAAGGTCCAAAACTAGTATTGCTTTATTCCTGATAATGAGACTGGCGCCAGAATCGCCAGTTCACCAGGACCATGTATGTTTCTGGTGGTGTTTTAAGGCCCTTGGGGCCAGTGTGAAGGGCTTTAGCCCCACTGCTGCCAGGGGGCTGTTATACCGGAGGGGATCAGGGGCATGGATTGTGACACTAACATTAATACTGATGACATTGTTTGTACCAGTGTGGGTAGTAGGTTCGAGGTGATGCCTCTCCCCAAAACCTTAGTTAAACAGAATGTGGAGATGAAATAACTGTATGGTTCGATGGACAGATAGATTAGTGACAAACACAGCCGTACTGATGAAATCTCCTGTAGGCATTAGTTACTGCTGCAAACACTGGTGGGAATAAGGTGGTTGAGAATGCCATGCAGGACATTATAGAGTATGATGACATGGATAACGGGGTCTTCAATGCTAATAGTACGTATGCATGTAACATCGTTGGGAAAGAGTTCAAAGAATTCACATTGAGTAAAGCTATGAAGCTAGTGGAACTGATGCCAAAAGGGTCCTGGAATTGCTTCATCTTGTTCCAGAACTGTGTACTATTACCTCTAGTGACATTGTGCACATTGGTGTTCCGGATCTTTATAGCCAAGAAAATTGGGCTATTGTGCAATTTATGTCGCCTATTATTGTAGAAATTATAAGGTTACACTCAGCATTATTTCTGAAGAATGGCTTTGAGATAATAATCTGTAAAAAATGCAATAACATTAATCTAAGACAGGTATCCCAGACCTTGACTAATGTACCTGAGAGAAATTACTTGACTTAAACACAAGCTAGCCATTAGTTTTTACTCTATGCTAATAGGAAAACTGAAATTTAGCACACTGAAAGATTACAGTATAATGACAATGAAGATTACCTGATAGGGAAGTTATTACACTTCTGCCATGCAATACGAGGGACTTTCGGTCCTTTCTTAGCCCGGAGGGGAGTAGTAACATCTCCAAGTGTGACATTTTTGCACTTCAAGAAACCTGGGTGAGTGGTAGAATATTGATAGATGGTTTTAAGATCTTAACTAACCCCGCCAACCACTCTGGTGTGGGGCCTCCCACAGGATTATGTATATGGGTTAATAATATATTTGTGCTCAGGGAGTATTATAAACATGAAAAGTCACCCTATGTTTAAAATGGTATTATTTCTGGTTTGGGCACCTTTGGGGAGTGGCTGCTTATTAATGTGTATTGCCCTCCTAGGGATGCACCTATTGAGGCTATTTAAGTTAGTAGAAGATACCATGGAGGGGTGGATGGAGGAGTCTCCAAAATCCCAAGTGATGGTAGTAGGGGACTTTAATTCCTGCTGCCACTCGGCCTGCATTAGTATGGATGGCTGGCACAATGTTTGTGGTTAATTTCTGTTGATTTGCCCTACTGTATTAATCCGATTAAAGACACCAAGAGTCGGATCCAATTCAGAATTGGTGTAAAATGGCTTGAGACTCTCAGAAATTTTGGATTGAGGTTTCTCAATCCTTCTAATCCCAATGGTGTAGGAAATTGGGTCACATGGTGTAATGACACCGCAAAATCCCAAATTGATTATATTTTTGCAAGTGAGGGAGTATGTAATATTATGAAGAATATGGCTCATGAATCTACCAACCGTAGCGACCACAAGATTCTGAAACGTCTCCTCCATGGTAAAACGAAACAGCCTCAAAAGTAAACAGATATGAATGAGCCTACAGGTTAATGCTGGAGGGAATAGGATAATGTGGCCTGATAACAACATTGATAGATTTGACACGATATTCTTATTATTGGCGTTGGAACCTCATGATCTGACATGGATGAGTGTAATGGATACTTGTAACATGTTGGATACTATTCTTACGACTCTTCCCAAATGTCAGATTAAGCAAAACTCACGGAAAAAACATGGTAATAATTATGATAGCACCATTTATGTAAGGAATAAAATATTGGGTAAAAACATTTGAATGATGAAACAAGCGTATTCCATGAGTGATCGGGAACTAAGGAGTGCAGTGTCTACCCTTCGTACGAAGTATAATAATTGGCTTCATTTCTATAAATGTGATACTAATAATGCCAATTGGAGAATGCTTTTAAACATTTTGAAAACCAACGTCTTTATAGGCAATACCTTGCAGATGACAACCTGAATGAGTTGAATGGTATTAATGCAGATGAATGTGTTGAGTATGTCTGTCGTTATTACTATGCCAAAAATATTGAATGTCACTCTTTACCAGTTTATGTGTTGGGCCTCTTGAAACCTCAACCTTTTGATTTGGAGGATATTGTGAGGTTAATTATGAGACTTAAATCATCCCGAGCTCCGGGACCAGACGGTCTTTCAAATGCTGTAATTAAATGAAATCCATCAAAGTGGGCAACCTTGCTATTTAGATTGTTTACCTCTATTTGGGAAGGTGGTGAAATTCCCAAGAGCTGGAAAAAATGTATCTTAATTCCTATACATAAAAAAGGTATATGCTCATCTCTCTCTCTAATTATAGACTAATTACTATGTCCAAAGACACAGGTGAACAGGGTCAATCCCCCCACCATTCAAACCTCAAGGTCCCTATTAGTAAATTATGGAGAGTACACATCCATTGTTTCAATAAATGTTTTAGTTCAAGGTAGAGAAATCATTTATCTCATTTTTACACACACAAAACAGAACATTCATATTCGGTACAAGGGTACAAGAAGTACATAATTGTGTAACATTCAGAAGCATCAAGACAAAAGTGGCGTGTGTATCATTACAGACAGATCAAACAAAAGTGTTTCCTACTGTCACGTCGGAGCACAACAGGGGTTCAAACAGAAACAATGTTCACAATATCAAACATCACAAATATATATAAAGACAATGTGCTCAAGTGGAACGCTGGAACTGAGGTTTTAGCATCTACACAGATGTGTTTCGGCCTTTTGACTGTAGAGCCCTCCTGGGCAGAAGAGGCTCACAACCAGGAGCCCTTCTTGTTAAATACTTAGTATTGTCACGCTTACCGGGAGACCGGGGTTCGCTGCTCGCGCTCTTCCTCCCTGGCGCCTCTATTCGCGCTTTCGCGCTTGGGGAGGCGCCGGGAGGAGAGCTCCGGGGACATGGGCTGCAGCTCCTCGGCGCGTGCGCCGGAGACCGCGGTCACGGTCCCGCGCATGCGCCGTGGAGCGGTTGCCCAGGATTGGAGCAGCTTGCTGCTCAAGCCTCGTTCTGGGTCCGCCGGCGCCTGGCAACGATCAGGCTTGCCCTCCGGGCCTTGCGGGCGCCGGTGGCCCATAAAGGGGGAGACACGGTCGGGAGCAGATCGCGTCTCAACGCGTTCTGTTCCGGATCGTGTACTCGCTCTCCTTTGCTTCGCTCAGCGCGGCCTCAGCCCAAGACTTCTGCTTCTGCTCTCCTTCTCCTCCTGCCTGCTGCCTATTTGGTTTTCCCTAGGACTAGTTCTGGTCCTCTTCCAGGTCTTCTCCCCAGGTCCCAGCCAGTTTTCCCTTCTATTCCTGGTTCCTCTCCCTTGCCAGCCCTAGTTCACCTGCCTGCCTTCTCCTTCCTCTCCTCTCTGGCCAGGCCCCTTCTCAGTGGTTCCCTCCAGTGTCTCTCTTGGGACTGTCTCCACACCTTTGGACTCTCATCTTCACGGCCTCTAGTACCAGCTATAGAAGTACGGATTCCACACCTTTGGTCTCTCATCACCACAGCCTCCAGTGTCAGCCACGGGAGTACGGCTCCCACACCTTTGGACTCTCATCTTCACGGCCTCTGGTACCAGCTATAGAAGTACGGATTCCACGCCTTTGGTCTCTCATCACCACAGCCTCCAGTGTCAGCTACGGGAGTACAGCTCCCACACCTTTGGACTCTCATCACCACCGCATCAGTGTGAGTTACGGGAGTAGGCTCCCACATCTTCGGACTCTCGTCACCACAGTATCCATTGCCAGCTACGGGAGTACGGCTCCCACTCTTTGGGACTCTCGTCACCACAACATCCATTGCCAGCTACGGGAGTACGGCTCCCACTCTTTGGGACTCTCGTCACCACAGCATCCATTGCCAGCTACGGGAGTACGGCTCCCACTCTTTGGGACTCTCAACTTCTCTAACATCCAGTGCTAGCTTCTGGAGTCCTGCTCTCTCATCTTTGAACTCCGGAGCCTCGCCTCTTCAAGGATTATCTCCTTCAACTTCTCCGGTCTGTGCTTGCACAGCTCAGACGTCACTGAAACCAGCTTGTGGCGTTGGGAATCGGCCCATCTTCTACCCAGTATCCATTCTGGGTGGTGGAGAGGCTGGTTGCTTGTGTCACCTGTTCTTCTCGTCAGTCTGGCTGCCCCGTCGAGATCAACCAGGAATTCAGGTACGCAACTCTCCCGTGATTCTCACCTTAACAAGTATGTCCGACACATGCTGTAAGATTTGTAGCACCTTATTACTGAAAATGATTAATGTATGGATAAGGGAGAATAATGTTATCCCTTACCAGCAAACTGGATTCAGGCCAAGATACAGCACTCTTGATAATATGTTCACACTTAGTTATCTTACATCTGATACCTCTAGATGCCCATAAAGCAGTTTATATATGTGCATCATAGATTACAGCTGGGCTTTGACTGTGTCAACCGTGAAAGACTCTGGACTAAACTACAGAGACGGGGTATCTGTCCTTGGGTGTTACACTTTGTTAAGATGGTGTATTCTGCCACTTCAGTTTCGATTTGTATGGACAGGAGCGGATCCCTTACGGTTCCTGTATTTACTAATAAAGGCTTAGAACAGGGTTGTGTGATCGCTCCTGACCTATACAATGTATATGTGGCTGACATGAACTCCAGTATGTTTGTAATGAATAGCTTCCCTCCTAAAATTGGTGGAGTGGGAATCAGATGCTATCATACACGGACAACAACATCATAATGGACAGGACTTCCATTGGTCTAAAAAGACTGTTGGATGCCCTGTTTTATTATGCCACAAGGAATGATCTTGTTAATAATACAAAAAAGACAAAGGTTATGATGTTTGGTGTCCAATCCATGAAAAAAAGAAAAGGATGCTCGTGGATAATGAACAATGAACTTTTGGAGGTGGTAGATACTTATCCTTATCTGGGTCTGCCTATTATTAGTCACCCCTCAATTTTGCTGTATGAGAACATATCATCAGGTAAGATGGCAAATAGATTGAACAGCATCAGAAGATACCTTGCAAAAAGAAGTGGATGCTCTATTGAGTGGTTTTCTGAAATCTATAAATATAGTATTATACCAGGAGCCCTCTATGCTTTGGAGATTCTTGAAGAGAAATATGTTACTTGGCTCGACAGACTTGAAGGAAGGCTATGGAAACCTGTTCTTGAGCTCCTGAGTCTAGTACTGGTAGAAGCCATTAGATGTCAGCTGGACTTCGTGTCACCTTCTACTTTGAGAAAAATACAATTCACTAAATTATGTAATAATCTAATGCAAACAACAGACCAAGAGAGTCTTTTGGGAATTATAGTCAACGCCACACGACTAGGTTGTAAGAGCATTTTGATGGGAACATTGTAATGTACTGTGAATTATTTTCTTCAGCACATTACCTTAAACACCCTGGTATATAATAATGTGGATCACTGTTTTAACCCACAAATGAAAAAGAAAGCTGCTGAATGGGATATGATCACAATATTGGGTTATTTGAGCTCTAAAAAACAATATGCACTTTACACTATTCAATGTTTTAACATACGAAAACCATATGATTATTTATTGAAATATGGGAACTATGATTTTAAAAGATTTATGATGTTTCTTCATTTTACGATCCTTCCTTCCTTGTAATGAGTATACTGAGGGATGGAGATCTATTCCGTATGAAAATAGGATATGTCGCTATTGTGAACATGATTTTGAAGCAGCCCAAATTTAATTAGTTTTTATCATAGGGGCTGTAATGATCTGGTGATTAAGATAGATATGACTGTCTCCGATCAATTCTGGGCAGCTATCTATGCGGCACATCCCTTGGTATACATTGGAGCTGCTTATTTTATATGGAAAAGAAATGTAAAGTGATTATTTCATGATACATTACTTTCTTTTATAGGGTGTATTAATCTATATATTTTTATTTGTAGCGTACTGTAATCGTTTGTAGTAATGTGGGTTTAGAATCTTTTCTCTTCCTATATATATTATATTATGTAATAAAGAGCTTTGGAGCACTTCACCTGTGTATAAGCTCTCTATAAATAAACAATAAATAAATACAATGCAAGATTTTAGATAACCAATAGCACATCAAATAAATAAATAAATAACACCCACATCATCAAACACCAAAAGACATTTTACCACATCACCCCTACTCTCAAGGAAATGAACCGGCTACTCCTCCAGCCTTGCATCATCTTCAAGACAACCTGCAGTAGCTACAAGCAATGATAACAAATGCAGCAGTCTTTACAAAAAAAACTCACCATCTGTGGTGGCCAATAAAACACTAAAAGGTAACAATATTGCAAGGATGGCAACCAAGAAATGCAACCAAGTGGATACGAAAAGCCAAACTGTCTACTATTATGCACCTGGACCAGTTAATAACTTACCAATTCACAGCAGATGGGCCCTCTCACTAATTATCTTCACGAATGAACTGAAGAAACAATGCCTCATTGATTACTGAGTGTTGAGCTACTTGCTCTAATCACCTATCACGATACATAGATCCATTTAACAACATGTTCTGCCCTGATAGGAAATTCGTAATTTTTTCTAGATTAGCAGCGGCAGTTCCAAGCATCCGCTTGAGAATTCGTCAACTACGAACCTTATGCCCAAGACGACTTGACATGCGCACGCCGTCATTTGAAGAATCAAAGCGATGGATTGCTGGTAAGACATGTAAAAGTCACTCATTGACAGTCTCCAGCCACGCTACAGCCTGATGGCAGCTGGCAGCTAGGTTTATTTCAATCATTACCATCAACACAGACATCTCTTGATTTTGTTTCTCCATTACAGAAAGTCTTACGGTCCATAGCACCATCAGGTCAACAGCCAGTTGATTGATTTTATGTTTTTCTTTGCGACTCAACGCATAATTGCAACTAGTGAAGCTAATATACACCTTTTCGCCCCTGTTGTCCTTTTCCTGCTCCTCCCAGCGTACGTATTATGTATTGCTACATGTTTATACAATGTATGTGAACTGCAATGTGTACAATGCAATTATTGTGTGCTGATACGTCATGTTCCTATTTTCACTGTGATAATTTACCATGTTTGGTGTATACATATGAAAGGATTTAATTTACCAAGATGATTATATAGGCCCTGACGAAGGACACGTTTGTCCGAAATGCATAGGCCCAATTGTGCCTCTGCCTTGACATTACGAGCAATTTATTGACTATCATGATATTTATCAGTGAATAAATTAAGACTGGTGCTTTTTTAAAAAAAGTTGCACTACCGTCCTTTTCAATCGCCAAAAACATTGGAAACCACTAAGTGGAGATTCTGTAGGACTACATTGATTCTGGGGCAGCGTTAAAAAGTCATGCTCGCGTATATCCAGGCGGAGTGGAAAAGGAAGCGGAAACAGTTATCCAGTTCCATGGACCCATTCCACCAGCAAATGTCTGGCAGTGGGCAAAAACAGGTGCACAACCTACTGTGTACCTTTTACGCCAGGGTTTTAAACCTTATTTTGCACACCAGATTAAAAAAAGAACTCCTTATGGAGCTCATGTGGTTCCACAATGTAATTTAACAGTGGGAATATGGTACGTTTGGACCCAAGCATAGCAGGTCCCTGCTGCCAAATTTACGTCATTTGCACGGCGGAGTATGTCGCCCTTTGCCCTGCACATTTGCACTCTGCCGTGCAAATGAGTAAACACTGCCTGGCATGCTTGCATGTCAGGCAGCATTCCACTTTACACGTGAACGCCGCTTACCATGTGCACATGGTAAGCAGCATTCACTGTTAAAATTAAATGCTGCCTGACTTGCAAGGATGTCAGGCAGTGTTTAATTGTAATTGTACAAGCTACCTGCCATGCAAGTATAGCAGAGTAGCGTGTACAATGTATCAAGCCGGTGGTCTACATAGAGATCGCCAACATTTACGCCGATATGACAATCCAATGCCGGTGCAAATGCTGCAGCATTTGTATGGCGGAGAGGAAGGAAGGTGATGGAAACGCAAGTTGCATTCCGCCCTTCATCTCCGCCATACAAATGATTGAAAATGGGGCGATAAAGACTAACTCAAGGCTTTTACGCCTTCCATTAATGTTACACACCAGCAAACATGAGTTCCAAACTGTTTATTGGGGAATGGGAAACTGGGCAACAAATGTTTACTGGGTATTGTGGACACTGTGTATTTTTTGTGTTTTGAAGCATTGTGTGAATTACACAATGTGTGACATTATAGTAATTTACCAGTATGTGTATTTATGTGATATCACTGTTAGAAAAAAATGTGATGTTGCAAAATATTAATCTTTTTTAATTGATTGCCATTTTATTTGCAGTGGTAGGGGAGTTGGAGTGGAGACGGTGCATGTTCTACTTCTTCCAAATGTTTTTCCATATTTTTACTTTTTCTTTTTCTTCCCCCCATTTTGAGGTAAATATGTACTGTCCCGGGTGGCTCAAGAATCAATACCAGTGACACAGGTGGGCCAAAGGTTTTTATTGAAACGTTGTGGGGCCTAGGATCTTTTCCCACTCTCTCATCTAGTGTTGACCCTCCCCCCTAACACAGGTTAGTGATACCGAATTTGACCCATACTTTCTCAACCTGGCTTGTGCTAGAGGTGATGTTCTAAAGGCCAGCTATCTAAACTCCCCTGTGGACTTCTTAGCTGACCTACTTTATCTAGTTGTTAGCGATATAAAGGATTTGAGGATTGTGCCTTCCGAATACTCTGTGTGACTTAGCGTACTGAAACCATGCTCATTCTCACCTCCCTTTTCTAATCTTTCCTATTGTCCTTTCCTCCTTTCTACTCCCACCAATCTTCTGCCCCTTCAATGTTTCACTCCTCCTATGTCTGGCCTCCACCCTTAGATGTTGCTCCTCCTTACTTGCTCCTTCGTGCTCTAGCCTACTACGACAACGCTACAACTCCTTCCTCTACACAACTACTGTTCCCCCACCATACTACTACAACTTCTCCCTCCTTCTCACTTTCCGTGCGGGTGTACCACGTAACATGGTTGGTGGCCCGGAAAGGTCAGAGTTCATGTTCCTGTTCCGGACTGCGCTTTCGTCTGGGCTCCCGGGAAGTTCTTTCGGAAACGGTGTGTAGGGTTCTCTTTTAGGTCCCCTGTGATTAAGGATGTTTCCATCACGTTGCACGGGCTCACCATGATTGATCAGCAACCTTGCAATGTTCCTGGGTCTGCCGCGCATGGTAGCAGCTTCTGTGTGTGGCTTTCTCAGTCCTATCTGGAGTTAACACAGCCTCTGGTGACAATGTCCGGATTCACTCTCTCGTTGTCCCAGTCGTGTCACATCGCAGTCTGAGGTATCAGTCCATCAATACAGCTTTATCTCTTGTTGGGACAGGAAGTTGTGGCCATCTGGTGATTGTTCAGTTTTCTCTTCTTCTTCTGGCTTCGATGTTCTGAAAGCAACACAAAGCCCTGACTATTTCACGCTCTTTGAGGCAAATCTGGAGATATTAGTGGTCTGAACAGAAACATACTGGCACAAAGAGGTGGGGGCAGGAATTGGGTCCCCCACAATAGCATTTTCCCCAAGGGCGAAAAAACTGGGTCTGAATTTCTCCCTACACCTCCCACCATTGGCAGAGAGGTTTCTAATCCCCTCTGACAAGGTCAAGGAATTGTCCTTGTCACACCGCTTTACAGTTTAGCCTAAAATGTGTATATGGCGTATGTACTTTTTGTGTGAGTTTTCATTTGATAAAACCAGATTTAATTAAGTAACAAGCAAGTAATGCAAAGCGAAATGTTTTGGTATTTGCAGTTGTTACATGTTGTAAAATGTCCAGTACACTGTGGTGAAGGCAGGTATTTTCCTATGTCTGTTACTAATATTATTTATCTGAAAACACTATCTTCCAGCCCTTTTTAGAACCTTTAAAGCAATTACTGGATGTATAAGAGCAGGGTATTTACTGCTTTCATGCCTATAAACGTAAAATGCAATTAACAAACTGCTAACAACAAAAATACTGGCTTTGTCAATGCTTGTTTTCTCCTTGCTATTGCTGTCTGGGGCAGGAATATCCCCAGTGCTTCCAACGGGAACTGTAGCACGCAAAAATAGCACAGACATAGAAACTGCTTATAAGGTTACGGGCACACAGAAGGGCAGTAGGGGCAAAGGCGGCCAAGGAGTACTGGGCTAGAGGGTTGTGCAGCAAAGGGGTTATACCAGAAAGCAGCAGGTGGCAATGCTTCCAGTGGCATGGTAGCTTCCTCTGCTGGCTATACTTGGCATATGCTCTCTGGCAAGTCTACTGTTGCTACTCTGCCTGCTGCTGCCGGGTAGCACCCAGGAAAGGCCAGCCCTGCACAACTGGACTTGTGGCCCTGGGCGGGGGGATGGGTCATTCAACTGCCCTGGGTCGTGGCACCGCTGCTAGATCTCAGGGTGACCCTACATGAGGAGATCAGGTTGTCCCTCGAGATCACCCAACTAGACCTATTCTCCGTGGGCATGAACAAGGACTGGGATGGTAGAGATAGACTATGGTTATGGACCAGGGTGGAGGTTCTGTGCGCCCTGCATTACAGTTTATGCACTGAGAAGCACCAAAGATCCGGACCTCAAGAGATAAGCTGCACCAATAGGGAGACATTGCTCGTCCACACACCTTAAAAGGGGCACACCACATATTCAAAGGATAACTGCGCCCACCACACGCACACATGCATATACACTTTCTGCACTCCCTGCAGCAAATGGGCATACGGGGTCTCCACAAACACAATACTTCCCTTCCCATGCGTTGTATGAACACTCCATTCTAAGGCACAAAAAGGGACACAATGGGCGAGCTCTACCCACACTACATTAACAGCGCAGTCAACTCAATATTGTGTAATCAATGATGTCCACGCTTTGTTTTCACTGTGCACCATGGTTCCTGGGGTACTGTGGGAGTGACCAATGTGTGCTTACTTAAGCATTTTGAAACAGACTTAACAGTGTGTGTTTTACTCCTCGAGTATTGTGGAACTGGAGGTGCTTTAAATGGTTGTTTACTAGGATTTGAAGAGAATTATTGAATCTAGGCAATATTGCCTGAAGAGCACTCTGCAAACTGGGAAAAATCTGCTTTATTGAGGCATTTTTTAATCCACAATGTGTCCCTCATGTTTCCAAAAATTGGCCGCAGAAGATCCGGCACGGGAACCCCACAAGTCGTTTTTATCCGGACCCCATAAATGTTCCTAGTCTGGCTAGAAAGAATATGAAATGCTTTTAAGCGGGAGTTGGAAAGAGTTCACTTTAGATTGGATCTGAACTGTGCCCTGGGCTAGAAACAGCTCAAACGTACAACGTGTGCTTGAGGCACCCACAATAATAGGCGCCTGACTCAGTCGGAAACATTCTTACAGTCTGAACTGCGGTTTCGATCTACTAGGCCGAACTGCTGACATTGTTTGTAATATTTACAAAATAGACAAAGTGCACAAAAGGCTATGGCGGATCAAGGAATTCTTAAGAAATCCTACACCATGTCCGCTTCACATTTCAAAGCAAGCGTTCTTCTTTCTTTACAAATATGATGGCACTTAAGCAGCTCAGCTATGGAAACATATGTGAATGAACCTAGAGATTATGAAATGTAATGAGCACTACAAGACGGGAGATGTCCGCCTGTGGGTTCCTTCAGGAAAGTAGAATTCTCGGAAGAGGACAGGTATGAAAAAAACTGACCAGGGAGTTGACCAAAGCTCTTCCTGTGAGGGGTCATTGGGACTTCAGGAAGATGACCAGACTCAGGGTGAGATTGTCCAAGTATGTAAGGCAAGACTTTCAGAATGGACACATGGGTAAAGTGAAGAAAGTATAGGAAAATGAGCAGAGTTATTTTGGCAGGGAGAGCGGGGATGGCAAGGAGACAATATTCGGTGAAACACTGCTGTTCTGGGACCTGCAGATTCTTTTTAGAAAGGGAAATAGGACATGATGGGCACCATTGAAAGTGTGACAGGGTGATCATCAGATAGTCCGCTCAGGGAAGGACGTAAAGCCTTGGTAGGACCATGATGCATGTCCAGTTCTCGCACAGTGTGAGATACAATAGTAAGACCGGGAGGGTAGCTCAGGGGCAACACATTTGTCTTGGAAGCAAGACAACGCATAGCTAGCTACACAGGTTTGAATACTGGTCTTGCGCTTAGAAACTGGTCTCCGGTATTAAGCGCGTTATAAAAGAGCAATCATAATGATAAGGCAAGTTGGCATTTTTCATGGTCGGCAGCCATTTGAGCAGACTGTTCTGCATTCTCTGCCCCTTGAGCAGAGTGCTTTCGAAGGACTGAAGGACTAAAATAGCCCAGATTCAGACAGGATTTCTGAGGTTTCAGAGTATTGTGTATAGGGCGGGACTGTCAAGGCATACCACAGCACGGTGAATTCAGGCAGTTGTGGTAATGGGAGAAATTGTGGGGAAACGCCCAGACCGCGGCAGACATGTTTTAATGTTCTAGATGCAGTACCACTGTCCTTGGTTCTCTGGCTCTCACCATTTACTCTGGTAAGCTGCTTTTTCATTACCTGAAGCATTGTGAGGCACTGTGCCCCAGGTCCCCGCCAGCCACAAAACCCTTCTATTGCAAACCGCCCACCTCACGGGCATCTACTGCCTCCTTCCATGAACCCATGGACTAGACATGAGTTTTTCTGAAACAAATCAAATAATTCTTAATTTGCAAGATCCAAGATCTGAAATAATGCCACATTTTGTACAGGCTGCATGCTTGGGCTCTCCATTGATGGATATTTTTCCCGCTGAATCAGGCTCACGCATTTTGATTTTAAATTTATTTTAATAAAACCTTTTACATACCTCTTCCTGTTGGATTCCCCATTCCCTGATTTCAAGCACTGGAATAATAGCAACTCATAGGCACAGAATTTAATCCGTGAAAGAAGGATGCAGGAATTCGAATCTGTAGCTGCAGGTATTACAAATATGCATGATGCGAGAGTATAACTAGTCTAGGGACTCATTTTGGAAGTTCCCGGAGCGTTATTATGGCCGTAAAAAAAGAAGGGAAGGTTTATGCACGGTTTTACGTCCGTTTAAATGCTCCAGGAGATTTTAAATTATCTGAGGCCGACGAAGGTCATAGATCAAAATGTACACTGTACCCATCCCCATTTCCTCAACCTCACAAAGAGAGGTGCACCTTCGCCAGCATGCGATTTTGATGCTCGTGGAAATGCTGTAGGTTTGCTATTGAATCCACCAGCTTTTTGAAGGCAGATTTCATGGGAATCCATAACAATGCCACCCACAATGCTCATACATGGATGGTGGCATTTGTGATTGTTTGCATTATGAGGAGAAAAAAAAGCACATAAGCCCTGGCCCGCCCAGATGTCCATGCATCATTTTCACCACAGTGTGCAAACAATCAAAATTTCACATGCCGCTCGGTGCACGTTTTTGATGTCCTCTGTACAATGTCCTAGGACCTCAAAAATGAGTCCCTTTGAGCTCTTGCACCATGAAAAGTTTACTTATGCAATAACTTCTGAGGTGGGGCTTTAACCCGCAGGAATGGGTTCACAGGCTCTGGCGGCATTACTGAGTTATATAGCCCCCAAAGAGGGGACTATAGTTAGTAGCAGTCAGGATGCTAATAGCGTTTTTAAAGTTGTGAAGTTGCACGGCGGCCATTTCACTAATTCAAACAAACTACAAAAGATGACAGCCATAAAATAAAAATTTGAACTACTACTTGTCCCTTCTCCCTTTATATGGTGGCTTTCAGAGATGGGATTGGGCTGACGAAAAGTGGAGGCGGAAGCAATGAAGGTAAGTCCGGAGGGAGGAAGGAGGGTGTTCTGGTATCGGGCTGTTATAAAAGGTAATGAACAGGGAATGGGGTGGAGCGGAGACACTGAGGTTTGGCAGGCAAGGAGGGAAAGAGTGTGGGTGGAAAAATTGAAGCTTTTGTGGCGTCGAGTGAGTTGGCGGACTGCAAAGGTAGGCCATTCGCCATGAGGTAAGACCGACTTTCCAAGCACCTGATTTGCTGAGATGTCATCTGGAGTCACGCGCTGAGTGCAAATTACTAATATGTAAATGTATGTATTATCGTCGATTGCATTGCTTTACCGTTTCAGCCTTATAATAGTACTTAACTTGCACTGTAAACCATAGTTTGTGTCTTGATTTCTGAATCTTACAAGATTTGAAGGTTCCATTTGGGTGGCGGTTGCCGCCCTATAGTTAAGATGAGTTCCTTGATCCATGGAAAATCTGAACATTCTATCGCTAATAACATTTGAATTGCATTGCAAATTTGTCTGATTTTTCCAAACAAAGGATTTGTCACAGCCCCCCTAGATCCCCAGCATGGAATTCATGGGAAAGATTAATTAAATGAAAAGGTCTACATTTTATCAAGCCGAAGAGCAAAAACCGCTGGAGTGAATTGGACTACATAAGAAACAACATGGGCACAAAGTGTTGTTTTAATTTCTGTGACAGGTTTGGAGTTATTCCGTCAAGTAGTTTTAAAATATTTGATAGGGAAGGGGCTGTCCCTTTCTCTCAAAAATATAGCTATATCTCCCACTGTTCTTTGCAGAAGAGAGGCTTTTCAGAAATTAGATTACTGCGGTATAAACGCAAGATGCGCTCAGAAAAGAAAATGCATCACACGAACAAAAGAGTGAAAGGGGTAATGGGAGAGGGCCAGTGAGGGAAAAAACAGCTCAGGGGTCTGGGGGACCATAGAAAGAGGAGCAGCCACAGGTACATCATTTGGGGGTCGCAACTGCAACCCCTGATGTCTCCCTTGCTATCCCCGTGATCTCCCTTGCTACCCCTAAAAACGTTTTGTTGTTGTTGTTGAAATTGGAGCTCCTGGTCTGTGTCCAGCATCATGTGGCTCTTTGTTTCTAAAGTGGCTGGCTTTCTTGTTCAGGTCTCTTAAAAAAACGGGGTTCCACAAGTATAACACAATGCAGACAAAAACCTCCAAAAAGCATTTAGAGTAGAATAAGCATCCATTTCGGACTATGTATTTTGCTTTTCGCAAGTTGCAGTTATAGCATGTTTATTTCTGCCGTTGTCTCCTTGTGCCTAAAAGCTTGTGTATAGTGTAGAAAGTGGCCCTTGATTTCATTGTGCTACAATTAATGCTTTGTTGTAATGTGTCTATCTTTCCTATCTCCCTGGCATGCTGTTCAGGATGTTTGTTTGCATGTATGAGGTAACGAGTGCCAGAGTATGGGATGCTGTGTGAGTGCGCTGCTTTCCCAGCGCTACTCTAAATTCTTTAAAACAGTGTTATGAACAATCCCAATGGTATGTATTTTGCCAACCTCTGAAGCCTGAAAAGCAGATTCACGCAGGTTTGACATGTGGCCAACTTTGCACCAGACCTGCAGACGAACTGGCCTGCTGTTAAATCTCAGTTATCAGTTTAATGATATCCACTACAAAGTGTCATTTGCTTTCTGACTTTGAGAACATTCAGACATGTAATTGCTAATTTTACTATAGCGGTAAGATAACTATAGCTGGTAAGATAGCTCAGCGAGTTGAGCGCTTGCTGCTGCTATGTGTGTGTGTGTGATCTGCAGGTTGCAGGTTTGAATCCCGGCAAGGCCAACTCAGCCTTTCATCCTGCTGAGATTAATAAATGAGTAGCAACACAGGTTGGGTGATATTAAGTGACAGTGCTATACAATAAAGCATCATTGTCATTTGGCTTTGGACGTCTGCTTGCATTCACAGTAATTTGGTACTATGGGTCTATACACACTGATATTAACAATAAATATGGTGCTCCATTCTTCTATGAAATGTATATCACATTAAAGTGATATTGTAAATATATTTTTCCTAGTGTACTTAGGAACAATGCATGCCACCTCCTGTTTTGTCAAGGGAGGAAAGGTCATGTTCCATCGCTTCCTGTGATGTCACTTTGGGATGTGGTCAAATTACATCACTTCCTGTGATGTCATCAGAGGTCACAGGTTGTGTGATGTCACTTCCGCTACCCCTGGCATTTTGGTGAAATGACGTCTCTCGGGGGGCATTTGGTGAGTGCCTCTGAGGGCAGGGAAGAGTTTTTTGAAATTTTCGAGTGTTTTCGCATTATTGCTGGAATACCAAGGGATTACTGTGGGCATGAGTAGTTGATAGCCATTATTCAGGGGGAATTTCTGGGAAATATCGTGGAGATTACCATGGGAATCCGAAGAGAGTGGGAAAGAAATGTAGTATACCTAGTGCAACATGTACAGCGGCCATGGCTAGAGGGCTGCAAAGAAAGCCATTGCAGCCATGGCCACTGCATAGTGGATAGTGGGTCCCAAAGAAGCCTATTAGTGCAATATGTACAGAGTACATGTCCGAATGGCCATGACTAGTGGGCTCCAAAGAAACCTATAGGTGCAACATGAGCAGCAGCCATGGCCGAAAACCATGATTAGTGGGCTTGAATAACAAGGTTACTCACCGTAGTGACTACCTTACTCCTAGTCCATAGTCCCCTTTCCTCCATACTTATGGGACATCTCTCCGTCCTGTGGGATGGGACCGGAGCACTTTTGTAAAAAAGCATCCAAATTTTTTTCCAAAATGTTGTCCTTCCTCTCTTTCTTGCGCGGGGCCCGGCACGCGGCCGTAACCCCGCCCACCTTGGCTCCGCCCCGTGCATCGCCCATCAGTCCTTTTCTCATCGCCATGTCAGAGACCTATTAGCAATATCAGAGGAACCTTATTAGAGGGGATGGCGGGCGGGCGTATGGAGGAAAGGGGACTATGGACTAGGAGTAAGGTAGTCACTATGGTGAGTAACCTTGTTATACTCCTACGTCCCGTCCCCTTTCCTCCATACTTATGGGAGATTTCCAAGCACTCCTTACAGGAACTACGGGTGAATGGAAATACCCCTTACTGAAAAAGGTTCTTCAGCACAGCCTGACCAAACTGAGCATCAGCTCTCGAGCTCATATCAAGGCAATAATGCTTACAAAAAGCAGATGGGGAGGCCCAAGTCGCTGCCCTCGCGATGGACTCCCAGGGCACATATTTCTGAAAAGCAACCGCGGCTGCCTTGCCCCGCACCAGGTGTGCATGAATACCCTTAGGAGGTTTCAGCCCTTAAACGGCGAAAGACTCTGTGATGCAGGAGGCGATCCATCGGGAAATAGTCGCCTTAGAAGCCTGCTTACCCTGAGGGTTACCAAAGGTCACAAAAAGTTGAGAAGAACTCCTAAGCTCCGAAGTCCTGTCCAGGTAGAACTTAATAGCCCTTCTGACATCAAGACAGTGCAGAACCCTTTCAGCCTCCGAGGCCGGGTTCGGAAAAAAGACCGGTAGGGAGATCGACTGATTTAGATGGAATTCAGTGACCACCTTCGGTAGAAAGGTCGGGTTTGTCCGTAGGACTACTTTGTCTTTGTGAAATATCAAGAAAGGATGCTCCACCGAAAGGGCCTGGAGCTCACTCACTCTCCTCGCAGAGGTAACAGCGACCAGAAAGGACACTTTCCAGGATAGGTACTTGAGGTCCACCGTAGCCATGGGTTCAAAAGGTTTATGGCACAGCGCCGTCAGGACTACATTTAGGTCCCACGACGGGTGCGGACTACGAACCGGAGGGTAGAGGTGTGTCAAGCCTGCAAAATGCCTCTTAACCTCTGGGTTACTCAGGGAATAAGAGCATTGATCTGTAGCAAGATAAGCGTAAACCGCAGAAAGGTAAGTTCTGCATGACAGAACGTGAACACCCGA
Organism: Ambystoma mexicanum; assembly: GCF_040938575.1. NCBI lineage: Eukaryota > Metazoa > Chordata > Amphibia > Caudata > Ambystomatidae > Ambystoma > Ambystoma mexicanum. The sequence goes on along the minus strand of NC_090934.1, from coordinate 575,204,774 downwards.
CTCAGCTAGGGAGGACACGAAGGACAGCACCGTGTCAATCGTAGCCACCCTTGGATCTAACTGCTTTCCCAAACACCAATGACAGAACCTGAGACATTTGCTCCTGTATTGGGTTCTGGTCGAGGGTTTCCTGGCTGCCTGGATAATACGCATGTTATCCATAGACAAGTCAAGATGATCTAAAGACTTGAACTCAGGCACCATGCCACCAAGCTGAGCGATTGTGGGGAGGGGTGCCACATCTGCAGTTCCCCCTGATGAAGAAGATCCGGGGATACTGGTAATCTGATCGGCGGATACACCGACAGGTGATGAGGTTCCGAGAACCAAAATCTGGCCGGCCACCACGGGGCTATGAGCAGAAGGGAGCAGTTCACCGAGTTCTTCAGTTTGCAAATTGCTCGATGAACCAGCGGCAGAGGCGGGAAGGCGTAAGCTCCCATGTTGTGCCATGGAATCTCGAGCGCATCTCCCAGAGAGGAGGTTCCCAACCCCCCTCTGGAGGGGTATTGAGGAAGCTTCTTGTTTACCGCCGACACGAAGAGGTCCACCTCCGGTGTGCCCCAACGCGAAAAAATTCATAAGAGGACCTCCGCCTTCAACTCCCACTCGTAGCTGACCACTGTCCTCCGGCTGAGGGCATCTGCCGTGACATTCAGCTGGCCCGGAATGTGCACTGCGATCAGCCAGACGCCATGAAGCACGGCCCACTCCCATATCTGGATGGACAAGTCCACAAGAGGAGGAGACTTCGTTCTCCCTTGTTTGTTGATGTAATACATTGACACCACATTGTCCATGCGTATGCGGACCACCTTGTTGGCAACAAGCAGTCTGAACGCCCTGAGCGCTAGGAAGATCGCCAGAAGCTCCAAATGGTTTATGTGCAGGAGCTTGTCCTTAGGCGACCAGAGGTCGGAGACCTGAAGAAGATCCAACGTTGCACCCCACCCCAGAAGGGAGGAGTCCGTTGTGATCGTCACCGTAGGAGCTAGGTCCTGAAAACCCGCGCCTACCGACAGGTTGTTGCGGGATGACCACCAACCCAGGTCCACTCTCATGGAATCCGGAATCATTATCCGCTTGGAATCCGGATCCTCAGCCTGACACCAGGAAGTCCGAAGAGCCATCTGGGTCCGTCTCATCTTTAGACGAGCAAGAGGAAGAGCTAGCACGCACGAGGCCATGAGGCCCAGAAGCCTCTGGAACCACCAGGCCGACATGCTCTCCGACTGCGCAAACATCCGACACGTGGCAAACGGATCCGCCATTCTGTCCCCGGTCAGGTACACTCTGCAGTCGATCGTATTCCAACGAAAACCCAGGAAAATCAGGTCCTGCGAGACCGTCATGGAAGATTTCCGCCAGTTTACCGACAGCCCAAGGAGGAACAGGAGCTGAAGGAGAGACTGGAGATTGCCTGCTGCCGCCAGCAGGCAAGGACTGCGTAAGAGCCAGTCGTCCAAATATGGATACACATGGATACCCTGGAGACGAAGATAGGCCGCGATCACCAACATTATCTTCGTGAAGACACGTGGCGCTGAGCTGAGGCCAAAAGGAAGCACTCGAAACTGGAAGTGCTCCTCTCCCAAAGAGAAGCAGAAGTGACCTCCTGTGTGGGTTCCAGATCAGGATGTGCATGTACGCGTCCTGAAGATCCACAACGCTGAGCCAATCGCCCTTCTGTAAGGAAGAAAGTATCTGGCCGGGCGTAATCATCTTGAATTTCGCTTGGGGTAGGAAAAGATTGAACTGGGAAAGGTCTAGGATGGTGCGCAGGCCAGCCTGGTTGGGTTTGGGCACCGTAAACAGTCGGGAATAGAAGCCCTCCCCTCGCTCCCAAAGGGGGACGGATTCCACCGCTCTGAGGTCCAGAAGCTTCTGCACCTCGGCTCTGAGGGAGGGCGATCCCGTCAACTAAAAAGGAGGGTTGTGGGGTGGGGCAGGGGGTAGAGGCAAGCAGAAGCCCGCCCAAGCGACTGACAAGACCCATCTGTCTTCTGTGATGGTCTGCCACGCCTCCCAATGAGATGCCACGCGTCCTCATACTGGGGTCTCGTGTGAGCGAGGAAAACCCTAATTTTGTAGGTTTATCGGTGGCAGCACCACCGGAACCTGAGGAGGAGGCTGATGAATGGGAGAAAAACCACGTGCGTTGGTGTCTACGGCGGTTATTCCCCGCAGGGGTATCCCCTCTGCGAGCTTTGCGGTCGAGTAACCCCTTAAAACCAAAAGAAGACCAGCCTTGTGACAGTGGTTTCTGGGTTTTGAAAGGAGCCTTAACCAGGACCGACAAGGACTTAGCAGTCTGAGTGCTATCCTTCGTCTTGGTGAGCTCTACATCTGTCGTGGAATGAAAGAGCTCTTTGCCATCGAACGGAAAGTCCAACACCTTGTCCTGGACTTCTTTTGAAAACTTGGTGGCATGCAGCCACGCCTGCCGCAAGGTATCCACCCCCAGCATAAGGCTCTGAGCCGAGGTGTCTACGTGGTGAGCCGCAGCCTCCAGGAGATCCTGGGACAAGGCCCTGGCATCGGCAAGGCCTCCTCTGAAGTCTTCCAGCTTCTCGACTGGGATAAACTCCTCAAAATCCGACAGACCTTTCCACATCCGCATGTTAGCTCCCGCTAATATCAATTCTGCATTGGCCTGCCTAAGCTGCAAGGCCGAGTTTGCGAAGATTTTCCTCCTGAGGGAGTCTAGGAGCTTGTCCTCTTTTCCCAGAACCTGAGTAGCCGTTGTGGTAGAGGATGCTTCAGGTCTGGATTGCAAGGTGGCCGCAGCCACCACAGTGGAGGAGGGAGGCCGACAAGACGAGAGGGCCACCTCTTCCGAAGAATGCAGCCTATATCTCGCATCAATTTTCTTATTGACAAAAAGTCCAGAGTGTGGCTTTTCCCAGACTCTGCAGACCTCGGCCAGGACAACCTTTTGCAAGAACAGGCTGGTACGCTCCAAAGGAGACAGGGTGAACGCCCCAGAAAGCACGCCCTTCTGCGGAGCCGGTGCCTCGGGCACTGGAACATCTAGGAAATTCATCATGTCCAGCACCCGGTCATGAAAAGCTCTAATAGAGCGGGGAAGGTCCTCGCTGTCCTGCTCGCCTTGTGCGTCATCTGACAGGTCAGGATCCTGCTGAACCGTGTCAGGCACTGCCTTGTCCACCGGGGACAGTGGCGGCAAAGGCGGAAGAGTCGGGGAAGGCACCGTGGGCAAGGGAGGTGACGGCGGAACCACCGGAGGAACGGGTGGAGCTGGAGGCGCAGGTGGACATATCTCCCTGAAGAGCCCTTTGAAATATTCCCTCATGGGGTCGGTATGCATTAATGTTTGAAAAGTACCGAAAAAAGCCTCCTCCGAGGACTGTCTAGAGACCTGAGGAGACCTCTTACGAGGTGGATAGACCCATGTACGTGGCGGGGGCTGATGCCACATTGGCCCCTCTGCCGACGTATCCACATAAATCAAAGGTGCCGTTCCCGCAGGCAACGAAACATTGTGCGGAAGGGGCATCCGGGCGTTCCAATCATAAACAGGCCGATAAGGATGCGCACAAGGGACCCTATGTTCACCCGAGGGGCCAAGCCCTACACCTGAGACTGATGGCGTAGTTGTAGGAGTAGCGCCTAAAATGGCCGCCGCGGTCATGGCGGGAACGGGCGCCATTTTGTCTTCATCTGAGGGGAACTGCAAGACGTGAGGAAGTGGGGCAGGGGTCCCCGTCGATGGATCAGGGGTCTTAACTTTAGCCTTAACATAAGGAACCTCGGCAGAGCCGGTACTTTGTGGCATGGAATGTTTTTGTGACATGCCAACCGCCAAATTAGCCTTCGAAGGAAGGACCTCGGCACCGCCGGTTAAAGAAGACGTTTTCTTCTTTGCCCCCTCAACAGGTCTGGCGTCACCGCAAGAGCGGGAACGGTGAGAAACCGCTTTCACCGACAAGTCCTTGTTAGGCCTCTCAGAACTGTTGGTAACTTTAGCCTCTGGACGAGGAACCTCGGACCCAGGCCCGGTAACAGCCTTATCTTCACGGGCCTCGAACATCCGTTCGGTAAGAACCACAAGCCCCAAGGCCTCGGGACGCGTCCCGGTATTTTTGAGGGAAGCCGACAGAGAGGCCTCAGAGCAAGCTCCGGTATCCCACGAGCCAGTAGAACTGGGCCTACAAACAGCCCCCACAGGAGGGGCCTCGGAGCGCACTCCGGTATCAACAGGCCCCTTACGGAGACCCTCGGAGAAAACTCTGGTAGAATTATTAGGCCCAACGGGCACCTCAGGGCGAGCCCCGGTGGCAGAGCGATCAACGGCCCTCCCGGCCCGAGAGGAACCCGGAAAGGTGTCCCCCGGCCGGGGTGCTCTGAAAAGTAAAGAACATACCGGCGTTTCTTCTTCTCGTCGATGAACGCCTGAAAATGTGAAGGAGGAGTTCGTCGGAACACCTCCTCCCACCGCTCCAACCGATGTTGAAGTGCCCGGACCGAAAGGGAGTCGCAGTAAAAACAGGAGTCCCAACGGTGATCCGGACCCAAACACTCTAAACAAAGAGGATGGGGATCCGCCCTCGCGAAACGACGGTTACAGGATGAACAATCTGGAAAGTCTAGTTTGAACGACATAGACAGGCTAGTACACGATCGCTAGCGAGAGCCAGAGAGGAAAAAAGGGAAGAAAATCTTCCGAGGATGCAAGTGCGTCCAGTCCCGAACGAACAGAGAAAAGGACTGATGGGCGATGCGCTGGGCGGAGCCAAGGTGGGCGGGGTTACGGCCGCGCGCCGGGCCCCGCGCAAGAAAGAGAGGAAGGACAAAATTTTTGAAAGATTTTTGGATGCTTTTTTACAAAAGATGTCCCATAAGTATGGAGGAAAGGGGACAGGACGTAGGAGTAAGAAATATTTCAGTGTTTTGAAAGTGTTTTAAAATATACAGTGGGCATGGCCAAAGGCCGTGCTGACTCGTCAGGGTAGAAGACCATGGCTAGTGGGCCCCAAGGAAAAGTATAGATGGAGCATGTACAGTGGCCGCAGCCAAAGGCCATGGCTAGTGACCCTTGAATACATTATGGTATAATAAACCCCTTGAAATTCACTAAAAAAAAGTTAGACAAGGGACAGTTAAAGTGATTGGAGTTAATGCAACAATACCCTTGAAATTCAGCAGATGTGGGAAGTGATGATCATCTTAACTCGGCGTCCTCCTTGTTGCAAAGCCCATGAGCGCATACTTAACTGATGGAATTTGTAATGACATACAAAATTAGAGGAAGGCAAGATAGCTCAGTGGGTTGGGCGCCCACTGCTGAGATCTAGGCCAACTCAGCATTTCATTCTTCCGATCTCGATAAATGATTAAAAACTGTTGAGTGACATTTTATGCATATGTCTGCCAGGCATATATAAATAACACATCCTAAGATCCTAGGGGTCATCAACGGGGGGACTCTGATTTAAGATGATCATCACTTACCACATCCGCTGAATTTCAAGGGTTTTGTTGCGTTAAATCTGATTACCTTAACTGTTCATTAACTAACGTTTTTTCAGTGATGTTATTACAGTAAGGAGAATTGTAAATTTAAATGTGTACATTTACTATTTTCATAACACTTACTATTACACATTTTTATACTTCTATCAATTCCTATTGTTTTTACTACTACATTTACTATTATATTATGCTTGTAATACCTGAAATAGGTTTCCCTGAATCAAGTACTTTCCCTGCAATTAAGTATTGTATTGGTTACTAATTCATGAAATTCAAACCATTTGTATGATGTTACATATTTTTGTTTCATTGGTATAAGTTGATAAGTACTACAAAAAATGCTCCACACGTAATCATATGATACTTCTGTATCAGTGTATTGTTCCGTGCTATGTTCCCCAATTCCTGCGATAACGGCAAAAAATGCTTGGAATGAAAAAGTCTTCCACGTCCTCACAGGCACACAAGATGTATCTGTAACGCTCACCTGGTATCCACGGGGACGTCACTCAGCCGGTCCTGGCCTCTTACGACCTCGAACCCTTCCCTGGAGGCTATTCGACTGGCGACTGGGCCGGAAACACAGGATTGGTAGAGTTTAACTCCCTATTGTCTCTGTGTGCTTGAACCCCTTCCTTCCCGGGGTCCAACCCTTCCCTTTGATCCACAGCTCACCTTGTTTTCTTGGATGGTGTGCTCTCCGTCCTGCTTTCAGTGCAGGGGCGCGTTGATTGATGCAGGCTCGTTGGTGCCTAGTTACTTCACTGGCGAGAGTCCGGCTGGTAAGTATAATGAGTCTTTGAACAGTTCTCTAACTTCGTTCCTTTCCTTCTTAGATGATGGCCGGCGTCCAGGGATGGCGGCGTGCTGCTGAGATGAGTGGCGCTGAAGGTGAGTGAGAGCGCGATGCGCGATGCACCCTTTTCGTATTTGTATTGAACTGAGTTCTTTTCTGTGTCTTTTAGGTGCCGCGACGTTGTCAGCGTGGATGCCGGTTATGAAGAACAAATGCGGTGGGTAAAAGCGGTATGCGGCGCCTCTAGATGTTTCCACGCTAACCTGGAGTGTCTTTTCCCCCTCGCAGATGGATGAGAAGTTCCGGAGACACAGTTCCCCCAGAGCGGCTGGGATTCAGGTAAGTGTTTGGAGCTCGCACTGTATTTGAAAATAAATAAGCGAAAGCTTTAAAATGCTTACTAATGCCTTTTCTCTGTTCTTTTCCTCTTCATTAGGAAGCGGCGTGCCGGGATGGGAATGACACCGCCGAAGATGCCTGCAGAACAGAAGGAGCGTTGAATGATGGGCAGAAGGGCTGCAAGGTAAGGCTGTTCCTAACAGCGTTCTTGTTCTTGCAGGAGCTGAGCGCAGAAGAAAGATGCAGGCCCACTGGAGACCGATCCGAACACGGTGAGTGTCACGCTGCAGGTGCAGAAAACGCAAAGCATGCTTCTCAGCCTGGGTGTGGCTTAAATAGTCTCTGGGTATCCCAGGTGCCTCTGGGCTGAACCACACCCAAAAGACTAGACCGCACATGCAGTTCTGGGAACCGAAATATGTGGGGGCATCCATCTTGTCCCCATCAATGCATTACAAGTCCAATCCCCAATGTTATCCTTTGGGAGTGAGTGAGTCTGGTGCCACAAGCACCAAGTCTGACTCCAAGTGAGTCTTTGGAGAGATGGAGAGGCCCTTGAGGGCCATGTAGGTGATCGTGGCCTGGCTCCAGCCTGACATCTTGGAGGGCTGGGGACAAGAGGGGCAGAAATCATGACAGTATCACACTTCTTTTTCCAGGTCCCCTAATTCAACTCAATTGCTTTTTCCCTCCCTAACGCTCTCCCATTACCCCGTATCACTCATCGCTTCGTGTGATGCACATATTTTTTTCTGAGCAAGTCTTGCGGTGTTGCCGTGGTAATTTCGGGACATTCCCACAGTCTTCCCCAGATAAACCAAAAATGTTCTATCCGTAACTGCCTCCGCAAACCACCTCCAAATCCCTAACTTCACATGGTGTCTTCTTTCCCACTTCAATCCTCCAGCCTGATGTGATTGCTATTGCTATTGCTAGTGCTATTGTTATTTATATAGTGCCTACGGCCAGGCCATATAAGCGCTGTCGTTCAAAACAATGAGTGTTCATCTAAGAGTGACTATATAAACAGAAGAGTTTTGAGTTCCTTTCTGAAGTCGAGAAGACTCTCAAAGGTCATGGGGGAGTTCATTCCAAAGCTTGATGGCATCCTTTTTCCACCTCTAAATAACATTTTCAATTCTATCATTTTCGCCTTCTACCGGTATTAGCGTGGGAATCGAACGCATTGAGCAAACAAAAATAAATGGTGTCTCTTCATTTCTGAAAAGCCTCTCAGCCTCTGCTGCAAAGCACCAAGGTTGATATATATATATATATATATACATATATATATATATATATAGGTTTTAAGGAGCAGGGGGAACCCCCATGTCTCTGTCGAATATTTTTGAAACTACCCCAAACTTGGGATTTACCCCAAACTAGTCAAGGAAATTAAGTCAATGCTTTGTGACAAACATTTATTTTTTATTTGGTCCAAATTTATTTTATTTTATTTTTGGATTTGTAAAGCGCACTGCAGCCCTCTAGGCAACGAGGCGCTATAAGTATACTTAAGGAGGCTTGCTTGTGGGTTACAATAAGCGGCCCAATGTGTGAGGCTTAACAACATACAGTTATTTACAGTTGTTACAGTGTACAATGTTCTACAGTACAGGTCTGCCCAAACAGCTACAGATGTTCATAACTGCAGTTTTTCTCTGTGGGAAAATGAATGGGAGTAGGTTAAAAACTGTTTTTTTTTGTTTTCTTATTGACTTTTTCATTTTTGATGAATTGTTTCCAAAATGTCCAGTTTGTGGGGGCCCTTGACAAACTTTTGTTTGGGAAATGTTAGCCCAATATATTTGTCAAGTCAAAGGTTATTAATTTCACTCAGCCCCTCTGCTGGAAAGCACCAAGGCCAATATAAAGGTTTTGAGGAGCAGAAGGCACCCCCTTCTCTGTCGAATATTTTAATAACTACTGGATGGATTTACCCCAAAACCGTCAAGGAAATTAAGTCAACGCTTTGTGCCCAAGTTGTTTCTTGTTTAGTCCAAATCTTACCAGCAGTTTGTTTGTTAATAACATTTAGATTTTTGAACGTATTGTTGCCAAAATGTCCAGTTCAGGGGGCCCTTGGCAAACTTTTTGCTTGGAGAATTTCATCCAAATCCATCCAGCAAGTCAAAATATATCAGCAATAGAATTTGGTGAAAAAATTGCAGATTTCATTTCTGAAAACCCTCTCAGCCTCTCTGCTGCAACGTATCATGGGAGATATGACTAACTGGTTGGGTACAGGGGAACCACATTCTATGCCACATTTTTTTAAAAACAGCTGAATGGATTTACGCCAGAACAAGAAAGGATTACCTTTGAATGCTTTGCGCCCAACTTGTTTCTTATTTGGAGCAAATCCGTCCAGCGGTTTGGGCTGTGCGCATGAGGAAAAATTGGACATATTCCCTATGGGAAAATGAATGGAAAAGTGAAAAACACACCCTTTCTTTGACCCTTTATATCTTTTCAATAGTAACACAGATTTGCAAAAAACTTTGCAGTCCCCGGGGACCCTTGCCCTAATATAGGAATGTCAAACGCTGTGCTGATCCATCCTTTGACTCAAAGGTTATTAACCATAGAATCTTTGCTTTTCCTGTGAGTAATAGGTTTCACCTTAACCCTCCCTATATTATATATTTATATTCACTCAAAAAACTTTCGTTAAGGGACAGTTAAGGTGATCAGATTTAATGCAACAAAACCCTTGAAATTCAGCAGATGTGGGAAGGGATGATCATCTCAACTCGGTGTCCCCCGTTGATGACCCCTAGAATCTCATGATGTGTTCACAACCAATCGCAGCAGCGAGCACTAAACCCATCAAGCTATCTTGACGGCCTCTAACTTTTGTTTGCAAAATATCAGCCAAGTCTGTCCTTCAAGTCAAAAGTTATTAGCAATAAAATTTTGGTGTTTCCTACGGAACTTGCTATTCACCTTAACTATAGTGGGTCGACTGCTGCACTATAATATATATATACATCTTTTGCTCATCAGAAGTAAGGCATTTGCTTTTTTTTTATTGGATATGTAACTATCCACATTGTATGCAATGCTTTTACTCACCAATTTATGTGTGCTTCAGTAGGCCTCCCCAGAAACCATGGCTTTCCGTAGCCGTAGGCCTGACACACATTATGTCCATTTACCTACAAAGGCAGCCACTGCTGTATTGTAAAGGCCTTCTGTCAACATTCCTACGATTCGCTACTTTTAGTACAATCCCTTTCTCTCCGGATGCATGTGGGCAGATCTTCTGCAGGGTGAGCAGAGACAAAACACCCTCCATCAGCCAACAAAGGAAAGCGCACTAGGCTTGGCAGAAATGCTACTGCCTTCCTCTGTCTGTTTGCGATACGCTGCCACAAACAGGATTTCAGAAGTCTGCAATACAAGTCCATCAAAAAACAAATAAAATACGTTTACATATTGCAGTCCTCATTTTTTTATTATTATTAAGTTCGTGAGTTTATTTTTGGGTGATTTAAATGGCGCGAACTGCGGACACAGTCGGCAGCACAACGTGTGTAAATTGGAGGTCAAGCCCCTAGTCGTGCTGAAAACACGCATAGAACCGAATGCCATGAACTGCACAGGTGACAGTGTTATTTAGAAAATACTACTTCTTATGGATTGGTACCGTTCTGGATCACATAACATGTTTGCTGATACAGAATTTAAGGCAGTGCTAATTCTGCACTACAAGTGCTCTTATTTTGTGCATATTTACAGCAGAGTTCTTGAAAGAGGGTGGGAAAGGTTTATCATTTGATGGATAACGGGTAAAGTAGATGTAGGCTTCACAAACATAATTCTAGTTTAGAGAAGTGTAGATACTACGGATATCTTCTTAGTGATAGGGTAGTGCTTAAAAGATGAACACTTGGTAAGAGAGACCGTATCATTCTACCAAAGAGGATTTAATGGGTTGGGCAACAGGCCACGTGCCTTAGGACTCCACACTGTGAGGGGCCCCAACCCGGATGCCCGATGCAGGACGCCAGTGGACTTTCTTTGCCAATCATGAATAACATGTCATGACATTGTATGGTGTTCTGCAGAGGTTCTGAGCCGGCTGTTGTTGGCATCTCAATTTTGTTGTGATTAATTAATCCTGGAAGGTGTTTTTATTCTCTGTAGTGCACACAGTTTGGGCTACCACTATAGCACAAATGGCGTCACATCTAGGCCTTCTTTTCCAGAGGGAAAGCCAGAGGGCATGGAAACCATGCAAATGGCAGCAGTGTGGTATAAATCCCAGTTACATAACAGAACATAATGTAGCTCAAACACAACTCGCTTTCCTTGGGAACAGGACAATGGGCCTCATTACGAGTATGGAGGTAGCCATGCCACTTTTAGCGGCATAGCTACCCCCATACCGGGTACCGGGTCCGGGTTCTAGAAATGAGGCCATTCCGACTTTGGAGGGCCCGGTAATTCCCTTTCCTGGAACCCGGACCCGGTAAATCCCCATTCCCATTTGAGCCCCATAGGGCTCAATGGGAATGAGGAGGATGCTAACAACGGGCCCGTTAATGACGGGCCCGTTGTTAGCATCCTGGTCTGCTAGCGGGTCCTGCTAAGGACGCCTGGTTTTACCAGACGTCTTTTGCTGGACCTGCGAGCAGACCTCGTAATGAGGCGGTAGAGGGATAACGGGGCCGGCAGCTCTACCGGCACCGTTATCCCTCTACCGCCTTCCTCGTAATGAGTCCCCATGTCATGCATCAAGACTTCAATGCCTGGAATGGGCATCACTCCTGAGTGATTGGATATACCCCTCAAACGATAGACCCCCCATGAAACATGAAAAAATAATAGGGGGTGGATTCAGAAACAAGAAAAATGAGCTAGGACTCGAAGGAAGGGGTATGTAGGGATGCTCACAAGTACGATGAGGATTCTTTTGAGGTACGAAATGTAGCCTACAAGGGTTTGGGTGGAGGGATCGTGATGTTGGGGGGTGGGGAGGTGTTTGATTGAATTACTAATTTGCTTTTACTTGTCAATTTAAAAAAGTTTGACTTGCGTAGTGTATTCCACTAGTTGCAAAACATGAATAAAAAGATTTATTTATAAAAAAGGCTTTAATGCCCGGGTCTGGCCGACTTAGTACTTCAATTCCCCCCTCGGCCAAGTTGATAAAGTGAAGCATAGATAGGGGAGTGTTAAAGGATATAATAGGGGTAATGAAACACAAAGGCACAGTGAGGGGTTTTAAACAGTTTTATTAAAGGGTATGTGTTTGACTGTTAAACTAGATAGTATCCAAAGTTGCGCCTGTTTCAAAAATGTCACGATTTATACCAAAAAGGGTGACTTGATTATAACCAGTGTTCTGTGTATATCATTACTCACATAATTTAGAATGCTATGCAAGTCCTATATGTTAATTCTTATCATTTCCATGTATTTATAACTCATCACATTTATCATCAAAGAATCAATTCAATTCATATTTTCATTTACAGCCTGATTCATGGAATTATTTGCGTGAAAAACGCAAATTTGCGCGCCTTTCTGCCCGAAAATCCCTATACTTCAAACAGGGATTTTCAGGCAGAAAGGAGCGCAAATCTGCATTTTTGACGCAAATAATTCCATGAATCAGGCTGTCAATGTCGAATTCCTCAGTATTATGCCATATTTGATTACAATGATTATCCTGAACTCGATACAATTTATTTTACAATCCATCTACCTTTCTGCAAATAAGAAACAGCCGACACGTGTTTCGACCCAGCGTGCGTCCTTCTCAAGGGTAGGTATTGGGTCTATCCAAAATGGCAAATGTCCAGCTTGTTAACAGGTTTAAATTGATCTGAATTTCATAAGTACTAATCTTCTGTAATGAATTAAATCCTGCATTAAATCTGAAATAAGACATGTGGCAATCCACCATTAAAGTACTGCAACAATTCGGGAGCACGATAGTGACCCAATTCCTAGCTTTCATAATAACTGACCTTGAAAAAGACCCCTGCTGAGTTGAAACACGTATTTGGCTGTTTCTTATATGCGATAAGTGTGTAATTATGAAATGTAAATTTTATTAAGCAACCAATTGGGTTGACAATTGAGTCATGGTTCTTGACAAACCTCCAACTTATGTCTTCTGTCCTATGCTTACTCTTACATTGTGTTGCTAACTTTTCCATGGACATTGGGCCTCATTACGAGTCTGGTGGTAGCCATGCTGGAAAAACCAGCAGGCTGCCGCCGGACCCGGAATGAATTTCCGCCTCCGGACTTGCTGGATTTACCGGGGCATTACAGCCGGTATTTCCAGAGGCAGAATAACGTTACTCCCCATTCCCATGGAGCCCATAGGACTCCTTGGGGATGGGGACCATGGAAACACTGGCACCCTAATTAACAGTGCCAGTGTTTCCATTTCCGACTGCTTGCGGGTGGGCAAGACAGGTCAGACCTGGCGGGACTGACACCACCCGTCTGCAGAACTCGTAACCTGCCGGTCCGGAAACAACAGAGTTGACGGGTTTACCACCACCATTGTTTCCGGACCGGCAGGGTCATAATGAGGCCCATTAGCTCTTCTGGCACCACATAGAAGTAGAACAAGGCCCCTTTGTCTTGCGACTTGTGCTCCTTGGTGGCCATATTTGTTTTCCATTATGGAAAACATAATGGCAGGCTCTCTGAATGCAGTAGATGAAAATTAAGCACTGTCATGTTTGGACTGGGTCTTAATAGTCATACAGCCCACCATAGTCGGCTATATCCACTGTTAACAGCCCATCGAATGTTTTAAATGTCTACAGCGTTTTTATTAGCGGGTATAACCTACTACAGAAGGCTGCAAATATATGTATTACTGTAATATCGGTTTCAAACACAACCTCCTTATCCCTGCACCTTTGCCCCTCATTATGAGTTTAATTATTTGACACATTTCTACATGTGGAAATGGACATTACTGTTACCTAATGCAGAAATGTGGGATTTCCACACTCTTAAAACTCTACTGCCTAGAAGGTGGTAAAAAATGCAGGTATTTATAAATAGAGCACACAATATTGGTACCCTGTGCCAAGGTCCCCAGCGTGTCTCTGCCGATGGGATGAATCAGGGGGACGGGGGCCTCCAGAAACCAGTGGGCGATGGGCCCAGGAGAGGTATGGGGAGAATCCCTTGGTCACCCTCCCCTAGTCCCATTGCTTGTTATGGGAAAGTCAAAGAAATCCCTGCTGTGAACGCTCTCCCTAACTGAGAGATCCTGAAGCTCTCCCATGGTACACCCAAACCCTGAGAGGGGAAAAAACAAAAGCATCCCTGTAGCCAGATGCAATTTTATTCACGTGATCTTGGTAGAAATGGTCGGGTGCTCCAGAGACCTGTGCCTGATACGATGTTTGATGTTTGCATGCATCTGACCATGGGCTTCTCCATGTGTGAGCGCTGGAGAAATGTCCTCGAAAGAGTGTTGTCAGCCCATGGCTTCCTGGCTGCGTATTTTAACACATGCTCTACAAAAGTAACAATCAATTGTATTCAGGCAGAGTATTTCTTCAGCAGAGATGCAACATTGCAAATGAACTGTGGGACAACATTGTGTAGATATTCAGAGAGTTTTAACACTATATATGGGCCTCATTACACGGATGGCGGAGAACCATGGCGCTATTAGCGCCATGGTTCATGCCGGTAAAATACCGGCACCGCCTTGGCGGAAAGGGGAATTACCGCCCCATTCCAAGGTTGGCGGGGCGGTAATTCCCCCTTCCACCATTGCCCTTCCCCATTCCCATTTTTGCCCCATAGGGCTCAATGGGAATGGGGAAGGCGCTAATTACAGTACCGCAAATTTCGGTACCGTAATTAGCTCCCTGGGTCGCTTTGCGGGTTGGTTTTTAACGCCTGTAAAAAGCAGGCGTTAAATCCCCCAACCCGCAAAGGGACCTCGTAGTAAGGCGGTAAGGATTTACCAGTACCGGTATTTTACCGGCACCAGTAAATCCTTACCGCCATCCGTGTAATGAGGCCTTATATAAATACATTATTTCTCAGAATACAATTGACACTCTGAGGGAACGGGAGACCTGGGTCATTTTAAAGGCAGTTCTAGAGAGTGGAGTGGGAGAGTGCAATCCAAGATGGCAGACAGGCCAAGTGAAGGCTTGGTCTAGCACCCTAAACCAACAGTGAGGCCAGGTCCACCCTGGAGCATCCACCTAAAGAGTGATACAGTCAGCATTAAGGAGGTGTTGGAGGCAAGAGAGGAGGAAGGGACAGGAGGAGGAAGTGGTGGTAACACCAGGAGGTGGTGGAGTAGGAGGCAGAGATGCTACAGAGGAGGAGAGTATAACATAAGTAGGGGAAGGCAGTACTTTGTAATACCCAGTGTGAGAGATTTGGCCTTGGTTCCATTATTGCTTCATTGTTTTCAGATGTTTTGTTTACGTTCTGTATAAATAAAAGCCTGCAAACTATCCATCTGGAGTTGGGTTTTTTGTGCATCCTGTGCGGCCTCCTGACACCCCCTAAAAATGTATGTAGGTCTCTTCTGGACACAACTTTGCAGAGGGTATTAAAAGGTAGGCACGTGATATGGCCACCTGTTTATACCCTTCAAGGGTTATCCCTCAAATAATGTGATCTCTTATGTGCCTGCACATTATGGCAGATAGTTTATCACATTTTCCCCTCCACCCAAAATCTGTGAATTTCCTAGTTCAAATCTGACCTCGATTAACATGGGATTTCTACAGAACTTGTTTGAAAACACCTATGGGAATGGTATCGCATAAATACAAGCCATTCAACAAACCTGAGAAAGGTAAAAGGCTGAGCTAACCCGACCCAGGATTCAAATCTTCAGTAAAACGATGAAAAAGTCAAATACAACTCTCTACAGCAGGCACTCAACCTACTATCTTGCCAGCAATCATAGTTAAAGTTTGCACAATCAACATTTTCACACTAATTCCAAAAAGAGAAAACATGTTTATCTTGGTACAAGATGTTATTCATCTCTACTGTCTGTAATTATAAACGCAGGGTAATCAATGTGTTAGAATTGGCCGTAAATCAGTACCATTATTGACTTGATATCATAAGTCGATCCATTTCATAAATGGCTCAGTACCCTGAGCAAGTGTTTTTAATTAGTGGTCTGGTATCACTGGTGGCTCAGTGTATTTCGCAGCATTATATTGTCAGTGGAATAGTATTATCAATGGCTTGGAGTTGGCTTGGGATTATCAGTATTGCCATATTGTCAGTGGCCTGGAGTTTTTAATGGATTAGTAAAATCAGTGGAATGCCATCATCAGTGGCTCAGCATCATTCATGACTTTGCATCGTTGGCGTGGCATTGCCAAATACATCAGTGTCATAAGCTGCTCAGTAACATCAATGGCTCAGTATTGTCAGTAGCTCTGCCTCATCAGTGGTTCAGTAATAGTAACTGCTCTGTATCATCAAGCTTCCAGTATTATCATGTATTCAATATTATCAGTAGCACAGTGTAATGAACAGTACCGTTTCAGTAGTGGCTAATCGCCCTATGTCTTTGTGCCCAGTTTACTCTAGATGGCGAGAGGCAGCTATTAGTTCCAGAACAAAGGCACTGCCAAGTAGGCACAACCACTGGGAGCAGACGGGCCATGAAATTAACATATAAACATTATTCAAATGGAGTAGAGTCATCATCATTCTAGTACTGCAGAATGAATGTGACGGGCCTAAATGCTACAATTATGGACTGTGCCAGTGAAATACCACCCAGATAAAAACTCCAGCTCCCAGTTTCTAGAATCTTCAATGCACAATAGGAGGGCATTTACTGTATATATGGTGATAACTGGTGATTAAAAAGGATCAATGTGATCACTCTGCCGCCCGTAATTCCGCTGACGAAAATGTCGACTCCAACTACAGCGCGACGTAGTGATCAGATAAATCACTTTTGCCTGCATGCCCTCACTTACCTTTATGACAGCACACTTCTGTGTGCGCTGCCGACTCCCCACTTTCCCTGCGGGGTCAGTTCCTCCCACTTACGTGGGTCTGAGCTGACGCTGCAGGGTCCTTTTTATCTTTTTTTTTATTTTTACTTTCTTGTCCACCGCTTTCCACAGTGGTATGCGGTGGACACCCCCGGAACCCCCGACTCCCACTACAGCGACCAAGGGGAGAGGGGGACACCCCTGCAACCCCTGCTCCGCTTGGTCACAGTAATGGGAGTCGGAATATTTTATAATGCCGAGTGCGCAGTAAACGTGCCGTCGGCATTATAAAGGCGCAGTATTTGTACGTTTCCATTAAAAACAGAGAAACAAGCAGGTAAGCGTGGAGAAAGCAGGGCATTCTGAAGAGAAAGGAGGCCAATAGGGAGCTAGGGACTGCCAATTAGTAACCAAGGGTAAAAGGTGAAATGACGCATATAAAGCAACAGCAGCTACCGAGGAGGGATGGGCATACAATCAAAAAGCACAGAAAGTCGAAACGCCCGGTCCATAGCAGGCCCTGCTGGGAAGAGAGACGTGTAAGCAAGGGAAAGGCTAGGGACAGCGGAACAGTCATTCGGAGGAATTATATTTTCTGGGATCTGCACTGGCAAAGCTTCAGTGATGACAAATCTACTTCCTGGCACAATATTCAAAGCTGATCTTATTTCTCCTGGCGCAGGATTAATCATGGGATTTCTGTATGCTGCAGCACAATGTCTCAGATAGACACTGTTTGTTTTGAATTCATTTCTCCTACCGAGCACTCCATTTTCTTTTGGGTAAAAGACATGCTTTTGATAGAGCAGTGCGAAAATTAGCCTACGTACTGTTGCAGATCCAGAAGCATTGGTTTATTTCACCGGCTCCCTTTTATAACAGTGTGTAAAAACTATGGCCTTTTGGCCAGTGCAGTTTGAAAACAGTTTTGCAACTTGAATGGTTTGGCTGTGTTTTTAAAAACACTGCCTTTTTAAAGACTGGTTGCGGCAAAGCACTCACCTATTTAGTTACTGAGTGAATATTTACAACTGTAATTTAGGTGAAACAACAAAAGTGGGTGAATGGGGCCATTTTGTTCTGAATGTCTCTATCATTTCGACCCACTAATCTGGCCGTTCTTTACTTTAGTTGGGGGAATACCGGGACCGCCATCTTTCCATTTGAACCCCGGTACAAACCACCCATGTCTAGATTCCCTGAGCTTGCTGATCGACAGGGAATCGTAATTTATAGAATCCCCGTATAAATGATACCTGAGGGTATTCTCTCAAGCAGACCTCAGGAACCCCTTTTTCAGGCGACTTGGGAAGGGCCCGACATTCTCAGACCCTAACCCAAGGAGTGGACGAACAAGAGAGGATAGCCTGGATAAGGGAGCCCGGGGTTGTGCTCAGGGAAATACCCCAGGTGAGACGCGGAATGGCACAAGCCAGGGAGGAGAGGAGGGTGAACTCCCTAAGACCTTTATAGGTTATAATACCTCTGCCTCGCTTCCTCCCATTAAAACTCTCCTGCCCAGATCCAACAACCCTTACGTACATAACCAATCCTCTAAGGTCCCAAACGCAGTTGCACTTCAAAACAGCACCTCCCAGAATCCCTGTTTTTCTGTTCCCTACCCGCATACTCCCGGTCATTCTTTTCCACGCCCCTTATTTCCTGCACTCCCAATCTGCTCAGACAAAACACTACCAATTCCACAATTCCCCCTGTTCACTTCATAATAATAATTCCGGTAATTCCTGCCTCACAAACCCTCCTACTCATGTCGAAACCCCTCCAAAACCCACCCTTACGAGATCACCAAAAACCCCTCTAATACAAGGGTGGTAATTCCATATAGCACCATTTCCCCGGCCTATCCTGTAGGACAATCTGACAATCTACTCCCCGCCTTTTCCGACACAAACACTTTTTTACCCCACGAAAAACAACAGACTCATAGAGCTGTTTACCTGACATGTCCTGACACAAGGGTCAGGCAAAGTCAGGCGATTAATCAGTCACACACACCTGACGGCCCTTTCCTTTCCGCAGAGGGCTAAAAGGTGGAGCAAGAGAGCACAGTACAAGCAAGGCAGAACACACGATGAGACAGCTATCCCGACCTGGCAGTTCAAGAGGAGGAAAAAGGAGGCAAACATTGAGAGGCTGACGAGGAGAGACCCAACCTTTCCCCTTTTGACAAAACCCTGCGTAACCCCCGCAGAAGGAATCATAAGACTGAGGACAATAGCCCAAGTGTGTTGCAGCAGATGTCAACGGTACACGCAGCATATTTACGCTGATAAGCCAGCGCGAGGGAGACTCCTGCTACCGTGGTACCGGCCTTGACAAGTGGCGTAACACCAAATGTGGGGGGCCCCCCTGCGAGCCATGCTGAGGGGACACCCCCCCAACTCGGCACCAAATCACAGGTCGTGCTACACTCTGAGCAGGCCTAGATTATCACGCTTGCACAATACAGATGAACGTGCTGCTGAAGGGGTATGCCGCACACTGTACTAGGAGAAAGATATAAATATGTGTTTTAATGCAATATACAGCACACTTTCAGAGAATAATTGGCTAAAAATCCAGAGTGTTTGCAATTGTTTTGTAGGGTAACACCAATCCAATACGTGCAAGTCACCAACAGTGCACACGAACCTTAATGCTTTGCTATTAAAAATGCCATGCCACATTGAAAACATGTCCCACTTGCTGCACAATGTAGACCAGTGTAGACACGTTATAACATTACAGTAAAGCATGCCAGGCCACATTTAGACATACCTAGACTGGTTGTACAAAAATGCCAGTCGAAACAATAACACTCATCAAGAAGAGAGCACACATTGAAGCCTGGGTCTCTGCTGCCTCTAACAACACGGCCAAACTCTTTAAAATCTGCACGGAACTGGTCAATCCTGTTGCGGTCTCCACCTCTCCTGTTCCCTCCCAGGCCCTCTGTATGGCTGTGGCCTCTCACTTCTCCGCTAAAACTCAGGACATCCTGTCCACTATCTCCTCTTCATCTCCCTCTTCCTCTCTTGGCCCCCTTTGGCCATCTCTACCTCTCCTCCTCCTTTCTTCTCTTTCTCTCTGACAACACCTGACAAGGTTTCAAGACAAGTCCGATCCATGAAAGTGTCATCCAAACAGGTGCTCCCCTGCTCCTCCAGAACCAACACGGACCATATTGACACCGTCGGTGCACCTTGGCTGATTTCTGTAATCACTCTTTCACCACTGGAACTTTCCCCTCTCCCCTTAAGCACTCCCTTGTGCAACCACTCCTCAAGAAGCCGTCTGCAGATCCTACCTGTCCGGCAAACTATTGCCCAATCTCCATCACCCCTTTCCTGGGCAAACTCTTGGAAAAAAGCTGGC
Source organism: Ambystoma mexicanum (assembly GCF_040938575.1). NCBI lineage: Eukaryota > Metazoa > Chordata > Amphibia > Caudata > Ambystomatidae > Ambystoma > Ambystoma mexicanum. The sequence goes on along the minus strand of NC_090934.1, from coordinate 575,184,791 downwards.
CATCTCCCAGTTTACTCTCCACCTTGAATCTGTTGGTTGTCTCCATGACCACCAGTCTGGCTTCAGAGCAGCCATAGGCACGGAAAATGCTCTCCTGAACACCCATGAAGATCTGCTCTCTAACCTTGATTCCAGCATTCCTTCTGTCCTAATCATCCTTGATCTTTCCTCTACTTTCGACACAGTCAACCACGCCATCCGGATCAATTGACTACGTGAGAACCTGGGCATCATGGATCAGGCCCTGGAGTGTCTGACCTCCTTCCTCTTGGACTGCCCCTCCCAGGTCCAACTTGGTCCTTTTCTCTCCACCAACTCTCTCTCTACCTGTGGCATTCCCCAGGGCTCTATCCTCTCACCCTGGTTTTTCAACCTCTACTTGGCCCCTTTGGCCCACCTGATCTCTACCTTCTCCTCTAACTTTAAGTGTAATGCGGATGACTCAGCTTTCCTTAAGGCTCCCCTCAGCCTCCTCTCCTCTCTCGCTCATTCCTGACTGTCTATCCGTGATTCAGGATTGGTGCGCCTCCAATGATATCTACCTTAGCGCCATTAAGATGGAGATCCTTCTTATTGGGACCCCTGCTTTCCCTCTCTCACTCTGGCCGCCCACCTTGGGCCCTCTTTCTTAGCCTTCCTGCGAGGCAAAAACCTTTTGTGTCATCTTCGACTCCACACTCTCTTTCTCTCCTCGCATCTCGGACGTCGCCAAGAAGTCGCACTACCTACCAGCTGCTCCTTCTCAGAGGGACTGTTCCCTTTCTCAGTTTCCCCCAGAAGCTCACTGTCTCCAGAGCCCTGCTTCTCTCTAGGCTGGACAACTGCAACAGCCTCTTTCTCAAGCTGCCTTCCTCTATTCTCTGCCCTCTGCAACTAATCCAGAACAGGACAGCAAGACTTATCCTTGGCCACAAGCTCAGGGATCATAACTCTACAGCCCTGAAATCTCTCCACTGGCTCCCGGTGGTTGCAAGAATCAAGTTCAAGACCCTTTGCATTGTCCACAAGGCCTTCTGGGGTCGGGCCCAAACTACATCCAATACTCTCTTCCAAAATACTTTGTTTCTCGAGCCCTTCTCCCGGCTACCTCCAACTCTCTAAGAGCTAGACGCTTCTTCAGGCAGAGAGTGGGGGAAGATCTCTCTCCTCTGCAGATGCCTCCCTCTGGAATGGCCTCCTTGCCCCTCTCAAACTTTAGCGGACCACCTGATGTTCCGGAAGCAGCTCAAAACTTTCCTCTTCTCCTCTGCTTTCGCTCTCTCCCTCCCCTGCTGACCTACCTGACCTACCTGTCTGCTGTACCGACTGGTTGCTTGTCTACCCTCAGAGTCTCACTGAGTCCAGGCTCTTACTTGATCAGTCACCCTTGCACTGCCTCTGGCCTACCATGCACTTAGGGACTGTAACTGTAACCGTACAGTCCCTTGTTCTCCTTGCACTACCCAGAGCCGCACTGTCCTGGCTGCACTTACTCAGAGCATTAAAGCCCTGTTTTCCCCTCCATTCTTCCTTGCACTCCCCCCTTTCCCCTTGCATTTCTCATTCTCGCACTTGCACGATTTGAATGACACAAGGCCTAGTAAGATCATTTGTCTTGTCAACCCTCTATCTTCACTCCATTGCTTGTCGCGCCAAGAAACGCTTGTGTACAGGCGTGTTATAATAGACTTATATCATATCACTTTATCACAGATGCTCAAAAAAAGATACAATGCTGCAGTAAGAAATTGCTAGACTGGCAGCACCCAAATGCCAATCTAGCCAGGTAATTACACTCAGCAGGACTGCTTTATTAGAAATGCGCAGTTAAAAAAAAGTCATACCAAACTGAGGAATAACTAGACTGGCTGCACCAAAATGCCTCTTTAGCCACTAATACCACATATCATGCCTGCTTAGCCTGGACATGGACAACCATTATGATTTATCGCACAATCCCACCGCCCACACATCCCCTCTCCCTCCCATGCCCTACCCCAACCTCCAAAATCAGCTCCTTGGCCCAGAATTACCTTCACGTCCCTCTTCTTTGTCCCAGAGCTTACGTTTGAGGCTCCTTGCCTCACAGATAAGTACTGGGATGAGGAAGAGTGGGATTAGGATTAGGATTAAAGAAGATACAGGTAGCTGAGTCAGGCATTACCTGAATGTACCTCTACCTCATCCCAGTGCTTGTGTATGAGGCAAAGTGCCTCATACACAAGTACTGCCTCATACACAAGTACGGGGACAAGGAAGAATAGGGCTAGGAGTAATGACGATTACCAATAAGCAATTAAGGCATTAAACACAAGTAGGGGCTTAACAGTATTCAGTTGACTGGGCTGCAGCACTAAACCCTAGAAATTCTGGACTATGTTGACTCAACCTGGCTGATCTTCAGAGCAGTTGCCGGCCAGAACAGGACACAGATGTTAAACAGCACCTGGGTTTCGCTGTTAACAAGGGCCCAGCAGTTACTTACGTAAAGCATTTCACTGTTAGTACCAACATTCAAATGCCAATTTTTTAAGCAATTGAAATTGTGATGTGTGTTTAGTACTTTCATGCCAGGGAAGTGATTGGAAGGGTAGAAAGGGAACAGGAGAACGGTCATTCTCACAACAGTTCATAAGTGGGTGCTTTCACACTTAAAGGAGAGAGTTAACTGCTTGTAACATTGAAGCTGCACTAGCATAGTCTAATTAAAATGCGTAAAGAAGTTAGATGTCCCCACACAAATAAGTTTGCCTCCCCCACCACCCGTGAAGTTAGCGCCTCTCCCAAAATGTAGGTTTTGTTGCGCCCCTGAAAACAAGCACAAACACCATTCACCATATACACGCATGCACACCCAGCCATCCTTACATTTAAGTGTGCACCCTTTCACCGTACACACGCAAACCCAGTCACCCATACATTTGTGTGCACCCTTGAACCATAAACTCACACACGCACACGTCATGGGGTTGAGAGGAGCCCTATTACTTCAAAAAGAAATTGGGCCTCTGTATAAGTTTGCCGGTCTGGTAACAACGATACCGGTAAGCTTGCTGGTACCGTTGTTACCAGACCGGCAAACTACGAGTTCTGTTCGCGGGTGCCTTCCCGCTCCAGGTCTGACCTGGCGGGCATACCGGCACCCGCGAGCAGAGCATGTCGGATGCACCGGCACCATTTTGAATGGTGCCGGTGCATCCGAGCTCCCCATTCCCATTGAACCCTATGGGGATCAAATGGGAATGGGGAGCATTTTTTTCCGGCGTTCGCGAATGGGCATTTACCGGGTCCGGCGGGGCCGTAATGACCCGGCAATTGCCCATTCGCGGGTGCCAGAAAAAAGCGCAGGTTTGGCAGCATTATTACAGAAATAATGTCTTTATGAAGGCAAAGTGATTTCAAAAAGAAATTTAAAAAAAAAGATATTTTGAAAAAATATTTTTACATTTTTTTTCTCCAAGTGGGGCCCCCTCCCAAGACATGTGCTTGCGGGGCCCCCGCATCGCGGGGGCTGCAGGGGCCCCTGTTACACCAGTGGCCTTGACTCCAGCTACAAGGAAAGCCAAGCGGTTCATCACAGTTGGTGAGTCAAGGGAGAACCGATAAGAACCGGGCTATGGTGAATGAAAGAGGCAAAGTGGCAAAGTGAGAAAAGTTCAAAGAACTATAAGATTGTAAAGGGGAGACCAACTGCAGAAGGGGACCGGCACCATGTGGGTGCTCTTCCGAGAAACTCTGGTCGATCCCTATTTGAGTAAAACTATAGCTACCAGAAGGCCGTAGGAGAGCCGCCAACATAGGTCAAAGTGGTCATACAGGAGGTCAAGCAAAATCCCTGTACAGTCGAAAGCCTTTGACCTAAGAACTATAAAGAAAGCGAGGGAGGTGAATCCCGCCACATGAGAAAGCAAGGGAAGTGAATCCTGTAAACATTGAAAGTAAATGTGAAGGTGAAGTTGGCAAGAGTGAACCCGGAAGAGGGATGCTGACGAGAAGGGGGCAAAGTCTAAAGTCCCAAGAAAAAGTGAGTTGACAAAGGTGAACCCGGCCGAGGGATCTCCACTGGAACTGTTTAAAAAGACATTAAGGTATGTAAGTGAAAGAAAAGGCATAGTGAACCAAGAGGAGGGAGGCTGAAAGTAAAGAGGGGTCAGCATCTAGAAGACAGGGATCCAGGGGGGAAGAATCCTCACCTGAAGTAAAACCAGGAAACAAGCTTTCACTTTTGGTGAAGGAACTTTTTGTTTTATTATTGAATATGTCAGGCCCTCGAAGGCAAGAGACTTTCAAGAGAAACGAGGCTTGGCCATCAACGGCCCTGATAGCTGCAAGTGGAACTGTCGTCTCGTGCTGGGGAAGCTCAAGAATGTACTGTGCTCCAAGATCCCACTTTACCCTGTCCCCAAAACGTGGGGAAGGGAGATCCAAGCTACTGTATCCTGACATATTATTTGTGAACACTTCTTTCTTTTCTTGAAAACCATCGCACACCCTTTTTGTATTAGTTGTAAGGTTTGGCAATAAGCTTCTTAGTAAAGGCCCTTATTATTTGACACAAGGCCACTAGGACTTACTTATTTTTATTTGATGGTCGTAGCTTGCTGTCATCTTAGATTTTGGTTTAGAGTAGGCGTTTTTCCAACCTGCATACAGTATAATAAACACCCTTGAACTGTGACCACTTTTGTCTGTCTTTACTGTTGCCACCATGAGTTCCTTACAGCGCGCATTTACGAATAGCCAATAAATGAATAAATAAAAATAAGGAAGGTACGGAAATGTATGAAAATACGCTTTGTCTTATGAAACAAAAGTGTTGCTGCAGGTTACAGCCAAGTAATTTGTGCTTAGACATGCTCTGAATGTAGAGATGATCATTCTAAGTTATTTACCCTGTTAGACCAAGTGTATCTTAGGGCCCTGCAGGTATACCTTAATACTCCGCTTCAGGACCACTATGGGCCCCTTCCAAAGGTGAGTCGATTGTGGGAAATGTACAGTGGTTTCTTTGGCAAATGTTGAATGTCAACATTCAAGGTTAGGTGCAAGCTCAGAGACCAGGTGCAATGGGTGCTGTGCTCTGATAGTCCAATCGTGGCTTCAGTGCAGCTGAAGAATATCTTCATGTAAGGAGTACTGCTTTGGAGCCGCTGAAGATACTTGTATGTCAAATAAAATAAAACTGTTGGAGCCGAGATGTGTTGCAGCAGCCTGAACTTGTTGGAGCTGCAGCTCCGTCAATGCACGGTTGAGGCCATGTCCAGTAGAAACAGTTCAGGTACAAGGTGTACTAGTCAGTGTGGCAGTATTACTTGTGGCTTTAATTTATAGCATTCGTGGATCTCTGGCTGTGACAGTTGCCAGGGTGCTCAGTGTTCTGTGCCTCAGCCTCTTTGTTTATGCAGGGATGGGTAATCGAGGGTTTTCTACAAGTAGGGGATCCTCAAGGGCTTGCAACTCCTGATTCTGCTGTCTAAAGATTCACTGTCAGAAGGGATCTTGACAGCTTAAAGTGTCAGAGAGGGGCTCCTCATTATCCATCTGTGTGATGGCATAAGGAATCAGACCCACATCTTTTAAAGATTTGTATTATTAATAATAGTAATTAAAATGATAACAATATAATAGTTTTATATAGCATTGTAATAATAGGTGGGATTGATAACCGAGTTGTGATTCCTACCTGTGTCTGCAGGCTGCGCACCCATGTCAGAGTTCTCATACCATCTAATGATGGAGCTTCAGGAGGCGCTGGGGATGGAGCCTAAGCCTGAATCCTGGGGATCCATTCATTCAAACAGTCTGGTTGCCATCCAATTTGAAGGGGTCTGCCATATTCAATGTTCACTACCTTCGTCCTGGTCGCTGTTCTAAGGTGTGAATTCAGGCTTAAATAGCTGACACCATTAATTTCTGTTATTGCCAGCTGTAGCCCTCATTCATCGAGGCAAGCAGCATCTATGACCACATATGGACACATATATATCCTACTCACTCATATGAACAACGTCTGGTGGTAGGACTCAGTACTGGATTGACACAGGGGATCCATATAGGGACACCCTCATGTTACAGCTGGCTTTACTCCATTACAATCATACAAAGTATGTCTCCAACTAGCGGCGCTCACATAGCCAGCATAGCATAGTGCTTGGAGACGTACACTGGAAAGAGGGTACTTGATGTACTCTGACCCTGAGGAATTGATGGTCCCACAGGGAGGCACAGTTTGTATGCACATCTCTGACAAGTTCTTACATGACGACTAGTCAAGGGAAAAGTACAGAAATAAACAATGCACAGGATCTCATGATAGAGTGACACATTTTACTTTAGGCAACCATAGTAATACACTAACTTGGGAGTAGGAGAAACTCAGAAGGACAGTAGGCAATGGGGACTCAGAGCTGAGTCAGGTCTGGCAAAGGAGACTGGCATAATTGATATCTGGACTGATGTTTTTTTAAAAAGAAAGCATTTCAATCAGTATTAAGGTTGCAGATATTTTAGCATCCACATGCTCATTTTACTGAGGGAAAAGGTCAGGCATTCGATGCGTGAGTCAATTTATGTGGGTCTGGACAATGGCTTTCAGAGATCACACGGTTGAATATCATCTTCACAAGAGACGGAAGATCAGATGGGCCCCCTAGAATGTTGCGTCCTAGGTTCCCGTTTGCGCATAAAGGGTATTTACAGGATATCAGAAGAATTCGTTTGGTTGTCCTCATGTCCTGCCTCCAGTTTCCCACTGCAGTGAGCCCACCTACCTACATCAATGATCAATGGCCTCTGCTCCAGAACTCCAGATGCTACCCTTGCCACTCCAGAGCTCGGCACATTTGGGCTACTGTGAGGGGTCAGACATGTGAGGCGGACAACTTTGTGAAGGTTTCTCAAAATATGGCATTTTATTACATTCAAAAGGGTTTGATAAATGCCTCACTATCTCCAACCTAACGAGGATTTCCCTACCTGTAAAAGAAGCTAAAGGAAATACTCTAACACAAGCATTCTTTCCCTAGCACTTGTACATACAATAAACTTAATAGGGCAATGCAAAGCAGTTTAAACATGTCAGAAATGATGAGCAATGATCTGTAAGACCTAGTAAAAGTTCCACCTTGTAATCTGGGTGAATTCCCCTTCCCCAGATTCAATCAGGATTTCAATTAATGATTTAAAAAAGGATAAGAAAATCCAGTAGTATAACAACGTTCAAATAAAGTTTCTCTTCTGTGGCAAGTCTCCCACTTGTGAATAACCAACAGTTCAAAATTAATCCATAAGTCGTTTGCCTCTCCACTGGTGATAGAGAGTTCCACAGAACTACTTCAAAATGTGCCCAGAAGTCTTTTGTCTCTCCACTGATGGTTGAGAGTCCCACACAACAACATATTGGCAACAAACAGGTACAATTCCACAGTGTATAAATGTCTACAAAAAGACTTCTGTATGGATGGTTCTGCATTAGTTCACAATGCACTCTCATCAGCAATTACTTCTTTGCAACCAAAGTGGAAGTACTTCCACAGTGCATTTATGTTAGCACAAATACTTCAGTCAGGATGATTCTGCAATAGTTCATAATGTACTCTGACCAATAATGTTGATTAGCCAAGATAATTCCACAACAATTAATCATGAGCTTTGATAGCCTTGCCACTTCTTCTTCAACACGTTTAGTATACCACACTACTTCAAAGAGTTCTGCCTGGTCTACTCCCCTGCCAGGCCTATCCTACAAAACTCCTTTGCCGTGGTGTACTCTCCTTCCAGGACAGTGTAAAACTACTACTACTACTACTTCTGTGGAACAGTTATGCTTTGTACATCTTTAAAAGTCTTTGGGCCTCATTACGACCCGGGCGGTAAGTGAATAACGATGCAGGTAAAGGATTACCGGCATCGCTTACCGGTCCGGCGGATTATGACTTGATAAAGCGCTATTAGCGGCACCGTAAATAACGGTGCTGCTAAAAGCGCCAAGTGCGCGGGCACCCGACCACCCATGCCTCAAATACCGGCATGGCGCAAACAGGGGAACATCATGAGTCACGCGGACATGCAATTAACGCCCTAGTGAAGGCCGTAAAGTACCTTACCGCCATGGTGCAAATACCGGCATCGCGGACCACCCGTAAACGGCCATGTGAAGTTTTCCCAACTGCCACAGGTGCACACAATCAGCACAGGTGGAGGCAATACAGACTGGGCCAGCAGAAAAGGAGCACACCACACCCCACCCCTTCCCACACCCAGTCACACTCCACAATGATTCCAATACTACTAGCAATGCAGGGGCTGGAGGACTTGATTGCAGTGGAAGTGCTACAACAACAACAACAACAACAACAACAGGCAGCACAGAGGAGACGCAGGAGGAGAAGGAGGGCAAGGCAGGGCCAGCATGCCCCACCAGTGCAGCCAGTGGCACCACGCAGGCAGCCCCCAATTCCACGCATCAGAGCCAGTCCATTCAACCTAACCCCTGAGCAGATCCACACCCTGTACCGTCTGGACCGGGACACCATCACCACCATTGTGGACATGATACATGACGACATTGTCAGCCTGATTGAAACACGCACTGCCATCCCACCCCTACTGAAGGTAGTGTCTGTGCTCCACTTCCTGGCCACAGGCACCTTCCAGCACACAGTGGGGCACATGCATGGCATTTCACAACCATTATTCTCACGTACGCTGAACCAAGTGCGTGATGCCCTCCTCAAGCACACAGACGACCACATTTACTTACCACGGTCTGCCCAGGAGATCTCAAACACCAAAGTAGGTCTCCATTCCATGGCCGGCATCCCTGGTTGCATTGGCGCCATCGACTGCACCCATGTGGAATTGGTGGTCCCACATGCCATGGAGGTAGCGTACCGCAACCGTAAGCTATACCACTCAATCAACGTGCAAATGGTATGTGACTCAAACAAGATCATCACACATTGTTGTGCCTGATTCCCCGGATCAACCCATGATTCAATGGTCCTGCGGAACTCCACGATACCACGCTACATGGAGCAACATGCAGGGCAGAGATCCTGGCTTCTCGGTGAGTCGCATGTTAGACCCATGGAAATGTGATGTGGGTAGGTGATTGGGGTACAGATGCATACTTCACCTGGCTGAGATGGGGGGGGGAGAGATGCATACTTCACCTGGCTGAGATGGGGGGGGGGGGAGAGATGCATACTTCACCTGGCTGAGATGGGGGGGGAGAGATGCATACTCCACCTGGCTGCGAGTGCCAGAGGGTATGGACCATGCTCATACCCCAAAGCAGCCCAGACTGGACCTGACACCTGACCACATAATGCAAGATGTAAGCAGCCCTACCATGTAAATGAAGCAGTGTCACAACCATTCCACAGCCATCTGCATGTGCACTGTACCAAATCAGATCGCATCCCCCTCAACACAATGCAGCTACAAGCAATGACTATAGCCAATACACAGCACCAAACACCATCAACTGAAAGGACAGTCCCCCATTACTGCGTACAAAGGAGTCACATGAGGGTCAAATACATCAATACACCACTACACTGACACAGAGGCCCAACTGAATTGCATGACACCATTTGTTGTGCGTAGTGAGACCATCATGAGGCTGACATCAACGGTGCCAGGATGAAAGCATACAAATTACTGGACATCTGCCAGATCACAGAAACAACCGCCGTGGACTAACACAGTGCATGAGCACTCACAGGAACTGGACCCCCCTGCGCCCACTAGTTGATGGCGCGCACACCAGTCCATTAGAGGAATACACACATAGCAGTCAAATCGTGTGTCTCCATTCATGCATGGAAATGGGGTTGACATGAACAAAGGTCCCATATGATGTGATGACTTACACATATACATTGTTGCCCACATGCAGGTGATGCAGGCTATCCCTTGAAGAGGTGGCTCCTTACCCCAGTCCGGAACCCACAGAACAGGCACGAGGAGGACTATAATCGTGCACATACACATACCCATGTGGTGATTGAGCAGACATTTGGCCTATTGAAGGCACGGTTTCGCTGCCTCAGCAGGTCTGGTGGGGCACTCCTGTACCGCCATGAGAAGGTGGCAAAGATCGTCATGGCATGTGTCATGCTACACAATATGTGCATCAGATGGAATGTGCCCCTGCCCCCTGACGCTGAACTGCAACCACCTGACGATGAGGATGAGGAGGGTGGGGATGGGGCAGCACCTCAGGGAGGCAGCGATGCACAGGAGGGACGTGACATGCGTCGGATTCTGATCAACCAATGTTTCTAGCACTCATGGACGGGGAGTGTGACATGGAGATGGCACTCAGGGCACAGGGCGTGTCAGGGACATGGACACTGTAGACTGTTCAGCAATAAAGCACACGTACGCAATAAGCAATGTCCACACATGTGAATTATGAGTTACCAAAATGTGTATTGAAGATTTATGACAAAGTGAACAAGCCCTCCACCCCACACACCCTCTCCCCCCCTTCAACTCCCCCACACCCGCTCTCCCCCTCCCCCTCAACTCCCCCACAAACCCTCTCCCCCTCTCCCCCCTCAACTCCCCCACACACCCTTTCCCCCCCTCCCCCCTCAAACCCCCCCATGGTGTGCAGTAGGCTGCACCAGTGGTCGCATGGCTGTGCCTACTGGCCTCCCCCTCTTCCAGCACCAGGTGCCCCCCTGTCGGATCTCTGCAGGTTCCTGCCAGACCTCCGCATTGGGCTGGTCCTGGTTGAACTAGCAGTTGATGATGTCCCTGGTTGTTCAGATAACTGTGCTGGACGCATGGCCTGCATCGCTGCCACCATCTCACTGAGGATGGGCCCACCGCTGCCAATTCGGCACAAATGTCCTTAGAGGATGACTGTATGGCTGATTTCAAAGACGCAGCACATTCCCGGATGTCATCCCTTACACCCCCACATTCAGTTATGTGCTGCGTCAACAGGCCAGTGAGCTCCTGCTGGCGCCTCTGAATGTCCTGGATCCGCTCTTTGGTGGTTGGGGCTGCGGTGGATCTTTGAGGGGTTTCAAAAACACTATGTTCCTCGGGCACAGTTGGTGTGGGGCTGGAAGTTGCAGGCCATGAATTATCTGGAGACTGCCCGTGCATGCTGGTGTCGCGCATGCTGCATGGTGACAGTTGCGGGGAACGCAGGGGGCCTGTGGTGATCCTCTTCCTCATCATCTGAGACTGCTGCTGTGGCAGCTGTCTCGCCCACTGTGCTGCTTGCAGCCGATGCAGTCCCTTCTGCTGCTGCCACTTGGGTGCTGGTGGCTGTTGTGGGCGCTGCAGTGGGGGCCGTAGAGCACATTGGTGCTGTGGCCTGTGGTGTTGTCTTGGCCTTCCGATGTGGTGCCGGTTGGCCTATGCCCCTTGAAGTGGAAGGGCGGTGTTGTCCCTCCTCGGCCCTGGCCTTCTTCCGTGGTGTGGCACCGGTGTCCTCATCACCGCTGTCAGAATGTGTGCCTGTGGGGGACCAAAGGAGGGAGAGGGGGATTAGTGATGGGTCTACGGCCATTGGGCATGCATTGGGGTGGCTGCATTGATATGGATAGGTAGATGACTCACATTGGGGGGAGTGACATACAGGTTGCCTCACTCTTGGGTGGGTGATGCATGGAGGCATTTGGGTTGCAACACAAATGGGGTGCATCATGCATGTGGACAAGGTGATGCTCTGCACTGCCTGTAGGCAGTCTTGTGCTTATGTGTCTGGTGGACCCTGCTATACATCATTGCACTGTCAGTTCAGGTGGACATCATCGTGGTGGTATTAGCATTGTTTAATTAGAGACACCTACCTGCATCGGCTGATGACGGGGCTCCTCTCTCCATGTCCCGACGCCCTCTATTGACTCAGTGCCTATGGTGGTGGCACATATCTCCTCCCATGGTTGGAGTTTTATGGGCAACTCCGCACCTCCACCTGTCGCCATCCCAAGGTTTCGGTTGGCCGAGAGTATACTTCGCACACGTAGACGTAGGTCGTCCCAGCGCTTACGGCATTGTTTTGGTGTGCGGGGTGTGGTGCCGACAGCACTGACTCTCTGGACGACCAATGCCCAAATCTGCTTTTTACGCAACAGTGCTGGACGGGACATGTCATTAGCAAACACCACATCTGCATGCTCCTGCAGTGTCTCAGCTAACATGTTGAGCTCCTCTCTGGAGAAGCGCTCCTCGCTGCCGATCTCCGTTTTTTTTTACAGCTTTTGGCATCCTAAATTCCAACAGGTACTGGTAGAGGTGTGTGGGAGTTCTGGGGGTCAGATGGCTCCTGGTTGTGGTGGATGGCAATGGATTGTGTTTTTAAAGATGGCCGCCATGCTCTTTCCCGTTCCTGTGCGATGACGCTACTTCCGGTTCCGCCTATTTACGGTCACCGCTAATAGCGGTTACGGCTATTTGAGGTGACCGCTATTTGAGGTGACTGCTAATGGCGATGGCTAGGATGCCGGAGGTGCTATTTCCACTGCAGACGATGCCGGCAAGGGGGATTTTTCGGGCTTTAGCGGCATGGTAGTGAGTTTATTACCGGCATGGCGCAAAGCTCATGCCCGCGAACTCGTAATAGGCCGCTTTTAGCGGTCTATTGCCAGCACGGACACGGAAATTACGCCATGCCGGTAATGACCGGTACTTACCGCCTGGTTCGTAATGAAGCCCTTTGACTTTCCACAACCTCAGTGTTGACTACTTCTTCTGGGAAAACACTAGACACGTTGGTGCTGTTTGTTCCACACTTTTAATTGCCACATGCACTGCAGGTTATGGTTGTCATGATCTCTGCTTCCAAAAGGTCAGGGTTTTCCCAACTCCCTTGGAAGCAGATCCATAACCCAGGTTCCGAGTGCCAACCAGTCCCAATTGGGACCTTTTGGACCCAGTCCTGGCGCCAGTGGCACCAGGCTCATAAATATGCCCAGTCCCAGCGCTGGAAGCGCCGGGCTCATAATGCTTGGGTGGACTTACCTGCAGCAGACCATGCTGCTTACTTGCCTGCCAGTTGAGCCTCTGATCCTCTTCTGTTTGGAACTACTTTTCCTGTTGGGTGGGGCTGGAGCCACTCCCTAGATTCAGAACACTGGAACTCTTCTGGAAGGCAGGAACTCTTTTCTTACCAGGAACTCTTTTCTTACTTAGGCGTGGCTGTGGAAGGAGGTTCCTAAGCACTACAGGAGGCTATTTAAACCACACCCGGTGGATGAATCTTGCTTTGCGTTATTCTGCAACCTCTGCAGCAGAACGCTCATCGTGTCTTCTGCATCCGGTCCTGGGCCTAAGGAAAAAGGCTTACCATCCTGAATCCAGTCTTCAGCAACACCTATAAAGACAAGAAAGAACAGGTTAGCATTCCGGCATCTGAAAGGCAAAGGCTTACCATCCTGAATCCAGTCTTCAGCAACACCTATAAAGACAAGAAAGAACAGGTTAGCATTCCGGCATCTGAAAGGCAAAGGCTTACCTACTCTTCGTGCGCTCCGGAGGTCTTCACACTGCATTCCGGCATCTGAAAGACAAAAGTTTACCAACTCTTCGCACGCTCCGGAGGCCTTCGGCGCTGCATCCCGCATCTGAAAGACAAAACAAGGTGCGTTTAAAGACATTGGGGAACTTTAATACTCACGTGCCATTACTCCTTTCCACATCTAATCCAGTGGGTATTCCGGCACCCTGCAGCCGCTCCGAACTCGTACCTGCAAAATAAAAAGACGGTTAGAGCGCATAGTGAAGCAGGCAACAAGCGCTTACTTACGTGCTTCCAGGCGCTTCTATTCATCACACGGGCTCCATCTTCAACTCACTTCAGCCCGTCATCCGCCAGCGCCGGAACCCTGCAAAACAAGAGACATCATTACTAAAGACTTTAAAGACATTTGAATGACTCGAAACTTACCGTTCGTGCAGTAAACGACGGACAGCAGTCCTCTGAAGTCAAGAGGCCTGCGCTACCTATCCAGTGAAGAAACTGGTTACAGCACCCTGCCCCGAGGCAGATGGAGAGCTCGGCATTCACTTACCTAAGGTGAGAGCGTTAACCTTTGGGGGTCTACAGGAGAGGAGAAGAGGAAAGAGATAGGGACACCCCAATAACCCCAGTTCATTAACCCCATATTTTCTATCTGCAGACATCTTACTCTACACGTCAGGCATACAGTGCACAGAGGTCCAGCCCAAAGAGCCAACCGGGTGCTACACATCACCTTTGAAGATACGGTAGTCGCCCAGTCAAGACCGGCGCCTCTGCGAGAATCAGGTGAGCGTTACAATGGTCCTCTCCTCCTGAACACCTTCTGCCAGATGGGTAGCCTTCCTGCCACTCTTGTTCTCCCACTCTGGTTTTTACCAAGTGTTGATACTGGGTTTCTCCCACTCCTGCTCTTATTTGGCCTAGGCATTGCTTGTTCAGGTCAGTTCTTTCTATTGCTTCTGTTTTTCTTTTTTACAATAGGGTCCATATACAGTTGGTTGCTTAACTTCCCTGTTTTGGTTTTGGCAATATTTGTTCTCTTCAACTATATCCACTATTGCCCTCTTTTGGCTTTGGCAATAGCTGTTGGCTTTGGGTTTCAGGAATATTGCTCTTGAGTGTTGTTGCCAGTTGTACTGACCTTTAACTTTACAATTGTTCTGCCACTTCCTCCCATTCGTATCAACGCTACATTCAATACAGATATCTCTTAGCTTTTCACCAGTTCGATTCACATAATATTTACTTTTGTGCCATTTAGTTTCTTTTTCATTAGTTCGGTATTCAAAAGGCCTGCGTTCGGCCAGTGGGTGGTGACGGCGTGCTGCAGGGTGACAGTATTCACTTGAACTCACTGGTTTGGCTTGCGTGTCCGTTCGCTCAGCTGCTATTGGGCTCTCTGCTTCTTCTGCTTTAGACGAACTGGAAAACTGCCTTGCTCGGTTTTCTTCATGCTGCGACATTCGTAATTGGAGCATTGCATGCTCCAAATGGTGTCAGTTGCTCGCCTGCCACCAGAGCGTGATCTGCTTTGGGGAGAGCAAACATGATCCTCAGGGGGAAAGCTTTTTCATAAAAGGCTTCCCGCTGTGCAACCTCTGCAAACAGAGTCCTTGAAGGAAGAAACCCTCGCAGTAGCGGCATTGGTACCACAAATGTCGGCAGTTCCGGTGTCTCTGCTTTCCTTCAGTTGCAATCTTGTTGTGGAGTTACGGCAAGCACTCCACCTGTTGCTACTACTTCTACTCTCTATGGCCTGCACCTTAGGGGGTCTTTTATGCCTCTCAGTCTCCCTCAGGTGTGGGTCATTACCCTCGGTTCAAAGCACGTGCATCCCTTTTCTTCGTCCCAGTACTTTTGGCATTGTGGGACTTGAAGTCCCCAATGTTCATTTCACTCCTTTTAAAGGAATAATTGTTACAAACTTTGTTTATACTCTTAAGCCCCTTTTTAAAAGGAGTATAATAAGGTTTGACTGCATGTTTTTGTTCTTTAGGGAATTTATGACTTTCACAATCTTTCATGTTCCCTTGTTGAACATTGTACCTTTGACCGCTATAATTATCCTTAACCTTGGGGAAATAATTTCTACTTCCAATATAGGATTGATCAGAACAGTTTTTGTCCCCATCAGGATAATTAGCTTTGGGGAAGAAAAGTCTCTTCTGGCAACAGGCCATGATAGACTATGGCATTATTGCCTCTTCCTCCTCAGAGGAAGAAGAAATACTGCATCTCTTCCATCAGAGTCCTCCCGTTCCCTTGGGGATCGTCTCCTCCCAGGTGACCCTCCCGGCTAACACCACCCGCAGGGTTGGGATCAGGTAGCGGCTGCCTTCCCCTATACGCCAAGGAGGAGACTTTAGGTAGGGTTTTTCTGAGGACTCTGCAGTATTCATCACACTATCCACTGCACATATGGTAATTTTACAAATATATAGGCTTAACTTTGTGAAGGACATAATATCTTAATATTAACATGTGATGATGCTGAAAAGGACTTAAAACGTGGGCTCAAGTGAACAGGCAAATGAGGGCTGAAATGGTGATGGTCAAATATTGTACCTCCTGGGAGTTTCCTGCCCTTGTTTATACATTGTATGATTATCAAACTCAGTGCTCTTTCAATTGCAGCTGCGTTGCGGTGGCTGCACCTGAAAAAGATCTGCCAAGGACATGGCCATCCTGCGCAGGCAAGTGCTTAAGAATGCAATAAAGCTAAAAAAAAGAGGTTTATTGTAATCACCTTTTGTACATTTAGCCTAGGTGTGACTTAATTTAGAAATGGGTTTCAAGTATTTGAACCCTAATCTTGTAATTATTATGGTTTTTCGATGTAATTTATTGCGACGAATTGAGGGAATTCCTCCCTTCTCCCTAGGGGGGACCCCCACCCGGGACCCCCCATCCCGTGAGGCTAGGGAGGTGAGCCTGCTCCGCATCACTTTACCTAGGGGTCGAGACAAGTGATACCTCTTTGCGATATCCGCCCGCTTAGAGACAAGGACTCCCATTCCCATGAGGAACTCCCTGATGCCCTCAAAGTGATGGCCTATATGGATTTGTCTAACATAACGGAACATTATCTATTCCATAAAGATGAAATAAACGTATGTTATCCACAACAGGAAACTAAGACTATCGCTTTAAATCAGTCCCTCCAATGGACTGTGCTGAGGTTGCTGAAAGGGGATGATATGACAAGGAAGAGTGAGAGATGGTGAGAGAGAGCGAGAAGCCGAGAGAAGTGGAAAACAGAGTGAACCAGGGGAAGCCCCCTGTGCATAGCAGAGTGGAAGGAGGCAGAGATCTCGCAGAATGCAAAGCCCTTGGTAAGCCAGTCGAGCTCTGACGTGGAGCCAAAGACACTGGGAGACCGGCGTATGAGAATGGAAGAAAGCACAACAAGGTTGAAGAGAGAGTTTGGTGGTGGCATGACCACACAGCAGCGGTGGTGGGCAGTCCACCTGCAGAACAGCTCTGATACCACTGATGGGAATAAAACACTCCTGACCTGAGATACCGCACAGGTTTGATTCGGAAGATGAGAATGAAACACACGTGAACCCGATGGTGCAACAAGTGAGCCTCCTAGCCAAGAAGAAGCAGAAAGAGAATCCAAGACCTTACCCGTGTTGGGGACGTTACCCCTCAGAATAGAAGGTAATACGGGGAATGGGATTACCGCACAGTTAAGAGGGATTCATTATAACTTGAACAAAACTCATCCCAGTGCTTATGAGAAAAGTATTGGAAATAAGCCAAGGAATGAGAACCATGTTTGTTAAAGCAAGAGCTACACGAAATACACAAAGTGGGATAGGAGTAGAGTTGAAAACTCATTGCCTTGGGAGAAGGGAAAAGTCAACCTGGGTTCTGAAGATGAAAAAGAGATAATAATAAATAAAGACCTTTGTGAAATACACACCCAGGAGACCAGAAAGTCAAAGCTCAACCATGAAACAGCACTCTGAGAAGTGAGGCTAGAACCTGTTGGGGTGGCCAGGAAAGGTCCTAACGATGAAGAAGGGTTCATATTGTACGCAGAATATTTGTGACTGGGGATGCGGTGAAATCGGCACGATGTTGCAATTTCATGTGTATCCAGTGTAGTTAAATTTGAATGGGATATGTTACTTTACTGTTATTCGATGTTTAAGTTGATACATATTAGATTTGCACGTACATAGAAAGATAAAATGCTAAAATCGTCAAATGAAATATAAACACGATTCAGACATGGTATGTGTGACGCGACAAAGAATTTCATAATGTGCATGAGAGGAAGTGGGGCCTATCCTGAAGAACCCATTGTGGAGGAGAGACAACAGTTATTTGTAACGCTCACCTGGTATCCACGGGGACGTCACTCAGCCTGTTCTGACCTCTTACGACCTCGAACCCTTCCCTGGAGGCTATTCGACTGGAGACTGGGCCTGAAACACAGGATTGGTAGAGTTTAACTCCCTATTGTCTCTGTGTGCTTGAACCCCTTCTTCCCCGGGGTCCAACCCTTCCCTTTGATCCACAGCTCACCTTGTTTTCTTGGAAAGTGTGCTCTCTGTCCTGCCTTCAGGGGCGCGTTGATTGATGCGGGCTCGTTGCTGCCTAGTTACTTCACTGGCAAGAGTCCGACAGGTAAGTATAATGAGTCTTTTGAACAGTTCTCCAACTTCGTTCCTTTCCTTCCTTAGATGATGGCCGGCGTCCGGGGATGGCGGCGTGCTGCTGAGATGAGTAGCGCTGAAGGTGAGTGAGAGCGCGAAGCGCGATGCACCCCTTTCGTATTTGCATTGAACTGAGTTCTTTTTCTGTGTCTTTTAGGTGCCGCAACGTTTTCAGCGTGGATGCCGGTTATGAAGAACAAATGCGGTGGGTAAAAGCGGTATGCGGCGCCTCTAGATGTTTCCACACTAACCTGGAGTGTCTTTTCCCTCTTGCAGATGGATGAGAAGTTCCGGAGACAGAGTTCCACGGAGTGGCTGGGATTCAGGAAAGCGTTTGAAGCTCGTACAGTATTTAAAAATAAGTGAAGATTTGCAGAATGCTTACTAATGCCTTTTTTTCTGTTCTTTTCCCTTTTCCTTAGGAAGCGGCGTGCCAGGGTGGGAATGACACCGCCGAAGATGCCCGCAGAACAGAAGGAGCGATGACTGATGGGCAAAAGCGCAGCAAGGTAAGGCTGTTCCTAACGGTGTTCTTGTTCTTGCAGGAGCTGAGGGCAGAAGAAAGTTGCAGGCCTACTGGAGACCGATCCGAACACGGTGAGTGTCACGCTGCAGGTGCAGAAAACGCAAAGCATGTTTCTCAGCCTGGGTGTGGCTTAAATAGTCTCTGCGTATCCCAGGTGCCTCTGGGCTGAACCACACCCAAAAGACTAGACCGCACATGCAGTTCTGGGAACCGAAATATGTGGGGGCATCCATCTTGTACCCATCAATGCACTACAAGTCCAATCCCCAATGTTATCCTATGGGACTGAGTGAGTCTGGTGCCACAAGCGCTAAGTCTGACTCCAAGTGGGTCTTTGGAGGGATGGAGAGGCCCTTGAGGGCCATGTAGGTGATCGTGGCCTGGCTCCAGCCTGACATCTTGGAGGGCTGGGGACATGAGGGGCAGGAATCATGACATTATTAAACATACATGTACACTGAGATACATACATGGGGTATTTATACATCTAGATGTGCTGTGCTTTCTTTATAAATGTATTAAAGCTCTGCAGCTAGGAGTACACAGGATGAATTCAGAGAATGTAGGAATAGCTAGTTTTGCAGGAGTGAAGGGTGAAGGGGAAGCAATCATTAGCTAAGCAGATGTTCAGACGTTGAACAGGACATTATTTTTATGGCTTGGTAGTTCCTCAGGGGGCAGATGTAAGCTCTTTAAGGGCATTGAAGTTTTGCAGAAGGATCCGGCCATTTGTTTTGACCAGTAATGAACATGAGGTGAAGTAGCGCTCAAGGCCAAAGTGATCGATACCCAGGGGTTTTAATTGTATTCTGAGATGGGTCGTGCTTGCTGAAATGGTAGTCATTAAGATTAGAATTTTCCGGGACGACGGTAAAATTGGGGTAGATGAGATAGTTATCAGCAGTTCAAAGAGAACCTGTTTATTCAGCGTTCCTCATTTTACTTGAAGTATCCATGCAAACCCTGTGCTTACATTTATGGTTAAAAGGTCTCAGGCCAGTTGTGACCTGTAATGAATTATGTTTGTATATGAATGTGTAACCATGTGCTGATGTCTTGACCTATCATGGACGAATCCCAAGAAGGGGTGTGCAATGAATACGATCTGAAGATGGTAGTTAAGATAACAAGTTACCAATGAGACTGGAAGAATTGGAGAAAGATGGGATTTCTCTTTATAGATTTTGTCCTATCACATGTGAGGGGTGGATTGTAATAAAATATATGGGAGTGTTTTAACGGTTGCAAAAATATCTATAATGTGTCAACTTATGTGGTTAGGCGAGACTTGGTTTAGTTTGGCACAAAAGGGTCATCAAGCTGCTCCCTGGAGGAATGTACAATAAACTTGCTTTACGTACAACCGTGCACTTGCTTTTTAAGATGTGGGCTTGCCTTTGGTTAAGGTGATTAGGGGCCCACTCCTACATTTGGTGAGGCAGGTAGGAGCCCAGGCTTTCCGAGATGATGGGGGTCTGCTGTCCACACAACTCGGCCGCAGCACCTCTCTACGGGGACCTGTGTTCCATGCATGGTGAAAAAGAGATTTGCGGGCACCATATTGGTTAAAGGCTTGTCTGTTCCCAAGAGGCGTGGTACCATGGCCCAGCTGTGCCCGACTACTTGACAGAGCACCACATCGGAGCGCTTTTGGTTCATGTGAGTGCTCTTTTTGGGGGGTAAAGCAAGACGGGAAATGGGGGTAAAAGAGTTTTTTATTTTTTTATTTAAGGGGTTTGGAAAGGGTAGACTTGGAGTGTGTGTGTGTGTGAAATTATTTAAGGTTACAGGGATTGAAAGGGTGAATGCTTTGAAGGAGGCAGTGAACTGCTTTACGTTGTAAGTCCTTTGTATATATTGTGACTTAGTTTGTTATTTTAGAGGTGTGAGGGGTGGTAGTTGTCATGTAGTTGTGAAGTTTGTCATGATACCTTTCAGTTTCCTTGTCTGGTTGGCTGGTGGACCTCAACTAGGAGTGAGGTGGCATCTTATGGTAAGTCAATCCATAGATACCTTCCTGAAGTATACCCTTGGCATCTTTCATTCTGTATTGACTGCGAGCGGAGCCCTCGCATCGCTTTTCTTGGTTAGTCGAAGTAGTGAAGGGAAACTTCCTGTATTAAAAGGCAGTATTGTAGTAGAGAAGACCGTACTAGTGATGAAGAGAGCAAGAGCATCAGTGTTGTAGTGTACAGTATTGTGCTCCTTCTATGCTCAAGTAAAGGAGTTATCTCGGAAATATTGGCTGGCGTGTGTTTTTTGATAAGATGCTGTCTTTTGTGTAAGAGTGAGAAGTGTAACTAAAGTGATTAGCTAAGCCAGGTGATTGCAGTGAAAGCGAGTGGGGTGAGTGATTGCGGGGAAGATTAAGAAATCAGGAAGGGGAAAAAGGGGGGTTCTTTGAGTGGAGATTTTTGCTGCATGTTCGGCTTGAGGTGTTGTTTTTGTGAAATTATTTTGGATAACTTGGGTTGGAGTATGGAGACTCCATTGAATCATCTGTGTCAGGTGCTTCCTGCTTATAAGGCGAAGATTCTAAAATACCATCAGGAATCGCTGCGGGAAACTAAGAGTAAAATGCTCAATTCTTGGCCTATCAAGGGGACCTATGATAAATGGATATTGGAAAACCTGTATACTTTTCTAACTACAAGGCATAAGGGTGCAAAATTAGAGAAGTGATTGAAAGTCTTAGAGCTATGGGGGATGTACAAAAAAGGCAGGAAGGGCCCCAATGTTAGAATTTCAGAAGAAGGGCCAAAAAAGGAGGGTGCAAGAATTCCTTCTGCACCACCCCCATATGGGTGCTATCCTTTATCGCCTGCAGAAGAGTATACAGACCCTGAGTTTGAACCTCAATTTTCCCCAGCGCCCACTCCAGTGGTTGCGAGACGGACACAGGTAACGCCTCCATTGGCTATGATTCCTAGAAAATGGGACATTGAGGAAAGTGGAAGGGTAACTCCTTAAATGGCTAGGGCTGAAGAAAGGTTGAGAATGAAGAGTGGAAAGGGGATAATTCCCCCGAATGCTAGCTTAGCAGAGTGATTAAGGGTGGAAGAATGAGAAAAAGGGAGGCTGGTAAATAAAAGAGCAGATAAAGGGTTGAGAGTGAGTGCAAAAGAGGACACTAGGCCATTTACAGCTAGGCTAGAAGATAGGCTGATAATGGCAGTAGAGGCACAGGAATGGGAAAAATTGGAAGAAGCACTGCAGCTAGCAGAGGAAGAGGTTGTGCTGTTATGGTGACAGAGAAATGAAGAACAGGAAGAAGTGAATAGACAGGCAAGGGATGTAGAGGAAGGGACGTGGAGGCATGAATAAGTTCTTGTTAGGTTGGATAAATCGATTATCAAAGAGGTCAATGCAGACATGGAGAACAGAAATATTGCCATGGTTACAGGATTTGAGCAGGGAGGACGGGAGCTGGCACCCTAGGGTAGAGCTGAGTATGCTTCCATGCATGTAGAAGTATCAGGGGAAGGAATAACAGGAGTAGGAGACAAAGAGGAATGGGAATCGGATGTTGAGCAGGGAGAGCAGGGTGTAGCTGCCCTAGCTCCCTCTCCAGTAGCATAGATAGAAAGTACACCATGGGGTCTTAGGATGTGCCGTGGTACTCGTATGGCTGTAGTAAGTAGTAGGAGAGAGATGGGGAAGCCTCAGTGAAAGCGGGTGCAACTCAGTTTCCGTTGCTCCAGAAGGGTCTGGGAAAGGCACATTATGTCCCGTGTTTGCACATGGACTGGAATAATTTGATGAAGACACTCCCTTTGCTCACTACAGGGGCGGGGATGTGGATTTTTGCATTCGAGAATACACTGCCGGTGTCATGTTGGTACATAGGGGGCATGAAGAGCTTATTCACGGCCCTAATGTGGGAGCAATCAGACGAGCTTTGGAGGAGATCGGGGTATCCGGGAGTGCAGTTGAATACAAATGGCATGATGGAGCAGCTTTTAATAATTGCAGGATGCAGGTATGGGGAGCACTGCAGATTATATATCCTGATACACCAGATATAAATTCTATTTTATCTAGATCATTGAAATTGGATAATGATCATCCCGCACACATCCAGTTAATTCAGGAGATGTAGAGGGCAGAGACGGGAGAAGTGTGGGACACGAACATGGTGATTTTCTACCACACGCTAAAGGAGGGACTTCGGAAGGAAGTCCAGCACGATTTAGATAAGGTGGTAGGAATGGAGACCAAGAGTTTGCCGGAAATTCAAGCACACATTGTGAATTTGTGTAAAAGGAGGCAAGAAAAAGAAAAGGAGAGTATAAAACAGGCACAGAAAGCAGAGCCTAAAATTGGTGAAGATTTGTTTAGAAGGGGCAGTAATTACTAACTCTATGGAGGGACAGCAGGGGAAATTGGGACAACAAGGTCATGGTGAATCGGGTATGACACAGGGTGGATGGATGGGTATGCCCTCCAGTCCAAGGCACATGAGAGGGTTCCCGAGGAGTAAGGGAGGATTTCCACAAGGAGTTGGCTCATTTGGCGGGTTAGGAGGAATGGGTCCCAGTTTAATGGCCCAATGGGAAATAATTATGGAGAGTTGTATGGGATTCAGTGTTGGTCGTGCAGAAGGAATGGACATGTGTCACAAAATTGTCAAGACAGGTCATAGTATTTTAACATGGGAGCTCAGCACATGCAATCCCTGACCCTATCATATGTCCAAGGCTCTGTGCAATCACAGCAGATACAGCGACTGCACAGACATATGGGATCCCACTGACCATGCCAGCACAGGTGCCCGTACAGACATGGGAGAAAAATCATTTTACCCCAAGGAACGGTTACTCATTACACTGGAGCAAGTTTTTTTTGGAGGGAGTCTTTTTTTGCTCCCAGGTGCTAATATGTACCAAGATTAGGACAGCCCACAAGGATCTCCGATGTTTCCAGTCCTGTCCATTACCACCGATCCAGAAGAGGAACCACAAATAGGTATGCTGGTACGTGAGCGAACGTTTTCATTGATGGTTGATATGGGGCCCACAAAATTTTGTATCAAGGAAGGTGAGTTTCCCATGCCAGGCAAAAGAATGGACACACAAGGATTCTCTGGGGTTCTCCTGTGGGTTCCTTATACTGAAGATTATCGTATCAAGGTAGGTACACAAAATGTATCTGCCTCCTTTATTGTATTTCACAGACACCCCAGCGAATCTCCTGGGTAGAGACCTCTTAAGTAAGCAGCGAATGTTGATTGCTTTCACAGAGGAAGGTATCGTATGCTCGATTCCATGTTTGTATTTGGAAAGAGAAGCAGCGTGTTTGCATGCATACTGTAGTGACAGCGCGATAATGAGGGTGCCTGTACATTGAATTCTGTTTCTTTATGGAGTCATGGTTTTGTTGAGTTGGATCCCGGGAATTAAATATCAGACATGGGGGATACCGATGGGGTTTTTGTGTTCGGCCTTTGTAGGACAGGAGGTAACACCAGGCACCATTGTCATGGTTCTCTTAGAGGCAGTAGTGATCAAGAAGGACAGGGTAGTTCTCTCAGTCACTGATGAGGAAGGCAGAGAGTGGCACAGAGTTATGTGCATTGGTCTGACCTTATCGCAAAGAGACATGTGAGATGAGCAATTGTTCGAAGACACCGAAGTCACAGAAAAGATGGTTTTTGAAATTGGTATGCCTTGCCAGATAGCGATAGAGCAAAGGGAACTACCACAGACCATGCTCATCATTAGAAATACATCGCAACATTGCAAGGAGGATTTGGAAAAGGTGCCAGACCATTTGTGGACCAGCAATCCTCATGATGTGGGGCTGCTAAAGAGCATTGGAGCAGTGCAAATAAAATTGAAACCTGGTGCGATATTACCACGGGTTAAGTGGTACTCCATGTCTAGAGAAGCGGACAAAGGAATTTACAAGACCATTATGTTGTTGCTAAAGCAAGGCATAATACAACCTTCTGTGTCCCGATGTAACACGGCCATCTACCCTGTGAAGAAGGCAAAGGGGTCCAGTTGGAGGATGGTCCAGGATTAACTCCCTCTCAATAATATTGTTGAGGTGGAATTTCCGGTGGTACCGAATCCTGACACCATTCTCTGTAATCTCCCTACTGGGTCGACCCACTTCACGGTGATCGATTTAAAAAATGCAGAGATTTGAACACACGAGGTTGCCCCAGTGGTACTGTGAATCTCAGAGTGTTTTAACAGGGTGGTCCCTATGGATTTGAAGAATGTACATGGGTCCATTACAGTAATCCAATACGTGGATTATTTGCTGGTCTGTAGCATATCACAAGTCACAAGAGCAGTGTTGAGGAGATTCAATAATGCTCCTAACCCTGCTTGCTGAGAAGGGGTACAAAGTGGACAAAGAAAAATTGCAGTACTTCCAGAGAGAGGTAGTATATGTGAGGCAAGTGCTATCGCCTGCAGGAAGGAAGGTAATGCCAAAGAGAGGCACTGCAGTTCAGAATACACCTCAGCCAGTCATAGTGGATGCAGCAGTTTTTGGGGGTCTGTAACTATTGTAGATCGTGGATCTTTGGCCACTTTAGTTATGTGAGGCCCTTAATGCATGGGGCTTAAGGAATCATAGAAGGTGAAGGGTCTGATTGAATGGTTTGAAGAAATTGTGACTTGCTTTCTGGAACTAAAAGCTGCGATCAGCAATGTTCCAGTCTTGGCGAAGCCGAAGAAACCATTTTATTTGTTTTCTCAGTCAAACGGGCAGGTGAGGACTTCGGTCCTGACCCAGGCGATATCGCTAGGCCACAAACCTTTAGCATATTATACAGGACTCCTAGGCCCAGTGATGCAGGGACAGTTCCTTTGTGAGCAAGTTTTAGCAGCAGCAGCTTTTTAAATCCAAAGTCTTCAACCATTTCCATGGGTTGCCCGGTGACATTGTACGTGGAGCGTGCGGTCTTTGCGATTTTCGACTTTGATGACCAGTAGAGTTTCAGGATACAAGATTATTTTATCAAATGCATCCATACATACCATACAGTGTCACATAGTTAATCTTGGGATATTTGTAGCCGAGCCAGTGAAACCTGATGACATTGTTCATGATTGTGCCACTTTTGAGGGAGAAGAGGAAGAAAGGACGAATGTTAAAGAGGATGCCTTGGAGCAAGGTGAGGAACTTTTTGTTGATGGGTCCTCAATAATCAATGAAGACACTGGTGAGAGGCATACGTGTGAAGCCGTAGTCGGTATTGTGGAGGGGGAATGCCGGGTCAGACTAAAGAAATGGTTGCCTTTGCGCTAGAAATTAGTAAGGGGTAGGCAATCCCCATTTATTCTGATTCTGTGTATGTGACCTCCACTGTGCATTCAGGGTTATCAAGATGGCAGAGAAGAGGGTTTAGTAGATCTGACAGGACCCTGTCCAGCATTCTGCGCTGCTATCCCAACTAATTGAAGCATTAACCCTGTCCACAGAAGTAGATATTGTGAAGTGCGCTGCGCACACAAATCGTACTTACTTAATAGCACTCAAGAATGATGCTGCAGAAAAGCATGCGAACGAAGCGGCATACTTATCATTTAGAGATTCACAGAAAATGGAAACCGTGTCCCAGCAGGTACAGTTACCAGCCCCATATAATGCAGTCCCGGTGCTTCATACCATAGAAATGCAAGGAAAAGCACCTAGAGAAGAAAATGAACTCTGGAAAAAGAGAGGATGTTTTCTCTCACCTACAGATTTGCTGTGGATACAGGAGCTAATGGGGAAGGTAGTAATGCCCGTAGAACTGCTCCATGTGGCTCTAGAGCAACTACATTACCCGTTGCACACTTCTCAATGACAAAGTGAAGCACAGCTCCAGGAGGAATGGTTCATACCGAACTTCCAGGAACAGGTAAGTAGATTCGTAGGAAACTGCGTAGTTTGCAAAGATTTCAATCCCGGACACATCATGAGTTCAGTAAGAGGAGTCTTGCCTGGGGCCTCTGGGCCATTAAGGGAGCTGCATATAGATTTCTTGGACATGCTCATGAGATGCAATAATTACCGGTATCTTATTTTGTTTGTTTGTCCATTCTCCCGGTGGCTTGAGGTTGGTCCCTGCATACATCCTGATGCTAAGTCTGCAGCAATTTTACTGGTGAGAGAGGTAGTTCCACAATAGGGAATTTGTGAGGTTTTGAAATCCAACAATGGAACCCACTTTTTTAATGCCTTGTTTGCAGAAATTACTTTGCGTTTGGGAATCATGCACAGGCTGCCCTCCGTGTACCACTCACGGGCCAACAGGATCCTGGATAGGTTAAACAGGGTCCTTAAGACCCCATTGGCCAAAATATGCAATGATTTAAGAAAGTCATGGCATTACTTCTACCCTTTAGCACTGTTTTATTTGAGAAATCAGCTAGGAAAAGAGCACCACCTCAGCCCTCACGAGATCGTGACAGGGCGTAGAGTACACACACTGCTCACCTGCATGCACTGCATCACATCAGACGCACACAAGACTGCAGACATCCTAGGTGAGAAGTTTACGGACTACCTCCGGGCTTTAACCATAAGTGTCAAAATTATATCTTCACAGGTATGTCTACTCACCAACAGTCTACAGGAGAAAGCGGCAAGGAAACCGATTATCAGCACAAGCAACAACTGCTCCTGGGAATCCAGATTTATGTCAGAATCCTTGTACACATTAAAATGAGCAGCGTTTCCATGGGCCGCACCGGGTTATTTACGCAACTCCAACTGCTGTGAAGGGGGAGGGCAACGAGCTGGATCCATGTCAGCGATACATGAAGGGATACCGGTACCCCTCCCCTGGCACAGAAGCAGGCTCAAAGTTAAGTATGCCCATAGGATTCGCAGCTCATTCCAGTGCAAATGGGGGGTGCGAACGGAAATCTGGAAATACGATCGCTTTATTTAGAAAAGGAAGAAAATATTTGAATTCATAATGTATATTAGGTTGAGAGTTCATATGTTCTTTGTGTTCCTTTTGTTATCTTGTTCGAAGATGGCAATGAGTGTAAATGTAAAAGGTTTAAATGTATCTAGTTTTGCAGAATATGAGGAGATATTGCTAAGGTCAATAAGAAATATTGATGTTGATTTCTTGAACAATGAGGATGATGTAATAGACCCAACAGTAGAAACACATGGTTTTGCAACATATGTTTGGTACAGCCAAATAAGGAAAGTTGGGAAGAGAGAGATCAGTAGGATTTTGCTACATTTTCTCTCTCATCCCCCATGCTTCTGGTGTCCATGGGGTGTTTATCGAAAATGAAGTAGAGGTAGCAGACACACTGTGTCTAGTGTACCTAGAATTGTGCAGGGTCCGAGGGCCTTTTGAAGGGCAATCAGTCACAGCATCCATTTTACCTATCAATGAATAATGTTCAATTACCA
Source organism: Ambystoma mexicanum (assembly GCF_040938575.1). NCBI lineage: Eukaryota > Metazoa > Chordata > Amphibia > Caudata > Ambystomatidae > Ambystoma > Ambystoma mexicanum. Next base: position 575,156,758 of record NC_090934.1, on the reverse strand, counting down.
GCAGCATCTGGCGTGGCTCAAGGAGCCAGAAAAACCTGTTAAGATATAGATACTAATACCCATTTTCTCTATATTTTAAGGGCAATGGCATGGTGCCTGTAGGCACACATGGGAACTGCAGACTTTGCTGGAGTAACAGCTGCGCTTTTGGAAATTTTTTGGACATGTGGATCACACGCCTATAGGCAGCTGCCTCCAGCCTGGCGATGTGTGTGCAGCTTCACCAAACATGGACATATCAATGACTCTCTTTGACAACAGGGAGCAGTAACTATTGCAACAGACTAAGCGTTCAAACTACCTTTTGGCGGCATCATCAAAAGATTTAATGGAAATTCCTCAGCAGTTTAGTCACACAAAGATGTTATTTACCTCTCTCCTGACAACTGGCCTCCAAACCGCAGAAAATGCCAAGTGGCTCCAGGTGACAAGGTATGAACTCCTGTTGTTTGTTAATTAGCCCAAATCAGCGTTCAGTGCCAGATGATCTGCGGGCCCTGAGGCTCCTGACTTTACAAAATCGGTACATCCTCAACCTCCTAACAGCCATGGATGGAGGGATCTTTCAGAAGATAGGGGGCACATGCCTCCCAATGATTTGGAAAATGGGACCCTGATTCAGACTATCGCTGCCTTGCATATGCTCAGCATGACCATGGAAAATGAGGCAGGAATTACAAGTGATTCGTGGTTAGATTTGTTTTCTCTTGGGTGCCATCTTGGGTAAGGCTTGCTGTAAAAACTCACCTACCTATTTTTGTCTTTTTTCTTATTATCTTTTTTCCCTGTCAAATGCTCCTATATTGTTGGTCTGCCCAGGTACCAAAAGCAGCTGCCATAATAACTGTGACCCTGTCCAAGGATACACTCACTACAAATTCATCTCACGTGGGCACTGTGATGAATCAGTAATGATTCCTACCAGAAACCTGGCCTGGGACCCGTCTCATGTGGCCAGTGAAAGGCAGACACTTCCTGATACCAACCCTGGGGGTGGTGTACTGCAGGAGGATCACGTGGGGGGTGGGGGCAGGAAGACTGCAAGAACCCCCTCTTTAACTTTCCTCAGAATACCACATTTGTAATGACTGTTTGCAAAACAGCAGAAGTTAAAGGAACTGACTTTGTTGAAGGGGACTACAAGTCCCATAATCCCATGAATACTGGGACGAGGAAGAGGGCTGGAGAGGCATGGAGTAGTCATAGTCAGGCAATTAAGCCTAATAGCCCACACCTAAAGGAACCTGGGAGGCATAAAAGGCCCCCTCAAGTGCAGGCAATAGGAAGGAGTGGAAAGAGCTGGAACTGTGACTGATGTGCGTGCAGCAGCAGCCGTAGAAGGAGAAAGAAGACAGCACAGAACTGGCAAACCAAGCAGGAGTGGGAGAACCAGAGGGACGCTGGAACGTGGATGCAGCAGATTTTACATGCTTGTTCTGAGAAGGTCCTGTTCCCCCAAAATCTGCAAAAGTGCAGGGGCTGCGCAGTAGAAGATGTACAGAGAGGCTGTCTTTCCCCTTTCCCCATGTGAGCATGATTGCTGTGGTTGCTGGAAAGGAAACATGTCGGAGACCGAGGCAAGAAGCTGTGGGTGAGTCACAGGTCTCAGGAGTGAGAGGGGACCCTTATTCAAGTGGCAGGACCAGAGACACCTGAGCAGAGGAAGGTTGTGGGTCCCTTTGAAGCCGTAGAAGTTGTGCCCGAAGTAGTGGAACACGAGCAACCCGCAAAACAAGGATACCAGAAGCCGGTGAGTCAAACCTAGCGTTCTGTTTCCTTGCACAAGCACTGATGGCAACAGTATCCAGTCTTCCCTTCACTCGCATAAGAAGTATAAGCGAGCTGATGTTTACGATCCATCAACTAAGAAAGGAACACTGGAAATAACAGCTGTGTGTGAATGGAAAGGTTTCCGTAACTCGCATAGAAGTTAAATGTTACTGTTAAACCCTTAAAGTCTTTAAATTACATCAAGGAGTGGTCGGGTGTACTTCATTTTGTTTCCTGATAGAAGAACGAACATTGTGAAACACCATTGTTAACGTGAAGAGTCAACTTTACCTCTTAATTGAAACCAGCAGTCATTGTTCTGAAAAGAAGGCAAGTATTTAAATTATATATCTGCAGTTGAAGAAAGCGCAAGCATTGCCCAAGCCAAGAGTATTCCCCTATTGAGAGTGAAACAGCCTTTCTCAAAGCCAAAAATTGTTCTGATAATTATTGTGAGCCCAATCGAAGATCAAACTGCTTAAAATACAAGTGTGCAAGCATTAACAAAAGCCAAAAGAGTGGCACCAAGGCCTTTGGGTAAATGTGTGGATGAAATTGACAAAGAGGTTAAGGCAAAGTTGGGGAAGGGAAATCTTGCTGCTAAAATATTTCCCTTTGACGTTGTCGTAGTTAAAGACAGCCAAGAGATGCAAAGATACTGCCCCTTTTGAAGAGATATTCAGAGGAAGAGTGCCTTCTCTAATTTAAGGTGTTGCAGCGCCTTAGAATTGAATCTTGTCTAATAATATTAATTATAAAACTGTCCTTACATTACAAAGTCTTATCCAAACCTGTCTTTAAAATACTAAGTGCTGAAACTGTGGTGGTATAGTTGGATTGTCAGTAGATGCAAGACTTCGGTAGTTCAAGTGAAGTATAAGGCTATGGGGCCAGGGAGAAGGTCCCAATAGCAAACAGTGGTAGAAGTGATGTTGTTGAAACAGAAGCTATTGAACTGAGATGTCATCCTGGCAAATAGACCTACTATGCTTTCTAACCTGATTAGAAGAGTGACCATTGGTAACCAAGACTTTTGTTCCATTAACATTCTGGAAGTTGTATTTCTTGCTGAACTGTGTCAAGCCTTCTTGGATAAATGGAAATGGGAAAAGGGCATTCTAGCTGAGAAAACCATTGATGCTATTTTGAAGAAGCGGAAAGTCTCTTTTCCATCAGGAGAACTTTTGTTGTTGGAACTGTGGTTAACAAATCTCTACCTTGATAGTAACTTTTCAAGAACTGATTTGAGACTTTACTACCTATGTGGATTTTCCTTATTATTCTTTTCTTGTTGAAAATTGAAGAGGAATATACTTTGAGTCCTGGGAAAGGAAGTTAGCCCAGGTTGCTAAAAAGTTTGTTTGTTTGTTTGTTTGTTTATTGAATTTCTAATGCGCACCAAACCCGGAGGTAACAGGGCGCAGCAATAAAAAGGTGCAAAACTTACAAGGTTACATACTGAGTATCAATATGGCATACAGGGTACCTACAAATCAAATGTAGATATGAGCATACAGATAAAATACAGTTTCAGTGTAGTACAGTGAATTCCAAGAATCATATATACAATCGTTTACAGTGTGCAATAATGGGTAGCGAAGTATACAGTTATGCAGTTGTCTCAAGTTAAACTAGTCTTCAGTCCGGTTGAGAAGGGTGATAGAACTCTTTCTGAATTGTAAGTAAGGTTGGTCAGCTCTCAACTCATGGGGAAGGGAGTTCCAGAGTTTGGCGGCCTTCACATGGAAGCTATTGCCGCCAGTTTTTATGGATTTGAATCTCGGTACCACAAGGCAGTTCGCATTAATGGTTCTAGTGGGCCTATTGGATGATCTTCTCATCAATTTGTCAGTTAGGTAATTAGGGGCAGCATTGTGTAGTGCTTTATGAGTCAAGGAGGTAATTTTTAGCTGTATATTATTGTGTGTGGACAGTCATTTATGTTGACGTCTGATGGAAGTCATGTGCACTCTTTTATTGATGCCTAGTGCGGCTCTAAGAGCTTTTTGTTGGCGCCACTGTAGAGGGCATTGCAGTAATCTAATCTGAAAAGAATTAATGCTCTGGCCAGGATAATGCAGTTATTGTTTGAAAGGAAGGGCTTGCCCGCTCTGATCAACTTACATGTGTATGTTGTTGTAGAGGCCAGGGATTTCACTTGTTTGTTGAAGGACATGGTTGTGTCCAGATAGAATCCCAAAGTTTTTACTTCCTTTGAAACTTTAATGTTGTTACCATCAATGGTGAATGATGCGTATGCAGGACCTAATTTAATGATGTTAGAAGGGGTGCCTAGGATTAACAACTCTGTCTTGTCATCATTCAGGCAGAGACCGTGGGTGGCCATCCATGCCTGAATGATGAGATAGATCCTAATCACCAGCGCTAGGTCCCTGCCATGATCCCCAGAAAGCGGGAGGAGAATCTGTGTATCGTCTGCATAGTTAGTGTAGGTGATACCCAGAAGGTCCAAATCATCGAACAAAGGTTTGGTGAATATATTGTAAAGAGTTGGCGACACGCAGGAGCCCTGAGGCACCCCGCAGGTGATCGGGGTCGGGTCTGCCTCCGCTGAAGGGAAGAACACTCTCATGGTTCTATCACTCAGGAGTGATTCTATCCACCTGACAGCGTCAGCAGAGAAGTGGGCTGCTGAGTCCAAGTGCCTACAGAGGACTTTGTGATTCACTAGGTCGAATGCCGCTGAGAGATCGAGTAGTAGGAGTAATGCAGTCTTCCCTTTATCTCTCAGCTCATCAATTTGGGTTCTTAAATCTAACAATGCCGTTTCTGTCCCGTGTAACGGTCGGAAGCCTGATTGTGTAACCCCTAAGAGTTTATGAAGCTCAAGGTATTTTTGTATCTGCATATAGGCAGCTTTGTCCAGAATTTTGAGGAGAAATGGTACCGTTGTGATAGGGCGGTAGTTGGTGGCAATGAGGGGATCTAGCGTTTGCTTCTTTAGAAGTGGGAGGACCCAAGATTGTTTAAGGTTGGCTGTGACAGTGCCAGTGGAGAATGAGATGTTAATTAGTTTAGAGATGAATGGAGAGAAGTCTCTGGCCGCATCTTTTATGATGTATGCTGGGCAGACATCACCTTTTGCAGTTGGACGGTTTGAGTGATAAGATCATTTTTTCTACCTCTAGAACAGATGTTTTAGTAAAGCGGAAGCTATTATTTTGTTCAGCAGTTATGTCACTAGGTTGGATAGAATTGGCCAGCTGTGCTGAGTTCAGAATGTCTTTCTTAGATTTTATTTTGTTTTGTAAGGTGTTTATTTTATTAGTTAGAGCATGTTGAATCTCTGAGCACCAGGTTTTATTTTTGTTGCATACGTCTGGTGTTGGGGTCGGTGACTCCAATTCTTTTAGTATGGTAAATAGTTCTTTCATACTTGAGTTGGATTTGGCAATACGTTCATTGTAAGAATTTCGTTTTGCCAGATAGATTTCATTTTTGTATTGCGTTGAAATTGTAGTTAGCTTTTTTTTATTCTCGCTGGACGGGCAAAGTCTCCCGGTGGTTTCACACTTTCTTTTCAGTATGCGTAAATCCTTTAGTTTAGGAGTGAACCACTTATTTAGGTGTGCTTTAGTTTTGCTAGGTCTCAGTTTAAGTGGGGCAATTTTATCTAATGTGGTAAGCATGATTTGATTGTATTCCTGCACAAGGGTACTTGGGTCAAGATTATCCGGTAGAGAACTTAAGGTTGGTAGAAAATTAGGAATCATGTTGTCCACTGTAATATTCTTTTCATTTCTGGTTAGACACGATGGCGCTTTTTTTAGCAACACATTATCAATGTCATTGTTACTGTTAACTGAATTACCATATATTTTGTTATGTATTTGATGTTTAGAGTGTGGGCCAGCATTCCTGTGTTAGAATGTTTCCCCTTCATGTTGTTAGGTAGGGAACCGCACAGTAGAGTAGGGCAAGTGAGGTATTTTAATATTATTTTTGTTCTAATAAAAGGGCATATTTTGAACAAATATCAAACAGTTGTCCTCCTCGCATTGCTGACCCCTCATATTTGGTGTCAGAAATGGATAAGAGTCAATTGATACAAATTGGGGAACCCTCAAATTTGAAAAGCTTAGTAAAAGAGCTTCTAACCCTACTATAGCTACCGATCATTCCATTGTGTTTGATATTTATAGTAGTAGGGGAGAGATGATTCAACTAGGGGAAAGAGCTTTGATCCACACAGAGTTGATCCTTATACCCTCTAAGGGTACTTATGTCTGCCTTGCCTCTAAGTTAGGACTAGCCTGGCGATATGGCCTGGAGCTATTGGCAGGATATATTGACCCAGACAACAGATGGGATGTTAAAGTGTTAATGAAAAATAATGGAAAGAAGGCATACCAAATTAAAGCTGGGGAAAGCATAGCACCGGGTACATTGGAATGTGCTATGTTTCCAAAGCCTAAAGAAGTTGCTGTGAACGAGCTGTGAACAAACTGGAAGAGGAACTCAGGAGTTTGGGGAGGCAGATTCTGGACCAAAAGTACCAGTGCCTAGAGATAAGCAAAAATAAATCATCCCTGACTTAGCTTTTGCGCAGCATAATGATCCTTTGCTTGCAGAATCTAGAGAAGGTATGGATCCCTCTGCTAAACCCAGAACTCAGCTTGTGGTACCTAGAAGCCATAAAGATATTGTAATGGTGATGGCTCATGCTCATTTAACTGGAGGACATTTGGGAATCTCTAAAACCCAGGCCAAAATTGTGAACAGATTTTATTGGCCCAGTATTTATGCTGCCATCAAGAAGTTCAAGAATACTTGTGAACTCTGCCAGAAAACAAGTATAAAAAATTCCTCCTCCTGCCCCTTTACAATATTTACCTATTATTGATGTTCCTTTTCCCAAATTATGATGGCTATAGTATGACCATTAGAAACATCAAAATTGGGTAATGAATACATCCTGGTTTTGTTTGTTTGTTTATTTATTTATTTATTTATAGTGCACGCCTCACCCTTAGGTATCTGGGCACATTACAAGAAAATGCAGTTTCATAGTTACACACATCGACAATAACACAGGCAGTACTGAATATATAACATATGAACACGATAAGCAGTAGGAAATAAACAGGATAAGGAGGTTATTTACATATACAGGTAATTACAAGGGGTTTATAACAGGAGATGCTTTATATAGGTAGGGGGCACCATGATGTGTAAGGTGATCGAAGATGCTGAGGAAATTCAGAGGGACGGGGGCTGGTGAAGCTAGTAGGGAGTGTCGTCGGTGATGAGCCAGTTCTTCATATTTTTTTCCAAAGCTGTGGAAGGATTGGTTGGTTCTTAAAGTAGAGGGGAGAGAGTTCAAAAGTTGGGCAGCTAGGACCGGGGAGCTACTACCGCCTGCTTTTTTAAGTTTCAATCTAGGGATTTGTAGGCATCCTGAGTTGGCTGATCTGGTGAGTCGGGCACAGTGTTTTATAGAGAATTTATCATTATATTATCAGAATTATTGAGGCATTTATAGTTTAAAGATGCTGTTTTTAGTTGAATTCTTTACTTGATGGAGAGCCAGTTGTTATCCCTTCTGATAGTGGAGATATGTTGTCTGCGAGGAATGCTCAAGGCTGTCCTGAGAGCGTTGTTTTGCAGGATCTGCAGTTTCTTGGTGATGTGTTTATTGGCCCCTAGGTAAAGCGAATTTCAGTAGTCAATTTATTATGCCACCAGGTATTATATTATACCACCAGGTATCCTGAAGCCTTCCCTTTAAGGAATAATACTTCTGAGCAAATCCTGAAGCACCTGTTACCATTTTTTTCACAAACACGATTCCCAAAAAAATTCAAACTGATCAAGGTTCTACTTTTAAGAGTAAATTTATGGCTGAAGTAAAAGATATTCTTCAAATTAAAACTTTAAGAACCTTGGTTTACCATCCCAGACTGATGGATTAGTTGAAAGGTTCAACCATAATTTTAAACTTATTTTAAAGAAATGTGTTGAAGCCAACGGGAATAATTGGGATGTAATGATAACTTGAGCTCTGTTTGCCATGAAAAAACTCCTCAATCATCTACTGGAGTGTCTCCCTTTGAATTATTGTATGCAAGAGAACCCTGAGATGTGTTAGGCATGTTGAAGGAAACTTGGGAGGAGAGGGAGAGAGCAACTATTCCCTTGTCACAAACTGCCCAAAAGTTGAAAGAACAAGTGGCAGCCTTAAGGAAAATAGTTCATTTAAATATGGTCAAAGCCCAGGAACAACAAAAATAATGTCATGACAAAAAGGCATTGATGAGATCTTTCTCCATAGGCCAGAAAGTGTTGGTCCTTCTTCCCTCCTCTGACAAAAAGATGCTATCTAGATGGCATGGACCATATGAGGTACTTGAAAAGTTGGGGCCCTTTAATTACAAGATATCACAGCCAGATTGGAAGAAGTTGTGGGTAACCTTTGTCCAAATATGCTATGAAAACAGGAAAATATACTCTAGGTGAACATGCTCGGAATCTGCTTGGTCGTCTAATAAAATGAACAAATTGACCCGGAAGGGTATCAGGGTGGAAATCATTGAGCAACATGAACAATCATCAAATATCACAGTCGGCTTCCACGATGAATGTGTGTAGAGAATAAAATAACAAGCAGACAGTGTATCCTCACTCTGGATGTTCAGGAAGTCCTTCTCCTAACTCTGCTGCCCTTGAGCGAGTAACCATTGCGTGTCCTCCACTCGGCAGCGTAGGTTGTCTTGCTGCTCCTCTTGCTGAGGATAGTTGGCCCTGTTGATCTCGTTGCCAGATGAGGCCTCAGCTGTGTAGGGCTTGATGTCCGAGATGTGGTTCCAGATGGCCTTTCCCTCTAGTTTAACTGCTCTGTCTGCCACTCTCTCAACAATATAGGCACCAGTGAATCTGGGTGCATCCCATCTCCTGACGACATTTCTTAAAAGGACAGCGTCCCTAGGGTGAAAAAATCATTCTGTCAGAGAGTCCTTTGGTTCACTGACACTGTTGCTTCCTCCGCTGTCTTCAGGACCTCCCTGGTGTTATGCGAGAGATAAAAGAGGCACTAGCAATCAAGGAAGTAATGTAATCAAACATGTCCTGGCCTAACGCAGCTGCAATACTCTCAGCATCTTTTAACACCCTAGTGAGAGGATCCAGGGGAAGTTGCATGCGCCATCCTGTCACCACCTCATGTGGCGTTAAACGGTGGTCAGACCCGGGCTTATTACGCAATGCGAAAAAGTGCCAGTGGCAAACAATGGAGCCATTTCTTGTTTGTGCTCTTTTTGGTTTTGGCCATGCTCTCCGTCAAGAAGCCATTGAGACATTCACACACCCCATTTGCTTGCTGGTGATAAGCACAGGAGAATTTATGTTGAATGCAATGTATTAATGTGCTTGAACATCTCATTGGCGAAGTGAGGGCCGTTGTCAGACCACAGGACCTCACACACGCCCCATTGTGGGAATACTTCCCAAACAGGAATATCTCAGTCGTCTGACCGGGTCTCAATGCCTCACGACGTGTGTTCCCAGACACTGTGAGAAGAGAGAGCGCGAGCAGCGCTAAAGCAGTCATATATATACATAATACATCATCCCTTACAATATCATTCGGCCCACCCTTATACATGACGAACAAGCTAGGGTTCAGTAATTGACAGTTATGCATGTAACTCCAGTCAGTCTAAACATTAGTATTCTAGCAAAGGCTGCAGAGACAGTTTTCTGTTATGGGGAACACTGGGGCACTGGCGCAGGGGAAGATATCATGTTCTAGCAGGGAGGCATTCCAATCAACGTTAACTGTTCACTGCGGCTCATGAGCTAAGGGTCAGACAGTTCTAAGGCAGAGAAAATACCATCATCCGTGAAGGAGCACCGTTAGTTGCATATAATTCACATTTAACTGCCTTTTACAACAGCGCTTGCAAGACAAACCGGCACCTGGGCTACTGATTAGGCAGGGCTCTTTGCACAGCTTCAAGGCCTTCATGAGAGGAAAACAATGTATTTCTGTACAGCTCTACATTCCTCTCTACGTTAGCATTTCAGAGTTCAAGCTGTGGCCTCACACCGTGTGTGGATTTTAAGCATAGAATATGTTTGCAAAGCGTTACAAAAAACAAAATGGCCGGCATTTACAAAATGGACTCTCAATGGTCACATTCAGGTTTCGCGGTTTGCAATGTTTGTCACATGATGCGATTTGCTTCTGGCCAACACATTATTCATATTGTTCGGACGGACTATGCATTTGCATTTTCAGTATAACACTTAGGACGTCAGGATGGGAACAGGGGCCTGCCTCAATCCACCTAGTGAATAGCACACAGCCACTATAATGTAGCGGTATCCTTGGAAAACTTGGATCATGTCAACATAGTCGACATGTAGATGTTGAAATGGACCAGCTGGGCGAGGTATGGCTCCTCTCGCAACTCTCAATGTATGTCCTGCAGTAAACTGTTTACATGTCAAGCAGTAACTCACAAATTGAGCCATGCGTTCCAACAAGTTAGGACAGAACCAAGTTTCTCCAATATGGGCGGCAATGACCACCTTCCCTGTGTGTGTTGGATAATGTAACTGTGTCAGTGCAGTGTGCAATAATGCTAGTGGCATGACCAATTTCCCTGTGTTATTCTGCCACCATATGGTGTCTGTTGGAGGGACTGTACATCCCCTCCTAGTCCACAAGTCTTTCTCCTGTCTGCGTGCAGTTCCCTGCAATTCCATTATCTGTCTTTCTGGTAATACATTGTGTACCCTTCCTTTAGTACCATTGTCCTTGCATAGTCACAGAAATGTGATGCAGCCTTCATTCCTAGGGGCTCTCCAAAATATGCAGCACACTTTGCTTCTGAGTCTGCTGCTTCGTTTACCCTTGAGATAGGATCTTCCCCTGGTGTGTGTGCCTGGCATTTCACTATGGCTATCTGCGTGGGATACTGTATTAATATGCCCAATGAAAGTGCATGATGCACTGGTGACCCATCTGCTCTCCTGAAGCCCCTCCTCATCCATTGTGACGGTCCTGAGTGTACTGTTGACGTCACGTATGCAGAGTCTGAGTACACTGTCACCTTATTTGCTCAGCTGTGTTCCAAAGCTAATATCAAGGCCACTTATTCTGCTGCCTGTGCTGAATAATGTGATGGTAATCGCGCGCTGACCGCTACCTCACCACTGCAGTTCCTGTATGTCTGGCCCCATCCGTCTGATCAATTGTGGAAGAACTGTCAATGTAAAGCATGTCTGCCGCCTCAAGTGCACCCTCCTGTACCTTATGGGTGTCACTGAATTCTTTTATGTTTTCTGTGCAGTCATGTGCATAGTCACCTTCCTGTAAAATGTCTGCGAGAAAAACCACTCTGCACCTCACCACCTTCAGTGATGGGTTTAATAGTAACACCTCGTACCCTGATGCTCTTTGTGTTGTCAATGTGCTCTTTGGTTTCTCCAGTATCGCAAAGAGGGCATGCTCCACGTAGAGAGTGGTGTGCAACCCCAGGGTAGTGTTGTCCACTGCGAATGCGGCAGTGGCCAAAGCTTGTTCGCAAGGATAGTGTCCTCTCATTACTGGGTCAAGATTCCCACTGTAGTAGGCTATGGGCTTGTGCCCCAAACTTGTCTTCTGTGTCAGTACTGCTTTCATTACCACCCCATCAGTGTGTGAGAATAGGAAGAATTCCTTTTTGTAATGTGGGATCCCTAACATTGGAGCTGTGCATATTGCTTCTTTCAGCTCATCAAATGCCTCAGTCATTTCTGTTGTCCATTTTATTGTCTTGTGTACCTTTTGTGCTTCCTTCAGAGCTCCCAGTAAAGGCCTGGTGTAAGTGCTGTAATCAAAAACCCATGCTATGCAGTAATTGCATAGCCCCAGGAATTGCTGCATCTCTCTCACTGTCCTGCGTTTTGCTGTCCTGCGTATTGTCTCTGCCCTTTCTGGTGTCACATGTCAGCCATTTTGTGAGATCATCTGTCCATCTTTCTGAAAGTACTGTAGTTTAGCTTTGGCCACCTTATATCCCTTCTCTGCTAGAACTGTCAACATGTACACTGAGTCATTTCTACACTGGTCTTCTGTTGGGCTGCAGATCAAAATGTTGTCTACGTACCGTATGACTGTGCTCTCCATCTGTACATTGCCTAGGTCCATCTGGAGGACCCTATTGAATATGGAGGGTGACTCACAGTACCCCTGAGGAAGTCTTGTATGTTTCCACTTCTTGTTTCTATACATAAAGGATGTCAAGCCTGCGAGTCTAGGTCTAGTGGTATAGAGAAGAAGGCATTCTTCAAGTCTATGGCTGTGAAACAGGCAGCTCCGCCGGTATGCTCGTCCTGGATAAAACGCCATGACCCCCCCTTTCGGTTTCTTAACTGGGTACAAAGCAGTGTTGCATGGTGATTCTGATGGTATTAGAATGCCTCCCTCCACTAGTGCTGCAATCGTCTCATACATGCCCTCGTCTGCCTCTTTTCATAGTGGGTACTGTTTTACTGTGGGTAAAATTGCTCCTGGTTTCAGTTTTATCTTCACTCCCCCACTCCTTTCAGAAGCCCCACATCATAAGCACTTGTGGTCCATGGGATGCTGGGCACCTTGGCCAAAATCCTCCTCGCAGAAGGATGGCAGTGCTTCCAGCGCCATTGCCATCCTCTGTGGTACCTCTCTGTAGTGTATAGTCAACCAATATGTCACACTCATCTCAAACACCATCTCGCGCTCTGATCGTTCGTCTCTGAATAGTTCTTCGTCTGTCACTGTGGTTAGGCTGTACCCTTCTGCTACAGCGATCACTGCTCGCTATGGTCTTCCTGTGTCATCCATCCCATGTACCACTATCCACTCGTCCCTCACAATTACTGCCTCAATCTCTATTGGTATTATTGTCCCCTCTGCCTCCTCTAATCGTATCTCTAGTCGGAACAAATACTCATTTGGAATGCGCCACATCTTCCCTTGAATCCCTGGGAGCCATGAAATTGCAATCTCAGTCCCGTACTGGAACAGCTCCTCATTTAATGGCACCCCCTCTGTACTTTCCATCCGCAATAGGCTTCAATGATCTCTCTTACGTTGAGAAAGTGTATCCCTGGCGCAGAGCACACTGTAAGGAACTCATGATGGCAACAGTAAAGACAGACACAAATGATCACGATTCAAGGGTGTTTATTTAAACAATATGCAGGTTGAAAAAACACCTAACCTAAACCTAAATCTAAGATGGGCGCAAGCATCGACCATCAAATGAAAAATAAAGCAATCCTTGTGGCATCTTGTCAAAGTAAAAAGGCCTGTACTAATAAAAACCTATTGCCAAATCCTTACAACAAATTATAGAAAGAATGTGGAATAGGGGTTTCAATAAAGAAAGAAGCGTTCACAAATATTAAAACAGGATGTGATTGCTAGGGGTCTCCTTTCCCGCGTTTTCAGTACCGGACAAGGTGGCACTCGTGAGCACAGCACACACTTGATTTTTCCAGCCAGAGCCGATAGTTTCAGTCCAGCTATCAGGTTCTTCAATAGTTAAGTCTCTTTTCTATAAGAAAAAGTCTCTGCCCTTCGAGGGCCAAATAGTTTCAACAAACAAAAGTTCTATTCCACGTATGGTTTTGGGTGACGGCTTCACCTCTTCCAGGCGCAGACCCCTCGCCGTCATATTTGACAACTCAATTTAACAGTTCCTTTCTCAACTAACTTTGGGTGGTGATTTTCGGGTTCAGACCCCTTTTCAATTTCCAGGTTCCGTCCCTTGGGTTCGCAATGGCTTTTCTTTCACGTTCTCCCTGTGCCGGGCTGGGATCCCAATGCCAAGGGGGACAATCCACTTCCCCTGGCCTTGCAACACTGTTGTATTCAAGAAAACTAAATGTCTCTTTCCAATAGTTACTTTTAGACCTTGCCCCTTTGTGTTGCCTTCCCTCTGCCGGGTTCACTCTTGTCATCTTTTGCAAAACAGTTCACTGTGGACATTCCTCCGCCGGATTCACTCCTGTCAACACAATGCTCATGGGACTTTAGACTCTCACACTCACGAGTCTTAATGTCTTTTCACCACGCAGGATTCATTTCCCTTTGCTTCACAATCATCCGTCAGTCAAAGACTTTTCACTGTACCAAGTATTTTACAAGACCCCTGTATGACCACTTTGACCCCTGGCCTTTCTCCCAAGGCCTTCTGGTAACTGTAGTTCAATAGTGGGGTAATCGCCTAGCGTTTCTCAAGTGAACACCCACGTGGTGTTTGATTCTTCTATGCTGGCTTTCCCCTTTTCTTTTTATCAACAGTTCTTTGTTTATTCAAAGTTCAATTAGCTGCTTGCTATTTTCGTTCAACACAGTACGGTTTCTTTTTCGGCTCTCCCCTAGACTCACCAGCTGTGATGAACTGCTTTGCTTTCTTCTCTGTAGAGTCAAGACCGGTACCATTGGGCCATGCATCTCTCCGGCTTGGCCGTCAGCATAGGAGGTGCCCTGGAACCTTTGACATCTGCTGCAACACACGCTGGCTATTGTTCGCAGTCTTACAATTCCTTCTCTTGAGGTTTTACGGGTCTCTGTCGATAAGGGCAAGGTCACTTCTCCCAATGGTATCCTCTCGACTTGCGCTGTCTTTCTCCTTCTCTTGAACTGTCATGCTAAGTTAGCTTGCACGTTGTGCGGTCTGCCTTGCTCGTCGTGTGCTCTCGTGCTCCACCTTTTATCCCTGTGGGGAAGGGAAAGGGCCGTGAGGTGTGTATGATTCTGGTCAATTGCCTGTCTTTGCCTGACCCTTGTATTGGGACATGTCAGGTAAATGGCTCTGGTGTTCTTTTTCGTGTTGTGTGAAAGTGTTCATGTCGGAAAGGTGGGGGCAGTGTTTTGGAATATCCTACGAGGTAGGGTGCGGAAAAGGTGTTTAAAGAAGGGGGATACCGCGTCTCACCCGTCAGTGTCCCACCCCCACACTCCAAGGACCCCCCATCCAGGTGATCCTCCCTCACTGGTCCATCCCCAGAAACTGGATCCAAAAGCGATGGCTGTGTCCTGTCCACCTGGATGACAGATTCTCAGGGACTAGATAGGCAGACACCTTCAGGTTTCTCACAACACTATCCCTTTGTCTGTGAATGAAATTGTCATGGTTAGTCTGCTAATAATGTCTCGTTTCAGTATATTTACAGGTGTCTGTCGAGAGTAAAGTAAAGGTAAAGATAAATCACTTTCCACTATAGAAAGGGAGATATTGGGCCTCATTACAAGTTTGGAGGCAGCCATGCCCTTTATAAGGGCATGGCTGCCTCCAAACTCGGATCCGGGTCCATGGTCCCTGAATGGGGAAATACCGGGCCATTCTGACTTTGGAGGGCCCGGTATTTCCCGATTCAGGGAACCCGGACCCGGACCATGCCCATTCCCATTTGAGCCTCCATAGGGCTCAATGGGAATGGGGAGCATGCTAACAACGGGCCCGTTAATGACGGGCCCGTTGTTAGCATGCTGGTCCACTCACAGGTCTGACCAGATGTCCAGAGCGGGTCCCGCGAGGGGACCTCGTAATGAGGTGGTACGGGGTTAACGGCGCCGACACCTTTACTGGCGCCATTAACCCCTTACTGCCTCACTTGTAATGAGGCCCATTGTCTGTAAAAGGAACCCCTTCCCGAGCCCCAGAGAATCATTAAGTATTCATGGCATCGCCGGACAACCTAAATGTTCCCTCTTGAATGCAGAACCTAGTTGCCCCAGTGTCTACAAGAAAGGAAAATGTGCTGTCACCTATCGCCACCCCTAGGCAAGGTTCCTCCGCAGAGTTGGGTGTTATCGACAGGATGCAACACATCAAGTCCGTCTGTGGGCTGTCCATGGAGGGTATAAGGACATCCCATTCCCAGAAAATTGAATTGTTCCCCACCATGGTGACCTCTGCCAAGTTTCTAATGGGGGCCGTTGCCATGGAGTCCATGTGTGACACTGTGCCGTCGTGTGGCTGCATACTGTTCTGTATCTGTGGCACATGATGCGTGCTGCTTCGAGTCTGGGGTGATTGCAAATACTGTGGTATGGGTGCTTGCATCTGCAGTATCTGTGTCATGGGCTGGTGTGGTTGTCGATGTGTCTGTCCTTGCTGTAGCTGTGGTTGGTCCTGCGTGTAATACTCATTGTGTACCCCCTGATATCCTTGCTGGTACTGCACTCCCCAATTCAGCTGCATCCCCCTGTTTCTGCACACTATCAAAATGTGCCCCACCTGCCTGCATGACCAGCACTATGGGAGCTCCCTCCCTTGCCCTTGGAAACCCCCTGCATAGTCCCCCTGGCCCTGCTGAACCTGTGGCCCATACCCTTGAAGCCCTCTGGGGAAGCCCCCTTGGTTGTGATGTATCTGTGGCCCATACCCACATCCTCTGGATGCCCCCCCTCTTCCTCAAAACCCATGCTGCATGTTCGCTCACCCCATGAAACCTCCCCCCGCGGGCAGCGGTGTGTACTGTTGCTGCTGTGTCCCCTGTGTGCCTGCGCTTGTCAGTACCGCCCCTTCCAATGCATACTTTGATAGTTTCTTCTGTACTCATTTCACTTCCTCTAGCTTTCTCGCCTCTGCCTCTTTCTGAATTTTCTCCTGCAATAGCCTACAGTGGTGTACTATTGTGAGCTGTATTTCAGGCCAAGGTTTTGCCTCCATTCCTACTAACTCCTTCATCTGTTTCTGAACTGGTTCAGACAGTCCCTGGCATAATATGCGGTAAAATACTGCTACTGTTTTGTCCCATGGTTCTCGTGTTTCAAGGCGCCAAAGCCCTTGGATTGCCTGAATATAGTGTAAAGGGTCTTCTTCTGGCCCCATCTTGAGAGACATAATTTCAACAATGTCTGACGTGTCGGGGTATTGTGTCCTTAAGGCTTGCCATACGGCAGCTCTGCAATTTGCAAACGGTGAGCCATTGTGCGCCGTGTCCAGGGTGGTAATTCCGGGAAACCCTGCCCTCTTCCATATGTCATCAGCAGCTTCCCCGAGGATTGCCACTAACAGTCCTTTTACATCCCATATTGCTAGTCTCTGTCCCGCTGTCATCCTTTCATCTCGCATATTCATTTCCCTGCACCCACAGTTAACAAAGATAACCTACATTCCACGTTTTCCTTGTCAATATGCTTCCATGGAATATATTGAGGTTGCCCCCCTCCTTTTTCCAGTAGGGGCATTTGTGTGAACCCTATTTCCCCACTCGCTCCTCTAGTCAGTCTGCTCTGCTTGTCGGTGTACACATCTATTGGTTCCCTTATGGGTATTCAAGCACAGTTGTCAGATCCCCTGTGATCCTCTCTCTAGAACATGCTATAGCTGTCTCCCCCTTCCTTCGTCCTGGGTGGTCTCTAATTCTTTCAACATATTGGTGTACATTGTAAGAGTTGTGTGATGCTGCTCTGGTTCATGGTGTCTGACTGTCCCAGTCGTCCCCATATTTCTGTCCCCCTCCAATGTCATACTCCTTTCTGTGCTGTCCCCCGGAAACCTATATTGTTGTCACCCTCTTTTCTCGTCCCCACTTCCCCCTGCGTCATCTTCCGACTATGTCTCCATATCGCTGCAGAAGTCGTCCACGAAGCTTAGTCTCCTAGAGGTTGTGTCTTCTCCATCCTTCCCTTTTGGATCGATCAAGTCTATGCCACCCTTATCTCCATAGGAGCCCATGCCTCCTGCTGTGGTTGTGGCTCTGATTGGCAGGGATATACTGTCTGGTTCTGCGCACCTACCTCCTCCCCCTGTGCTCATGCTGTCTCCTATGCCTAGTGTCCATCATGCTTTTATCTCTTTAAGCGTGCTCTCCTCCTCCTCCTTTCGTGCTCGCTCTTGTGCTAGTCGCTCTACCTGCCACTTCCTCCGTTCCCTGTCTATCAACGTTCACTTTTCCTTCTCTTCTGCTTCCCTTCTTTGCTCAACCTCTTCTGTTGCTCACGCTCCTTCTCTTCCTCCCTCTTCCTCTCTCTGTGCTCCCTCTCTAGTCTCTCTTCTCTTTCCTTCTGCTCCTGTTCTTTCTCTTCCTCCTGTGAGGAACTCATAGTGGCAACAGTAAAGACAGACACAAGTGATTACAGTTCAAGGGTGTTTATTAAACTGTATGCAGGTTGGGAAAATGGCTAATCTAAACCTAAATCTAAGATGGGAGCAATCATCAACCATCAAATGAAAATAAGGCAGTCCTTGTGGCATTGTGTCAAATAAAAAGGGCCTATACTAAGAAACCTATTGCCAAACCTTACAGCTAATACAAAAAGGGTGTGGGGTGGTTTTCAAGAAAAGAAAGAAGTGTTCACAAATAATATGTTAAGATGCAGTAGCCTGGGTCTTTCTTCCCCACGTTTTGAGCACGGGGTAAGGTGGAACCTTGGAGCACAGTACACTCTTGAGCTCTCCCAGCACATGTCGACAGTTCCCCTTGCAGATATCAGGACCATCGATGGCCAAGTCTAGTTTCTCCTGAAAGTCTCTTGCCTTTGAGGGCCTGACGTATTCAATAACCAAACAAAAAGTTCCTTCAACAAAATCAAAGTTTGTTTCCAGGTTTTATTTAGGGTGAGGATTTTTCACCCCTGGGCGCTGACCCCTGTTCCTCGTGGTTTTGGGTTATCATCTTTCACCCCTCTGATCTCCTTCTTCTGTGTTTGGATTCGAAACCAGTTCTTATCGATATCTAGGCCTCGTGGGTAATGGTTTCCTAGTCCCACGTGCCTGGTGGGTTTACCAAGAAGAAAACAACAAACAAACACAAAGTTCTGTGGGTGTATGTCTAGGGTGATGGATTCACCCTTGGATCCCCCTCTTCGGGGCGCTGACCCTTCACAAATTGTACTCCGCAAATCAAATAACAGTTCCTTCTCTGAATGGACTTGGGGTGATGGCTTCACCCCTGGATCTCCCTTGTTCGGGTTCAGACCCCTCTCGACTATTAGCCTCCCTCCGCCAGGTTCACTATGGCTTTTTCTTCCTTCACAACGCTTAATGTCTTTTTTAAACAGTTCTAGTGGACAGCCCTCGGCTGGGTTCACTCTTGTCAACACTGCTTCTTGGGACTTTAGACTTTGCCCCCTTCGCATCGGAATCCCTCTTACAGGCTCACACTTGCCAACTTTAGCTCTACATTCACTTTCCTTGCTTTCTCGTTCGGCGGGATTCACTTCCCTTGCTTTCTTTAAAATTCATAGATCATAACTATCGATTGTATGGGGATTTTGCTTGATCTCCCTCCTGTATGACCACTTTGACCTATCTTGGCGGCTCTCCTCCATCCTTCTGGTTTCTGTAGTTTTACTACTTTGGGGATTGACCAGAGTCTCTCGGATTAGCACCCACGTGGTGCCGGTCCCCTTCTGTAGCTGGTCTCCCCTTCACAATGTTACAGTTCTTTTATCTTCTAACACTTTGCCACTTTGCACCTTTCATTCACCACAGCCCGGTTCTTATCGGCTCGCCCCACGACTCACCGGCTGTAAGGAACCACTTGGCTTTCCTCTTTACTGGAGTCAAGGCCGGTGCCACGGAAGCAGGAGTCTCCCTCGATCCGTCTTATCGGCGTCAATACGCTCTGTGTAACATTGATATCTGTTGCAGCACACTTGGGCTATTGTCCTTGGTCTTACATTTCTCCCAGCTGAGGTTTCACTGGGTTACGTCGAGAAGGGCAAGGTTGTGTCCCCCCTCCTCAGCTTCTTGATATTTGCTGCCTTTCTCCTCCTCTTGAACTGCCGGGTCTGGATAGCTGTCTCGTCGTGCGGTCTGCCTTGCTCGTACTATGCTCTATTGCTCCACCTTTTACCCCTGTGGGGAAAGGAAAGGGCTGTCAGGTGTGTGTGATTCTGATCAATTGCCTGACTTTGCCTGAGCTTTGTATTGGGACAGGTCAGGTAAACAGCTCTGGTGGTAGTACGTTCTCTGGTGTGTTGTGCAAAAGTGTTTGTGTCAGAAAGGGGATTGGAGGGCAGTGGTTTTGAATGTCCTACGTGATAGGATAGGGAAAAGGTGTTGAAAGAAGGGGGAAACCACGTCTCACCCGTCTGTGTCCCACTCCCAAAGGACCCCCCCCCCATCCAGGTGATCCTCCCTCATTGGTCGACCCCCAGGAACTGGATCCAATAGCAATGGTAGTGTCCCCACGACTCACCGGCTGTAATGAACCACTTGGTTGTGTCCTGGGCACCTGGTGACAGATCCCCAGGGTTTAGCCAGGGAGACACCTTCAGGTTTCTCACACTCCCTTCTCCTCTTTCTGTGCTCCCTTTCTAGTCTTTCTTCTCTCCCCCCCCTTCGTTCCGTTTCCTCCATAATATCAGCCCAATCTGTTGCTTTGCTGCTCTCCGTAAGGCCTTCTATTGCTTTTGTTGCTCCCTCTGCCTCTCCATTCATCTTTCCCTCCAGCTTCAGGAGGATCTGCCCCCCTACCCACTTGTTCGTGGTTATGCCTCGTGGTTATGCCTCCTAGCCCCGTCTTTGTGCCCTTCTGCACCCCTCCGCTCACTCCTCTCTCATTGATCGGCTGCACTGTACCTTTCTGTCCCTCTTCCCACGTATATGTTGGTGGTTTATATATCGGGTTTGAATACCCCTCTGCTGCTTTCAGCTCTCGTAATGGGTACATCCCTTGCTCATCATCTGTGTCCTCAGAGTTCTCGCTTGCAGGAGCGGGTGAGGGAGCGGAGGGAGCGGGTGAGGGAGCAGAGGGAGCGGAGGGAGCAGAGGGTGGGGGCACAGGCCCCTGCATCTCCTGTTGGCTCAGCATCCACTGACACCTCGCTGCATCCTCCTCGCCCCCCTGAAACATCCACCACAACTCAAATATTGCCATGCAGTTTGTTAGCTTCTTCCCCTTATAGGTACCCTTTATGTGTGTCAATAGTGATCGCTGCACATCTTTGGAGAAACTTCTGCAAGGTGGCCATGGTTTAGTTAACTTTCCCTCTGTGCTTTTAGTCTATTCTAAACTATATTTGCAAATCTGGTCTTTATATGGCGGAAGGGTCTTACACAGGTGCTGCAGAGGTGTGTCACCCCAGCACTTCCCCTGATATATTGCTTTTGCTCTTACCTGACCTCAAATTGAGGGTTTCGATAGTCCGCTGTTAAGGGAGAAACACAGTGTAATCACAATGCTTTTTAATACACTACAAGCCTCTCTGGCTCCACAACCTGTCAGGCATGCTCCACGCAACGCCCCTTCACAATCGCTGCCTCCTCAGGCACACCCACAAATCTTGCACATGTGCCTTTCCACGCACCGCCATTGGTTCACCTTGTCTGTCAATCTCTAAGTTTTCCAACGCTAGCTCCTCACTGTCTCATGTTCTCCAAGTCCTATGTGCAAACCTATGGGTGACATCATCAATTTACTAAACAAGGTAGTGCTAAGAAATCAATTACGGCGCACACAATGCTATAAACCTGTTGCACGAAATATACACCCACTCCCAACACAAACCCCAAAGCTGTCTTCCTGCCCCCTAGGAGAGTATACCAATTTTTCTCTTGTGTTTGATCTGTACCTGCTGCGTCACCTCGCAAGTAAAACGTCTCATCGAGACTTAACCAGACAAATCACCTTCCGCAATCTAGGTCAGCTCCTTTGCTAACCCTTACGGGGATACCATCATCTATGACCCGAGCTAAAACGCCCAACCCTCATGAAATCTACTATTTACATAACTTCTGTAATCCGTGCCCTCGAGTCAATAGTC
Source organism: Ambystoma mexicanum (assembly GCF_040938575.1). NCBI lineage: Eukaryota > Metazoa > Chordata > Amphibia > Caudata > Ambystomatidae > Ambystoma > Ambystoma mexicanum. Next base: position 575,135,274 of record NC_090934.1, on the reverse strand, counting down.
TAGGTTGTTCTTCAGAACCTTTTACTTTGAACCCGAATGTGACCTAACCACAAATAATGACATCTACCTCTGCTCCGGTCCCTACTAAACTTGACAGTGCTAGACAATACTTGACAATACTCAACGATGCTAAACAATACTAAACAGTACTCTATACCCTCCCTCACACCCCAGTTGCCGTGTTGCTGGGTCAATACTTACATTCCGTGGTCTACTGACGCTGCTCAGCTGCCGTGTCCCCCAAAGCTGCCACTTCCCCTTCTTGGTCTGCTGGACACCTCACAGACTTCGGGCAGGATATTTCCCAGGCTGGCTCCTGACAGCCTTTCTGCAGGGCACGCTTTGCTTTGCCCGTCTTCTCGAAACACACGAGGGGTCCTGCTGCCTTTCAGGTTCTGCAGTGAGAGAGTCGGTTTCATGCCGGGTTAGCGTAGCTAACCATCACCTCTTCTACCAACTTGTTGGAGTAGTTTTCCCAGGTATACCAGAGGATGGCTTGGGTTCCGCCTGACAAACAAGGGCCCAGCTCCCTTCCCCAGAATAAACGGAGGACTCAGCCAACAGCAAAAACCAACAGGGATCATACAAGACAATTAGGATTCTCCAGTACTTCTTAGCTCTCCATGGTGTGTGCTCCATTTTTGTACAGGTATTGCGTCATCACCTGGGCCCTTCCCCGAAAAACCCATCATCACAGAGAATTGGGTATCAGGCTCCATATATACTCCTGTAGTCCCATAGGATTATTTGTGTTAAGCATCTGCAAGTTTGCTCTAAATCTCTTGCTGCCTTGCATTTCTGCATTACTGCATTTGGCTAATGAGAAAAATAATAAAAACTTTGACAGTATGGATATGTATCTGTCCTCTAGCTATAAACTGTGTAGGGCAGTGGTTTTGAATGTCCTACGTGATAGGATAGGGAAAAGGTGTTGAAAGAAGGGGGAAACCACGTCTCACCCGTCTGTGTCCCACTCCCAAAGGACCCCCCCCCCATCCAGGTGATCCTCCCTCATTGGTCGACCCCCAGGAACTGGATCCAATAGCAATGGTAGTGTCCCCACGACTCACCGGCTGTAATGAACCACTTGGTTGTGTCCTGGGCACCTGGTGACAGATCCCCAGGGTTTAGCCAGGGAGACACCTTCAGGTTTCTCACACTCCCTTCTCCTCTTTCTGTGCTCCCTTTCTAGTCTTTCTTCTCTCCCCCCCCTTCGTTCCGTTTCCTCCATAATATCAGCCCAATCTGTTGCTTTGCTGCTCTCCGTAAGGCCTTCTATTGCTTTTGTTGCTCCCTCTGCCTCTCCATTCATCTTTCCCTCCAGCTTCAGGAGGATCTGCCCCCCTACCCACTTGTTCGTGGTTATGCCTCGTGGTTATGCCTCCTAGCCCCGTCTTTGTGCCCTTCTGCACCCCTCCGCTCACTCCTCTCTCATTGATCGGCTGCACTGTACCTTTCTGTCCCTCTTCCCACGTATATGTTGGTGGTTTATATATCGGGTTTGAATACCCCTCTGCTGCTTTCAGCTCTCGTAATGGGTACATCCCTTGCTCATCATCTGTGTCCTCAGAGTTCTCGCTTGCAGGAGCGGGTGAGGGAGCGGAGGGAGCGGGTGAGGGAGCAGAGGGAGCGGAGGGAGCAGAGGGTGGGGGCACAGGCCCCTGCATCTCCTGTTGGCTCAGCATCCACTGACACCTCGCTGCATCCTCCTCGCCCCCCTGAAACATCCACCACAACTCAAATATTGCCATGCAGTTTGTTAGCTTCTTCCCCTTATAGGTACCCTTTATGTGTGTCAATAGTGATCGCTGCACATCTTTGGAGAAACTTCTGCAAGGTGGCCATGGTTTAGTTAACTTTCCCTCTGTGCTTTTAGTCTATTCTAAACTATATTTGCAAATCTGGTCTTTATATGGCGGAAGGGTCTTACACAGGTGCTGCAGAGGTGTGTCACCCCAGCACTTCCCCTGATATATTGCTTTTGCTCTTACCTGACCTCAAATTGAGGGTTTCGATAGTCCGCTGTTAAGGGAGAAACACAGTGTAATCACAATGCTTTTTAATACACTACAAGCCTCTCTGGCTCCACAACCTGTCAGGCATGCTCCACGCAACGCCCCTTCACAATCGCTGCCTCCTCAGGCACACCCACAAATCTTGCACATGTGCCTTTCCACGCACCGCCATTGGTTCACCTTGTCTGTCAATCTCTAAGTTTTCCAACGCTAGCTCCTCACTGTCTCATGTTCTCCAAGTCCTATGTGCAAACCTATGGGTGACATCATCAATTTACTAAACAAGGTAGTGCTAAGAAATCAATTACGGCGCACACAATGCTATAAACCTGTTGCACGAAATATACACCCACTCCCAACACAAACCCCAAAGCTGTCTTCCTGCCCCCTAGGAGAGTATACCAATTTTTCTCTTGTGTTTGATCTGTACCTGCTGCGTCACCTCGCAAGTAAAACGTCTCATCGAGACTTAACCAGACAAATCACCTTCCGCAATCTAGGTCAGCTCCTTTGCTAACCCTTACGGGGATACCATCATCTATGACCCGAGCTAAAACGCCCAACCCTCATGAAATCTACTATTTACATAACTTCTGTAATCCGTGCCCTCGAGTCAATAGTCTAGGTTGTTCTTCAGAACCTTTTACTTTGAACCCGAATGTGACCTAACCACAAATAATGACATCTACCTCTGCTCCGGTCCCTACTAAACTTGACAGTGCTAGACAATACTTGACAATACTCAACGATGCTAAACAATACTAAACAGTACTCTATACCCTCCCTCACACCCCAGTTGCCGTGTTGCTGGGTCAATACTTACATTCCGTGGTCTACTGACGCTGCTCAGCTGCCGTGTCCCCCAAAGCTGCCACTTCCCCTTCTTGGTCTGCTGGACACCTCACAGACTTCGGGCAGGATATTTCCCAGGCTGGCTCCTGACAGCCTTTCTGCAGGGCACGCTTTGCTTTGCCCGTCTTCTCGAAACACACGAGGGGTCCTGCTGCCTTTCAGGTTCTGCAGTGAGAGAGTCGGTTTCATGCCGGGTTAGCGTAGCTAACCATCACCTCTTCTACCAACTTGTTGGAGTAGTTTTCCCAGGTATACCAGAGGATGGCTTGGGTTCCGCCTGACAAACAAGGGCCCAGCTCCCTTCCCCAGAATAAACGGAGGACTCAGCCAACAGCAAAAACCAACAGGGATCATACAAGACAATTAGGATTCTCCAGTACTTCTTAGCTCTCCATGGTGTGTGCTCCATTTTTGTACAGGTATTGCGTCATCACCTGGGCCCTTCCCCGAAAAACCCATCATCACAGAGAATTGGGTATCAGGCTCCATATATACTCCTGTAGTCCCATAGGATTATTTGTGTTAAGCATCTGCAAGTTTGCTCTAAATCTCTTGCTGCCTTGCATTTCTGCATTACTGCATTTGGCTAATGAGAAAAATAATAAAAACTTTGACAGTATGGATATGTATCTGTCCTCTAGCTATAAACTGTGTAGGGCAGTGGTTTTGAATGTCCTACGTGATAGGATAGGGAAAAGGTGTTGAAAGAAGGGGGAAACCACGTCTCACCCGTCTGTGTCCCACTCCCAAAGGACCCCCCCCCATCCAGGTGATCCTCCCTCATTGGTCGACCCCCAGGAACTGGATCCAATAGCAATGGTAGTGTCCCCACGACTCACCGGCTGTAATGAACCACTTGGTTGTGTCCTGGGCACCTGGTGACAGATCCCCAGGGTTTAGCCAGGGAGACACCTTCAGGTTTCTCACACTCCCTTCTCCTCTTTCTGTGCTCCCTTTCTAGTCTTTCTTCTCTCCCCCCCCTTCGTTCCGTTTCCTCCATAATATCAGCCCAATCTGTTGCTTTGCTGCTCTCCGTAAGGCCTTCTATTGCTTTTGTTGCTCCCTCTGCCTCTCCATTCATCTTTCCCTCCAGCTTCAGGAGGATCTGCCCCCCTACCCACTTGTTCGTGGTTATGCCTCGTGGTTATGCCTCCTAGCCCCGTCTTTGTGCCCTTCTGCACCCCTCCGCTCACTCCTCTCTCATTGATCGGCTGCACTGTACCTTTCTGTCCCTCTTCCCACGTATATGTTGGTGGTTTATATATCGGGTTTGAATACCCCTCTGCTGCTTTCAGCTCTCGTAATGGGTACATCCCTTGCTCATCATCTGTGTCCTCAGAGTTCTCGCTTGCAGGAGCGGGTGAGGGAGCGGAGAGAGCGGGTGAGGGAGCAGAGGGAGCGGAGGGAGCAGAGGGTGGGGGCACAGGCCCCTGCATCTCCTGTTGGCTCAGCATCCACTGACACCTCGCTGCATCCTCCTCGCCCCCCTGAAACATCCACCACAACTCAAATATTGCCATGCAGTTTGTTAGCTTCTTCCCCTTATAGGTACCCTTTATGTGTGTCAATAGTGATCGCTGCACATCTTTGGAGAAACTTCTGCAAGGTGGCCATGGTTTAGTTAACTTTCCCTCTGTGCTTTTAGTCTATTCTAAACTATATTTGCAAATCTGGTCTTTATATGGCGGAAGGGTCTTACACAGGTGCTGCAGAGGTGTGTCACCCCAGCACTTCCCCTGATATATTGCTTTTGCTCTTACCTGACCTCAAATTGAGGGTTTCGATAGTCCGCTGTTAAGGGAGAAACACAGTGTAATCACAATGCTTTTTAATACACTACAAGCCTCTCTGGCTCCACAACCTGTCAGGCATGCTCCACGCAACGCCCCTTCACAATCGCTGCCTCCTCAGGCACACCCACAAATCTTGCACATGTGCCTTTCCACGCACCGCCATTGGTTCACCTTGTCTGTCAATCTCTAAGTTTTCCAACGCTAGCTCCTCACTGTCTCATGTTCTCCAAGTCCTATGTGCAAACCTATGGGTGACATCATCAATTTACTAAACAAGGTAGTGCTAAGAAATCAATTACGGCGCACACAATGCTATAAACCTGTTGTACGAAATATACACCCACTCCCAACACAAACCCCAAAGCTGTCTTCCTGCCCCCTAGGAGAGTATACCAATTTTTCTCTTGTGTTTGATCTGTACCTGCTGCGTCACCTCGCAAGTAAAACGTCTCATCGAGACTTAACCAGACAAGTCACCTTCCGCAATCTAGGTCAGCTCCTTTGCTAACCCTTACGGGGATACCATCATCTATGACCCGAGCTAAAACGCCCAACCCTCATGAAATCTACTATTTACATAACTTCTGTAATCCGTGCCCTCGAGTCAATAGTCTAGGTTGTTCTTCAGAACCTTTTACTTTGAACCCGAATGTGACCTAACCACAAATAATGACATCTACCTCTGCTCCGGTCCCTACTAAACTTGACAGTGCTAGACAATACTTGACAATACTCAACGATGCTAAACAATACTAAACAGTACTCTATACCCTCCCTCACACCCCAGTTGCCGTGTTGCTGGGTCAATACTTACATTCCGTGGTCTACTGACGCTGCTCAGCTGCCGTGTCCCCCAAAGCTGCCACTTCCCCTTCTTGGTCTGCTGGACACCTCACAGACTTCGGGCAGGATATTTCCCAGGCTGGCTCCTGACAGCCTTTCTGCAGGGCACGCTTTGCTTTGCCCGTCTTCTCGAAACACACGAGGGGTCCTGCTGCCTTTCAGGTTCTGCAGTGAGAGAGTCGGTTTCATGCCGGGTTAGCGTAGCTAACCATCACCTCTTCTACCAACTTGTTGGAGTAGTTTTCCCAGGTATACCAGAGGATGGCTTGGGTTCCGCCTGACAAACAAGGGCCCAGCTCCCTTCCCCAGAATAAACGGAGGACTCAGCCAACAGCAAAAACCAACAGGGATCATACAAGACAATTAGGATTCTCCAGTACTTCTTAGCTCTCCATGGTGTGTGCTCCATTTTTGTACAGGTATTGCGTCATCACCTGGGCCCTTCCCCGAAAAACCCATCATCACAGAGAATTGGGTATCAGGCTCCATATATACTCCTGTAGTCCCATAGGATTATTTGTGTTAAGCATCTGCAAGTTTGCTCTAAATCTCTTGCTGCCTTGCATTTCTGCATTACTGCATTTGGCTAATGAGAAAAATAATAAAAACTTTGACAGTATGGATATGTATCTGTCCTCTAGCTATAAACTGTGTAAGCATGTTCTTCGTGTATGCGAGTGTGTGTCTGTGTAAAACGGTGCAGGACTGCGAGTGTGCTTCATGACTAACGCAGCTATGTCGTGGTGTTACTAGTGACATCAGCATCATGGCTTTTTGGTGCTTTATTCGAGACTGTCCACCAAGTTATTTCTGTTCACGATCTCTGTTTCTTCCCCTACACCATTGAAGACATGTATCAGATTCGGTCTGTATGGTTGGCTGAGAGGATACCTTTCTGTGTATTTGTCGATCATTGGTGCACTTGGGTGGCTGTGAGCGTTTCTGGCTCTTCGTCCTGTCATGAATCTGGGGGTGAGGAGGGGCATTCTTGGGACCCTCTCTTCAATATCATATCAACTTACTTATAAAGTGGAAAGAACCTATGGAAACAGATACTTCTATCATGCTAACCAGTCTTATATCAGAAGAGAACAAGGATAACCAACTAATTTCCCCTGAGCTATCCCAAAATCAAAAACAAGATTTATTGGATTTATTACAACAGTTCCCTAACGTGTTTAAACCTGATCCAGGGAGAGTTAAAGGCCATTAGATGCATACTTTTCCAGGAAATGTGGTACATCAAAAGCCTTATTGCATTCCTGAAAGTACAAAACAAATCATACAGGAAGGAGTAGAAACTATATTAAAGGCTGAGATTATTGAACCATCACAAAGTCCCTGGTCCTCCCCAATTGTCTTAGCTATCAAACCAGATAACTCTTGGAGATTTTGTATAGATTTTAGAAAAGTAAATCATGTGTCCCAGTTTCATAGTTATCCCATGCCCAGAATAGATGATCTGATTGATAAATTGGGAGATGCCAAATATCTTTCCACTATTCACCTGACTAAGGCTATTGGCAGGTAATCCGGTTGATAAACCTAAGACTGCTTTTTCTACTCCTCTTGGGTTATTTCAATTTAAAGTATTGCCTTTCGGGTTACATGAGGCCCCTGCTACTTTCCAGAAATTGATGGATCAAGTTTTAAAACCATGTTCATCTTTTTGTGGGGCCTATATTGATCACATGGTTATATATAGCAAAGCGTGGCCTGAACATATGTTCCATCTGGATCAAATTACCAGAGTTTTGAGGAAAGCAGGGCTGACAGCTAGCCCAAAGAAATGCTGCTTAGCCTGATCTGCAGTAAAATACTTGGGATTATTTTTAGGAAATGGTTTAATGCAGCCTCAGCCAGATAAGGTTGAAGCTGCAATGAAAACTTCACCTCCTAAAACAATGAAAGAATTCAGAGCTTTTTTGGGTCTTTTTGGTTACTATCGAAGGTTTATTCCGAATTTTTCCTCCATCTCTGGTCCTCTAACTGACAAACGTAAGAATGTAGCCCCGCAGGAATTGAAGTGGCAACCAGAAGATCAAGAATGTTTTGGCAGATTGAAACATATACTATACAATGAACCTACCTGAAAGAGGCAGACTTCAGCCAACCCTTTATTTTGCAGACAGATGCTTCCCATTTTGGTCTAGTAGCAGTATTTTCTCAGCTTCATAATGGTATAGAACATCCAATCCTCTATATGAGTCAGAAGTTGGTTCATCAGAAAGAGAACTATGACACTCGAGAGCTGGAAGCCCTTGCCATCAAAAGGACAATAACATATTTGAAATACTATTTTACAGGACGAAAATTCAGATGAATTACTGACCATGACCCTCTTAAATGGTTAAGCTCGAAGAAAGATACCAACTCTAGAGTCATGCAATGGTTTTTAGATTTACAGCCTTATTGCTTCCCAGTGGAACATCAGAAAGGCAAGGAACAAGGGAATGTTGATTTCCTTTCCCAATTACCCCTAGAGGCTGACAAAACCAGTGACATTAGGGAAAGGGTATGTGTTGAATCAGTAATGATTCCTACCAGAAAACTGGCCTGGGACCCTTCTCATGTGGCCAGGGAAAGGCAGACGGTTCCTGATCCTGACCCTGGGGGTGGTGTACTGCGGGTGGATCACATGGGGGGGAACCACCGCAGGAAGACTGGGCTAACCCCCTGTTTAACTTTCCTCAGAAGTTACCACTTTTAATGGCAGTTTGCCAAACAGCAGAAGTTAAAAGAACTGACTTTGTTGAAGGGGACTACAAGTCCCATAGTCCCATGAGTACTGGGACGAGGAAGAGAGCTGAAGAGGCATGGGGTTGTCATAGTCAGGCAATTAAGCCTAAAAGCCCACTCCTGAAGGAACCTGGGAGGCATAAAAGGAGTTGAAGGTGCTGGAACTGTGACAGCAGTGCGTGCAGCAGTAGCAGTAGAAGGAGAAAGAAGATGGCACAGAACTGGCAAACCAACCAGATGTGGGAGAACCAGAGGGACGCTGGAACATGGATGCAGCAGATTTCACCTGCTGGTTCTGAGAGGGTCCTGTTTCCCCAAAATCTGAAGTGGAGAGGCTGCGCAGCGGAAGACGTACAAAGAGGGTGTCTTTCCCCATGTGAGCCTGATTTCCGTGGTTGCTGGAAAGGAAACGTGTCGGAGACCGAAGTGAAGAGCTGTGGGCGAGTCACAAGTCTCAGAAGTGAGAGGGGCTCCTTATTCAAGTGGCAGGACCAGAGACACCTGAGCAGAGGAACGGTGTGTGTCCCTTCGAAGCCAGAAGCTGTAGAAGTTGTGCACGAAGTTGTGGAACTCGAGCAACCCAGAGAAAAAGGATACCAGAAGCCAGTGAGTCAAATCTGGCGTTCTGTTTCCTTGTGCGAGCACTGCAACAGTATCCAGTCTTTCCTTCACTCGAGTAAGAAGTAGAAGTGAGCTGAAGTTTATGATCCATCTACCAACAAAGGAACAATGGAAGTAATGCTCACGTGTGAATGGAAAGGTTTCCTTAACTCGAGTAGAAGTCAAATGTCACTGAGCACCATTGTTAAAGCCTTAAAGTCTATAAACTACATGAAGGAGTGGTTGCATGTACCTAATTGTATTCCCTAAATGCAGAGTGAACATTATTGGTCTCATGTCTATCATAAAGACGAACAAACATTGTGAAACACCATTGTCAAACACTTAAAGCCTTTAAAACTCATGAAGAAGTGGTTGTGCATGACTAATTTCGTTTTCAAATGAAAGAGTGAACTTTACCTCTTAATTGAAACCAACATTCATTGTTCCAAAAAGAAGGCAAGTGTTTAACTTCTATATCTGCAGTTGGAGAAAGCACAAGCATTGCCCAAGCCGAAAGGTATTCCCCTATTGAGAGTGAAACAGCCTTTCTCAAAGCCAGAAACTGCTCTGATAATTATTGTGAGCCCAATTGAAGATCAAACTTTCTTAAAATACAAGTGTGCAAGCATTACCAAAAGCCAAGAGAGTGGTACCAAGCCCTTTGTGTAATTGCATGGCTGACATTGGTAAAGAGGTTAAGAAAAAAGTTGGGGAAGGGAAATCTTGCTGCTAACATATTTCCTTTTGAAGTTGTCATGGTTGAAGACAGACAAGTGAGGCAAAGAGGTTGCCCCTTTTGAAGAGATATTCAGAGGAAGAGTGCCTTGTCTACTTTAAGGTGTTGCAGTGCCTTAGAAGTAAATCTTTTCTAAACCTGTATTTTCAAAACAAGGGGCCTCATTACGACCCTGGCGTTAAGGGGTTACCGGTAAGGGTACCGGTACCGGTAATCCCTTAACGCCTGATTACGAGGTCCCTTTGCGGGTCCCGACCTTAACGGCTGGTTTTACCAGCCGTTAAGGAAGGAACCCGCAAAGGGACTTTCGAGGTAATTACGGTACCGCAATTTGCGGTACCGTAATTACTGCCTTCCCCATTCCCATTGAGCCCTATGGGGCAAAAATGGGAATGGGGAAGGGCCAATGGTGAATGGGCAATTACCGCCCCGCCAACCTTGGAATGGGGCGGTAATTCTGCCATTCACCTTGGCGGAATCTGGCATCCACCATGGTGCTAATAGCCAGGGTCGTAATGAGGCCCAAAGTCTTTAAAATACTAAGTACTGAAGCTGTGGTGGTATAGTTTGATTGTCAGTAGATGCAAGACTTCAGTAGTTCAAGTGAAGTAAAAGGCTATTGGCCCAAGGGCAAGGTCCTCATAGTAAACATTGGTAGAAGTGAAATTGTTGAAGCAGAAGCTATTGAATTGAGAAGTAATATTGACAAATATACTTCCTGTGCTTTCTAACCTGATTAGAAGAGTGACCATTCTTAACCAAGACCTTTGTTCCATTAACATTATGGAAGTTGTATTTCTTGTTGAACTGTGTCAAGTCTTCTTGGATAAATGGAAATAGGAAAAGGGCATCATGGCTGAGAAAACCATTGATGCTATTTTGAAGAAGTGGAAAGTCTCTATTCCATCAGAAGAAGAACTTTTGTTGTTGGGACTGTGGTTAACACATATCTACCTTGATATTGACTTTTCAAGAACTGATTTGAGGCTTTCTGCCTATGTGGTTTTGCCTTATTATTCTTTTCTTGTGGAATATTGAAGATTAATATACTATGGGCCTCATTACGAGTCCGGCGGTAACCGAGCCGGAAAAAACGGCAGGTTACCGCCGGACTCGTGTTACCATTCCGCCTCCGTGATTCCCGGAATTACCGGGGCATTACGACCCCGGTGACCCGGGATTTCCAGAGGCGGAATTGGGTAAGTCCCCATTCCCATGGAGTCCCATAGGACTCCATGGGGATGGGGGACAATGGAAACACTGGTTCCGTCTATGACAGAGCCGGTGTTTCCATTTCTGCCTGCAGGCGGGTGTTGTTAAACCCGCCAGGTCAGACCTGGCGGGAGTGACACCTCCCGCCTGCAGGACTCGGAATCAGCTGGTCCGGAAAGAACAGTGGTGGCGGTTTTACCACCACCGTTCTTTCCGGACTGGCTGACTCATAATGAGGCCCTATGAGTCCTGGGAAAGGAGGTTCACACAGGTTGCTAAAAGGGTACCAACAAATTATGAATGTTATTGTTGATGTTAACTGAATTGCCATATATTTTCTTTTGATGTTTAGAGTGAGGGCCAGCATTCCTGTGTTTGAATGTGCTCCCTTAGTTTTGGTAGGTAGGGAAACCGACAGTAGAGTTGGGCAAGTGAGGTATTTTGATATTATTTTTGTTCTAATGAAATGGCATATTTTGAACAAATATCCAACAGTTGTCTGCCTCACATTGCTGACCCCTTACAGTACTCAGACTGAAGCTGTTTTGTGTCCTCCAACAAGTTGGTATGATTCTGTGGAGCAGAGGGTAGATTGTGAAAATGATGGGGGGATGAGTTGGGTTTGTTCAGCGGAGGAGTATGCCCATACTGGGACTGGTATGAGAGATGATTGTAGGGATTTTCCCAGAAGAGATGGTTTTAAAGACCAGGAACATGATTTATTAGTTAAACTATTAACTAAAGGGGGGAATGTTTGGGGTGTTCAGGAAAGGTCCCAGTGATGACCAGGGGTTCCTATTGCGTGTGCCATATTTGTGACTGGGGGTGCAGTGCAATCGGTGCGATGTTGCAATTTCATATGTATCCAGTGTAGTTAAATGTGAATGGGATATGTTACTTTAGTATTATTCAGTGTTCAAGTTGATACATATAGATTTGCATGCTCGTAGAAAGATAAAATGCTAAAATCGCCAAATGAAATATAAGCACAATTCAGACATTGTGTGTGTGACGCGACAAAGAGTTTCATAATGCACATGCAAGGAAAAGAGGTCTGTCCTGAAAAACCCATTGTGACCGAGAGACAACAGTTCTTAAACATATATGTTCAATGTACACTGAGATACATACATGGGGTATTTATAAATCTACATGTGCTGTGTTTTCTTTACACATTTATTAATGCTCTGCATTTAGGAGTTCACAGGATGAATTTGGAGCATGTGGGAAAACTAGTTTTGCAGGAGTGGAAGGCGAAGGAGAAGCAATGATTGACCAAGCAGATGGTCAGCCATTGAAATGGACACAATGTTTATGGCTTGGTAGTTCTGCGGGAGGCAGATGTAATCTCTTTAAGTGCATTGATGCTTTGCAGAGGGCCCGGGCCATTTGTTTTGACCGTAATAAACCTGGGGTGAAGTGGCGCTCAAGGCCAAAGTGATCGATACCGAGGGGTTTCAATTGTAGTCTCAGATGTGCTGTGTATGCTGAAATGGTAGTAATTTAGATTTGAATGTTCCGGGATGCCAGTAAAACTGGGGTGGATGAGATAGTTATCATCAGTTCAAAGAGAACCTGTCTAATCACCTTTCCTCATGTTACTTAAAGTATCCATGCAAACCATGTGCAATAACATTTAGGGTTAAAAGGTTTCAGGCCAGTTGTGACCTGTAATGAATTATGTTTGTATATGAATGTGTAACCATGTGCTGATGTCATAACCTACCACAGACAAATCCCAAGAAGATGTGTGCTATGAATATGATCTGAAGATGATAGTTAAGATAACAAGTGGACAATGAGACTGGAAGTATTGGAGAAAGACGGGGTTTCTTTGTATGGGTTTTTGTCCAGTCACATGTGAGGGGTGGGATGTAATAAAATATATGGGAGTGTTTTAACTGTTGTAAAAATGTATATAATGTGTCAACTTATTTGGTTTGGTGAGACTTGGGTTAGTTTGGCTCGTGTGATGAATCCTGCGGGGTCCTCACAAAAACCCTACCTAAAGTCTCCTCCCAATTGGCCAGGGAAAGGCAGACGCTTTTTGATCCTGACCTTGAGGGTGGTATTCTGTGGCAGGATCACCTGGGAGGTGAAAGGACCTAGGGGAATGAGAGGACTTTGTTGGGTGGGACACAGAATTTATCTTCCTTCAGGGAAGAGATGTCAATGATACCAAAGTCTGTAATGGCTTGTTGTCAGATAGAGCTTTTTACTTCCGGAGTTGAACATCTTAATGTGGGTGAAAACATTCATAGACCCTTGGGCAACAGAAGAAATGAAAACCTTTTTAAAATCAGGAGGACTCATAAAATTGGATGCTCCCCTACACCCCAAAGGAATAGTAAAGACAAATCTGAAAACAATACCAATTTACACTCTTACAAACCTTTATTTCTCTTTAAACAGGTCTTAACATACTCTTTTATATCCTTCTGCATTGTTGGCCACCAAAATGATCTATTTAGCAGATGTAGCATAGGTACCACACTACGATGTCCAGCACATCTGCTGTAATAGTATATATTGAGGATAAGATGTTGAAGAAGGGTGTTCGGCACCAGGACTTTGTTGTTTTTACATATTAATCCTTCCTTAAAGTTGAAATTAGAGTCTGATAAGGCACTGAGGTTTTGTTTAAGGTAGACCGAAGTACCTTCCTTTAGTTTCTGTAGAAGAGTGCTAACATGGAACACAAAGGTGCTGGAATTCATCATCATTTCCTTGGACGTAGTTTAGTCCTCCCAATACCGTCCTTTCTGGAAAAGGCATTGGCTACAAAGAAGTCGTATTGCACAAAGAAATAGGCCCACCGGGCCTGTCGACAGTTTTTAACACTCCATATTTTGTAGGGCATGAAGGGTTTTATGTTCCGTTCGGATCTCCACAGAATGTCTAGCCCTGAGAAGTTCCTTTTCCAGGACCAAGTAATTCTTTTCGTGGACAGAAAGAGTATGGAAGCGGTATGGGAGAGGTATGCCAAAGGATGTTCCTCGTTGCCGTCAAACTTTTGTAAGAGAACCGCTCCAAGGGCAGAATCAGAGGCATCGGCCTCAACGATGAATGGTCTAAGTGGATCAGGTTGACAAAGAATGGGAGCGGTTGTGAATGACTTTTTTTAAGGTCAAAAATGCTTTCTCAGTGGCGAGAGTCCAAATGAAAGGAACATATTTTTTGTTAGCAACTGGCTCAAAGGTAGCACCACATCAGCATAGGTGGTTATGAAGTTTCTGTAGAAGTTGGAAAGACCAAAGAACTTCAGTATGTCTTTAACTGATTTATGAGTAGGCCAGTTCTGGATTGCGGATATCTTTCGTTGATCTATCTGAATGCCTTTTTTAGAAAGTATGAACCCTAAGAAAGGTACCTTGTTGACTCCAAAGAGACATTTCTCCGGCTTCACCAGTGGATGGTTTTTATGTTTATGTTTATTGAGTTTATATAGCGCTTTAATCCAAAGCGTTTTCTCGAAGCCTAGATAAAACTTCCTTCACATGCAAAGATTGGCCTCCTTGATCTTTAAAGAGACTTGTAGTACTATCAAGAATATGTCGCAGTTGGTAGTGGAGCAAAGAGGTCGAAAGGGACTTTTTTCCCATTTAACTGTCCCTATCTTGGACCAGAAGTCTCGTTTCCTGAGCACCTTGGTGGTACCAAAGGGCATTCCTTTAGTAAATGGGTGTTGGAGTCGCAATACATGCATAACCCTAGGTCTCCCTGTCTCTTACGTTCATCATTGGTAGGAGGGCTCCTAGCAGTTCCCACTTGTATGGGTTCAGCTTCGGTAAAACTCGGGTCTCCTAGTTGTGTCCTTGGAGGTGGCACTCTGCCCTTTCTTTCCTCTGACTTGCGTTCCTGCAGGCAAAAGTCGGGTTGCATGACGAGTGTCCTAAGTTCAGGAAAGGTAGACAGACTGGGTACTTGTGCAAATTCGTCTTGAATATCTTTGTGTAATCTGCACCTGAACAGGGCAAATTGGGCTGACTCTGGCCAGCCGTTCCGGCAGCGGTCTGTCTGAAACTGGTGATGTAGGTCATGACATCGCATGAACCCTGAGCTATGTCCAGGAGTGTTTCCTGAGCGAAGTAGGTCAGTAGGTCAGTTAAGGTTGGTCGAACATTTATTTGAAGGAGCGTAGAAAGGTTGGGTAGTCCCTCATAGCTGGGCTTCCAAAGTGACCAGCGTTGTTGGCCAAGCCTGGGCGTTCTTTGTTAAATTAGACACCATAACCCCGATTTTGGCCCTCTTTTAGGATTAAATGTTTTTATTTTGACATCAGCAGAAGATAGTACATATGCATACAGAAACAATACGACTAAAACAAAATGAGCATGGAACTTTTTGAACCAAATATAACAACTATTCTTGTACAGCTACATTGTCACATTGCATGATAAAAAGAAAAGAATAAGACAAAGAAAAGAATAAGAAAAAGAAGAAAAAACAAAAAAACACCAATCACAAAACGTATTGGATCAATGTCCCGCCAAATATCCATCCAACAGGGTTCATATGTAAAACAGCAATGCAACCAGATCAGGATGATGATATACATCAGAGATCATGTAAATTGTACATAGTTAATATAGCAAGTAATCAGCACACCATTTAACCATAGGTGTCTAAGAACAGACCCCAAAGATCATTGAATTTGTCAGGCTCATCCTTGTATTTTAGAATCGTCTTTTCCGACGTGGACACAGTCAGCAAATTCACTACCCAATCATAGATGTTGAAGCTGTTGGGGGATTTCCATGCACAAAAGATCCTTTTTTTTGCAAGCATGCAGCCTCTTAATACCAATATTTTCTTCGGAAAAGACTGGTCTTCCAAGATGGTGACATCCCCAAGAATCAGAAGTGCAGCCTTTCTCGGGATCGAACATTGGAAATATTGGAGCACCAGGCCCATACGCTCACATAACCCTTCCCAGAAAGTTCTCGTTTTCGAGAAAAAACCATAGTAAGTAACTCAGAGTGCCTACTGATCGGTTGCACTTCCAGCATCTGTCGTTGTCCGGGAGGCCTCTATTGACCATTCTATCTGGTGACCAGTATGTTCTAAAAAGCAGTTTAGTTTGCGTGGCTCTCAGCCCCCAATCCATGCTCGAGAACCGGACATTATTGCAACATCTGTCCCAGCATTCAGGACTAACTTCCTCATTCAGTTCATCGGCCCAGACGACTGCAAGTTTAGAAACCCCCCTCCTTTTGGATGCGAAGATATTATGCACAGTGGCAGCAGGATGATTTGCACGGGCACAAAGTTCTAACGTAAGCCAGGCCGTGCTTTGTCCACAAACATCAGTCTTGAGTTCAGGTTTAGCAGATATCAAACCTCTCAGTAGTCTGTATTCGGCATAGCTGCAATCTAGCAACCCAAAATCCCTCTTTAGTCGAGTAAATGGGATCCAGGTTCCGTTCTCAAGGATGTCTTTAATATATCGAATTCCACTGAGATACCAGGACGTCCAGAATTGCACTTTACCTTGCTGGTTATTGATGGATACAGCCAGATCGATGCTTCTGGAAAGATAAAAGGGTCGCACTCCAGGCGTTTGGATAAGGAGTGCCAACAGTCACATAAAAAGGTGGTAAGTGGGCTCAGCTATAGGGATCCTTTTAATGTTGTGGATAATAAGGCCTGGGGTGCCAATTGGAATACACGGTTGGATTCAGATTCAGCCCATCTGTCTGATTCAGTCTCCACCATGCGATTCAAATGCCTCATTGAAAATGCTAGGTGGTATTAAGAAAAGTCCGGCAAGTTCATACCCCCCTGTTTTAGTGGTAACTGCATCTTACTCAAGGCAAGCCTAGGTTGTTTCCCATCCCACAGGAACATTTGAATTAGGCTACCGAGTTCCTTAAAGATCTGTTTGGATGTTTTTAGTGGAAGCATGGATACATAATTGACTCTCAGTGCCATATTCATCTTAATGCAATTTACTTTGCCCCATAATGAGAGCCTTAGAAGCAACCATCAATCAACATCTGCCTTAGTTTTGATATTAGGCAATCGAAGTTGATCCTAGACAGGGCCTTTATCTCAGGGCTAATCCAAATCCTTAGATACTTTATCCGTTCTGCACACCAAGTACCATGTTGTCAAATATATGACGCATGCAAAGCATGGAGACCGGAAGGACCTCCGACTTACTTCAATTGACCTTGTATCAATAGAGACGACAGAGAATATCTGTATGTCTTCCATCAAGTAGGACATGCTCAATTCAGGGTCATGCACAACCACCAACGGGTCATCCGCATATAGCCAGAGTTTACCAGAACAGCCAATGCTTCCAATTCCACATATATTTTTGTTAGCCCTGAGCATTATTGCCAGAGGTTCCATTGCTAGAATGAATAATAATGGAGAAAGCGGGCAACCTTTCCTTGTCCCTCTTCTCAAGTCGAATGCTTCAGAGACTAGTCCATTTGTGAGCACACTCGCAGTTGGACTCACATACAGAAGACCCACCCAACCCCAAAAGGATGGCCCAAATCCCATCATCTTCAGATTTTCAAGTAGGAATAGTCATTCAATCCTATCAAAGGTCTTCTCTGCATTGAGTGAGATTACTGCCACCAGAGCTTCTAACTTGTAACCTTCTTCGATGGTCAAATAGTAATTTCCGCATTTTATCTGCCACAGACCTTCCATTAACAAAACCAACTTGGTTTTCATGCGCCAATTTATGTACAACGTTCTCTAATCTTCTTGCTAATATTTTGGCTAGCAACTTGCAGTCCGTATTTATTAGACTAATCGGCCTGTAGCTTTCCCACCTCGTGGGAGACTTATCCTTCTTCAGTAATTTTGGCCCTGTCTGAGGAAAATGACATGGGTCTAAAGGAGAAGTACACTGAGCATGCATTTATGAATTCAGTGAGCCTTTTTGTGTTGCCATCATATTTCTCCATGTTAGGAGAATACCTGTTGAGATGCAGCGTTCAAGAGCTCCAACTCCAATTTCAGTCTGCAATCAAACGCAAGTGGCGGGCGCCATGTTGGAAAACACTAGACCGTGCATTCAGTAACCACCAATACCGTTAGGGAGCGATACTGTAGATCCAACGCCAGAGTTTGCAAAGTGACCACGGCTCGGGGGCACGTCTGACAGTTAATAAAATGGCATCTTTTGAAAAACCTTCACAAAGTTGTCCAACTCATACTTCTGACCCCTCACACTCGGTAGGGTCATATAGCTGCTTCCTGGATGATTGTACAATAAACTTGCTTTACGTACAACTGTGCACTCGCTTCTTAAGTGGTGGACCTGCCTTGGGTTAAGGTGATTAGGGGCAAACCTGACAAGAAAGAGATAAGGAACTTATACAAAGCAAGATTCTTTGCATTAAAGGAGAGAGGAAAACCATCAGTCCCCTACAAGAGTTACAGAACTTAATTCAGAAGATAACAAGAGACTATTTGCATATCGACTATTGAGGGGAATGAAAGAACATAGAAAACCCTGTCACAAAACACAGCGACCAGGAAAAGGTAGTCATTCTCCTGTCCTTAGTTATTTACATTAGTGCTAGGGTCAGATAGGTTAGATTTGGACAGTGGATAGACTTGTTTTTGGACATTCACCCTGATTGACGAGTGCCTTCATTAGTAAAATAGGTAGGGAACACCCAATAGATATAGGGAGAGTTAGGCCGCATTTTACTTTAGAATAAATATCATGCTTAAAATGCCTTCCTATCCTCTGTGTCCTTCTTCTGATCCTCCACAGTATCCTTTCGCATGTTTCTGGTTTGACACTGGTTTCATAGTTAGAATCATCAACTTCCTGTAAAAGATATTTTATCTCCCAGAAGATAGTTGTTTTTGCTTGAGTGTGGTTTTTGCTTGGTGGACCGTACATGGGCAAGAAGGACAATGTAATATCGCTATTAGGCATTATTTTAAGGTCCTGCACTAATCCTGAGGGGTGGTGAAGATAAACACAATTGCAGAGCTCAACGGAATACAATAGTATGTCTCTAGAATGTAATTGGCCGATGGTAGAATGACCTCTTCAAGGAAGTAACATCGTTACTAGGGATTAAGCACAAATTGTGTTCCATTAATCACTCGATGGCTAACGGGATAGTAGAAAAGATCAACGGCCTATTAAAAAGTAAGTTATGAAAACTATGCAATACACTGAAAAAGAACTGGGTTTATTGCTTGTGTGTGGCCCACTCCCCGTCTTACACGTGCAATACAAAGAAATAAGACACACCCCAACGGGGAATGAGACTAAGAGAACAGGCTGCGAGAGTTAGGTGTCTTTATGTAAAATTGGCATCCAGAGAACTCTGCTGCCTGAGAGCGCTCTGGCAAACAATACACGTACAATAGATTATATGAGCAAAAAGCGTCATCAATGATGTCAGGCAGAAAGATTACAAAATATGCTGTGGTTGGACACACGCTCGCGTTGCCTGTAGATGTGTACGTGTTGCTCCCTTAGGATTGGTTGTTCGGTTGGCGGGAGGGTGAGCGTCACGAGGTCCATCTGAATGTGTCCGGGCGTGCTGAGGGTCAGGTCGAAATGAAGCAGGGTGGCCACTAACTAAGCTAACATGAGATACTATCATTAGGCATGCACAAAATAATAGTCACTACAGCTCCTTTGAGCAAATCATCATAAACCTATACATTTCATATACACGATCACACCATCACTCATTAAGACTTATACGGAGTACTGGGTTTAGGGGTCTTGGCAGGGGTGATAACATTGATCATGGGGTGGGTCTGGGCGCATCAAAGAAACTAGGGGGCATTCTGACATTTGTTAGTTCTAGAGTGCAATATATTGTGACAGAGGTCTGATTGTGGTTGGGGGCACACGGATGTGGGCTTCATGGTAGGGTTGCGTCTCTGGTACATCAAGAGAATACCTTGCAGGGACACAGGGTTATACTGGCAGTAATTTTCCAACAGCGGGGGTAAGAGGGCACAGGCAGGTTTGTGGAGATGGATGAGTTACAAGGCATGGGTCAGGCCGGTTCACACATGGGGCAGTAATCTCAGAGGAAGGATGAGACGTTACATTTATTGTGTTGCAATTACCTCCGGCTCAAGCGTGAGAATGGAGCTGCAAAGCGTTCAGAGTCAGTGAGAAAAAGGTGGGGGCCATGAGCGTGGTGTGCGCGGCGCTGCAGAGGGGAGAGAGGCCTTTTCGTATTATCGCAGTGAGGCCTAGTCCAAAATGGAGTCGAGGGTACCCAAAATGGATGCCAAGTGTCTCTGCAACAGTCCCACCTATGTCATCGTCAGCACGAGGGCTGGTTATGAACATAAGGGCAATGGAAGCGTCCCCCCACTGTTGGTCGAGCAAGTGATGCACCTTGTGCTGAATGCATGAGTGGGGGTCCAAACGACCCCTCACTCCCACACAGAGGCCAAGCCTGTGGTACTAACCTTGACTCATTAATTGAAAATAGCAAAACAAGAAAGAAGCGCACACGGCCACTGAGTTGGCAAGCGACATGAGAGACCAGTGTGTGTTAAAGTGAATGAAGTAGCAACATTACATCACAAGTGAAGGCTGCACGCGTGTGGATGAGACGCGAAGAGAGGCAGACCTGTGAATGAACTTTGAAGTAAAAAGCAGCTATGAGATCAGCGATACTAAGTAACAGAGTGGTCCGGCAAAAGGAAGTAGCCCATTCGAAAGTCTCTGTGAATGGTACATTGTTTGAAGTTATAAAGCAAACAGACAGCGAAAGCAAATTAAGTGAAAGTAACTGTGAACTTTGGAGTCGAAGTGGTCCTGCGGTGGTCTGGTAAAAGCACCACACATATTCAAAAGTCTTCAAAAGGGGTCCGAGCCCGATTGAGGGAGACCCAAAGTATAGTAAACTTGGGGAAGGGAGCCCCGTTGCAAGTTTGTGTTGAACTGTGACGTGAGAGGTCTGAGTCCGGCAGAGGGCAACCTTCGTGAACTGTGTGCTGTAAGGTCTGAGCCCAGCAGAGGGGGACCTTTGTGAACCTTACTTTGGAAATACAATTTTGGAAAGTCAAGAAAAAGACTTTAACGTGGAAGGCCAGGCGGGCCTCAATCCACAGTTTGGAACTGCTTAAAGTGTTAGTCACCGAGCTAGAGTGTGTCATCCTGCCTACAGGGACATTCTTACTCTGTGAGGTGCAACGTGAGGAGGAGAGCTGGTTCAACTACCTTTATTCTTTGAACACTGATTTTTCCTTTTGCATACATTTCTCCTTTTACACTTTTTGTATAAGACATAGGGTAGGCATTAGGTTTTGTTAGCATAGGCCATTTTGATTTGTCTGACGCCACTAGGAGTGTTTTGTTCCGACCCCAACATTTTCAATAAAGAGTTTACAAATTGTATCCATTGTTTCAGTGTCATACTTGTGATAAGGAACAAGTTACTTACCTGTAACTGTTGTTCTCCAGCATGGGTCTGGCATGGATTCACATTCTCATGAATATTCCCCGTCGTCAGGCTGGGAATCCTCGGTAAAGAAAAAACCAGTATCAGTTTCGTTTCTGATCTGTCTTTCGTAGTAATAACCAATCACTGATCTCTGTGTCATACTGACCACAGCCAATGACTGCCCTCTCCCTAAGCCCCGCCTCTGGCAGCCATCCTCAGATTTGGTAGCATGTAAAGTGGCAGTATGACCAAGTGAAGAGCCGCAGAGGGGAAGGCGGGAGGGTTCGCATGTGAATCCATGCCAGACCCATGCTGGAGAACAACAGTTACAGGTAAGTAACTTGTTCCTTCTCCAGCATGGGGTCTGGCATGGATTCACATGCTCATGAATATAAGAATACATAGCAGTACACACATGCACAACCACGGGAGGTGGCAACAGGCTCAACATTAAGCAATACAACAACTCAACATTAAGCATCTCTTACCTCCTCACCAGGCTCACCTTAAGCGAACAGGTTGCGCAGCACTGCTTGGCCAACCCTGGACTCCTCCCTGGAATCCCGGTCGACGCAGTAGAATTTCGTGAAGGTGTGCGTCGACCTCCACGTAGCCGCCCTGCAGATGTCCAGCAGGGGCACACCAGACAGGAACGCCGTGGTAGCTGCGATCGCTCTGGTGGAATGGGCTCTCGGACGGCCGGGCACCGGTCGGTTTGCCAACCGGTGACAGTGCATGATGCAGCCGAAGAGCCATCTGGATATGGAAGCCTTCGAGAGAGCCTTCCCCTGATTTATAGGTCCAAAATTTACAAAGAGCTGTGATGTCTTCCGGAAACCTTTTGTGCGGTCCACGTAGAACTTCAGCGCTCTAGCCAGATCCAGTGAGTGCAAAGTCCTCTCTGCCGGCGACGAAGGAGACGGGAAGAATATTGGTAGCACCAAGGGCTCGTTAAGGTGAAAATCTGACGGTACCTTGGGCATGAAGGAGGGGTGCGTCCTAAGCATCACCCTCGTGGCATGGAAAGTCAAATACGGGCTTTTGCAGGATAGGGCCTGGATCTCTCCCACTCGTCGTGCAGAGGTGATGGCCACCAAGAATGCAGTTTTCCACGACACAAACTTCACCGGTGCGGAGTGCATCGGCTCGAATGGGGCCCCCATGAGCCTGGTCAGCACCACGTTAAGTTCCCATGCCGGGGCCGGGGCCTTCACTGGCGGGAACGACCGGAACAGTCCTTTCATAAATTCTTTCACCAGTCGATGGGACCATGGGGACGTCCGTCCAGTGGTCCTGGTATATCTTGAAATCGGCGCTAGATGAATCTTAATAGACGCGTGGGCCAGCCCAGCCTTCGCTAGTGACAGTAGGTGCGGCAGCACCTGAGGGGCCGTAATACGTAGAGGGTTAATTCGCTGCGTCCGACACCAGACAGAGAACCTCTTCCACTTGTGTCCGTAGCATTTGAGATTTGAGAGTCGAGGACGCCCTGGCCTTTGCAAGAACCTCTCTGCAATCAGCCGGGATATCATATCCACCAAACTCTAGAGCTGCAGGAGCCAGGCCTGCAAGTTCAGCGACCTCGGGTCGTGGTGAAGAATGGCGCCTCCTTCCCTGGAAAGAAGATCTGCCTCCGACGGTAGCTTAACTGGTGGGGACGCTGATAAGTCCAGAAGGTCCGGGAACCAGATCTGCCTCGGCCACGACGGCGCGATGAGGATCATCCTGCACCGGGACCTCTTGAGCTGGTTGATGAGTCGAAGCAGCAACGGCAGCGGAGGGAACGCATACAGGTATAGGCCGTCCCAAGGGAACGAGAACGCATCGCCCATGCTTCTCGGCTGGGGGAACCTGCTGGCGAACCTCTGACACTTTGAGTTCGTCGCTGTCGCAAACAGGTCGATTTGGGGTCTGCCCCATCGTCGGAAAGGTCGATCCACCTGATCCTGGCATAGTTCCCATTCGTGACACGCGCGCAGCTCCCTGCTGAGCGAGTCGGCGATGGTGTTTCTTTCTCCTGCCAGGTGGAAGGGAACCAAGAACATCCCCTGAGCGACCGCCCAGTGCCACAGATCCTGTGCCTCCTTGGAACGGGCTGGGGATCTGGTGCCTCCCTGCTTCCGTATGTAAAACATCGTCGTGGTGTTGTCCGTGAAGATCCTTAACACCTTGCCCTTGAGGGACGGGAGGAACGATTTGAGGGCCCAGAACACGGCTCGGAGCTCCAGGATGTTGATGTGCAGGAGCCTCTCCTCCGGGAGCCAGAGGCCTCTTGCGTGGAGATCTCTGGTGTGGGCGCCCCAGCCTTCCAGGGAGGCGTCTGTCATCACAGTCTCCTGGTACGCCGGCGTCTGGAAAACCGTGCCCACCGAAAGGTGTGCTCGAGTGCCCCACCACTGAATCGCTCGCCGGAACACCTCGTTGAGGGGGATCCTGTCTTCGAAGGAGCCCGCCGCTTGCATCCAACGGGCGTTGAGGAATTCTTGAAGAGGGCGCATCCGTAGCCTGCATAGGTGCACCAGGTAAATGCAGGAGGACATCATCCCTAGGAGGGACTTGATGGACCTCACCCTGGCCATGTCCATGGTTAACAGGCGCTGCACCTTCCCTAGAATGGCCTTCGTCCGTTCTTCCGACGGTGCCGCCAGACACCTCACTGTATCGAGCTTTGCTCCTAAAAACAAGGCCACCTGCGATGGGACCAGGTGTGACTTGGGTAATTTATGGCGAAACCCAGGTCTGTGAGCAGCCGGACAGTCCTTGCAGTGTGTTTGACGGCCAGTTCTCTTGTCCTTGCGCGGATAAGCCAGTCGTCCAGGTAGGGGTAGACGTGAATCCCCTGTAGGCGCAGCCGTGCCGCCACCGGTGTCAGACACTTGGTAAAGACCCTGGGCGCCGACTTCAATCCGAACGGCAGAGCTTTGAATTGGTAGTGGCGTCCCTGGACGACGAACCTGAGAAACTTCCGGTGACTTTTTAGGATGGGAAAGTGGAAGTACGCATCCTCTAGGTCCAGCGACGACAGGAAGTCGCCTTCCTCCAGCTGTCCCAACACGTGTTGAAGAGTGACCATCCTGAACTTTTGTGACCTGATGTATTTGTTCAAACGACGAAGGTCCAGGATGGGGCGCCAGTCACCTGTCTTCTTTCTGACGAGGAAGTACCTTGAGTACACTCCGGAGCCCCTTAGTCTCTTGGGGACGAGCTCAATGGCGCCTTTTCTGAGCATCGCCCGTACCTCCAGCATAAGTTGCGGAATATGATTTTCCTTCCTGGCCACAGGTGGGAAGTGAGGGCACTTCTTCAGGAATTCGATGGAGTGTCCTTTCGCCAGGGTATCCAGCACCCACCGGTCGGTGGAGATGTTTTCCCACACGCCGACGAACTTCGTCAGCCGGCCTCCCACCGGGTCGCTTCGGTGGGGGCCCGACGCCACGGCCGGTTAAATCTTGCTTGGCGGTGTTGGCCTTGCTGCCTTGGCCTCCCTGTCGACGGCGGCGAGATCCTCCCTGCTTGCCGCGTCCTCTGTAGGCCTCCTGAGACGATGAACGTGCCGCTTGGCGGTAGGAAGACGAGGCACCGCTGGATCCTTTGGAGGCCCCTTGTCTGCCTCCATATTTCCGAAAGGGCCGTCGTTGTTGGAGGGTTCGTAGGGCTCGGGCCGTCTTCGTGTCCGTCTTTATGGCTTGGAGTGATTCGTCCACTGTTTTCCCGAACAAATTGTTGCCGTCGAACGGCATGTCCAGAACCCTGGTCTGGACGTCCTGACGAAAATCAGTTGCTCTGAGCCAACTACGTTGTCGCAGGCAGACTCCGTTGCCCAGTTGGCGAGAACCGGTATCTGCAATGTCTGTTGCCACCGTAATGGCATGGTCCGATGCCATCTCGCCCTCCTGTAGTATCTCCAAGGTCTCGGACCTCTTGTCGTCCGGTAGGAAGTCCAAGATGGGGGCCAGTTTAAACCAAAGCTCCCTGTCGTAGCGAGCCACTATAGCAAGGGCGATGGCCGCTTTGATCGTCGTCGCCGCCGACAACGATATGACCCGTCGCCCCATGGTGTCCAATTTCTTTCCCTCGCCGTCCGGTGGGGAATTGGATGTTGAGGCTCCTGAGCCTGATGCCTTCTTCTTAGCCGCCGCCGAGACGACCGAGTCCGGTGTTGGCTGGGCCCTGAGGCACAGTGGGGCTGTGTCGGGGACCCGGTACTTTTTCTCGTACCTGTCCCGTTTGGCCGGTGCTGTGGAAGGGTTCTTCAGTACTGACAGACCCTCGTCCCAGATGTCATCGATCAGGGGGACCGCGATGACTGTCTTCCTCTTGGCCTCCCGGCGTTGATATAGGAAACCTTCCCTCTTCCGTTCTTCTGGGCAGAGCTGGAATAACTCAGATGCCCTGGCGATCATAGCATGGAAGGAGCCAATCTCATCGGGCGGGGAGGCCCGTGCGACGGGCGACGGGACATCTGTTACATCGTCGGTGCCGTCATCATCAGACCCCGTCGTTGTGCCCACAGCATCGTCGTCCGCCGGTTCGGGGGAGGAGGAGGCAGGAACCGTAGGTCTTGCAGGGGCGAAGGGAGGAGAGGGGTGGATCCTCTGTCGTTTGTTCGGCGGGCTTCCCGACGGGCCCGGTTCCGGGTCTTCTGGCCTGGGCCGTGGTAACCTACTCCTTATCTCCGAGCATAAGGACTGGATCGCAGACAAGATGGGCGCCGAGCTATCCTGGGGGCCGGGCACCGGTTGAGCTGGGAGAGAAGGCCGCTCTTCCTCGCTCTCGTCGTCCTCCTCGACCAAATCCCTGGAATCCTCCTTGCGGGATCGAATCTTTTCGGGCGTACCCCGAGGTTTCCCACGACCTCAGACAGTTCTTCCTCCGAAGCTGAGTCCGAGCTCGAGATGGCAACTGCGCCCCCCACCCCCTTTTTCCATGGGGGTCTTGATGATGGGCTGGAAAGATGATTCCCTTCTGGGTGGTAGGGAAACTCTAGTCCCGGAGGAAGCCTCCTTCAGCGGGGTCCCTGCCGGCTTGGCCAGAGTCGCTGCGATCGCCTCGATAGAGGCCTTAGCCTGATGGAAAGTGGTCGTCACTACCTTAGGCGTGTCCTGGGCCTTCTCCTTGTGGGGAGGGTCAACGCCTCGTTCCCCTGCATCCGAGATCTGACAGGGCTTCTCCCGAAGCTTACCTGGGGTTTCGGCCTTCCGCTTACCCGCACCAGAGCGTTGGCTCATGGTTGATGGTGTCGGGGAGGTTGCGCCCTGCCTGGCAACCGAAGAGCCCAACCTTTCGGCACTCCCGGAGCCCGCGGACTCGCGGTGCTTGGCCTGCTTTTGGGCCCCCGTCGCCGGGGCACCCGCACAGGGCTTAGAAGCCCGCTCAGACCCTTTCTTCTTCTCTCCAGCTGAGCCCTTCTCCAACCAGCTGGCGAGGCGGGATCGACGGTCCCTCATGGTCCACTCCGACAGGTTCTTACAGAATTTACAGTCCTTCTCTACATGCGACTTATCCCCGTGGAGGCAGTAGAGGCATCTCGAATGTTCGTCTTCCTTAAAAACATTCTGTAAACCGCATCCAGGACAGTTTCGAAAAAGCTTGGATCCGGGACGACGAACCCTTGTCCTGGGCCATGTCCAAGTAGGCCCGCAAGAAGTTGCTCGATGAAATCTTCACCCTTGAGGGGTGTAGGAAAAATTCCGCAACGGGTCCCCGTTAACGGAATTAGGAACGGTGGAGCTTGAGGCTCGAAACTGAAAAAATGAGAAATAATCTCCTGAAAAAAGCGCGAAAAGCTCGAGAGCTAAGCACAAGGACTCCCAACACTGAAACGTGCGGTAAAAATCTGAGGATGGCTGCCAGAGGCGGGGCTTAGGGAGAGGGCAGTCATTGGCTGTGGTCAGTATGACACAGAGATCATTGATTGGTTATAACTACGAAAGACAGATCAGAAACGAAACTGATACTGGTTTTTTCTTTACCGAGAATTCCCAGCCTGACGACGGGGAATATTCATGAGCATGTGAATCCATGCCAGACCCCATGCTGGAGAAAATACCTTCCCTACAGTAGAGAGAGTAAGGGTTAGGTGGGTGGGGGTAGAAAGACTTGGGGTAGTGTGTGTGGGCGTAAAACGACTGCATGTGGGTTGGGTGGTGGTAGAAAGAGTGGGGGTTGGGAGGGTGTAGAAAGAGTGGTGGTAGGGTGAGTGGGGGTAGAAAGAGTGGGGATAGGGTAGGTGGGGGTAGAGAGAGTGGAGGTATGGTGAGTGGTGGTAGAAAGAGTGGGGGAAGAGAGTGAGGGTTGGGTGGGTGGGGGTAGTGAGTGGGGTTAGGTTGGGTAAAGGTAGAGCGAGTGGGGTAGGTTGGGTAAGGGTAGAGAGAGTGGGTGGGGGTAGAGAGAGTGGGGGTAGGATGGGTGAGGGGGTAGGGTGTTTGGGGGTAGAAATACTGAGGGTAGGGTGGGTGGATGTGGGTAGAAAGACTGGGGGTGGGTGAGGTTAGAAAGAGTGGAGTTAGGGTGGGTGGTGGTAGAAAGAGAGAGGGTAGGATGGGTGTGAGAAGAGAGTTGGGATAAGCTGGGTGGGGTAGTGAGTGGGGGTAGGTTGGGTAAGAGTAGACACAGTGGTGTAGGGTGGGTGGGGGTAGAGAGAGTGGGGGTAGAGGTGGTGGATGGGAGTAGGATGGGTATGGGAAGAGAGTGGATGGGGTAGGGTGGGTGGGGGTGGAGAGAGTGGTGGTATGGTGGGTGAGGCAAGAGAGAGTGGTGGTAGGGTGGGTGAGGCAAGAGAGAGTGGTGGTAGGGTGAGTGGGTGGGGCAAGAGAGAGTGGTGGTAGGGTGGGTTGAGAGAGAGTGGTGGTAGGGTGGGTGGGGCAAGAGAGAGTAGTGGTTGGGTGGGTGGGTTTTAGTGAGAGAGAGAGTGGTGGTAGGGTTGGTGGGTGGGGAAGAGAGAGTGGTGGTAGGGTGGGTGGTCAATCAAGAGAGAGTGGTTGTAGGGTGGGTGGGGCTAGAGAGAGTGGTGGCAAGGTGGGTGGGGCATAGAGAGTGGCGATAGGGTGGGTAGGGCGAGAGAGAGTGGTGGTAGGGTGGGTGGGGTGAGAGAGTGGTGGTAGGGTGGTGTGGGGCAAGAGAGTCGTGGTAGGGTGTGTGGGTAGGGTGAGAGTAGGGTGAGAGAGTAGAGTGGGTGGGTGGGGCAAGATAGAGTGAGGGGTATGAGCGAGAGTGAGGGTAGGCTGGCTGGGTGGGGTAGAGAGTGAAGGTAGGGTGGGTGGCAAGAGAGAGAGTGGGGGTATAGTGGGGGTCGAGAGAGTGGGGGTAGGGTGGATGGGGTAGGGAGTGGGGGCTAGGGTGGGTGGGGGTAGGGAGAGTGGTGGCAGGGTGGGTGGGGCTAGATAGAGTGGAGGTAGGGTGGGGCTAAAGAGAGAGAGGAGGTATGGTGGGGCTAGAGAGAGATGAGGTAGAGAGGGTGGGGCTAGAAAAAGAGGAGGTAGGGTGGGTGGTAGTAGGATGGGTCATTGGGCGTAGAGAGAGTGGGGTGCAGGCGTGGCATTGCTGATTGCTATGACAACCAGATAGTCTCAGTTCAGAGTTCCATTTCCCTCTCTCTCACTTTTAGAGTTATGTTTAGTTCAATTACAATATTAAAATGAGATGTAATGGCATCTGATTGGTCCTAGCTGGATTTCCGATTTAATTGCACTTCATGAACCATAACCACCAATGGGCTCTTCCCAAAAACACTCCCCCCAAGAACGTAGACGTGTATGTTTGCCTTGCTGCCGTTTGCATTCTGGGACTTGTAGTTTCACTTTTCTCGTTGTAAACACAAGATTGAAATGCACAAATTGCATGGCTATGTGGGATATCAAGTTAGGGCTATCTCGCATGTGGCACGCAGCTAAGGGGGAGCTGTCAGCACTGCTTTCAAGCACCCCGAATCAGGGGAGTTTGAGCATCTGCCCACCTAGGGGTAAACCCGTGGATCGTATTACAGAAGCGTGAGGGTTGGGGTCAAGGGAAAATTGTAGATTTGCCTGAACTCAGACTACTGCTGCTGTGTCACAATATGTGTGTCAAACATGATGTAAAGTTGTGCAGCTGCCCGCATGTGTGATGTAAGATGACAGGAGGCAAAACCTGAGCTGGTGTTGCACAGAGTAGTCAAAGGGGTGGTGGGCAGAGGTAGGGGTGGGAGGAGGATGTGACATGGTGAAAGGAAGAGAAAGGGAGTCAGTCACTGGTAGTGGCTGAGACGGGTTAAAAGAGGGGCCAAAGGCATTGGAGCCTAGAGAGAGGAAGGCACTTAGGTTCAGAAACATGCAGCAAAACTGAGCTGCTCAAAGACAAAGATAATATATTTACATTTTAAAAAGCGGACTGAAGCTTTGCCTTGTGTCTGTGGGTCTTCCGTGCCAGACTCAGCCAGTTTCTAGGAAGCCAGTACCTCTCCCGTAAATAAATCACTGCTGTGGACCCGTTTTCGGACTTTGCCAGCATGGAGGACGCACTACATTCTAAAAACAAGGGCAGCTCGCCTGCCTCATAAATCAGAGGCCTGCCTGGCTGCCTCTATCTCCATCTGCTGACAGATCACTCCGCTTGGACTTTTAACATAGTCTGACAGGAGTTCATCTGACAAAAAAGCATTGGTGCATACAAATGAAAATCTAATATGCATCTAGTTAAGTGTAGTCATTTTGCTCCTACTCCGGTAGTACGCACAGCTCCCTGGGAACAGCAGCAGGCCGGCAGACATGAGCGAGAGGGTCAAGGCCGGCTGGTGCTTCCGCCATTTCATAGCCAAGCATCAGCAAATTGCCATGCCAAAGCCATACACTGCTCCCAAACTCCCCTTTCTCCTTTTTATTTTTACATTTACAGTACCAATGGTTTAGCGATTATGTGGCTTACGCCACCAAAGCGCCAAAACCAAAAAGACACAGGTGGGAATCTGCTGTGCGTACTTCTGGTGAACTGGTTCATCCCAGCAGTCTGCGCTATCTGCACACACCCGAAGTATGTTGTGCGCAGAGTGTGACTGCCATTGCTCCCTCGAGCGCAATAAAGTAATTATCTCTGGGTGCTGGTAGGCGAGACAGAGCCCAGTAAATTTGCCCTGACACTACTCCAAAATGAGCGCACCCATGTGACACAAAAGGCCCAAAGCATGCTGCAATATCGTGCTGAAGACCTTCCACGCTGCACAGACTGACTGAGAGACCCCTATCATTGGAATGAGCCGAAATTATGTCCCTGCAGCCTGTGCTACCCCCACAGCTCTCATGAAGACATGCTATGCACTAATTGAGAATGCTCCACAATTGCTGATGCTCCCTTGAGTGCCACTGACTGAGAACATATTTACAAGTGCGGCCTGTTACACTGGTGGCTCTGGGAGTTCACGGGAGCAATGCCATTCACAGCTGTGTGGAGTGTGTAAGACTCAAGGGCTATCACACTTGCAGAAGATCTATCTTGTGCTTGAAGACCGTGCCAAAGAGCCCTCAATCCATCCAAAGTGTTTGAGAGTGGTGGCTGGGGCAGATACAGACGGGTACCATCAGATGTGCTTTTGATTGAGCTTATGATGTAAGAGCGCATTTAATAGCTTTGTTGTTGGATATAATTGACAATATGGTAATAGTCATGGATTGCACTAATGGATATAATAATCGATATTGTAATAGTCATACATTACGCTGATTCATACATAGTTATCTTTTTGTTTTAGCTTGCATGCAATTGTGTAATAAGACTGTATCTGAAATCTTCTCATTGTCACTCTTTTTTCAGTAGATGTGATGCATACTAATGTTCCTCCTTTTTGTTATTTCCTATTTGATTTTGTTGGTTGTTTACAATGTGCATATATTGTGATTTTAATAAAAAATTGTTTTCTGATCGCCTCACCAGCCATGAAACACAAATATTATTGAAATGAAGTGACTCTCTTAGATATCTTGTGGTTACTTCATAGGTTTATTACCAGTTCTCAAGTTACATTTCCATAAGTAAGTTACAGAGGACAAGAACACTGGCACACCCATCACCCAGGCAGGTGCTTCCTAACTGCCTGGGCTAGGAACTTCCACCAATCATTCTATCATTCACAACCAAACACTCCAGATGACATCCCAACATTCCACCATTCAAACCAAGCGCTACACAACACATCTCCTTCCCTTACAACACCACACACATGTGCGCCTGAACAGTCACACCCTTCCATCATCCGTTAGCAGGCTCTACACAACAGTTATCAAAGGCAATCCTGGTGCATTATCAAATGAGGCCATGGTGGGAAAAGAGATACAATGGCTCAATGCAAAAGTAGAAAATAGATTCAGAAGAAATAATATTTGAAAGGTCCTCAAGGGAAAGGGCAATTAGGAGGTGTGGAAGTGGGGACAAGTAACCTCTTAAAAGAAGCTAATCATCATGAATAGGAAGGGAGCTGGAGTTGAAGTATATTGGGTTTCAGGGAAGCCTGGAGCAGAGGGTTGGCGAGAATGTGTTGGAATTAGGGGGAGGTGGTAGGATACTTCCCGAAGCGGGTGACGCCAGGAACTGGAGATGGTTCTCCTCAAATTTCAGAGAGGCAGGGAGGCTGTTCCAGAGGGAGGCCCCAGCCAAAGAAAGAGATCTACCACCAACTTGTTGCTTGGAGAAGCGACTGACCCTGAGGGAGTTGGAGGTGGAGGAGCGAAGAGCTCGAGTAGTAAGGTATTTACGAAGAGAGAGTTGGAGGTATTGAGGACCCAGGCCCCAGAAGGCCTTGTGGACAATGCACAGGGTCTTGAACTTAATCCTTGCAGCCTCTGGGAGCCAATGCAGAGATTTCAGTGCTGGAGAGATACAATCCCTGGGCTTGAGGCCAAGGACAAGTCTCGCAGTCCTGTTCTGGATGAGTTGCAGAGGGCGGAGAGTAGAAGCAGGCAGATTTAGAAAGAAGCTGTTGCAGTAGTCCAGCATAGAGAGAAACAGAGCTCTAGAGACAGTGAGCCTCTGGGGGAAAGAGAGGAACTGAAGACCTGGGAGGGTCGATCAGAGAGGAACGAGGTCCGCCAGGCCAGGGCCTGATCGGTGATACCCAGGTTATCACGGAGACGATTGAGCAGGATGGCATGGTTGACCATGTCAAAGGCAGAAGAGAGATCAAGTAAGATGAGAACAGAGGGGAGATTAGAATCAAGGTTAGAGAGCAGGTCTTCACAGATTTTCAGGAGAGCCATTTCTGTGCTCTGGCTGCTCTGAAGCCAGAGTGATTGTCATGGAGACAACCAACAGATTCAGTGTGAAGATCAAGCTGGTAGATGGCCAGCTTTTCCAGGAGTTGGCCCAGGAAAGGAGTGATGGAGATTGGGCGATAGTTAGCCGGGCAGGAGGGGTCGGCTGAGGTTTTCTTGAGAAGATGGTGCACAAGAGAGTGCTTCAGGGGGGAAGGGAAGGCTCCAGTGGTGAAGGAGTGGTTGCAGAAGTCAGCCAGGGCAGGAGCGAGAGTGTCAGTGTGGTCCTTGATGGTTTTGGAAGAACAGGCAAGAATCTGTTTTGACAAGACTTTCATAGATCGGATTTGTCTAGAAACCTCATCAGGGGAGAACAGAGGAAAGGAAGAGAAAGAGGGAGGAGAGGTGGCCACAGGGGGGGCAGAGGTAGAGGAGAGAGTAGAAGGAGGAGGAGGAGAGGACGAGAGGTGGACAGGATGTCCTGGATTTTAGAGATGAAATGAGAAGCCAGGGACATGCAGAGGTCCTGGGAGGGCACAGGAGAGGTAGAGACTGCAGCAGGATTGGTCAGCTCCTTACAGATTTTAAAAAGTTCGGCCGAGTTGTTAGATGCTGCAGAGACGCACGCTTGGATGTGGACTCTCTTCTTAGTGCGGACAGAGAGCCGGTATTGACTTTGGAGCAGGCGGCAGGCCAGTTTGTCAGAGGATGCGCACTTGGGTTTAAGGGTGATGAGGTCAGAGTCATACCAGGAGTTGCACTTGGCTTTGGGCTTCAAGCGGATCCTCATAACAGGGGCAAGAACATCAAGAGTATCAGAGATAGAAGAGTGGAGCATGGAAAGGGCTGTGTCAGGATGTGAGTCAGCCAGAGGAGGGGGAGAGAAAGTGGCGGCGAAATCCTCAACTGACACACGATTCATGGGTCGGATGACCGAGAAGGTAGGTGGCAGTGCTGGAGTTGGCTTGGGCTGAGGGGTAGAGAGTGAGAGATGGGAGGAAAGGAGAAAGTGATCACTCCAGGAGAGAGGAGTGGTAAGGGGGATAAGGGAGTGGGAGGTGTGAGGATTTCAGAACATCCAGAGTGTGCCCTGCAGAGTGAGTCAGGCCAGAGGGGAGAATAGAAAGAGAAAGAGAGAGAGAGAGAGAGAGAGAGAGAGAGAGAGAGAGAGAGAGTCGCAGGGGTCGCGAAAGAGTCCAGAGGAGGCACAGGAAGCATCCAGGTGGATGTTAAAGTCTCCAAGAAGGAGGAGTTGAGTGGTCGAGGCCAGGAGGGAGGAGGAGAGGTCCGCCCACTCAGAGAGGAAGGAGGTGATCTGACCAGGTGGCCGATAGATAGTAGCCACGGTAAGAAAATGGGCAGGAGAGAGAAAGAGCCTGCCGATAAGGCATTAGAAAGAGGAGTAGGCCTGCATAGGAATGACAGAGGCAGGAATTCACTCCGGAAGATCAAGGCTACACCCCCTCCAGAACGGTTGGATCTGGGCGCGGAGAGGTTCTTGTAGCCATCAGGGAGGAGAGTGTCAAAACTTGTGACAGAGCTGGCAGTGAACCATGTCTCGGTGAGACCGAGGACATCGAGAACAAGTTCTTCCAGGAGGTGGCAGATGTTAGAGGAGTGATTGACAACTGAGCGAGAGCTGAGAGTGGCAATATGGAGAAGGTTGCCAACCTTGAAAGACTTCCGGCGAGGGGTACAAATCAGGGGTACGCCCTGCAGAGGTATAAAAGGAGCCTGGGGGGGGCAGAAAAATAAGGAGCAGAGGGCAAGGTAGCCATGGAGGAGGCAGAGGGGGGAGGCAAGGAAGCCAAGGAGGGGAGAGAAGGGACCGCAGGAGAAGAAAGGAAATTGATAAGGCGCAGGAAGCGTCTATCAAAGAGGAGAAGGTTGGCCTGAAGGTCTTGGACCAAGACGGTGCCATTCAGGTAAACATTAATGATGACCTTATAGGTTTGGAAGGGGACCAGGAGGGCCTCCCACAGGGTGCCACCATTAATGGGAGAAGAAGAGAAAGGAGAGAGCACAGAGACCATATGAAGAGTCTATAGGTCTGGCGAGGAAACGACAAAGAGGATGTTGTGAGGGTTTGTCTGGAGGAAGCACTGGTATAGGTGTCAGCGATAGGGAGGCCTGGATTGGAGGCCAGGATATCTTTTTTGAACTTCTTCCTACCAGACTTAGTGAGGAGAGCAGGATAGTTTATAGAGAAGCAGTTTGAAAAGATAGGAGAAACAGAGAGCACCATAGAGTTGGTGTGGGAAGAGGAGAGAGGAAGAGGGGTGGAGGGGAAAGGTGGGGGGGGACACTAAGGGAAGAAACAAGGATGGGTGCAAACATATGAGACAGAAAGGGACAAGACAATAGTGGACGATTGACTAAGTAGACAAGAGCTCAGATGGAAGAGCAGGCAGAAAACAAGGCAGTCCGGTAAGCAAATCAGGTTGCCAGGGCATCAGTAACAGAGCCGTCATTAAAAAAGAGAACCTAGAGGAGGGTGGAGCACAGCAGAACACAGAACAATATACAAAAGAACAAAGCAGTCGACAAATGTAAACCTAGAAGAAGGAAGAATGCAGCAGAACATAAAGCAATACAATGTAAAACAGGCCAGTCCCATTGCCCTATTAAACAGTGATGCAAAGTTGTTTACAAGCTTATTGGCTGCGAGATTAGCACCGCCCTTGCGGGATTGATACATTCCGATCAATCTCGATTCATATTGGATAGACAGACTTAAGATAACATTAGGAGGGTGGCCCACTTAATTGAGAAAGCGAATGTAAAACAGATCCCCACAGTTTTAGTGTCATTAGATTCCGAAAAGGCGTTTGATCACGTGGAATGGCCCTTTTTATTTTCTGCAATGGAACAGATGGGAATAGGGACTACGTTTATAAGGATGGTGCGGGCAAACTATCAGGCCCCCAAGATACGGGTGGCGATCAACAGACACATTTCTCGCTGTATAGAAGTACATAGAGGCACGCGACAAGGTTGTTGTCGCCACTTTTATACGCTATATATCTGGAACCAATCTTAGAGAATCAGAGGGAGAGGGATAATACGACGTATCACATTTGGAGGGGGGGGGGCATAAGATTGCAGCTTTTGCAGATGACATGCTATTGACATTGTCGGACCCCGAAAGATCAATATCAATACCTGCATTGTTGAAGGAACTATCTGACATTGAATGGGTAGCTGGCCCTAAGGTTAATATGGGGAAATCAGAGCTTTTGGAATTGGGGTTATCTATTCGGCAGAAGGAGGCATTGTCCTCGTATTCCCCGTTTGTTATGGCAGATAGTTACATTAGATATCAGGGGGTGAACATAACAAAGAGGATTTCACAGCTGTTCGATAGCAATTATCCACAATTATTGCAAAAGGTGAAGGAGGATTTGGGGAAATGGTCTCCATTACAAATTTCATGGCTAGGAACGGTAGCTACTATTAAGTTGGTGACTCTCCGAAGGGTACTTTAAAAATTCCAAGCTCTTCCAATTAAAATACTGTCTTCTTTTTTTAAGGCGTTGAATAGAGAGGCCAAGAGATTTCTTTGGCGAAACAAAACCCTGAGAGTGGCATTCCGAACGCTGACGGCACCCAGAGATGGTGGGGCTACCAAACTTTCAAAAATATTATGAGGCTGCACAGCTACGGGTACTCGGGGAATGGTTTATAGGGTACACTAAGAAATCCTGGGTGAAAATGGACAGGGCGGTGGCAGGATGTCCTCTAGAAGTGGCGTTGTGGTTGTTCAAACAGGATAGGCCTCCAAATACACAGGTTAGCCAGATACTTACAGTGGTATTTGATATATGGGATTGGTTGTTAGATAAAGGAGCTTTGTCCACACGCCCATCCCTATTTACTCCACTATTTGGTAATCTGCAATTGTATGTGGGGATGATTCAAGGCGCCTTTAAACAATGGCGAAAGTTGGCTGCATTAAAATGGGTGGCATGAGGCAGGAAGGCGATATATATTCGTTTGAGGACTGGGGATATATGTATAAATGGGAAAAGACTTTAGGGATTAACCTCCCGAGAAATTATTGGGAACATCTTTGGAAAAATATCCCCAAGTTAACAAGGTCTATTCAGATTAGGGAAGCATGGTATAGAGTAATGTACCAATGGCATTATACCCCTGAAAGGTTACCTAAGATGTTCCCAATCACCACCGAAAAATGGTGGAGAGGATGTGGAATGAAAGAGATTGGAGACATATGTGATGGGATTGCCCAATTTTGAAGACATTTTGGGAAGAAGTTACAAACCAGATGAAAGTGTTGGTCTCCCCCGAAATAAAATGGACACCTAGGGAAGGGTTATGTGCCAAGTTCGATCCAGATAATTGTTTACCCACTAAGGTTCAAAACAAAGCCTTTATGTTATTGGTAATAGCGGCATGGCTGGTTATTGATAGTGCTTGGAAACAGAAAACATCATCGGGGGTAAGAGATTGGTTAGTTAAACTGTGGTGGTTCCTTGCATTGGAGTGGGTGACATACAACCATCAAGGGGAACAAGCAAGATTTCAACAAGAATGGGCGATGGTTATGGACTTTTTAAACAGTGACTTTGTACAACAATGGTGTCCACATAATTTAAGAATATTGAATATTATGTAAGAATATTTGTTGTCTAGTCGAACAGTTGGATTATCTACTGCTGACTCTGCCTGGGGATGGATGGGGGAAGAGGGAGTTGGAGTTAAGGGAGGGGAAGGTAGTGATGTTTATTTGAAAATGCTAATAAAAATATATTTTAAAAAAATAAAAGCATAAAAATAAAAGCAATCATGAAACTTCTCCAAAAGTAACACTTAACTTCTGTTATAAAATCGCAGTCACATTTTTTGCAATGCACTCCAGGGTCCGAGGTTGTTTTCAAGCCAAAGTTGCAAAAAGAATGTTCACAACAAAATGTCTATCAACTGTGTTCAAGGGTCACACTGATCTCAAATCCTGGCTTAGCCACTTAACCACAGTGTGTGCTCCGGGGGAAATCGTGTTGTCTCACTGAGGCGTATCTTTCAAAATGAGAAGTCCCCAAAACAGATTCCGTTCCCACTATCTTCTACTCCAAAAAGCCTCGCTCACGGTATTGCCACATGTGTAATAATAACAATGGCCATTAATATACTGGACAGCACAAAGTTTGTCTCCTGGCTTACTGCTGGCAACTTCTTTAAAAGTAACTTCCTTCGATCCCCTCAATGTCATTACTGATGCAAACTAAGGGGAGAGGGCACACATTTTTTGATGCCCATGGCCCAGCAAATCCTAGGGCCGGCCCTCTCCACTAGTGTCTTCGGCCTTCACCGTGGTAAACGATTAAAAGCGGGCCTTCAGGTCGTGACAGTTTAGGCCGCCTTTTTCTCCCTGATAAGAATCATGGGTGAACATTGCTGATTCGCACACTCCCACCCATTCCTAAAGCAGCATTTCAACATGCTGGACAGACTGTGTGAAAACAAATCGTCTTGGCTGGATTCTTGTGTCCCCTTCAACCGGACTGTTTCTATCGACTGAGAACGATAAATGTGAACAGAATGTTTTTCTCCAGTGTAATTCCACGCTCCGGATTGACCTCTGACTTTAGCTGGGTCGTATGGGATTCTCGGATTAAGCATCTCCAGGGACTGAACAAACACATTATAGGAAATGCTGGTATTAAAATTGAGCAATTAAAAATGTGCAGTGTTTATGATAATGCAGCTGGGCAAACGATATGTCAGCCAATTCACAAAATGTAAACTCAGAATAAATTGTGTGCTGCACGATGGAGAATGAGGGACAGAGTATTTTGAGAGTTTAGTGTGCATGTATAGCGAGAACTAGCATCGAAACACAAGTGAATTGAATGAGTGGAAATTGCAGTATGCATTGGTGAGGATTAATATGAATCGACAAAGAGGCAGTAATGGCAACTGAGATGCACTACTGTTATATTTTACTGTTAATATTTCCACCACCTTTTACTAATATTTGAACAGTTCTGGAACTGTTACTTTTGCTGTTAAACCATAGGTTCAGATTCCCTAAGCTTTTGTTGGCACAAGTGAAACAATGAGCAGGAATCTAATCTCCCCACTTGCACCAAAAAAATGTGCACCCCAATCCTGATGTGCACATTCAGGTTCCATTTTTAACTACCTTTGCACTTTTGCACAAAAAGGGGACTTGTGCATCCCGAAACCACAAATGGGATGCGCTTTGAAATGCACAAAAACGAAAGCCCTTCCCCTGCTCCTTCCTATTTGGACTGGTCACAGGAGAAGGCGCAATGCATGAGGGGTTTCTTTTGGAACCTTTCATGCTCTGTCTTTGAAGTGGGAGAGCAGCGGTGTAACCACCTGCTCTTAAATGTCTGTCTTTCAAACACGTATAGAAATGATTTTTTATATTTTGTTGCATTTCACATTAATCTGTGAAATGCGCTGGCAGCAACCTCGTTGTTGCTGATAACCAGTCAAACATTCGTGTCTGGAGGGCACACCTGACACTCGTGTTTGCAAAGGGGCTGGACAGCACATCTTTGCACTACATCACAGGCACTCCTGACATACAGAGTTGACCTTTGACAATAAGGAGATGTGCGCATTTCTGTAATAAGCACAAATGAATAAAGCACATCGCTTTTGCTTTCTAAGTTCATTGTAACTGACTTCACTTTGACACTTTTGATAATAAAATGGTTATTCATGTTTCATTTTTCCCATTCGCACACCTCTTGTTCTCAAACGCTACTACACCTGGATCACATTGGGTAATTAATATCTTCTGCAACAGCTTCTCCTGGAGTCTGTGCAGTAGAGAAGAGGCCAATATGAAAAAAGCATGGAGCTACAATGAAATATTAGGACTTTGTCTGCTCCGACGGGCGTTAGGTGTTTGGAAGACATAGAGGTCGACATACCACCAGCTTTCTTTACACTGGAACTAAGGAGTGTTGAACTCTTGGCCAACTGGACAAAATGGTGTATCCTGGATGACAATGAAAGAACAGTCAAAATGATCACCTCCCCCACACCTTTAGTAGACTTTCTAGATGTTTCATGAGGGAAACCTCTCAAGCTATTAGGTCTCAACTGAAATCTCCTTTGCCAGAAGAAAAGAAATGAAAAAGCAACCCAGGAGGGTCCATAATGTCTCCCTGCTCTTGCCCATCTAAACCCCTTGTCTGTCTAGTCACTTCAGCCCCTTAACACTTGTTATTCTTTGATCCCGCTCCTTTACATGCATCCTTCCCTCACAGTTCCTGCCTCTTAACACTTGTTGTTTCATTATCCCACCCCCTCACATCCATCTCGCCCTCACAGTTCCAGCCCCTTAACACTTGTTATTTCATGATCCCCGCCCCCTCACATCCATCTCACCCTCACAGTTCCAGCCCCTTAACACTTGTTGTTTCATGATCCCGCCCCCTCACATCCATCTCGCCCTCACAGTTCCAGCCCCTTAACACTTGTTTCATGATCCCGCCCCCTCACATCCATCCCGTCCTCACAGTTCCAACCCCTCAACACTTGTTTCATGAACCTGCCTCCTCACATCCATCCCGCCCTCACAGTTCCAGCCCCTTAACACTTGTTGTTTCATGATCCCGCCCCCTCACATCCATCTCGCCCTCACAGTTCCAGCCCCTTAACACTTGTTTCATGATCCCGCCCCCTCACATCCATCCCGTCCTCACAGTTCCAACCCCTCAACACTTGTTTCATGAACCTGCCTCCTCACATTCATCCCTTCCCCACAGTTCCAGGGATGTCATTTGGGGGTTCATGAGGTCTCCCTTGCTACCCCTTATTTTCTTTTTTTTTTCAAATTGAACCACCTTGGCTGTGGTCAGCGCCATGTGACTCTTTGTTTCTGGAGTGGCTGGCTTTCTTGTTCAGGCCTCTTAAAAATAACCACTGGGGGTTCACAAGTGTAACATTTTGAGCAGTGACCTTAAATCAGAAAGAATAGGAATAACAAATAATTTGTCTTTCTGGAATTATATACAATCATTTCTAGACAGACTCATTAAAGGTTAATTTCAGATCCACTTCGGGGCTGAGTCGCTGATTTAGTGTGTTCTTAAGCACCTCAAATTCACAATGCAAACAAAAACATCCAAAAAGCATTTAGAGTAGAATAAGCATCCATTTCGGACTATATATTTGCTTTTGGCAAGTTGCAGTTATAGCATGTTTATTTCTGCCGCTGTCTCTGTTATGATCATCACAAGACATTCCATCTCGGTGTCCACGGTCACTTGACAAAACCTTTGTGCCTAAAAGCTTGAGTACAGTGTAGAAATGTTTCCATAGCACACAAAGTGCCCCTTGATTTCATTGTGCCACAATTAATGCTTTGTTGTAATGTGTCTATTTTTCCTATCTCCGTGGCATGCTGTTCAGGATGTTTGTTTGCATGTATCAGGTAAAGAGTGCCCAGAGTACGGGATCCTGTGTGAGTGTGCGCTGCATCTGCTGCGCAAATCTAAATTCTTTAATACAGAGTTATGAACCCTCCCAATGGTATGTATTTTGCCAATCTCTAAAGCCTGAAATGTAGATCCAAGCAGGCTTGACATGTGGTCAACTTTGCACCAGACCTGCAGATGAACATTGAGATATGTAATTGGCCATTTTAGTCGGTACGATTGGGAGGGGGTGGGGAGAGAGGGAGAGAGAGAGAGAGAGAGAGAGAGAGAGAGAGAGAGAGAGAGAGTGTGTGAGAGAGAGAGAGAGAGAGCGAGAGCGAGAGAGAAAGAGAGAGAGAGAGAGAGAGAGAGAGAGAGAGAGACTTGTGCCCCGCCTGCTGCTTATGGGGGCCCTGTGCAGGCTAGCTAAAGGTAATTTAGTTAAGATTCTGGAGCAGCAGCCGAGCGAGCCCGAAACCTGCTGTAGGAAGCACATGCCAGTTCAACCACCTTGGGAGGGCTGGCCCATATTTATGACAAGAGTCTGTTTTGATGTGCTGCAAGGTTTGCTTGAAAGGTAATTAATTCACCCTATAATTGGCTACAGTGTCTGTGAGTGAAAGACCGTTGTTCCCCAGAGCCCTAGGACCCATGGGCGAGACCTTAAAAGGGGGTGGCCCTAAGGACAAGCAGGCCGGCCTCCAGGACTCACCCGAGAGCTACACCGTGGTGAATTTGTGTTCCAGTGATGAGTCACTGGAATGTTTAGGCTTCCTTATGAAGATTCATCAGGCTGCGAGGAGAAAGGCGTGCTGCAGCCAGCAGCTAAAAGCCTTGCTGGGAAAGAAGACTTTTTCCGAGACCGAAGCGATGCACCTCTAGTCGGCCATATGTGAAAGCTTGGTTTCCACTAGCAGGGCAGGCTAGTAGGTAAGGGGTCTACAGAGCAATATAGCAGCAAAGGTACTGATAGTGTTGTCAGAAGGAGGCGGATGGTATAAGCAAGAGAGGGATAACGAAAGGAAGGGAATATGGGAGTAGCATGAAGGAATCCGATGCTACAGCAGATAGTGAGGCCCAAAGTGACAGAATGATGGGGGAGGGAGGCAGGGGACAGCAGTAAAGGCAAAGGCAGCAGAAGCAGCAAGGGCTGGGAATGGAATTTTGCCACAAAATAGTGTGGCACATGTTGAGAAAGTGCATCTCATACTCGCTTACTAAATGGTAGAATGTATATGCTTTGTGAAAATGTTCAAACCTTTTAAAACGAGTTCCTTATGGGGTACCCTTTGTTTATACGGGAAAGAGGTAGACAGCATGGTGTGGAAGGAGATGGAGGTACTCCAGCTGGGTTTTATTGATATTGATATTTTATTTCTATCGCGCTCATACACAAGTATTGCAGAATGGAGCCATCATCCGACACTGCAAGAAAACATGACGGTGCTTTGCATGCTTTGGGCTAAATGACCTACAGGGAATGGCAATGTGATTCACATACTGTGGAACTGCTTTGGATTACTGATAGCAGTGCTTAACATGTTCAGGGATGTGCGGTTTACCAGCATGGAAATGCTGATGCAGATGCTGTGAATTACAGGCATGGCGATGCATGCTTGGCATTCTTAGGGTTCACTGTAATATGACACAAGGGAAGGACTATGAGGGAGATATGTTCCCTGGTCTATTCCTGACACCACAAGAAGCATCAGTGCACAATGGGAAGGCCCCAGAGCAGTAAGCATCCCCTGGCATAATGTGTAGGTTTAACCTACTTGATTACTCAGACTCATCTTTCCCCCTAATCCTGCCTTAACCCCACTAAACTCATTATGGGATTGTGAAATAGGCAACACCTCTGCAACAAACCTCCTTTTTCACTGACTATTTTGACTCTCATCAACCACAGTTTTTTTTTTTTTTTTTTTTAAATTGTACTTGTTTAATTGATTTACAATTTTTACAAGAAATCGTCTTTCTCATCTTTAAAACTTTACAATCCATTAGTATTAAATGAAAAAGTTCTTCAGTTT
This sequence comes from Ambystoma mexicanum, assembly GCF_040938575.1. NCBI lineage: Eukaryota > Metazoa > Chordata > Amphibia > Caudata > Ambystomatidae > Ambystoma > Ambystoma mexicanum. The sequence continues at coordinate 575,092,412 of NC_090934.1, read as the reverse complement.
ATCTACTTTAAATTCTTTTAACTTTTAACTACACAGGAGTGGGGAAAATGGGCCTGCATAGAAATGTCTGGACTGTAGGGCCCGATATCTCAATATCTTCAGGTTCCTCCTGCGTTATTTCCCAAATCCAGTTTTCGGAAGAAAGCCACCACAGCTATTACCCATTCTACTCTTTCCCAGCTTAACAGTCTTGACCACCAATCTTCCTCAGTGTAAGATTGGTATTTTGAGACTAAATGTCCCAGGTGTTGTCTCTTTGTGTCGACAGTGCTCCACAAGACAGGAGTAAGTGTCGTAAAGTTTCAGGCTGCTCCTCCTTGAGGCAGTATCTACAATCTTTTGTGGCCGATAGTCCTCTTTTTTCCAGAATGTCATTTGTTGGCAGAATGTTGAGCCGGATCCTTAGGAAAATATTTCTGTAGGTTTTGTTCAGAAATTTTTTCAAGTAGTCTAAAAGCTGGATCACTCTTTTTGGATTTGCAGGGACGTCAGCCATTGATTTGTACTTACAAGCTGAGTCGAGCGTATCTATCCAGTCTCATTCCAGGAGTTTTTTTTTTGTTTTGTTCTGATTTATCCAAAGTTCTTCTTCTGAGTTATAGATTCTTTCTAGGATGGCCTTGTTTTTCTCTCCCCAGTTTTTGATGGTGTTGTTTTTGCCTTTTTCTAGTTCTGAGCGAATTATGGTAAACACCACTGCACGAGTTGGGGCTATAATTTTCCTGTATAGCATCAACACGTTGCGCTCAACTGTGCCTTGCAGAGACATCAAACCCAATTCGCGCCGGATGATTGGCATGGGAGTGGAAATTGGTAGATTTAGAATACGGCGCCAAAAGTAGCCTTCCAATCTTAGCCAAATTTTCTGTGGCAATTGAGGTAGTTCTTCCGTTCCATATGTCAGGGCGGGGACTACCTTAGCCTTGTAGAATTTGATGGTAGGAATGATTGAAAAGTGGCCGTATTTCTTGTCTACCATTTTGGCCTGGGATACCAGGTTTCTAATCTTCTCAAATAGGAACATCTGCATTTGTTGCTCCACCGAGCTATTGTTGAAAACAATGCCCAGATACTTGAACTCCTTTACCCTCTTGTTTTTTACTCCTTCCAGATACCATTGAAGGTTTTCTGATTTCTTGGCAGCCTTTTCAAGGATCATTACTTTTGTCTTGTCCTTGTTGATCTCCAGTTTGTTGTCACTTATGTATTTAGATAAGTTGTCTAATTGCCGCTGGAGGCCAATTGGAGTCTGATTGAGTAATATCATGTCATCGGCGTATAAAAGACGCGTCATCTTGACGTCTCCTAATGTTGGTGGAAATGAGCGAATGTGGACATCGGAATATTGGTAATCACCCAGGAATGCATTAAAGAGGGTTGGGGCTAGTGGACAACCCTGCTTGACTCCTCTATGCGTACTAATGCTCTCCGAGAGTAACCCTTTGCCATTTAGCCTGATCTTCATGCTCGTATCAGTATAGAGGGCTTGGATCGGCTCCAATATCGATTTTGGACAGTTCCACCGATTGAGTTTCTGCCATAGACGGTCCCGGTCGACCTGTTCGAATGCTTGGAACAGGTCTATAAAAGCAATGAAAATCTTTGGGCTGCCATCTTTTATCTTTCCCTTTAGAGAGCTTAGTAGAAGTATATTAGCAGATGTACCGGTCTCTTTAACAAATCCTGTTTGGAAAGGGTCCGCACCGGCGGCTGTTTTTACCCAATCTTGGAAGTCGTCTAAACAAAAAGATCCAAATAGCTTCCCTATTACGTCCAAAAGCACTATTGGACGATGAGTTCTTTGGACACTCACAAGAGCCTTTCTTGAATATCGGGACGACTATTGCGCATTTCCATGATGGAGGTACTGATTTTGTCTGCACGCACCTTTTGAAAATCTCCGATATAAGAGGCGCCCATTTTTCTTGATGCTCTTTGAGATCGATGTTTCTGATGCCATCAGGTCCGGGGCTCTAGATCTGTTCAGTTTGGATATCTTTTTTTTTTAATTAGATCTTCTTCGTATGGGATTTTCCATGGATGTTTTAACTCAGATATGTCTTTATTATCGATTTTACTTGGAGTAGAAAAGAGACTCTGGAAATGGGAGATCCAAGTTTCCTCACTGATGTTGTTTTGTAGAGCTTCCTGTTTTGCTGAAGTTGTTTGCCTTATCAGGGACCAAAAATCCTTAGTTTTCCGACCACTAATTGCTCTTAGCATCTCTTCTGCATCTGACTGATAGAGTTTACTTCTGTGGAACGTTATCCAATTCTTTTAGGTGTTTACGATTTTAACTGCCTTATCCACGGAGTCCTTTGCACCGCTCTTCAGTGCTTGTCGTTTCTCACGCCTCATTGTTTTCCTTTTTTCAGCAACAAGTACGTCGAAAACGTGAAGATGTTTGAGTACTTTATTTTTCGAGTGGTCAGGTCTGTATTGATAATACATCAGTAGTGGTTGGTAGTCTACCACCAGACGCATGTTGGTGCACTGATCCGTGTTTATTAATTCTTTATACCGCTTGGTCAGTGATCTAATCGTTGTGTCTGTTATTTTTAGGCTTGTTCCATTTGAACTCTTTTCAACGCCTGTTGTCATTCGCTCTTTTTTTTAAATTACTGATTTCCATGTAATTTTGAGGAGGTTATGGTCGCTCCTAAATGTTTTTACGATTTGAAAAGATGTGATGTGTGGAAGGAATTCTCTTGATGTAAAAATATAATCAATGGTCACACTTTGGACCTCCCTTTCCCAGGATGGTATTTGAACTTGAGTGGAGTCTAACAAATGGAAGTTGTGGATATCTCTAGAGGCCATTAATTTGGACCAGCCAATTCCTCTAGTGTTTGGTATTGTTTTGCTATTTCCTTCCACTATTTCTTGATCTATGTTTTTACAAGTTGCGTTCAGATCTCCACAGATGATTATATAAGTTACTTGGCAAGTTGTGTACGCCTCGTCAATGGTCTTTTCAACGAGTTTCAGGACATTTTCTTTACTTACAACTTTCGGCCACCAATAGACATTGATCACTATAATGGTACTTTTCCCTGGCACCGTCTTTATCGTCAGCTTAGCGTTTACCTTATCAGAGCTGACTTGTTCTTGCCAGGTTATCAGGGTTGCCAGCATCAGGGGATGGCTCACAACGGTTTCTTTTAGTTCCAGACCTGCTCCAGTTCGGATTGCCGTTATCAAACCCGAAGTGGGCCTCCCCTTCACCCCTTTTGCTGCTGGTGATATGGCAATTTCATAGCCATCTAAATACGGTTTTCTCATTAACCATGATTCTTGAAGACATAATATGTCAAACTTCCCCAGGTTTACGTCACTGGGTTTTGTTAAGTGTGAGAATCCTCTTGTATTCCATGAGGCATTGTATTGGTCTAGGTTTAAAGCCTTTGAGAGCCAGGACCAGCTCTCACTATTGTTAACTCGCTGCAGAGTAGATTTGTTAGCTTTCTCGTTCCTTGTTTCGGTTTCCCCAGTTGTTTCTTGTTCAAATGTAATTTTAAATGTAGTTAGTGGGCCATTCGGCTTTCTGCCCACCCCCAGAGGGTCTTTATATTGCTCTTCACTAGCAATTTCCCCGAAGCCACTTTGGTCCACATTATTCTCGACTGGGTTCTTAATCTTCTCCAGGTTATCTTTTTTCAAGTGCCAGTCTTCTTTCTGTTTTCTGTTGGTCTCTCTGGTTTGACTCCTCAGAGATATTCTGCGTATGACATACACGATTCGTTGTGACCTGGTGGTTTCGCCTTTTCTATGATTAGCTTCCTGTTGATCTGGTCAAAGTCCTTATCCAGTTCCATTAGATCATAGCCCAGAGCCAGAAAACTATCTATTGAGTCAACCAGCATTCTTCTTACTATTGAGGATGGAATGTGAAGATAAACTTGATCAAAATGTCCATCCTCACAAAACTCGATGAATCTCAAATCGTCTGTTCGCAGTTGTCTTAGATTTGGCACCCATTGGAATAAGGCCAGTATTGTTTTTCTGTTCATGACGATTTTTTTGTTATTTTTATCAAATATTTTTTCCAATTTAAAGGTCCGATTGCCTTTGTTTAGTTCTCTCGCTGGGCGACGTTCCTCCAGTTGGTGCAATTTCTTCTCTTTGCCAGGGCGATGTTTATCAGATTGTTTATGTCTAGAGCTTCTCTTGTCGACACTTGTCTCTCGCTTATATCGTTCTCATTTTTCTCTTGTGCCACCTCGATCATTTCTTGGATCTGATCTATTTTGATTATGTTTGGTCGCTGTTTTTTCAGGCTGTAGTCTTGAAGTCCTTTCCTGGTTCCTTCCTAGGCTTTCGTGACGGTCCATTTTGTCACTGTGTCCTGGGGACCGATGTTCCATAAGCCTTTGCCTTTTTTCGCCATGGTCAGGGACTCTGGTGACTGAGTATAGTCAGTTGTATCTTCCGGCTCCTTCAGTTGGTTTGATGAAGGTCGGTCTGTCATTGGTAGATTTTGCTGCTGGCCATGGGGGCATTGAGGAAGATTTGATTCAGAGTCTTCTATCGAATATTGACTCATTTCCATCAGATCCACGCTTATTTCAGGAGAGCTTCTCAGCAGTGTCGGTGCTCTTGGTTCTTGAACATTTTTTTGTGTAATCTTTTGTGTACTTACACTTTTTTCTTTGTCATCTTGCATCCTCGAGCCAGTAGTTGGCAATGGTTTTATAGCTTTTTCAGTCACTTTTCGTTTTGGTTTGACCAACTTAGGTATTGCCACGGTGTCGCCACTTTGTTTATGGTCTTCTGGTTTCTTTTTGGAGTTTTCAAAGATTGCAAAATCTCTATTTGCTTCTTCTATAGTTGTTGCTCTCTGACAAGGCATTGCACTCTTATTGTTTGAATTTGCTATTTGTATTGGAGACTCGAACTCTAGAACTACACATCCATTTATTTTATTCGATGGGATTTGTTCAGTCAGATCGATCATTGCTGAATTGGGATCTTTTCCACTTTTTTTTAGGGGGAATCGTGGTTTTAGGTGTGTCTTCTTTATGTGGGGCTAACCCTATGGTTCTTCTGTTTTCAAGTCGGCCAATATTTTTCTTTCCTGTTTGAGCGGTTTGCTGGTGTTGATCTTTGCTCTGTCTGATGTTATGGGATTGGCAGTCTTCTGAACTGGACAGTTCCTCCAGTTCAACTGGTTGTTTAGCGTTCGTTTGGGTACTTTCTTCGTGATCTGTCATGCACCCTTGATGTCTTGTGACTGGTTTGAGTTGTTCCTTGGCAGTAATATATCCGTCCAAATGGATGAGTTTAGTATGCATTAAGGCTATCAACATTGAGTGATCTCTTAATGTATCATTAATTGCCTCATATAGTTTGGAGAAGGGCGCTAAGGCTATAGTCACAGTAGACATTATTGTTAATAGGTCTGGTTTTTTCGTAGGGGTATCTTTATTCATTAGAATCTCTGACGTTCTGGATCTTCTATGATACGGTGTTGCATTAGATACACAGGATTCCTCACTTACATTATGCATACTTAACTCGTTTGCTGCATTTCGCTGAGCTTGGGGAGGTGCATGGTGCCAGTCCTTCTGTCTCCTCTCCTGGGCGCCCCCTTCTTGTTCTTCAGTGGTCCTCCCAGAGGTCCTCTCTTCACTAGTTTGTCTGGGTTTTGAAAAGGAGGTCTGTGTTGCCACTGATTCTTTTTTCAAGTCTTGGAAGTGGGTATCTAGAGGCGATGGAGTACCCATGTTGTTATCGTTTAGGTAGTCCCGATACCTAAAAGGCTCTGCCTCATTTGAATTTGGTTGAATAGAGTCATCTTCAACTTGCGCAGTATCCAAATCTGACAGAAGCGGCCTGTTGCTTTGATCTTTTGTGGCACTAAAATAGTGAACTGATTTTGTTGTTGTTTTCATGAAACTCATTTCATTATCAAGCAGTTTAGTGCCATCCAATACAGGTGATCTTCCAAAGTGCCATTTCCTAATATCCAATGAAAGGAATTTTGTGAAAGGCTGAATCATAGTGCCAGTTGAAGGTGGAACGAGGGTGCTCTCTCTTTCTTTTTCTTTTTCAGTTTCTTGAAGTACATCCCTTGGGTCTTGCACTTCTTCCAAGATTTCTGCGTTGGATATTTCTCCGATATTGGTGTTTCCTGCAGAATCGTGGCCCCCTTTTTTTTTTTGGAAGAAGTATTTTGCCATAGTGTTTGGCAGGGTTTGGTGTGAGGGCATTTTTTTCAGTAGAATTCTAGGCCTCTCAATTATTGTTCTCCTGCCTTTTGGAATTTGTGGTTTGTGTGTTTTTTTCTGGGGGCATTTTGGGGTTGAGGTTGATTTTCTCTTTGATTTCCCATTTTTCAATTTCAGTTGCAAAAAGGTGGATGTGCTTTTTGCTTGAGGGGGCATAGAGAGTCCTTTTTCCATGGGTTATCCACGTTTAATTCCTTAGAATAGTTCACTGGTAGAGGGAGAGCCTCTTCGTCACCAGGTCGAGGTGTAGGGGCCCGCTCCTGCGGTTGTTCTCTTTTGTCCTCCGTCCCCTCCTCGACATCCGACACTTTTCTATGGAACTGCAGCTGACCTTTAGGGTCGTCCATTGATTTATTATTGTGCACTTCCACTCGCACTGCTTTAATTTGTTGTGCGTGCATAGTGGATGAAATTCCTAGCGATTCCGTGTGAGGCTCTGTTGTTACCCAGTCTTTACCATAAGGCAGGGTGTACCCTTTTTCTCGCATTTCATTGTGTAATGCATTTGAGGACGGTCTCTTATGAGTGTCGGTTTGGTCACGCCCACTGGGCCGGCCCACCTCACTCGTGATCCGTTGGTCCAACCCGCTGCTCGGATGTTCAGGCTCCTGTGCGGGGGATGTCGGACACCCGCTAGCTGCACGCAAGGCCGCGGAGAGGATGCTGTCTACCGGGACCCCTTCTGCTAGGCCACCCTCGCGAAGCAGAGTCTTGGTGGTAGGTGAGAACGTTTCCTGAACAAGTGGTACGCTATGTGCAGTTTTAAGCCGACCTGTATCCTCGTGTTCTGTGAGTTCGCTCAGCCGCTCACAGAAAGAGTGGATTCTATGGGCGCTAGGAGACACGATCCAGCTAGTGCAGGTGGAGATTTAGGATAATATCCCTCATCTGGCAATGTGAGGTCCGCCTCCGAATTTTCCATCGTAGAAAAGTCTGTTGAAAGAAGTCTTGTGCTGCATGTTTTTACGCCAGGTTTACTCTTCATGTGCCTAGTTGCCAACAATGCCATAGACTGCTGAAGACTGCAGCAACTCTGCTGCCAAATCCGCGGCCGCTCCGCGGCGGAATGGAGTTTATGTAGAGACAGCCCAGTCAATAAAGATGGTGGAAAGACTTCCACGGCAAAAAACACAGGTAGGCACTCCAAGAAAAGACTGCCAAAGACTGCAGCAACTCTGCTGCCAACTCTGCGGCCGCTCCGCGGCAGAATGGAGTTTATGTAGAGACAGCCCAGAGTCAGCTCAGTCAATAAAGATGGTGGAAAGACTTCCACAGCAAAAAACACAGGTAGGCACTCCAAGAAAAGACTGCTGAAGACTGCAGCAACTCTGCTGCCAACTCTGTGGCTGCTCCGTGGCAGAATGGAGTTTATGTAGAGACAGCCCAGAGTCAGCTCAGTCAATAAAGATGGTGGAAAGACTTCCACGGCAAAAACACAGGTAGGCACTCCAAGAAGACTGCAGCAACTCTGCTGCCAACTCTGCAGTTATCTGCAATGGTCGTCACACAAATTTGAATTCCGCCACACTACTTTGCTACTCTTGCTGCCCTTCACACTGACTCTGCCATTTTGACAATTTGCAGTATGAGGTATAATTATGCTAATTTACAGTATAAAGTCTAATATTGCTATTTTTTTTATTTAGCATTTTTAAAGCACTCACACAGCCCGCGGGCATCGAGGCACTGTTACAGGAATTGTTTTTTTGTTGTTTTTATTAGTTGCGTAATTGTTTTTATTTGTGTTTCTTAGTTGCGTATTGATAACGCGCTTAAATACCCAGAGGTTTCTAAGCGCGGACGCGGGGATCGAACCTGTGTTGCTTCGTGTCGTCTTGCTTCCAAGGCGAACACGTTGCCGCTGAGCTACTTCTGCCAATTTGCACAGTGATATCTAATGCTGCTAATTTGCAATGTGCTATGAGTTGTAGAGTTAGTAATCTTATATTCTAAAATGTCTTTCTTGAAAGTTCACAGAGGGCTTGACAAAATGGTCACCTAAACTCTCTACTTGGATGAAACTTTATAAGCTGGTTTAAAGTGTGACGAATCCTTGGATGTTGTCACTTATCCCCAAGGGGGAGCCCCTTCCCATGTGGCCAGGGAAGTGGGGCTGCCACCCAATAATCCCCCTGGGGTGGTACTCAGTGGGAGGATATCACAGGGAGGGAGGCCCCCCGTGGGAGCAGAGATGACTATCCAGGGAGAACATGCTATACACCACTCCAACCCCCCCACCTACCCCACCTTTGCCTTGTCACCCCATGTGCATGTGCCATGTAGCCAAAACCATAAGTACTAGGATGAGGAAGAATCTGTTCCCTGGAAAGGTTAAGGTCCTATACAAGGCAAAGGGCCTCATTACAAGTTAAACGGTATAAAATCGTAAATACTGGCATGCTGGTGCTACCCTGTCCTTGTGGCACAGCTGCCGGAATCTATGGTTGATTCTGTGTCAGCGTGCACGCGCATTCCGGCATGCCGGAAACGGTAGCACCGGCATGGCGGTAATACCACCAAACTCCCCCAAAAACTCCCACAACGGCTGTCTCTGACTTAAATTCTGGCTCCGCACTCCCAGACCTACTGGCACTGCTGCTACCGGTACCGGTATTACCTTGACCGGAAATAACGTGAACGCTGGAACCTGAAATGTACCGGCGGCCATTAACAAAACACAATCCATTGCAATCCTCAGTGCACAGGAGTCAGAGCCACATCCAAAGCACTGAAAAAGTACCACAGACATGTCCTCAATGCTACCCGCGGCACAGAGGCACAAGCCGCGTTTCAGCGAAGCTGAACTTAAGATGCTGGCGGACACGCCAGTGGGAAACGCAGAAGAAGTCTTCAGCAGTGATCTACGCCAGCAAACACAATTGCGGAAAAAGGTCATCTGGGAGGAGGTGGCCTGGGAGGTGTAAGCGGTCGGGACAACCCCCAGAACAGTCAGGGACTGCTGCAAGAGGTGGGACGATCTACGCCTCGGGGTGCAGAACCTCCTGTCTGCACAGCTTACCCAGGGCACGGCCACATGAGGCGGACCTGCATCACCTATCAAACTCCAGGCCTGGGAGGAAACATGCAGCAGTGTCATGCACTTGGAGGCCAATGAGGGAGTAGGAGCTGTGGAGGTTGGAGTTGAAACATCTGATGGGGCTGGGGAGTACCCGTAAGCCCAATGTCAGATCATGCACCTTGTACCCTGTATGCAATTGAGTCAGCCAACATGTCAAGTATGTCGTACCCAACGCCAGTACACCCCTGCTGGTGACCCACCCCCCTTCAACCTGGTTGCACACATTCACATAGAACCTGCCCGCAACCCACATCCATACACCACTCACACATCACACATGCCCCCTCTATGTCCCTCACAAAATGCACCTGCAGGCACTCAGACACACATCCCCCTGACACAGTACAACTGCTGTTGTCACCGCCGTGCTACAACATGCCCAAAATCACGTCAGTGTCAAGCACCTCCCCCACCAGCAAATGATAAGATGCACACATCAACGATACATGTGGCCCACTCGTCCCATCCCCTATGGCCTGTCCCGCTAAATCATCACCAACGCAGCAACTGCCATAGGCAGCAGCCACATGTGTAACACATCCGTGTCACAACCAGCCACAACACCATGTCATACAGATTGTGTGGCACACCCATAACACCCAAACCGGGAAACACCAGTACCCCAAGCAACAGCCACTGCACACACCATGTCCGCACACCACACATGCACCCACACAGCATCCCCGACACATGCATGTGTGCACCCTGCCATGGCCACCACGATGTCCATGACAACGCACTTACATCGGAAAGTACTAGCACTTATGTCTGTATGATAATCCACACCCATCACTGATGCCCTGCCTTTCTGACCCCCACAGGCCCATCATCTGACAATAAGGCTGAACAGCCCAGCACATCCAGGGCCACCAGGCCACGGCGCCGCTGGACAACCACCACATCCACCCAGGACTCTATTGCATCCAGCAGCAGACGACAGCGGCCAACAACTCCTGCACCACAGCCACCCACAATCCAGGAGGCACCTCTTGCCCAGCCACAACCCTACCAGGTGGCACCTCCTGCCCAGCTACAACCCAAACAGGTGGCACCTCCCGCCCAGCCACAACCCAACCAGGTGGCACCTCCCGCCCAGCCACAACCCAACCAGGAGGCACCAACAACCCCTCCGCAAAGGTGTCCACCTGACAGCATTGGGGACGACAGTGCAGTTGAAAGTGTTTTTAGCGACCACAGCTATGCGGAGGCTGAGGGCTTCAGTCCTGTGGGCTTAACGAGCCCCCAACCCACACAACCACCACCTTTACGCAATGTCAAGGATATTGAGGGGTGCCTGACCAGGATGGAGGCACGACAGGAATCCATGGCCTCAATGGTGCAACAACACCTGCATGAGGCCCAGCTCATGCGGGAGGCACTTCAGGCCACCTCCCGGAGGTCCTCACGGACACCGGGCTGAGCCATAGGAGCCATATATCATATGGCAAGGCGTGTGAGGGAGGGCAACAGTGTCATGTCATCCCTGGTGGAGTCAATATCCGTGTTGGTGCAGGCACTTGTGGACCAGGAAAATACCCATGCCACTGGCTCCCTCTACAACTTTGACCACTGGGAGTTCCCTTCAAAGCAGACCAAGGCGTCGATCTGAGCGGCTGACTCGTCCAGCAGAAGGATGTACGCCTCAGCCTAAAAGGGGAAGAAAATAGGACACAGAATGGGTGTGTGTGAGGAGGGATAGTTGGGGAGGGGGTGTGGAGAGGGATAGTTAGGGAGGGGGTGTGGAGAGGGATAGTTAGGGAGAGGGCCTGGGGAGAGGGTGTGGGGATAGTTGGGGAGGGGGTGTGGGGAAAAATGGGGTGGGGGTCTGGGGAGGGATAGTTGGGGAGGGGGTGTGCGGAGGGATAGTTGGGTGGGATAGTAGAGGGAGTTAAGGCCTTACACCATTGTAGATTATTTTTTCCACAATATATTTGGTGTTGCAAAAGAAAACATGATTGGACATTGATCTTTCAGTGTGAGTGCATTCATTCATGTACAGTGCCCAGTGTCCTCAATGTCCTGTGCCGTGTGTGTAACAGGTGGTCAAAAGTAGTGATTTATAAGTTGCCCACGTGTGGCACGTCCATCCCTGCCATTGCGGCGCTGTGCAACAGCCTCCTCCTCATCAGTGTCCTCCTCAGCCTCTGGTGACAGCATGTCCATGTCGGAGGGGCAGGTGGACGTTGCGCCTGATGCACATGTTGTGCAACATGGCACATGCAAGAACAATCTCACCAACCTTTTCAGAGCTGTACATCAGCGCTCCCCCCGATCTGCTGAGGCAGCGGAACCTGGCCTTCAACAGGCCAAAAGTCTGCTCAATGGTGCAACGAGTACATAAATGGGCACGGTTTTACGCCTGCTCGTGGATGTAGTGGGGTTGCCTGTTGGGGGTCATTAACCATGGCATCAGGGGATACCCAGCATCACCTGCACGGGAACAACAGAAAGTGTACATGTGAATTTCCTGGTCATTTCATGTTGGCACAGGCTGTATAGTGTTCATTTGAGAGGAATAACATGCACAATCAAAATTGAGTTTACATAGCATATGTTCATTTTCGTGTACCAGAAGGGAACTTTGTCAGGATGTGTGCGGGGAGTGTGCTGTGCAGTTACATTCACATGGACCATTCACAGACAACATAACCTCTGACACTTTCCGTACAACTGACACAATCATGGGATGGATATAAATGTCAGTAATTTGTTACAAATTTAATTCAACTATATGTCCATGTACCAGGGTACTTTTAGCATTTAAATGATATGCATTTGTGCATTTGTGGTAGTAAGGGTATGCAGTCTTTAGTACGAATACTGTATATAGACATGCTTTTAAATGGTAACCCATAGGACAAAAACACATATTGATAATATATGTGTGTGCGGTAAAGGGTTAAATCATTTCGAAAAGGGTGGGGAGGGGGACCCCCCCCCTAAAAATCTTATATTAGTGGTAAATAATTAGTTCAGTGATTTTTCATTTCTCAATTCTTGGTCTAAAAGCATTCCATATAACAGTGTTCGTTATGAAGACATGTAACTGTCAAATGTGTACCTATTAAATGTGCGTGCAGCCAAAAAATATATTGGGGTGGTAGCTTCTCGATTCTATGGCTGTGCAGCATGAGTTGTGGGTTTGCTTGACTGTCTTTTTGCTTGTTGATGTCACTATGGTGTGGTGCATTGTGGTACATGTAGTTTTGAGTTTATCGATGTACCAAATAGATGTAGTTATGTATGCACTGTATACATTTCATACATGGAGACACGGCTGTCAATGTCTTGCACTCTGGCCTGCTACTACTGTTTTGCACCTTCAGTTACACCTACACACTTCCACATTTCATGTACTCACAATGCTGAGTAGGGCCATATCCCCTTCAATGTATGAGGTTTATCAGTGTTGCTATTGTGGGTAATAATGTTCCTTCCTCTTATTCCTCATCTACTTTTGCCTTTTAACGCCCTATCCGGCATCTGTGCACTTTCATGGAGGTTTGGTAATTTTTTCAGGAAATTGCAGTAGGAGTAATGATGGATTAATGCATGCAGTGTGCACATCCACTGGTCATGGGTGTCATACTAGCCCATAATTCAACACAGCACATGGCCCTGTAGTTAGACTCACCCATCTGCCAGGTATGATATGCTGTTTACTGCCTCCCCCCCCCAATTTAAACACAGCCCATGGCCTTGTAGTTAGACTCACCCAGCTGCCAGATATGCTATGCTGTTTACTGCTCCCCCCAATTCAACACAGCACATGGCCTTGTAGTTAGACTCACCCAGCTGCCAGGTATGCAATGCTGTTTACTGCCCTCCCCCCCAATTCAACACAACACATGGCTGTGTAGTTGGACTCACCGAGCAGCCATGTACGATGTCCTGCGTGACGTGCCATGTACTGAGGCAGCGTGGAGTTCCGCAGCACCATGGAGTCATGTGTTGAGCCTGGAAATCTTGCACAGCAATGGGTGATGAGGTGGCGGGCATCACATACCATCTGTACATTGAGTGAATGGTACAGCTTCCTGTTGCGGTACAGTACCTCCACAGCATGCCTGGCCACGAGCTCCACATGTATGCAGTCCATTGCACCATTGACATTAGGCATGCCTGCAAGGGCATGGAATGCTATTTTTGTGACATTCACCTCGTCAGCAGTCAGGGGTAAGCTGATGTGGTCCTGTACGTGACACAGGAGTGCATCAAGCAACTGGAAGAGCACACGGGAGAAACAGGGTTGGGAGATCCCATGCAGCTGCCCAACTGTGTGCGGATATGTGCCTGTGACAAGAAAGTGTAGCACAGACACTACCTTCAGCAAGGGGGGGGGGATGGCTGTGTGGATATTAATGAGACTCACCAGGTCATCATGGATCAGGTCCACTATAGTGGTGATGGTGTCCCTATCTAGCCGGTACAGGGTGCCTGTGGGGTACAACCTGCTGCACATTTGGTATTTGCTGGGCCATGATAGCCCTCTTTCTCCTCATGCATCTCTGCTGCATCCTCTGTCTCACTGCCTCTTCAATCAATAGCTCTGCAGGCATGGCCTCCAGCTCCAGTACTGCTACAGCTACTGCTAGCATTGTGGTTTTGGAAGGGGCGTGGGGTGAGGGAGTGGTCCGTTTCTGCTGTGGCATGGTCCATTGGGACCACCTGTGCTGATTTTGAGCACCTGTGGCATATTTCTACACACCAGAATCCACTTAACGCCTGGTCCGCCATGCTGGTGTTTCCAGCATCGTTTTCACAATGTTACTGGCATGTCCATGCCGGTGATTGCGTGTCTGTGCACCTCGGGATGTGCACTTACTTAAGCCATTCCGGTCTCTCAGGCACGGCTGCCGTGTGTCTCAGCAGATACTGACAATGGTGTTGCCGGATGCGGTGGGTCACTTGCAATGTCTGTGTTACCGGCATCGCGACTCGGACTACGCCGGTCTGGAAAAAAGTGCTGGTATGGCAGTGCTGGTTAACAAACTAGAAGCACCAGGAAGAGGAAGAAGATATGGTTTAAGGGTGAGACAGGCGAGACATGTGTGAGAAGCCAAAAGGGTGTCTCACACGCTAGTCCTCAGGGACTTGTCATCCAGGTGGCCAGGACATGGCCATCGCTTTTGGATCCAGTCGCTGGAGGTGAACCAGTGCTTAGGATCACCTGGGTGAGGGGTCTTCGGGGAGTGGGGGTGTGATAGCTGATGGTGAGACGTGGTATTTCCCCATTTTATGTTCATCTACCCCATCCTAATTTTAGGATTTTCCCAAGTCCCAACCCCACCCCTTTTTACACAAACACTGGGCCGAGGAAGAGGGTGACTGAGAATAACCAGACTAACTCTCTCACATCGTACTGGACAGGCAAAGTCAGGCACTTTACACTAAGTGTGTACACCAGATACCAGTTAGCTCTCCTCACACAAATAAAAGGCAACACCTAAAGAAACACTCTGAGCAAAGTGGAACACGAGCACAAGCAGAACTTCTGGGATGAAGGCACACCTACTGGAGCAGAGCAACAGACGAAGAGAGGAGAGCAGCAGGCCGAAAACCCTAAGGCTTCCCTACTGGAGGTAGTTGCCTCCCACAGACTGCGAAAACACGTGGAGAAGGCCAGATCCCACAAGTGAACATTGCATTGTGTTTCAAGGATGCCAGATACACTCCCAGGTGAACGGCAGTGTTGTGGCGGCAAGGTCAAGCCTGTGGTACCAACCTTGACTCATAAATTGGAAATCGCAAAACAAGAAAGATGCACACACACAGCCGGTGAGTTGGCAAGCAACCTGATAGACCGGTGTGTGTTAAAGCGAATGAAGTAGCAACGATATATCACAAGTGAAGGCTGCACGTGTGTGGATGAGACGCAAAGGAAGGCAGACCTGTGAATGAACTTTAAAGTAAAATGCAGCTGTATTATCAGCAATACTAAATAACAGAGTCCGGTGAAAGGAAGTAGCCATTCAAAAGTCTCAGTGAAAGCTACATTGTTTGAAGTGAAGAAGCTGACAAACAACAAGAGTGAAAGTAAAATAGTGACCGTTGAGTCGCAGTGGTCCTGCAGTGGTCTGTAAAGAAAGTCACGTATATCCAAAAGACTTCGACATCCGAAAGGGGTCAGAGCCCGATTGAGGGAGAACCAAAGTGTACTAAGGGGAAGGGGAGTCTCCTTGCAAATTTGTGTTGAACTGTATCGTGAGAGGTCTGAGCCCGGCAGAGGGTGACCTATGAGAACTGTGTGGTGAGAGGTGTGAGCCCGGCAAAGGGGGACCTACGAGAACTGTGTGGTGAAAGGTCTGAGCCCGGCAGAGGGGGATCTTTGTGGACATTTTGGTTGAAAAATTATTTTGTTAAAGAAAGAAACTTAAACGTGGAATGCCAGACGGGCCTCGATCCACGGTTTAGAACTGTGTACTATGTTGGAAACTGAGGCAGAGGGTGTCATCCTGCCTACAAGGATCACCTTACCCCATGAGGCCTAACGTGGGGAGGAGAGCTGGTTCGGCCACATTATCATTTGAACACTGATTTTTGCCTTTTGCATACATTTCTCAGTTTTACACTTTTTGTACAAAAAAATAGGGCAGGTATTAGGTTTTGTTAGCATAGGCCATTTTGATTTGACAGACTCCACTAGGACTGTTATGTTTATCGTTTGAAGGTCAAGACTACCCCCATCTTAGTTGTAGGGCAAAATAGAAGTTTCTCCAGCCCCAACATTTTAAATAAACATGTTACAAATTGTATCCATTGTGTCAGTGTCAATACTTGTGATACCATGCATCCCCTACACATGGTATCCCTTTTCCTTGGCCTTTATGACCTACTGTAAAACAGCTACCCTCAATGTTCCTCATTCAACCTACTACAGTACTGGGGCGAGGAAGAGGCTACTAGGAGTAGGGAACACCAATGGGTCATTTCACCACTCTAGTACTGAGACGAGGAACATGCCTGCAAAGTACTACAAAGGTCAGGCATGTCCCTCTAATGGTAGTCAGGCAGTGCTGATTGAAAGCTCACACCTGCAGCCTGTCAAGTGGTTGCAGGTGTATAAGAAGGGAGGAAAAACACATCTGTATGTAATTCCTCTGCAACATACTTCTCAGTCACGGTGTCCAGTCAACTGGTCGACAACAAACTGGTCGACTGCAATTTGGTCGACACCATTTGGTCGAATGCCAAATGGTCGAATTTTTTTATATATATGTGTTTTGTGGGTTTTCGTGTGGGAAAAAAAGAAAAAAGAAAAAAAGGGGGTTGGGGGGGGGGGGGGTGACCCCCCCAAAAAAACCAAAAAACGGGTAAAAAAAAAAAAAAAAAAATTCGACCATTTGGCATTCGACCAATTGTCCTGTCGACCAAATGTTTTCGACCATTTGACTGGTAACCGACCACTCTATTGCTTTTTAACCTTTTTCACTTCCATTTATATATTTATGAATGAAAGAAAGTGGTCCAGGAGGGACAAGGCTGGAAATGTACTCAGTGGATTGATCAAACCCAGAAGTACCGAGTTGACAGACTTTGTAGACTTTTTTTTCTTATACTGTCTACTTTTATATAAGCAGTACATCAGCGCTTCCTAGTATTAGCTTCCAAGTAGGCAGCCTTAGATAGAAAATCGCTCTATCGTTGTGTCTTCTCTAACAACCTTTAGTTCCCTAAAACCACAGAGTGACTGAGAAGTATTTTGCAGAGAAAATACATACAGATGTGTTTTGCCTCTTTGTGTTAAAATACTGATGAGTTAGGGCAAAACACTGTTCATTAATAGATTGTGCCCTTTAGTACTTTTGTAGGAAGGGAGGAAACCAGCAACACAGAGACCAACAGGGAGGCCTGTGTTGGGGAGACCAGCAGCAAACCCTTTTTGTAAGGAGGCAGTCGTGGTGGGACCTGAAAGCAAGCCAGGACACCGTCAGACGACCACGAAGACCTGTGGAGCACAGAGTGAGTTGAGCCGGCAGAATTCCACAGGTGTGAGAGCCTCCATGGTCAGAAAGGAGCAGCTGCGAGCAAAGGAGACAGAAGCAAACTAGCAGAGGATATCTGACACATTGTGCCAAAGCCAAGAGGCTAACCAGGCGAAGCCAAAAGAGTGTGAACTTTCATATAAAGCCAAGAGGCCAACAAAGAAGAAACTAAGTAAGTGTGAATCTGTACACAGGGGGCAAATACAGAAGAACCTGTGTGGGCTGAAGAGCCTAGGGTTCCTGGTTGGGCAACCAGTAATGGGTGGACCATGTTGTCTGACAACTCTACCTAGAGCAGGGAACCCTCAATTGTGAAAGCCAAAGACATAATGGAATTAAACCAAGAAGGAGTAATTTAAGTGTACTGTTAATTCAATCCAGGAGGAGTGTCAAGTGGATTTGAAGTTGTGTTAAAGGTTGTAAGACTGAAACCAAGTTGACAAGTTGAAGTCTTGGGGAAGGGAACCCTGAGACTTGATGAACTTTAATGGTGTCTTGAGGACGGTGCCCTCAAGACCCTTTTCTTTGTAACTGTATTGCTTTGAACTTGGATAAGGGAACCCCAAGGATTTGTGGTACTGTTTCAACTTGGAAAGGTAATCTTGAGACTTTTGTGGAACTTTCTTGAACTTGGGGAAGGGAAGCTGAAACGGAAGTTAGGAGCTGGAAGAAGCTCAGAACTTTGTTTTGATCACTATTTCTTTTATTGTTGACATCCCTACACATTGTTTAACTTTAGTTATGAGGGCAAGGATAGGTTTTGGACACAGACACACTTTTAAGTTGAACTTTCTGACTCATGTGCTCATCATGAGTTGGGCGGTAACCCTTAAATGTGCCAATAACGCTGTTACTGCTGCATTTAAGGGTCTGCCCAATCTCGAATCTGGCATGTTTATCCCCAGCTCAGAGCTGGGGATAAACACACCAGAAAAATGCCAATTTTTGGTGCAATTACCGCCAGCAGGATTACCGTGCGGTAATTGCACCAAAAGATCCCCATTGGGTCTAATGGACACAATGGGGAATTGGGATTAACAGTTAGTGCCCAACCGGTGATCCAGCGGTAATAGCACCGGAGGGGTGGGCGCTAATGCAAACAAAGTTAGGTGGTATCCCACGCGGGATACTGCCCAACTCGTGATCAGGCCCTCAGACTTTCCTTAGTTTTGTTCAGGTAGGGAAATCCCACCTTAGCATAGGGTAAATTAGGTCTTTAACCATCCTGACATTTGAGTTAATAAACCATTTTATTTATAACTTTGAATCTGTTGTCTGTGCCATGCTTCATGAAGCCTTCACAGACTCTTAGACTAAAATTCTCATGGCGGCTCTGACAAAATGAATTCTTTTAATCACTGCAGCGGGCATTGAGAATGCAATGATTTGAAAACAGTGAAATTTTTACAAGAACAAGGGTTGCGTTACTCACCAATTTGGGGATTTGAATGTCCCTCTCCCTTGGCACATTGGATGCCGAGGCTGCGGCAGTGTTTAAAATAATGTATTTTGTCTAAGACACCATAAGACTTTTAGTCTAAGAGTCACAGATTAAAATACAGCGCATGCTAAGTATTAATTACATGGTAAGACGCACTGGTATTGTACCTCAATAAAAAGCCATTTTGAGTATATCAAATAGACACTACAAAGGGTGTCCTGAGGAAAGCGGTTACAAAAGAGATCATTTTACCACTCAAACTGGTCGACACACATGTAGAGATGGCTTCTTAATCAACTGCCATTAGCTACATTTCACTTGACCTTCGGGGATAAGTAAGCTACACCCTCCAAGGTACCAAGGTAATCAAGTTGGTCTTTAGATTTTAATATTTAGGTCTTTTTAAACTTGTGAACCCAGGCTTGTTAAAGTCCAACAAAACGTCTTCCATCCGAACCCTAACTAAAAACTAGCCCCGCCACTTAGAAAAATAAACAGAAAGGTGTAGACCAGAACACGGCCTCTAGGTTAGGCTTCTGCCTCGCCCATCATTGAAGGTTTCTCAACAGTTCAAATCATTCTTCCATATGCTTTCTCTTGTAACAGGTTCCTTCTCAGGTTTAGGGTCTGGTCTAGGCACTGGCCTACTCTGACTGTTTCAGTTTTCACAATCCTGTCTGCTTTTTTAGCTTGCATATAAAACAAATGTTCTCATTTACTTCCACCTGATTCTCATAGGGTGCTAGTCCCATTTGCTGTCTCCAATTCTCATATCTTTGAGGATTTCCCCAACTGGTATACAGAGGAGATATGGCATTGTCTTTCAGATTTACCAGGGCGCTTGACACTCTGTGTTTCTCAGGCCCCCTTAACTTTGGAGGTTCTTGCAAGTTACAACCAACAACCTTGTATTCCTTCTCTTCTGATCTGCATGGAGCACTTGCTCCATTAAGCTTTTCAGGCTTCCTTAAGCTTGTCGTTTCTTTCAGCTGGCAGTATTCTTTCGTTCCTTCCGCAGCCTCACGCCTGGGCTTTGTTTATCCAGGACTCTCAGACACCCGTGCCCTCATTGTGGCAGGTAAGAAAAAGGACACAGACTCTAGGAGGACATTTTTGGCAAGCGACTAACTAAGGTGCTAGTGCGTCATGAGTAAATGTCCAAAAGAATCAGACTGCTGTCCAAAGCTAACCTAACTGGCCATACCACTATTTAAATCAACTAAAGTCAGGAGAATTACTATCTTGTCCTGGTAGTTGTGTTTATGCAAATATGTTCTCTTCTTTCTAGAGATCTGATCAATATACAATCCTTAAATAGTCTCTTGTTATTTTCTGTATTAGTTCCGTCAACTCCCTTAGGGGATTAATTATCTTGTCCTCCTCTTTGTTAGGGCTCTTTCTTGCTCTTGTCAGGACCCTCCTCTTTTTATTATCGGATTCTGAATGTACTGGTATTGTGTCCTTTTCTGTTTTCTTTTCTCCAAATGCTTAAGGTTCCTCTTTTCCCAAAGTGGTCTTTTTTGTATAAGTTTTATCTTATGGACCTCTCTGGTCTTTAGTTCCCAAGTGTCTCTCTTTATTGAGTTCCACTCTCTGTCTCTTGAATATTGGGTAGCCTTCTCCTTTTCCCAAGGTATCAACACTCCAGTTCTATTTCTTTCACACATGATGCTTCCTGTATTTCTCATTACCACATTAACATAGTTCAACTTGTTTTCCCCACTTTCCTCATTTGTAATGGGATGAGTTGTGTTACTTCTATAACGAGTCCCGTTTGGCTTCCCAGTATTTCCGTTCTCCCTGTTCCCTTCAGTATTGTAGGGAAACGCCTCTGGTGCCCTTTGGTACTCGGGATCTTGTCCTTTCTTCAGTTTGCTTCTTGATTCACTTTTCGTGATGTGCGTTTTGCTTCTCGATACTGCTACGGGTAATCGGTTCGTTCGGTGCTTCTCCTCAGAGGTGGTGTCGGCATTGTTGAGAGGGCAGCCTGCCCACCATGATTGCTTTGTGGTCACGCCACCCCCGAACTCTCTGGTCAAGCGCCTTGACTCCCTTTTTCTTTGACATGCCGGGCTTCTAATGCGTCCTGCTTCAGCTCGAAGACGTCTTGAACTTCGCGGGCTTCACCGTCTGAGTCAGCTCTGCCTCCTTCAGGTGTTCTCCATACTATGGGTTTCCTCTGTCTGTCCCTGCCTTCCTCTCTTTCTCTGCCACCCCTTGGCATCTCCTCTCTCTTCAATGTACTCGGCACAGTCCATTGGAGATTGGGATTTAAAGGGACAGCTTCTCTTTCTCTTTGATAACGAGATACGTTTACTTTATCTTCGGCCCAGTCATGGAACTTGTAATGACTTGGTGTATTAGTTTCATATAGGCCATCATTTGGAGGGCATCAGGGAGTTCCTCACGGGAACGGGTGTCCTTGTTCCCAAAAGGGGAGTCTCTCCCAGTGATGTCACACTTGCCTTGACACCTACGTGGGTGTCGCAGAGTGGGCTCACATTCCAAGCCTCACCGGAGGGGGCCTCCCCCTTGGGGAGAAGGGATAAATTCCCTCAATTCATCATATTGCTCCTCCTACTCTCGCATACACTCCAGACTACCTTTAGCACTCATCCACTGCATGCACCACGCTACGACACAGTGTACAACACCTCTGGCATTAGAATGCAGCTATCCTGCACTACACATTTGGTCTAGCTGCACACATCATATCTCTCCTGCCCTCACACTCTCTACAAACTACCTCTCAGCACCCATCCACATGCCTGCTCGATTTACCTCGTATTGACTAAAACGCAAACACGCATTCTACAATTCTCTGACAAATTTACCATACCTAGACTTCTGCCCCAAAGGGTGTGCAACATACAGGGTGTTGAGACCATACCAATGGCTTTTTTATTTTAATTTTCTTATTCACATTACTAAAATTCCAAATACAAGACAAGGGACATCATATAACAATACAGAGATTCTCCACCCCATCCCTAACCGCCCCCACAGTCCTTCTTCTCAACCCCATGTTATAGAACAATCCCTCACACGTTAAAACACCTCCTGAAATCTACCACAAATGCATCATAAAGTTTGTGCTTCTTTTGACCATAGCAATGGTGAAAGGCGCTATACAAATGCGCATTAGAAGACTAATTGCATATCTCAAGAGGCCTTGGCCAAGCACAACCTGAATTTGTATTGGGACACATCTTTAGTCCCTACTGATAATTGTGTCATTGTTATGGTGCCACCTCAGGCAATTAGGATGACATATCATCGGTCACTGCTAAACTTAAAGCTTCCCGTGCACCTGGGCCAGATGGCATAGCCAATATTGTTATCAAAAACAATACCAATTTTTGGGTACCTCTCTTGCTTGAATTATTTTGAACTATTATTAAAAGTGGTGTGGTTCCAAGGAATTCTCATTCTGGTTTTCAAACACTTGTGTACGAGGGCGATACAAATAAAATATCAATATCAATATCAAAAAGGGGGTGTGTTCCAAGCCTAATAACTATCACATTTTGGCAATGTTAGACTCCAGTGGGAAAATATTTTCAACATTATTATTAAATTGTCTAAATAAATGGATTGAAGCCTCAAATTTGCTCAAATTCCAACAAACGGCTTTAGAAATGGTATCGGCATGGCACACAGAATGTGGATGATACAGTATTTGATTTCAGTCTCCCATCGCCACGGGTAGCAACAACTGTATATATGTTTTGTGGATTATACAGCCACTTTTCACTGTTTCGCACCCCAGTCTTTGGGAGGAACTGGCTCGATGGGGCATACACCCCTGCTTTTTGCATTTTATACGAGAACCATACACTGACACTTCAATGATTATTAGATTATCACAAGAAGGCCATATATCTAAACCCTTTGCTACTAACATCGGGCTAAAGCAAGGATGTGTACTTGCTCCCACACTCTTTAATTTATATATTGCTGACAGGGAAGAGATGCTGCGCTCCTATAATAATTGTCCACCTAAACTCAGCAGTGAGAGCATTGGTTGGCTCTCTTATGCCGATGATGCAGTTTTAATAGATCCGACATCTATAGGCTTGCAGCAGTCAATTGATGCCCTTCATTCATATGCGACTATCAATAAGCTAAAGGTAAATCAGAATAAACCAAAAGTCATGGTTTTTGCCAAAAGAGTGTGTTTCAAAAAGCACTTTCCCTGGCATGGGGTGTGTAAAGTTGGAGGTTGTTAATACCTATATTTATTTAGGATGCCTATTAAGAATCACCCTCCAATTTCCTTCTAAAACAGTTAGGAAGTGGCAAGGTATCAAACACGTTATGCTCGGGAAGAGGGGGCTACTCTGTGGAAGGATTATTGGGAGTTTTATAACAAAAGTGTGATCCCTTGAATATTATATGGTCTGGTGGTGTTGCCCTACTGCCACATACAGTGGTTGAAACTTGTGGAAGAGAAGCTACTGCGTTCTCTTCTGGGTTTTAGTAATATGGTTCCAGGAGAGGCGCTGAGGTTAGAGCTAGGGCTTCGTTCCCTTATCTCATTTTGGAAGATCTCTAGATGGAAGCTATTTGTACAAACATTATGGGCTGAAGGGTAAGAATCCTCTTTGTTAGGCCTATCAAATAAGAATGAGTGTTACAAACCTAGAAACTGGGCCTACAAAGAGCTGATGGACTCTAGAAGCCATAGGAATCATCTTGCCAGTAGGGGAAGAAGGCCATGTATTTCTTCCTGGACTGAAACCCTTATATGGGATTGTTCATAATCAATATCTAATTTGGCTACAAAAAGGAGGTACGCAAAATACGTAATGCAGGGTTTTTCTCGAGGCCTCCCATGCAGCTATCTTACCACAATGTGACGCTCTCCATTGAAGTGATTTATCCTATATTTGCTATGTAAAATGTTGCCAGTATTAGAGTACCATGGCGCATGGATGAGTTTGCTCCTGGAAAGGAGGCTTTGTCGTATTTGTGTTCAGGACATAGAGACCGCAAGACATATTTTGACTAATTGTCCATGTGTAAGGGATCAAGAGTAAGACACAATGGCATGTTTGTTTGTTTGCTATAGACTTTTATTTTTAGAAAATAATACGAAGGGTTGGAGAACATTCTATATATCCCTAAATCTAAGAAGGGTTTCCCTGCCTCAACAAAACCAAGGACCGTCTATGTCAGGATGTTTAAACAAAAGAGCGTCCTCCATCCTGTCTCTGAAAATCCTAATCTGACACTTACATTCTAAACGTAATATGATGTGTATTAGGATACTCTGGTATGCTATACACCTGTAGATTGTTTCAAAGGTTCTCAACATAAGGGTTTAAGGTGCAGAACGTAAGAATAAATCAGTGTCCCATCAAGAAAGGGGGCTTCCTTCCCCTAGAGTCCTTCTGGTGGTTCAAAGTGTCTTTTTCTCAAGTTTTAATAGTATCTCACAACGGCATGAGCCTTCCTTTCAGTTTCCTTCAAGCATACACTTTCTTTACACTGCTCCAGCTGATTCACTTCCCATCCCTGGTGTACTCTGAGGAACCCGAGGGCACGCTCCCATCTACTCCCCTTGGGCTTCCCTCTAAGGTGGCCAGGGAAGGGCCATCGCTCTGGGGGTGGATATGTGAGGGAGGATCACCAGGGTGGAGGGTCCTTGGGGAGTGGAGGAAAGGTGCCTTTAGGTGAGGCATGGTATCTCCCTTTCCCTTATCAGAATACATCCTACCCTCTGTCTCCCTTTATAGGTTATTAACATTCTTCCCCATTGTACACACAAACTGTCCCATATTCATATACCTTTAAGACCAGGATGAAGAAGAATCAACCAGGAGTAATGCACACTACCATCTGTGCACACCACTTTGGTTCTGGGACGAGGAAGAGAACTGTGGAACACTACTATAATGGTCAGGCATGTCCATTGACAAAAGTAATTATGGCCAGGCAAACGACTTGCACCTGTAGCCTATTGAGGGGCTACAGGTGCATATAAGGAGAAATCAGCGACTGAGAGACAGAGATCCAGCTAGAGGGACCGCTGGGAGAAATCCACCTGGGAAGGAGCATTCGGCAACTCGATGTGGAGCAGGCAGAAGAGGGGCCGGTGAAAAGGACACTGACTGCTGCAGGAAAGCAAGAAAGACGTTGAGGCCAGAACAGGCCGCAAGAGTCGAGAACAATGCAGAGCCTGATGCTGCGTGTCTCCCGCTGGAGCACACAGAAGTCTCCCATACACTCGAGAGCTGAAGAGGAAAGCCAAAGAGGAAAGCAAAAGCACCCGGACGAGCGGCCGTACACCGGTGAGTGACAGAGAGCAATTGCTCATGCTGAGGCGCTCCAGGGGCTTGTTGTGGGCAAAGGAAGATATCAATTGTGTGAAAGCATGTAACGAATGGGTCTGGAGACCAAATTAACAATATTGAAAACCGAACAAGCTGCAAACTCTGTTGTTCAAACAAGATGCCTGTTAGTCACGCAACAAATATAGGACTTGATTATCTGTGCAATTTGTGTAAATTGTGTAAATAGTGTGTAATTGTGTAAATAGTGCAAACCCTATAAATCATGTATGATTATGTCTGATACTGTACACTGTATGATAAGAATGTAAGATAAGATGGTAACCCTCACGTTCGCACTGTACCCTGCCTTTGTAACCTTTCATTGATTAAACTGTATTTCAAGCCTGGAACCAATCTGGTAGGATTAAGAGCCTAGATAGCTCTGGGTTCTGTGAGCTATATAAATGTTCAAATAAATAAATAAAGTACTTAATGAGTTATTGAATACCAAACTAAGTAAAAGATATGACAAATATATGAAATACCGCCCGAGTAAAAAGAAAGTGATGTATATTTACGAACATATGTTTGTGCTCTGAAACACATGTATGAGCAGGATACAAATAAAATATCAATCTCAAGATCAATAACAAAGTTAAAACAAGTAGAAATCCTTTATGAACAAGGTGAAAGTGCAAACCAAGTGAAGGCCAGTGATAAGAGCCTGCGAGGCAAGTGAAAAGCAATTGATAAACACTATGGGATAGTGTGAAAGCAAGGTGGTGACAAGGAGAAATGCCACAAAGTGACTTGTGTGAAAGTCACTTGTTGGCAGAGTCAATAGAGTGTCAAAGTGAAATATATGTGCATATGGACTAATGAAACAGATGCAGAAAGGAAACCTGTGTTCGCAAGAAAGTCCAATGAGAATCAATGAACATTATACATTGGATTTGCTAAGAAAGTTCAATTGACTGAATTAGAATGTCTTCTTGGGGGAGGGAACCCCGAGATCTTCGAACTGTGTTGAACTTGGGGAAGGGACCCCTGAGGCCTTTTGGAACTGTATTGAACTTGGGCAAGGGAACCCCGAAGTCTTTTTGTGGAATTATTTTGAACTTGGGGAAGGGGAAGCTGAAGGCAAACCAGGAGCTGGAAGAAGCAAAGAACTTTATTTTTTAACACTGTTTCTTTGGTTGAGGACCTCCCTAGACATTGTATAACTTTAGTTGTCAGGGCAAGTATAGGTTTTGGACACAGATAGATTTTTGAGTTGAACTTTATGACACAAACTATCCTTAGTTTCTTTAGGTAGGGAAATCCCACCTTTGCATAGGGGAAGCTAGGCCTTATTCCATACTGACATTCAACAAATGTTTTTATTTATTTATTCATTGTGCATTTGTAAGGTGCTTATACATCAAGTAAATTGGGTTTCAAAGCGCCCACAGGGCAACAAGAAAGGAACATGGGAATGGAAGGGAAATATAATAACAATGAGGAAAGAGAGAGGCGATCCTACTAGGCATTGTGAGCATTCAGAATGTTTAAGTGCAGAGAGAAAGAAGGTATAAGGAAGGTGGGTAAGAGCTACGAGTACCACAGAGGGAAGTGCTAGAGGGTAAGTTGCAAGCAGCTATTGAGTGCCTGGCAGAGATCACTTGATAAGAATGGTCAGCTGCCAATACAATAAGTGCAAACCTTTGATGTTAGAAAAGTGAATCTGTTGTCTGTTTCTTACTTCATGATGCCTTCACAGCACTCTTATTCCAGGGTATGTATGACTCTCTCTTCAATCCTTACAAGGGATGTCTGTCTTCCCTGTTATTTCCAGAACTTCAAGTTTATTATGCTTTCACACTCCTGGGTTACTCCCTTGCCAGGGTGTCACTTTACTTCTCTTCTCACTCCTGGGCTGTTCCCTTTTCAGAATACCGCTTCACTCCTCACTCTGAGATTACTCTCTTGCCAGGATATTGTTTCACTTCTTACTCCTGATATACAGTCCTGCCAGGATGTTGAATCTCTTCTTACTCATGGTATACTCTCCTGACAGGGTACTGCTTCACTTCCTACTCCTGCAATAATCTCCTGCAAGGCTATTGTTTCACTTCCTACACCTGGTATACTCTCCTGCCAGGATATTGCTTCACTTCCTACTCCAGGTATACTCTTCTGCTAGGATATTTCTTCACTTCTTACTGCTGGTATACTCTCCTGCCAGGATATCACTTTGCTTCTTGTCTCCCCCTACTGGGTTTGGTATACGTCTCACAATTTCTGTCTGCCTGGTGCACGAACAAGGCCAGGGCTTTCTCTTTCTTGAATTACTCTTTCTTTCAATGACGTCACAACAGCTTTTCACAGCTGGGTCACTGACCCCTTGTAAATATATTTCATATTTACTTTATCTCCAAGGGTAGGGTCTTTGACTCCTTTTCTACTCTATTCTTAAGTATCACAGTTCCACTTTTACAGTTGTGGGTTTCCGTCTCACTTTTAACAATGTTCATATACACATCACTCCTTCCATTGGAATATTGGGTCACTGACCTGTTTTCACCAATGCTCTTATGTATATCAATTCTTTTTTCAGTCAGTTCCTCTCGCATACTCTGCGTAACGTGACATTCGCTGCTAGGCACCGTGATGACCCATTCCATCTCTCTGTGCTTACTGGGCGTCTCTGGCGGTCCTTGCATCTTCTCTTTGAATTCTAATTCGGTCCACTGACTAGGCGTCCGTCCTGTCAGCTGGTCCGTTTTTGCTCTGGTCTCTCTCACTCCAGGCAGCTCCTTCTGCTCCCCGTCACCAGGCGGCAGGCTGCTTTCAGTTCAGTTTTTCCTGACACTGTATGATTGAGCCTCCGCGCAACGATTCATGAACTTCTGGTTTCTGGCGTCTTTGTCAGCGTTCACACACATTGCCGACAACGTCAGGCTCTGTCACACTCTCTCCCCATTGCCATCAGCTGTGGCTGTTTTAAACTTCCCAGCATTAGTCAAAAGTTTCCAATGACTAGAATGTGACGTTGGCTTACTGCTTCTAGGCATCTTCATTGCTCCATCTCTCTTCCTCGTCTCAGTACTGAAATGCGGGGGACAAACAAGGCATTTGGCTGAAAAAGCCTGGGGTTTCTTCCTCTACGTTACAATATGTCATACAAGTGGGTTGTAAAGGTGTATGTGTATCATGGGATTTATCACTGCCAGATTATGTTTATCTATGATGTTCCTACCTCTCTGGAGTTTGGCTTCCCCCATGTGATCCTGCCCCAGACAGCCACCCCTAGGATCGGTGTCAGGTAGCTTCTGCCCTTCCCTGGCAACATAAGGGAAGTTTCCCTTACAGAGAGTCAGTGGCGATATTGCTTGATTCGTCACAGTGCTTAAGGGAGCAATACCTGAAGGGATTTGGTAATTTTGTTTCCATCCCGATTAGCATGGTATACAGTGCTTATAACGGAAAAAAAGAACTAATAGCTTTTCCAGCAAAAAATAAATAACAAAATGTCAAATTTTTGGTAAAAGTATATATGGGGGTGAGGTAAGGGATTAAAAGGGGTAGGGGGTTTGGGGGTAATAAAGCTGTGGACATGGGGGCTTGGGGTCCACCCCAATTAAAAAACAGAAAATAATTCAATCTTTTTTCATTCTTTTTCTTTCACTGAAAATGTTTTCATTATTTATGTATGTTATAAAGACATGGAACCGATGTTTGGGAATAGATTTTGGAACATTACCAATTATGGAATTGCATTTCTGTTTAGTTTTTAATGTATATGATGTGTCTGAGTGGGTGGACCCATTCAACTTGTGTGTGTTTTTATAGTGCTTACATGTTGTGTGCTTTTAATAATGTTTGATATTATGTATTACTTTAATTGTGAGGCATTTTTTATAATGTCATACATTTAATGTGATGTTTTATTTTGACTTTGTAATATATGTGAGTGCAAAAGACATTTTGTTAGTCATATGTACTTAAATTACATATCCTTCCTCTTATGTTCTTGGCTTCCCCTTCTTGATTGACAGGAAAGCGACTTAAGAAATCAACATTCCCTTGTTCTTGACCTTTTTCGATGTTCAACAGTAAAACAAAAGGGCTGTAAATCCAAGAACCATCTCATTACTCTGACAGCAATGTCCTTTCGTAAACTCATCCAGGTTAATGGTGAGTGATGAGTGATCTATCTAAACTTTCTATCTGTCAAATAATACTTTAAGTGTGTGACAGCCAACCTTATGGCGAGAGCCTCCAGTTCTACAGTAGCGTAGGATTGTTCTCTGGGAAAAGGTTTTCGGCATGTATATAGCACAGGATGTTCAACTCCATCATGTTTTTGTGAGAGTATGGCGCCTAGGCCCACCGTATATGCATCTGTTTGTAAAAGGAACTCTTTGTTGAAGTCTGGCAGCTTAAGGACAGGTTCATTGCATAGTACATTTTTCAGACCGTCAATAATTGATTTATCTTTTTATCCGAGTGCAGCTTTTGTGGTTGTGCATTCTTGAGTTTGTCTGTCAAGTTGGTGGCTAATGTGGAATAAATGAACCTTCTATAATATCCAGTCAACCCCAGGAAGCCACAAAGATCTTTCTTGGTTTTAGGAAGGGAGGGTTGTATCAGATGATTCCCAACAAAAATCCGAGATATTTCAGGGCGGGTTGTGCAAGGTGACACTTTTGTGGGTTAGCTGTGAGGCCGGATTTTCTCAGGGGCCAAGTAATTTCATACAGGTGATGGGTGTGCTCAGGCCAACTATCACTTTGAATCACAATATCATCCAAATATGGTCTGCAGAAAGCTGATTAGAGCTTTAATAGTGTATCCATTAGTCTCTGAAAAGTGGCTGGGGCCCGATGAAGACCAAAAGGTAACATTCTAAATTGGAACAGGTCTTGAGGTGTTGAGAAAGCTGTCTTTTCTCGGTCAGTTAGATTCAATGGGACCTGCCAATACCTCTTGGTAAGGTCTAGTGTTGATATTTACTCAGCTGAACACCACTTTTCAATCAAATCATCATATCTCGGCATGGGTAACTGTCAAACACTGAGATTGAAATTAGTTTTCTAAAGTCTATACAGAACCTCCATCATTGATCTGGCTTTGCTACTAATACAATAGGGGAGGACCAAGGGCTCTCAGACGGCTTGATTATATCTTCCTTGAACATTTCCTCTACCTCTTGCTCGATTATTTTCATTTGAGCTTCAGAGATTCAATATGGTTTTTAATGAATTGTCTTCCATGCTGAAGTTCTAATAAATGAAAGAAATTAATCACCCTGCCTTGTTGTTCTGAGAATGCCTCAGGAAATTGTCCAGTAGGTCGCTAATGTCGATCTGTTGTGAAGTGGATAGGTCGGAGGAAACTAAGGTATGTCCTCTATCAGAGTCAGTAAGCAGAGCAGCCATAGTGACGGTGGCATTTTGGTTTGGGTCTACCCTCCACACTTTGAGCAAGTTGACATGATAGATTTGTATTTTTGTCATCTATCTGGTTGAGATATGAGATAATTCAAAGAGCCTTTCTTTTCCAAGATTTTATATTGCCCATTCCACTTGAAAATCATTTTGTTTTCTGAGGTGGGCAGAAGGATCAAGACTGACTGTCCAACTGAAAAGATTATATGTTGCCTGTTGTTGTTCTTGTGTTTGTCCTAAGTGTTTCTTTACGATTTCTCGTACTGCTGGCATATGAGCTTTTAATTTTTGCACAGCCTGATAAATGGTTAAAATAGCTTCCTTCCTTTCCTCCCAGGTTTCTTTCAGCAGGTTTAACACGTCCCCCGGTTCCCTCCCATAGAGGAGTTCAAACTGTTTAAACAGGGAATATCCCAGGCAGAGGAGGACTTTCAACCAGAAATGGCCCTGGAAATTATTTCCGGGGTGGCCCCCATTTTGCAATGAGCAGGTGTAGCAAGATAATCCAACCCAAACCTCCAGCACACCACTGACCTAATGAATGGCTCATAAAAGTGCACCTTTTAAGCACATTTTTTCAAACCAGGTATCATACCCCCCCTAACTCCTCACAACATGAAGGCAGATACCAGACATGTCAATTTTAATAGATATGGCACAGTGTTGTGCTTTTGTCGAGCCATGTAGGGGAATACCTTAGACTTACCTGTCCCCAGCCCCACTCGCACAATAAGCTGTTGGACTCAGACATGCAAAAATAAGACACATAACAGCCAATAGCTGTGGAAAGAAAACATCATCACAGTTAATGCTGCCGCAGAAGACACCTTGATCTTAGCCACTACAACACTGCTTAGTCCCAGAGCAGGTAGGCAAAGAGATCACACGCAATAATGGGTGCTGGAGCGGAGCGTCCTCACAATCAGCGAGACTACATCACCCGGGGATCCAAGTTCTGACTGACTCTTTGATATATAAGTCTCTTTTATGGGGCCATATCCCTACCTCTTTCAGTTATGGCTGCCCTCGGCCGAAGAGCAGATCACAAGTGGAAGGGGCAAAGAGTGGAAAAAAACAGCCAGAAGTGGAAAAAACCAGCTTCCTGTCACGCTCACCTGATTCCCACAGAGGCGCAGGTCTGGCTTCGAGTGCTGATGCTTCTTCTATGGTGAAGCGCAGGACTCTGAAGATGGACTCACTGGCTCGCAGGAATATTCCCCTGTGCGTGAAAAGGGAGTATTACCTACTGACGGATTAATGCTCAAGCCTCCCACTCCCTTCCAGCCCTCCACGATACCCTTCCTTGATTCCCCGTGAAGCCTCACCTTAGGGTCTGGAATGATGAGTTCTCCATCCTGCTTCTGATGAAAGGCGCGTTGAAACCCAGTTACTTCACTGGATTGAGGATACCTGGAACTTCTTCCAAAGCTATTTAAACCACGCCCGATCAGCAACTCACGCTTCGCGTTGTTCTGCTCCTCGCTGCTGGACGCTCACCGTGTCAGCTCCTGCATCTGGACTTCAGCCACGCCTGTCAGCATCCTGGGTCACCTGCTAAGAGAGAATTGGAGAGAAAGAAGACCTTACCTGCTAAAGCTGCATCACGGAGACTTCACACCGACTATCCTGAAAGGGAAGACATAATTTTAAAAGCATTTCGCTTCGATCGCTGCAGCGCTGCATTTCACTCACCTTTCCTGGGCACCTCCATCTTCAGCAGCGATCGTCCGGATCCGCAGCCACTTCCCAGAGCCTAGAGTGAAAAAAAAAAGAACACAATGTGAGAGAAGGAAGGGAATAGGAAAAGCTCAGTTTCCTTCTAAGACTTACCTGTTGGGTCATTCCCATTTCATTTCGGGTCCTGCCGCTTCCTGGCATTCCGGACCCCGGCCCCTATGGGGAAAAAAGACAAAGACATTGAATGAGCGAATGCAAAGACATTACCCGAACGCTCATCCAGAACTTACCTGTCATTTACTGGAACTGCACGTTTCACTTCGGGTCGCCGCCATATCTCCGGCATTCCGAACCCCGGCCCCTGAGGGGAAAAAGACATAAACGTTAGCGCTTGCTGCAATAAGACAATGAACAGTATTATTAAGCTTGAACTTTTGAACATGCTACAGAACGCTTACAGCGCCTTACCTGAATAGTCAAGCTTATTCGAACTCCCATCAAACCTCAATCCAGTGAAGTAACTGGGTTTCAACGCGCCCCTGCATCAGAAGCAGGATGGAGAACTCATCATTCCAGACCCTAAGGTGAGACTTCACGGGGAATCAAGGAAGGGTATCGTGGAGGGCTGGAAGGGAGTGGGAGGCTTGAGCATTAATCCGTCAGTAGGTAATACTCCCTTTTCACGCACAGGGGAATATTCCTGCGAGCCAGTGAGTCCCTCTTCAGAGTCCTGCGCTTCACCATCGAAGAAGCATCAGCACTCGAAGCCAGACCTGCGCCTCCGTTGGAATCAGGTGAGCGTGACCGAACGCGAAGCCTACCCACAATTTCCCACACGGGCGCTATGGAGACTTCCGAGACAGATCAGCTGGCCCAGCTTTTGGGGGAATTACGGGCAGAAGTGCACTCAGCCCGCCAGGAGACTAACGCTCTCAAAAGAGAACTGATCCTATCCAAGGAAAGAACAGATGACCTAGCCAAAAGGTTATTGCAGGCCCAGGCAGGGCACACTCCTTTACCTAATTCCGGAGATACTTCCACATCAATGGGTTTGAATAACCCGGTACAAATCAATCTAGCCTTTCTACTATCTTACCTCAGTGGCAGTGCTGCCGATTGGTCTATTCCATTGGTAAATCAGGATGATCCCATTCTCCAGAATTTTCAGGCCAGCATGGAAAGATTGTTCGCTCGACACTCTCAAGGACAGGCCCTTGATAATGAACTGCTATCCTTACGACAAGGTAATCAGGATCTTCTGTCCTACGTTGCCACCTTTAATAGACTGGTTGTGGAAACTGGGTGGCCAGAAAACAAAAGGATCACATTGTTTCATCGAGGCCGGCGCGGAGAGCTTAAGGATGTTCTAGCTCAGATAGTAGATCCACCCCAGGTCTGCGCAGACTACATAGACTTGGTGGTTCAACTTGATCACAGACTTCAAAATAGAAAAGCAGATCGGTTCAGGTACGAAACCCGAGTACCGATCAAAACCCACGCTAACTCCAAGAGTACCGACGTATCCGAACCTATGCAAATCGGCGGTGTTAAAGGTCCATTAACACAGAAGGAACGAGAGAGAAGGCGGCAAATGCAACTTTGCCTGTATTGTGGGACTTCCGGTCACTTTCTTCGAAATTGTCCTGTTAAACCACCCAAGAAGGTGGTTGGAGCCACTGATAACGATTTATTGACACCTGATTCGGGAAACGACCCAGCCCGACAAGCGTAGGGGTCCGCTTGCCGAGCTTGAAAACAAACTCTTTGACCTCGCATTTTGTCATGCCAATGGTGTTCGTGGACCCAAAACAGCCTCAGCTGTTGCATGCTATAAAAGCATACATCGACAGTGGAGCTATTGGAAATTATATAGACCGTGAATTGGCTTCCAGGATTAAGCTCCCTCTCCGCCCGAAAGTAACCCAAGATGTCATTACTACAGTAGATGGAACCGAAATAGCCTCAGGGCCTGTAACGCATTCCACTGTTGAAATGACACTGGTGGGTCAGGATGGACATCGGGAAGCAATCGTGTTTGATGTGATCAAGGCCCCACAATTTCAAATAATTCTTGGAATTCCTTGGTTAGAAACACATAATCCCAGAATTGACTGGCGAGCAAAGAAGATAAGTTTTCCTGATTGTGAACCAACTTGTTACCCAAGAAGTCCAGTTATGGGTCTAGCCTCAGCAACTTCCACCCCTGTACAGCTACCGTCAGAATACCAAGAATTCCAAGACGTTTTTCAGAAGGAACAGGCTAACACGTTACCCCCCCATCGGTCATATGATTGCCAGATCGATCTGGTACCCAATGCTCAACTACCTTGTAGTAGGATTTATGCTCTTACGGAACCTGAGAACCTACATTTGCGTCAGTATTTAGATCAGTACCTAGCCAATGGTTTTATTCGTCCGTCCAAGTCTCCTGTCTCCTCAGCTCTGTTCTTCGTGCCGAAAAAAGAGGGCGACCTTAGAACATGTATAGACTATCGCGCCCTAAATCAAATAACGATTAAGAATTGTTACCCTCTGCCCCTGATCCCTGAGCTTATCGACCAGGTGAAAGATGCTTGTGTGTACACCAAGTTAGATCTCCGAGGAGCTTATCACCTGGTGCGTATAAAAGAAGGCGACGAATGGAAGACTGCATTCCGCACCAAATTTGGGCTCTTCGAATATCAGGTGATGCCCTTCGGTTTGTGCAATGCACCTGCCGCCTTTCAGTACTTTATGAATGATGTTCTTCGGGAACTTATCGACGTCTGTGTCATTGTTTATATTGACGACATCCTGGTGTACTCCTCTTCAGAATCCGATCACAGAAAACATGTTAGGGCAGTTCTTGAGAAATTGCGCCAGCACAGACTATTTGCAAAGCTCGAAAAATGCGTTTTTCATACCACAGAAGTGGAGTTTCTCGGATTCATCCTGACACCTCAAGGAGTCCGAATGGACTCGCGAAAGGTGGACTCCATCCTCAAATGGCCATCTCCTAGCTCGGTGAAGGGAGTTCAGAGCATGCTCGGCTTCGCCAATTTCTATCGAAGATACATCCCGGAATTTTCCCGAACAGTCCAACCCATCACAGCTCTCCTAAAGAAAAACAAACGCTTTGAATGGACTCTTGAGGCCGAACAAGCCTTTCAGGACCTGAAAACCTAATTCACCTCTGCACCTATATTGAAGCACCCGCACCCAGATCTCCCTTACATTGTGGAAACCGACGCATCCAGTTCAGCCATGGGAGCTGTCCTGTCGCAAAGAGACCCAGAAACTAACCAACTACACCCTGTGGCCTTTTGGTCCAGGAAATGTCCTCCTTCTGAAATCAACTACGCAATTACAGACAAAGAGTTACTGGCTATTAAATCTGCTTTCAAGGCTTGGCGTCACTACCTTCTCGGGGCAAGACACACCATCACCGTAATTACGGACCACAGAAATTTACAGTATTTAAAGACTGCCAAGGCTCAATCTTCACGACAACCCCGATGGGCTCTATTGTTTGCGGAATTTGATTTTGTAATTACCTATCGCCCTGGCTGCAAGAATGGTAAAGCGGACGCCTTATCCCGGTTTGGCATGGAAGAGCCCAATTCGAGTTTAGAACCTGTGCCAATCATACCTGAACAAAGAATCTTAGGCCTAACTTCATTGCAAACTATTGAGGACATACAAACGCAAGTAAAACAACTTCTAGACTCTTCAGCCCTACTGGAATGGAGTCAAAAGGGTCCTCATTACACCATTAAGGATGACTTACCCTACTTCCAGGAGCAGTTGTTTCTGCCTAGTAAAGAATTGCAAGAACTTGTTATTGCCCATCATCATGAATCATTAATGGAAGGACACCCTGGTATCGCTAAAACAGAGGAAAAAATCAAACGCCACTTCTGGTGGCCTTCTTGGAGAAAAGACAAAGTCTTTTGTATTGTCTTGCAGAATTTGCGCCCAAAACAAGGGTCAAAAGAAAAGGCCAGTCGGCCTACTTCAACCCTTGGATATTCCACCGGCACCATGGCACACCTTGTCAATGGACTTTATAACTGACCTGCCTCCTTGTGCTGGTTACAACACTATCCTTGTAATTGTGGATCTATTCTCCAAAATGGCCCACTTTATCCCTTTAAAAGGTTTGCCTTCAGCTTCCACCTTGGCCAAGGAGTTTCTGGAGAATATAGTTCGCATACATGGTTTCCCTTCCATATTAGTCTCGGATCGTGGTAGTCAATTTATCTCCCATTTTTGGAAGAAGTGTTGCCAACTAGCACAAATAGATGTGCGGCTATCCACCAGCCACCACCCCCAGACCGACGGACAAACCGAGAGAACCAATCAGACTCTCGAACAATATCTTCGTTGCATGTTACACCAATCCGAGTTAAATTGGAAAGACATCCTTTGGATCGCAGAATATGCATACAACAATTCAGAGCATTCTGGAACCGGACAAACTCCTTTTTATACTTTGTATGGTCACCATCCTCGGACCTCTGATCTAGATCCACCTCTGACCCTGGAAATGCCCGCAGTAAATCATCTGCATTCCACAATAACCCGAGCCTTCAAGGAAGCTGCAACTTATTTACAGCAAGCCAAGAAAAAGTATAAAGAAAACGCTGATTTGCACCAAAGTAAAACTCCTCCTTACCAGGTAGGAGATCAGGTATGGCTAGCAACAAAACATTTACCCCTCAAGAGCCCGCAAACCTTCAATCCCAGATTCATAGGACCTTATCCCATCAAGGCTATAATCAATCCCGTGGCCTTCAAACTGGATTTACCGTCTAACATGCGTATTCATCCAGTTTTTCATGCATCACTTTTGAAGCCAGTACAACCAGGGACCCGACTGTCCAAGCCTCCAGATCCAGTTCAAATTGATGGGGAATTAGAATTCGAAGTTAAAGACATTTTAGACTCCAAGGTGTTAAAGTCCAAACTCTTCTATCTTGTTGACTGGAAGGGATATGGACCTCAGGAGAGGTCGTGGGAGCCTAGTAACATTGTCCACGCACCTCGATTAATACAAAGGTTCCACCGGAGATTTCCGAACAAGCCAAAAGCCCCGGAGGGAACAACCTTGGGAGGGGCCTTGAGGGGGGGTACTCTCTTAGCAGGTGACCTAGGATGCTGACAGGCGTGGCTGAAGTCCAGATGCAGGAGCTGACACAGTGAGCGTCCAGCTTCGAGGAGCAGAACAACGCGAAGCGTGAGTTGCTGATCGGGCGTGGTTTAAATAGCTTTGGAAGAAGTTCCAGGTATCCTTCCACCAATCAGGTATGTATCCTTCCCCGACCACACCCAGGGGAAAGTAGTTCCATTCGAGGCCTCAAGAGGGCCTGGATGTAGCAGCATGGTCTGCATCAGGTAAGTGCACCTTAAAACACTTGAACACATGTCTAGCTTTATGAGCCTGGCGCCTAGGGCGCCAGGACAGGGGTCCAACATGAGCCTGGCACCTAAGGTGCCAGGACTGTGTCCAAAGGGCCCCAGCTTGGGCCCGCTGGCACTTCCCTGGGGGAAATGATGCCTGCCTCTGGGGTTGCTGGGTCGGACCTGGCTCCTTGGAGGTAGGCATCATGACACTTCCCTCTCCTCGCATTCATTCCCAGGACCCCTTATCACAGCACCTGCAGAGCGCTCTGACTCCCTTTTCAGTTCGTCCTTCAACGGACAATACCATATTTATTCTCTACAGTAAGTCCATTCGGCAGCAATATTTATGTGACCTTGCTTTGCCTTAGCTACCGAGTTGCATGTCTACTCTGCTGAGCTCATGAAAAACATAGGCTTTATTACAATGATGGAAGGTGAATGTCCAAGATGGCTGTGCACCGGCGCCATGTTATTTTAGCTTGAATCTTGCATAAGCATTACACAAAGTGAGAACAAATAATTTGCCCATGATCATACATTATTGTTACGAGGTGAAGTCGAGATCTGAGTCTGCATTGTATAGATTTGACCATATATCTTCTCAATTCTATCTAATAAGTATGTCACTGATATCCAGTGTTTCCACATAATGCATTCAGAAAATAAACGGAATGCCTGGACCACCTCCCTCAGTCCTATCCTTAGTCCCTACCCTCTACAGCACAGCATTAGTGCATATCCATGTGACCAAGATTGGTGGCTGGCATCTCTTACAGGACCCTGACCTTAATCTTATCCTCTCAGCCTAGTTGAACCATGTGCATGCTAGAATATTGTTCAGAAATGCCTCAGGGGTCCCAGCTTGAGGCTGAGGCAACTTTTGGTGTGGGCGGGGCAGGTGGTTTCTGGAGAGGCAATGGCATTCTAAATGAATCAATGTTAGTAGCGGCTGGTGAATATTTTCAGTGGAGTGGCATTATCATCTCCCCAAATTAGCACTACAAACCAAGCATAGCAAAAAGTTCAAATGGAACATCCGAGTGCACAATTTTTGGGAAACAAATGTGGTAAATCACATAATCCTTACAATTACTTTTCTCGAGCAACACATGAAAAAATCGATTTGATTGCTGGTCACCCACAGTACCAGAAACATTTTAGGACGTTGCCATGATCCCTCTGTCTACGATTCAATCCAGTATTGGCAATGACAATCCCTTTTACATTGAAGCTGTGCCCACAATACATGCCAGAATTCCCACTATAAATTAATGATAATATTGGTCTTCATGATAATTGTCAGTTTAACAAATGGTCATCATGATGAAGCTCCCTTCCGGTGTGAAACACACAGGCATGCATCACAATTAGGACTAACTAAGACACTGGGTGATGGTGGGGGAGAAAGCATATATTATTTATATCTACCCATTTATAAGTGGTGTGAAGGCATCATGAAGCAAGACACAGACAGATTCAGAATTAAAAATAAAACACTTTATTACTTAAATGTCAGGATGGAGAAAGGCCTAACTTGCCTTATGCTGAGGTGTGATTTTCCTATCCAAATGAAACTAAGGAAAGTCTGACTCAAAGACTTCAACTTAAGAATCTGTCTGTGTTCAAAATCTATACTTGCCCTCACAACTAATTTATACAATGTGTAGGGATGTCAGCAACCAAATGAAACAGTGTCCACCATAAAGTTCTGAACTTCTTCCAGCTCGCAGCTTCCTTTCAGCTCCCTTCCCCAAGTATAAAACAGTTCCAACAAAAGTCCTAAAATGACCTTTCTTAAGTTCAGGATGATACAGTTTTAACCAATACTTGGGGTTCCCTCCCCCAAGTTCCAAGTAACACAGTTCCAACACAAAGGAACCTTGAGACTCCGCCCTCAAATCATTGAATGTTTCAAGTCTCAGGGTTCCCTTCCTCAAGACTTAGTTTCAGTATCACAAAAATAACCTTTGTCTTCTTAGGGTTCTTTGCCACACTTGTGCCCTCTTTTTATGATTGTTTTCTCATGTTAATATCTTCACAGTGTTGGAATAAACTTCACGGGTCAAGGTAATTCTGCTTTCAATTTATTTTTCGGTAATATTTAGTTTTCACACAATTTGGTATTCAATATGCCTCTCCTTGGTTC
This sequence comes from Ambystoma mexicanum, assembly GCF_040938575.1. NCBI lineage: Eukaryota > Metazoa > Chordata > Amphibia > Caudata > Ambystomatidae > Ambystoma > Ambystoma mexicanum. Next base: position 575,052,771 of record NC_090934.1, on the reverse strand, counting down.
AATGTTAAAGTCCCATTCACTTTAGAATTCAGCTTACAATGGTATTCCTTGGATTTAAAGTTTCATTAATTTCAGAATTCAGCATACAGTGGTTTTACTTGAATATAAAGATTTGTTCACTTTCGATTTCAGCATATACTGGTTTCAATTAAATGTAAAGTTCTGTTCACTTCTGAACTCAATATATTACAATTCTGCTTATTTGTCCATTTTTAATTCAGTTCGGTATTCAATAGCCATGGGTTGTACTCGTAACACACTTTCAATTCAAAGGGATGTTTAATATTGCTTTAGTTTGCTTTAACCGAAATGCCCAGCATTCGGGGACTTTCGAATATGTGTTTCCTTAAACATGCAACCACTCTGATACAAAGTATTACTGGTATTTCAATAGTTGACAATGGTTTAAATGAGAGACTTTCGAAATGTATTTCCTTAAACACGCGATCACACCGATATAAAGTATTCCTCGAATAGAAAAGTTAAAACGTTTGCGCACCAGGTTTCTCATTTGCTAGAAACTCACTGGTCACATTCACAGCCTTTTGCTTTTCATGTCAGGGATCCAACTCCTACCCCTCAGGCACTCCTCTGTCGACTTCTTAACACAGGGGAATGAGCATATTGAATACATGGGAAGGAGCAAGCCGCTCACACAGCTCCCTTTGCAACGGTCGGTCGGCTCCACAGAGCCACAGCTCCCACACCACGCTTCCATAAACCGCTTCTCTCTGCAGACCTCAGCGTCTCGGCATGCTTCTCAGATAAGGTCCCCTGCTGCTTGCACTGGACTCCCTTCTGATTTGCCTGTTGCTCTCTTTTCTGCTGGGCTGGTCTCCTTTTATACACCTGCAGCCCCTTGATAGGCTGCAGGTGGGAATTTCCAATTTGCTGTGCCTGACCATAATCAATGGGACATACCTGACCCTCACAGTTCTTAGCAGGCATCTTCCTAGTCCCAGTACCAGAGTGGTAAAAGAGTGTCGTCTTCATTGCTCTTAGTTGCCTCTTCTTCGTCCCAGTACTCTCAAGTGTCATATGTGAAGAAATGAGGGGAACTGGCTTATAACAGCCCATGAAGGTTGGGGAAGGGTTGGGTTGGTTGTCAATAGGGAAAGGGGGATACCATGTCTCACCCAAGGGCACCCCATTCCCAGTCCCCAAGGACCCTCCACCCAGGTCATCCTCCCTCGCTTCTCCGCCCCCAGTGTCGGGAACCAATAGCAAAGGCATTTCCCTGGCCACCTGCGCAGAGGATCCAAGGGTTTTAGGCGTGAGAATACTCTCGGGTTTCTTATAGTGGCCATCACCCTGTTTCTCAATAAATAAGCTGTATCTAATACAATATCAAAATGTCATTTTTTCACATATTAAATTCGTTAAATTAATATCTTTTGTAATTATTGGTTCAAACAATTTATGGACAATTTGTATAGAAAACAAGCCAGGATATTAATATTTGAAAAATAATTATTAATTTATAACCAGGGTTTGTTAATGTGCTAACTGGGACATTTGCATAGTGGCAGCTTTCAAAAGGCAAATATGTTTCTGATTATTTCATAGTTTAAGCAAATGTGTTTCCTGCACGTTGTGCGCTCCATTCCTAGTTTGTCCAATCCAATGCACACCTTTCTTTCCATGTGACTGCCTTTTGAGCGGCCACATGTCATATCCTTGCATTTCCCATAACTGTTGCAGAAATATTTAGTTTGCCCTCTTTTAGAGACTAGAATGGGAGGGTGGGAGGGGAGAGTGGTTAAAGGCTAATCACAATATACCAGCCTAACCATTGGATTGTAGGCAAATCAAAAGGCTTTCTTAAAGTATGTTTGAGTGCACCGATAACATTGCAGTCAGAGTTCAAATTTCTAACTATCCTGACGTGCCAGGGAGCAGGAGTAACAGAGCTCTGAAGTTTCCCATGGTCATGAACGCCTTCCAGTCCGGTATTTACTTGGAATCCTGGGACTTTTAGTTTTCCTACATTTCAAATAAGAAAGAAAAAACTACTAGTCCCAGGATCCAAAGTGGAAAAACCAAGACTGGCTGGCCTTCTCACATATGGTAATTTGAAACTTGAGGGCTCTGGAATCACAATTTTAAAAGTAGTAAGGTCTTGAGATAAAAGACTACAGGTAGGATTCTCCAAACATTTTAAGTTTTAGCAATTAGGTGACGGATTATGCGCTGTTTTTAAACACAACTATTAGCATGGTAAATGGTAGTGTTTGGATTTGTATTCACAAGTTGGCCACCTGTGGCCATTATAGTCTCTATGACCATTCTCACCCACTACTTGCCCCTGCCCATCTAAAACTCCCTCCCCAAATATCTCTTTGAGCTACCTCTGTGCTTTTAAGGGGGGCCTATGTTATTTGTATGCTGTCTTCTGTAAGGTAATGGCATATTTGCAACTATAAACCAGCTCCTGGTAATAAAAATGTCTTAACCAAGTGTGCCTTCAAGCACTTGATTTCGTGCCTGCCCACGAGTAGAGTGGTATCCGCCTAACATTAATTGCGTTAGCACCACCTGGTCCAGGTTGGGCGATAACGGGAAATCCCCGTTCCAATGGATCCAATGGGGCATTTTCGGTGCAATTACTGTGTGCTAATACCACCGAAAACAGGGCGCTCAATGGGATTTTCATCTCCAGCAAAAAGCTGGAGGTAACACAGCCCATTTAGCGGCCAACTCATGATCAGGCCAGCACATAAATGGAGCAGTATTAGCGTTACCGCCGCATTTAAGGGCTACGGCCCAACTCGTGATCAGGCCCTTAGATTCAATATGTGTGTCCTTGCATCTGTTCCTTTCACTGAATATTTGTTAACAAGCATTGGCAAAACCTATAGTTTTGGCTCTTGCAAATGCATTAGATAGGCATTTGGCAGGCACTTGCCTAATATAGCAAGGTGCGAACACCATTTACTGGTTGTTGCCATCTCATGGCCAGATAACTTCATTATGGCAGTGCCTGCAAAATGCCTTTCCAATGCCTACATACAAGACAAAACTATTGTTTTTGGCAATGCTTGTTGCAGGGTGTGGTGACTTGAATGGCGCTGGTTTAAAGCAGTGCTGGGGCCCAAAGCAGACAGCACTGCCTGTACACACGGCTAGTTGGAAGTCATTGCCCCAGATCGGAGGGTGTTTTAAGCTCCAACCACAGATGCTAAGTAATACATTCGCTGGGTATTTACAGCCTTAAAGTCAGCTTTGTTGTCCAGCAAAAGTTAAAAAAGGATCAGCCAAGTGGTATGGGGCCAGGTATGTTAAGGGAGCTGTATATTGAAGCCGGGGGAAGCAGTGAGGTTGTATGCAAGAAGCATGTTCACTCAGCCTTTCCGAAGCAGTGTCAAAAGGGTTATCTGTACGTGTGTTCTGCCAGGCTGACACTATAGTTAGGATGAGACTGCTGCTTCTGCTTAACGCTGTTCATTGCAGGCTATAAAATGAAGTTTGTTCTGACAGTGTTTTCGTGTACAGATGGAATTCTCGAAAACTCTTGCTGTCTAAAAGTAATCGCTCACTACAGGTTTTTAAAAAGTTCAAATCTGCACACCCATGTTACACTCGATTGCATGGTGTGGCGGAGCATTAGAGAAAACCTTCAAAGCATTGTGGTGTTGGGGATGTTTGCAATAAATGAGTACTGCGTAACTACTGTGGGACATTAATATGAGCAGACATGGATTGATGTGTGTATGTCTGCTCATATTTTAATGTATGGCTGATACCAATTAAGAGCAGCAATATTGATTTCATAACATTATGGACATTATGTTTGTACATTTTTAAAAGTGATTTGTACCCGATCATGCTTAATGCTCCTTCCGATCTGGCTCACTCCTCACTCCAGGTCAAGTGCGTACCGAAGCCTTGCTACCAGTGGACGTGCATTGTCTTGCTAACATTCTTGCAAGCAGCTCAGCCCTGAACACAAGAGCTCAGGGCAAGCCTCGTAGAATCGCCCCAAAAAGTGCGATAAAAACTTCAGTACTCCCCTCCCGTCTTCTGAAGCAGACAAAAGAGGCCCAGGTTGCAGAGGCCTACCGTGAAACCTCCCGGTGTCTGGCCAGGCCAAGCCTGAAGCCAGGGAAGCTTTGGGGTTTCCTGACTGCGAACAAAACCCAGGGTATCATCACATCCCAGTTTTTTCCATCGGTTTTGACCAACTTGCGTAGTATTATTTAAAAATGTTTGATTTAAACACGCTACCAAACCGTTGGTTTGTGGATGATGTGCTGAGGTTTTTAAGGTTTAAATATTGAGCATGTCTTTCAGCTTTCTGCATCAAACGTGACATAAAGGTGGTACCCTGGTCTGTAAGGATCTCTTTTGGGAATCCTACTCTTGAGAAGAATGATAAATGCTTCAATATCTGTTGTGTTGTGATATTGCGTTGGGGAAAGGCCTCTGGATAGAAAGTGGCATAATCCATAATCACCTGGATGCAGAGATTTCCTAGCATCAATGTTTCTAATGGGTACACTATGTCCATCACTATCCTTGAGAACGGGACTTCAATAATGGGCAATGGCTGTAACGGGGCAGCTGTTACTGGAGTGGTTGCTGTTTTCTGACATATCTCACAGGTCAGTACAAAATTCTTGATATCAGCAAAGACTCCTGGCCAATAAAACATGGGTGTGATCTGACTTTGAGTCTGGCCAACTCCCTGATGACAGGCTGTCAGATGGGAGTGTGCTAATTCCAGAACAATTCTCCTCTGCCTTTGTGGGAACACAAGTTGTTTACGCCATACTCCGTCTGTAGTTACATCGCCCGATAAAGTAACCCTTTCTTGAAAAAAAAGAAGGGACTGGGCTGACTTCCCCTCTTTTCTTCAGTGGTGACTCTCTATGAGGATGGGGGTCTTTCTTTTGGGCAAAGGCAAGGGCAGTTAAGGGTGTTACCTCTTCTAATTCTTCAGGAGTAGTTTCTACTCTGGGAAGGTCTGCCTCTCTGAAGCCTTTGGTTCCCCATTCTGTTTCTGTTTGGTCTATTACTTCTTGAGGTACTGGGAATCGTGTTTTTCAAGGATCCCTTAGACCACATTCTCCCCTTCATTTATAGTATATGGTTTATTCCCATTATTTTGTAGGGGGACCTTGATATCCCTGCAGAAGTCGGGATCAATGACCCCCGCCATAACATCCAACCCATATCTCCACGCTAAACCGGACTTGGATGCTAGTCTGATATATGTCCCTTGGGGATGTGCTAAGGTCAGTCCTGGGGGGATTCAGGGTCGCTCGCATGGTGGTATGACATTCTCCTCAGTACTATCTAGGTCAGATCCTGTGGACTCAGCTCTAGCTACCGTATGATATGATAAGTCATTTATAATGCGCCTGTGCACAAGTGTTTCTAGGCACAACAAGGAAGAGGAAGAAAAGGGCAACAAAACAACGATTTTACTAGGCCATGTGTCATACAGATCGTGCAGGTGCAGGGGGAAAGGGATAGGGGAAGTGCCAGGGGGAGGGAAAGGGAGAGTGCAATAAGCAAAGCTCAAGTAAGTGCCGCTGGGATGGCTGGTTCTACGTAAGTGCTAGGAGGCAGGGGACTGTAGGGTTGCAAGTACATGCCCTGTTGCGCAGTAGGCCAGGAGGCAGTGCAAGGGGCTACTGGTCGTGAAGGAGCCTGGTCCTCACAGGCAGGCCAGGTAACCAGTTAGTGCAGGAGACAAGAACATCAGCAAGGGAGAGAGAGAGCAAAAGCAGAAGCGAAAAGGAAGGTTTTGAGTTTCTTCCGGAACCTGAAGTGGTCCTGCTCAAGTTTGTGAGAGACAGGGAGGCTGTTTCGGAAGGGAGGCATCAGCCGAGGCGAGAGATCGACCCCCCCCCCCCCAATCTCAGCTGGGAGAAGCACCTGACCCTCAGAGAATTGGAGGTGGATGAGCAGAGGGCTCGAGGAGGAAAGTGTTTAGGAAGAGGCAGTTGGATGTAGTGTGGTCCCAGCCCCAGAAAGCCTTGTGGACAATGCAGAGGGTCTTGCACTTGATCCTTGCAGCCACCGGGAGCAAGTGGAGCGATTTCAGAGCTGGAGAGATACGATCCTTGGGCTTGAGGCCAAGGACAAGTCTTGCAGTCCTGTTCTAGATTAGTTGCAGAGGGCGAAGAGTAGAGGCAGGCAGATTTAGAAAGAGGCTGTTGCAGTAGTCCATCCTAGAGAAAATCAGGGCTGTGGAGACAGTGAGCTTCTGGGGGGGAACTGAGAAAAGGACGAATACCTCTGAGGAGGTGCAGCTGGTAGTGGGACTTCTTAGAGATGTCCGTGATTTGAGGAGAGAAGGAGAGGGAGAAGTCGAAGATGACACCAAGGTTTTTTGCCTCGTCAGGAAGGAGCAGGTAGAGTATCTGAGTGAAAGAGGGAATGCAGGAGCACGGTTCCCAATGCGGAGGATCTCAGTCTTATTGTCATTCAGGCAGCGATTGTTAGAGGCACGCCATTACTGAATCGCGGATAGTGTTAGAAACCTAAAGGCGTCTCCCGGACTACTCTGTGGGGTCTGTCATCCAGGTGGTCAGGACACAGCGATCGCTATTGGATTCAGTTCCTGGGGGTGGACTAGTGAGGGAGGATCACCTGGATGGGGGTCCTCAGGGAGTGGAAGTGGGACAACGACGGGTGAGACGTGATATCCCCTTCTTGCAACACCTTTTCCCCATCCTATCACATAGGACATTCAGAAACACTGCCCCCCCCCTTTTCCACACAAACACTTTTGCACACTGCGAAAGACAATGGATTTACACCAGAGCCGTTTACCTGACATGCCCCAATAGTAGGATCAGGCAGAGTCAAGCAATTGACCAGAATCACACCCACCTGGAGGCCCTTTCCCTTCGCCACTGGGATAAAAGGTGGAGCATGACAGCACAATACGAGCAAGGCAGACCGCACGATGAGAGAGCCAACTCAGCACAGCAGTTCAAGTGGAGGAGAAAGACGGCGCGAAACAAGAGGGTGACAACGAGAGAAGCGACCCTGCCCTTTCCAGGTCCGGCCGTGAAACCTCTGCAGAAAGAAATGTAAGACTGCAAACAATTGCCAAAGTGTGTTGCAGCAGATGTCAACGGTGCACGACGTGTGCCTACACTGATGAGCAGGACCGAGGGAGATGCCTGCTACCATGGTACCGGAATTCACTCCTGATACGAAGAAAGCCAAGCGGTTCATCACAGCCGGTAAGACGAGGGCAGAGCCCACAAAGAAACCAAACTGTGGTTAATGAAAGTTGCAAAGTGGCACATTGAGGAAAGTTCAAAGAAACTATAAACTGTTTAGGGAAAACCAGCTTCAGAGGGGTCTGGCACCATGTGGGTGCTCACTCGAGAGACTCTGGTCGATCCCATGTTTGAAGGAAACTACTGATACCAGAAGGCCGTAAGAGAGCCACCAGTAAAGGTCAAAGTAATCATACAGGGGTCTAGCAAAATCCCTGTATAGTAAAAAATCTTCGGACGAAAAACCATTAGGGAGGGCCAAAGTCTAAACAGTGTGTTGACAAAAGTGAAACCGGCAGAGGCATGTCCATGGAGAACTGTTTAAAAAGACATTAAGATTTGTGAACGCCATGGAGAAAAATATCTTTGCAAAAGCCAGCAGGAACCCGACGAAGGAAGGCCAATATTCAAGAAGGGTCTGAGCCCGGCAGAGGGAGATCCATGGGGTAGAAAACCATTACCCCATCGACACATGAAGGCAAGAATAAGAGATCTTTAGAATACAAGCCAGAGTCAACCCGATGGGAGGGAGGCTGATATTCCAGAGGGGTTTGTGCCCGGAAGAGGGGGACCCAGTGGTGAAGAATAGTCACCCCAAGTGCAATTCAAAAGAACTTTTTGTTTGTTGTTTGAACCTATCAGATCCTCGGAAGCAGGAGAGACAACCTCCAAAGATCCTGATATTGATAAGAACGGTTTGAGGGGTCTGCGCCCGGAAGAGGGGGACCCAGGAGTGAAGCCATCACCCAATGTACATTTGGAGCAGAACTTCTTTTGTTTATTTGTTTGCATCAGGTCCTTGAAGGCAAGAGACTTTTAGGAGACGGGAGACTTGACCATCAACGGTCCTGATAGCTGAGAACGGAACTGTTGTCTCATGCTGGGAAAACTGTGTGCTGTGCTCAGAAGTCCCACCTTGTCCCGTGCTCAAAACATGGGGAAGGGAGACCCCAGCTACACATCCTAACTTATCATTTGTGAACACTTCTTTCTTTCTTGTGAACCTTATCCCACACTCTTCTTTTTGTATTTAGCATAAGGACTGGCAATAGGTTTTTTTGTACAGGCCCTTTTAATTTGACAAGACGCCACCAGGACTGCCTTATTTTTCATTAGATGGTCGTAGCTTGCTCCCATCTTAGCTTTAGGTTTAGATCAGGTGTTTTTCCAAACTGCATATTCAGTTTAATAAATACCCTTGAACTGTGATCACTTATGTCTGTCTTTACTGTTGCCACCACAAGTTCCTTACATATGTTGTCAGGCGTTGGATGTGATTCAACTGATCAACAATTTAAACGTATGCTTATAATTGTGGTATCACCACTTGGGGAAAATAAGATAGTTGATCTCCTTGATTCTGACCACGTATCCACATTGAAAGAGGTGCTGTTTTTTCAATTGCGTATCCCACCTGGTCAACAGGATCTGTTCTTTAAGACCCAAGTGTTGGTAGATACCCTTCCTCTTTCTTATGACCACATACAACTGTGGGACTGGATAATTCTAAAAGTTCAACCAGTTTTTTTCCTTCATCCGACCTAGTGCCCTGACTCCACCTCTGTCCGAACCCTTTCTTTTTGGTACCCAATCATTATCCATTGTGGGCCATCAAGTTTAGGGATAAATACACCGGAGCCCATTACTTCGACAGACTCAGAAGAGTCAGACGATTTTGAGACCTTATCCGACGGAATTGAAAGTTGTTTTCTTTCTGATTCAGAACCATCTACAGAAGCAACCCTTATACCACCGGACGAAATTACCGACTTAGCCAATGTTATCGCCCAGCTAGCAGGCCGAGAATGGACCTCAAGAACATTTAGCTAAGCTAATTGAACTGGAAGCAAGGCGCTTACTACCACATGGAGTGCTCCAACCCTATCTTGAAGGTGAAGATTTAGGAAATATTTTTCCTAAATTTCGAACGCCTAGCTGAACCACTAGGATGGGAAGAGAACCTTAAAAGATGTTATTTAGCCCCTCTCCTGATACGCAAATTACAAAACTCCTATCAACTACTTAATCTTGCCCAAGGAGCCACCTTTCAATCCATCAAAGAAGGGCTGCTTAAAAGAGTGAGGCAAACCTGCAATTTATATCGGCAGAAATTGAGGGCAATTAGATTGAACCCAAGGGAAACCCCCTTAGAAATGGGTGAACGTGTCAAAAACAAAGTGGCCCTCTGGATTAGTGACAAATCATTGGAGTATCTGACAGAAATTATCACTTTTAGAACAATTCACTAACTCCTTAGCCCCCTTTTTTGCAGACGGCCGTTCTGCAACTAAATTGACCTACCATAGCCATAGCTATAGAAACACCACAAAACCATGCAGATGCAGCTAAACATTTCCACTCGGTCCATCGTTGGGAGGAACAGAAGGATCATAAGCCTATCCATCAACCTCGAACTCAGCCAGAGGCGTTGCTAGGGGGGGCTAAGGGGGCTACTGGCCCCAGGTCTTTTGGTTGTAGCCCCTATTAGAAGCAATAGGGCTACAACCAAAAGACTAGCTAGCCCCGAGTCCCGAAAGTCCTGATATTAGCACAGCCCTGGATCTTTTCCAGTTCTAGAAACACCCCTGAACTCAGGGAATAGATAAACCAGGGGGGTCGTTCCAAAGTAAGGAAGGCTTGATACGAGAGAGAGAGAGAGAGAGAGAGAGAGAGAGAGAGAGAGAGAGAGAGAGCGCGATCAGGAATGACAGACTTGAAAACCAAAGATGAATCTGTAGAGAAACAGGCAAAGTGGTCAAAAGTGGTGTTGGCAGTGTCAGGTTCCTGTGTTATGTTGTGCTGCAGTCTTCTTGCTGCTGTCTCTTTAAGCAGCCCACCCAGCCTTCCCAGCATCCCAACTGCTCATAAGGACTTCCCCCCCAAGCGAAGCAGTGAAAAGTGGTGTTGGAGGTGGCTTTATTTTATTTTATCTTATCCTGTCGAATTATCTTTCATCTGGACAATGGACACATACTGGCCATTACAAGCCATAGGACTGTAAAGAAAATCGTCGAAGCAGCATTACTGCAATCATTGCTCTATTTATTTAGCGGTTAGAATGGTGCCGTGTTTGCTTATTACCCTTTCCATAAGTCACAGGTGGGAGACTAAAAGACTCATTGAACCAGCTTTGGGTCTCAACTTCACTCTGACTGCGTCCTTTTAAGGCAACCCATTACCTGTATTTGGAGTTTGTAGTTAGTCATCTTCCAGTCAGGCACAGAAACTGTGGGCCTATACCTTTGATCTTTGGCACTAAAGGAAGTATTTATCTGGATACATAGTTTAACTAGGGGTGGCCGAAAAGTGGGTGTAGAATACATAGGGTTTTACGCACAGACCTCGTATTGCAGAGACTGCGGGCAAAGGCCTTTTATCTGCATGAGGGTTACCACACAAGAAAGGTGGTTGTGAGCAACCCCTATCGTTTGGTATCTGAATGAAGGAAAACCTGAACAACTATTATTTGTACCCGGTAACTGGTAATTGAACGAGAACGTTTAGCAGGTTAAAGTTTTGGGACTTACTTACTTAGGTGAGACTGCGGGCTAGGCCTTTGATCTGCGCAAGGAACACAGAGAGTAATTAGTGATCATGTTATGACAGGGGCTGAGAAGCCAATCAAATGTGGATGGTGTGGAAGGACCAGCAACCTCATGCTTAAAAATGGACTCTAGCGGATTGAAAATCTTTGCTAGGTCAAAGGAGGGGGCGTCTCAGCGGCAGGAAGACCTGGAAGATCATCAGGTTGAACAACTAGCTGAATCACTGAGAGTTAACCTCGGGGAAACCAGGCTGCGATGTTACCAATAAAAGTAAATAATTGCTGAGACTAGGCCTCCCCTATTCAACTTACAATCAGGGAAACAGTGTAAACAAGATTGTGAGCTTTTGAGGGTGGGCAAGCGGAGAACTATGTCGGGGATGCAGGAAGTGGAATGGAAAAAGGCCCCTGTTCTCCAGCTGTGCACAGGGGTTCGGCATTGATTACAGCATTTTTCCCCAGGAATTGTAGCGGTGCTAGCACAGGTGGTAAAGATCTGGGGCGGACATCATCAGTAATCACCCCGCTTCGACCTGGGCTGTTGGTGGGGCAAGATAGGACTGAGAAAGAAAATGAAGAAGGGCTATCCCACTTGCAGAATATGGAGAGAGTGCAGACCCTCATCATGAATGACCTAAGTCTAATTGAACACGTAGATTCAATACTGTGCAAAAAAAAGCAGCAGACGCCCCAAGATATCAATGCAAAGAAGGATGTTATGCAAGGGGTGGAGGATGTGGCCCAGATTCATGGGGGGGTCAAGGATCATCTGGGCACTCCTTTAGGATATGTAACAGGAGTTGACTATGGTGCAAGTGGGTGTATTGACGCTGCCTGCTCGACAAAGAAAGTTACAATCAAGAACGCACCTGTGGAAAGTACATACAGAGTCGTAAACTCCACACCGGGAACATTGTATCTGAACAATCCGGTGACACCTCTTTTCTGGGCTCTCTGACTGATCTGACTAAAATCACTGATAAGGAGGCGTCGACGGCTCAGGAGGAGATAGCCCGAACATTCCGTCACCCCAAGCACGATTACACCTGGATGAGTCAGACGGATCAGAATTACATCATACACTAAGAGAAGTGGATGAAAGAATTTGTCTGACTCACCCGACAGTTTCAGCCTTGAATGTAGTCAGTTCTTTTGTGAAACTGTACGATAAAATTTTGTTATAGGTAAAAGCTCATACTATGATGTTATCTGACATCAATTTTAGAGTGGAAGAACTGGGGGGGGGGGGGGTTGTACAAGCTGAGAGTGTCAAAGTTGGTCAGAGATTGGCACATGATGTTATGAGGGGTGGGGGCTTATGGGGACAAGAGAATGTCTCTAACAAAGTGTCTTGATCATAGAGGACGAGTCCATTGCACACTCAGCAGTACAAGGGGCAGGAATGACTATTCCAATCTCAAATGTGGATTTGATTGTCTTAGAAGAATTAGGGGAGGGTAAGGACATTGGGCAAGAATTGGATGGTGAAATGGGGAGTGTAGAGGGGTTGAAGATAACAGATAATCCGGTTAAAAACAATAAGCAAAGCAAAATAAAAAATAAGAGCTCAGAGAAAAAGAAATACGTCATCCAGAGCTTTTATGAGGAATCTGTATATGGCAGATGTGTGGGGGAAAGTGAAACATTTGCAAAAGGTCTCCTGTGGAGAAGAACCATTGAAGTTGGCTACAATTGTTGAGGGAGAGAGTGTAACAGAGACCAGAAGTGGCTTGCAGAGTCAGAATAGTGGTCAGCAAACGGAGAAGATGTTTGGGAGACTGTCGGGTGAAGGGGCTCAGAAGGTTGTGAGTTTGACTGGAAAAGAGGACTGCATGGAAAAGGTTCCGTTAATTGGAGCACAAATGATGAATGAGGCATCTGGAGGAGGGGTATATGCTGGAAAGACGGACTGTAACAGGGTAAAAGGGAATGATGAAAAAAAGGACTACTGCCCCACAGCTAAAGGGAAACGTGGAAACTGTTGATGCAACCACACAGCTTGACCAGGGGGGGTCTGGAGGTGGGTACACTTCCATTTGATAAACAGGAGCAACTGCCTTTGCCCCATATGATGACTGGTGTATAGATAAATGTGTTAAGGAAGTTCGGTCTGGTGGACAGTGGATTCCTGACAATTGAAACTCAGACAAACAGATTGCCGGTATGCACAGGGAGGAACAGGACAGAGAATGGGGAAGGGATGCAAGAGTTGGTCTGTGATCTACAATGTGGGAAGAGAGACAGTGAGAAAGTGTGGGTTGCAGTGGGAAGTTGAGAAGGTAGTCAAAGACCTTGGTGGGGTGGGAGTCCGCACAGGGGGATCGAGACTGTTGGGTCGGGAAAGACACCTGGTTTGGAAAATTATATGTGCCAAAAAACCACGAGGTAGATAGCAAGGGCAGGAATTTAAGGTTGAATAGGCAACAACAGTTGAGGGCGCAGGGTTGAAGAGGCCCCAGAGGGTTCTCGCCAGAGGAAGGGGGGGAGGGAGCAGAGGTCTTGGAATGGAAGGATGGATATCCCCAGAAGGGGGGGGGGAGTGATACAAAAACTGAGACAAAGTATGGAGGCGGGAAGACATATAAGGCAGAATTGAAGAGTCAAGGGGGAGCCAATCTGAATATTTGCCTTAACAGAACCAATATTCTAACATTATTTGCGAAAATCCCTGCGCTAAGTCTATTGTCCTCCGACATTGATCGAGTAGAGTTCCCTAATAGGGAAGTGATGGACTGCTGTAATCTTTATTTTGGATCCCGATTGGTGTTGACACAGTTTTAGCAGAAAGTGTGAAACTTAAAACTATGGGATTTGATATAACACAGACGGAAGACACAAGAGTGACAGGGAAGCTATTGGGGGAAATAAACAACCTAAAAATGACCCTTGATCATCTTGGGCGACACTCCAATTGGGTGGTAAGTGATAATGATATGAAGGAAATGAAGAGAGGGGTGTGGGAGGGGATCACCTCCTCTCTATGGACAAAGAATTTGGCATAATGAACACTGATGTGCAAGATTTTAAAAGAAACCCTAGGGACAAGGCACTTCTTAAGAGTAACATAGAGCAAAAAACACTGAAGCTTACATCTTGGGTCACGGGCAGTTGCAAACGAATGTGGAGCTGGTTGAAATATTCAGAGAGGCGGATCTAATTCTCCTACAAGAAACCTGGTTAAGGGGGGGGTTCCCTCATTGGACGGTTATGAGGTAATTTTCCAGCCGGCCAAGTCTAGTAGTGGAGGGTGGCCATCAGGAGGATTGCTTGTTGCAGTCCGATCCTCACTGGCCTTGACAAGGGGGAATACACTGAAACTACCATTTGGGGCATTGGGCGTTGCTTTGCATAGTGAAGAAATAAAATGCAACTTACTGGTGATAAACATTTACTGGCACTGTGGGATAGCCAACTTGGAGGAATTCTTGACCCAAATCTCAAATTGCATCATGCAGCGGCAGGAGAGTAAGGAGGGTGGCAATGTTATAGTTGCAGGGGATATGAACGCAAGTTGCCTAGCAGTACTAAATGATTGGACCAAGGAGGAGAGTAATGACCCTAAGCGAATTGCGGGAAGAAAATGGTTGGTGATGTTGAAAGTGGTAGGTCTGGTAGTGTTCAATGACTCGTTTGATGTTGGAAAAAAAGGAATGTACACATGGCATAGGGGTCCTAAACTCTACAATCGATTACATCTGCAAAGACCTTGATTTTCTTGAGAAATGCAGGGTATTTAAAATCATTGAGAGTAGATTTAGTGACCACTGCATATCAAGGGCAGAATTTGCTGTAAGAAGGGCAGCTATAAGAACAGGGGGTCCAGTGGATCTAATCTCAAATGCCAAGGGGAATTGACTAGGAGTTATAAAGAAATGTACAGGTCTTAATTTCTTGGGGACCCTATATGGACAATCGAATTTGCAGTGGAAAATGAAAGCTTTCTGTACAGAGGCCTTTGATGAACCCCTGAATAAATTCCAACAAGGGGTACCACATAATGGGGGAAGGGTACTAGCCAATCTAAGAGTACCCCCAAACATGTCTCTGAAGAGGATTTGGCAGAGGCAAAAAGGAGGATGAGAAAGGACTTGAGATCAGCTAGAAGGGGGCACATCCAGGGTGATGTATACTCTAAAACCGTCAAGAGAATAAAACAAACATACAGAAACTACTGTAAGAGTAGGAGAGTGATTATGCTGCAGAGGGATGCAGAATCTATGCTAGGTGTTTTGGTCAAGAAAGATGCTAGAGCATTCTGCGAGTTGGTAAACTCAGGAAACATGGGGCACTCTCTAAAACTTAATGCCGTTTCAGAACAGAAATGGGTGCCCTTGTTTGAAGAACTATATGGGAATGGGGAGGAGGTATTAGTCAGGAAGCAGATGTTGAAGCATGGGTTGATGAGAGATCATTGCCAATGGAGTTGGAGGAGATCATGGCCTTGATAAGGGCATGTAGTAACTCTCATGCAGCAGGTCCAAATGGCCTGTCTAATGCCCTTTTCAAGTCTGAACTGGAAATCTGGGGGTCGATTAGATTTAGTGGCATTGTGAGTTCAGTGGTGTTCCCTTCATCATGGGAACTGGCCAACGTTCTGCCCATCTATAAGCGGGTAATAATAAGTGATCCCAAGAATTACAGCCAATCTCACTGACTGATGCTAATTGCAAATTGTTTTCATCTGTTCTCTTGTGTCACTTAAACAAATGGGTTAGGGACTCTAAAAGGCTGTCAATTCTCCAAACAGGCTTAAGAAAGGGCCACTCAACATCGCTGAATGCAGTAGTGTTATGAATTTTCCAGCAGGCTGCTTGGGCATCGATCAATCTTTGTAGGCTCCATAGACCTGTCAAACGCATTTCATATGGTTGATCGAAAGATTCTATGGCATAAGCTGCATGAATGGGGGCTTCCCGAAGACTTATTGAAGATTTTGATGAAACTGCACTGTAATTCAGCAATCAAAATAAGATTAAATAAAGAAGGTGATTTATCCAGATGTATTGAAGTAAAAGGGGGGTACGACAGGGATACATTTTAGCCCCCTGCATCTTTAATCTGTACGTATGTGACACTTGGGAATATCTGGATAAGTGTGGTTTTGTGTCCCCAAAAAAAATGGGTAATCTGAGTGTACCTGGGTTATCCTATGTGGATGACTTTCTGCTATTCGATGCCACAAAGAAGGGTTTGGAACGGCTTTTGAAGGGTTTTTCGAGGTATGCTTCCAAAAATGGGCTAAAGATCAAGCCCGCAAAGACTAAGATTCTCCACTCCTCAAGAGGAAAAAAAGGGGAAAATATGTCATGGTCCTTAGAGGAGTGCAGCATTGGATGTTCAGATCATTTTACTTATTTGGGCTTGGAAATATTTGGTTGTCCATCTAGCGGAAAAATATGGACAGGGCTGAAAGTAAAGGTGGCAGCACTGGCAATACAACTAACAAAGCTAGATGGCAGATTTGGTAGGTTCTCGATCAAGCCCGCTGTCCAGTTTTATGAGGGGAAAATGGTCCCTAAATTGCTATACAGTGGGGAAGGGTTTGGGGCCACCCTTGTTGAAGGCTTGGAGTCCCTGGAAACATTGATTTGGAGGCGGCGCTTGAAATTGCCCAATGCAATCCCGATGCCACCAATTCAGTTTGAACTTGGGTTTATAGCACTGAAGGCACGAGTGTGCTGGAAAGAATTGTCACTACTAGCAAAAATCATAGACCCTATGGAAGACATGCTTTATGAACAACTAAAAAAACATCTTGTAATAATGAGGTCATTGGGTAAGAAGGAGGATGTGCTATGTGTATTGGAAAAGGAATGTGAGAATAAGTTGGGGGAACTGGGGTTCGATATAGATCTGTTACTAAACAATCTGGGAAACATTTTTTTAAAAACCTCTTTGATAAAGATTGGTGTGACATTCTGGAACTTTTCCATGTTTACCCTTCTCCGATTCATCCATCAATGGAGCATAAGTCTAGGGGAACCATATTGCATATTATATTTCAATTTCCAAATAAATATATGCGGAATCAACTCCTTAGGTTAAGGTGGAATATATTAGATTTCAAGGAAGTTCTTTTAAGGCGGGGAATGCTAGGTGAGAAAGTTGGAAAATGTAGGTTCTGAGGAACTGATGGGGTGGTTGAAACATGTAGACATATGGTACTGGATTGTTTGGTCTTGGCAGAAGCAAGAAATACACATACAAGTACATTCAGTAGTAAATGGATGATGTTACCCGTTGATCAAGTATGGTAACGATGCATTTGTAGCAATAGCACAAAAGACGGACTTGAAATTGCAGCCTTCGTTAAATCCTTGGTGTTATCAAAGGCGAATACTCCTTGAAATATGCTCTGATGAGGGTCTTTAAGGAAATTAAGAAGGCAAATGGAAAATTAAAGAGTATGTATTGGATTTATAATGAATTCTCTTTTTCTATTCTTTTTTAGATTATGGTTGTTGTAAAAATGTTGAGATGTATTGGTCTTGTTTTTATTCTTTTGTAAAGATACTGGGCATCATTACAAGTTTGGCAGTAGCCTTGCCGGTAAAACCGGCAGGCTGCTGCCAAACCTGCGATTTTTTCCAGCACCCGTGATTGGGCAATTACCGGGTCATTACGGCCCCATTGGACCCGGTAATTGCCCATTTGCAGGCGCCGGAAAATAATGCTTCCCATTCCCATTTGAGCCCCAAAGGTCTCAATGGGAATGGGGAGGTCGGATGCACTGGCTCCATTCAGAATGGGGCCGGTACACCCGGCAGGCCAGTCCTGGCGAGCCGGAAGGTATCCGCGAGCAGAACTCTTAGTTTACCGGTCCGGTAACAACGGTACCAGCAAGCTTCCGGGTACCGTTGTTATCGGACCGGAAAACTTATAATGAGGCCGACTGTATTGAGTTTTTTTTTAGTGTTTTTGTATGAAATTGTAAAGGTTTTTCTAAAACCTAATTAATAAAAAAAATGTATACAAACAGGACACTTAGCTAGGCACTGCCCAAAAAATATAAAAGATGGACCTATGGAAATAGGGTGTTTAAAGGGCGAAGAGTGGGAAGAACCCCAGGAAGAACTAGAGATCTTTAGCATCTGTTTATGTCAGACTCCTACCGAATGTTCCTATGAAAACGCTTGGATAAACGGGAGACAAGTATGGGCCTTAATTGACTCAGGGTGCAAACAAAAGGCTATACGAGCCGATTTGGTTTCAATAAAAAACCTAGAGGACGCAGCGCTGGTCAGTTACCTGTGTACACAGAGACAATGAAGTGTACCCTAAAATACCTGTATGCATTAAAATACGGGGTGAATTATGTGAAGTACCATCAGCCATCATTCCAGGACTCTGCGAAAAAAGTATTCTAGGGAGGGACTTAACCACATTCTCTACTTTTTTACAGGAGACTCCACCTCCTTATGGGGATTTTCTACCCCAGAGTTCTTGGCAGGCAAACTATTACTCCCGAAACTCTCGCATATGGAATTGGGAAAGGTCTGAACCCAACATAGACCCTAAATCCCAATTCATAGGTTATTGTAGAGAGACCAGTACAACCACCCACCTATAACAACTAAAACTGATCAGTGGAATATGCAAGAATTCATGGACATCTCTGGTCCCTGTTCTCTTCCAGGTATTAACAACATAAGACCTAGGCAATGAACAGGCATATCCATTTTGCGTAGGGGAAGGGTATATGGGAAACCTGAAGGCGTCTCCCTGACTAGTCCCCGGGGGTCTGTCATCCACATGGCCAGGACACGGTCATCGCTATTGGATTCAGTTCCTGGAGGTGGACTAGTAAGGGAGGATTACCTCGATGGGGGGTCCTCGGGGGTGGAAGTGGGACACCAACAGGTGAGACGCAGTATTCCCCTTCTTGCATCCTACCACGTAGGACATTCAGAAACACTGCCCCCCCTGTTTCCACATGAACACTTTTGCACACCGCAAAAGACAACGGACTAACACCAGAGCTGTTTATCTGACATCTCCCAATACAAGGTTCAGGCAGAGACAGGCAATTGACCAGAATCACACACACCTGACGGCCCTTTCCCACAGGGATAATAGGTGGAGCACAAGTGCACAATACGAGCAAGACAGACCACACAAAGAGAGAGCTAAGTCAGCACAGCAGTTCAAGAGGAGGAGAAAGATGGCGCGAACCAAGAGGGTGACAAGGAGAGAAGCGACCTTGCCCTTTCCAAGCCAGGTCTGTGGAAAACTCAGTAGAAGGAGTTGTAATACTGCAAACAATAGCCCAAGTGTGTTGCAGCAGATGTCAAGGGTGTAGAGAGCATGCCTATGCTGATAAGCAGGACAGAGGGAGACGCCTGCTACTGTGGTACTGGCCTTGACTCCCGATACGAAGAAACCCAAGTGGTTCATCACAGCCGGTGAGTCGAGGGGAGAACCCATAAAGAAACCGAACTGTATTGAATGAAAGTCGCAAAGTGGCACATTAAGCAAAGGTCAAAGAACTATAGACTGTTTAGGGAAGACCAGCTGCAGAGGGGTCTGGCACAATGTGGGTGCTCACTCGAGAGACTCTGGTCGATCCCATGTTTGAAGGAAACTACTGATACCAGAAGGCCGTAGGACAAGGGCCAGGAAAGGTCAAAGTGGTCATACAGGGGTCTTAGCAAAATCCCCATACAGTTGAAAGTCTTTGGCTGAAAAACCATTGAGAAAGGCAAGGGAAGTGAATCCCACAGCAAGAGAAAGGAATTGTGAAATGGCAGGAGTGAACCCGAGGGAGGGATGCCAATAAAGAGGGATGAAGTCTAAAGTCCCAAGAAACAGTGTGTTGACAAAAGTGTTTGCAAAATGTGTTTGCAAAAGCCATAGTGAACCCGACCAAGTGAGGCCAATATTCAAGAAGGGTCTGAGCCCAGCAGAGGCTGTTCTAGGGGGTAGAACACCATTACCCCATCGACACATGAAGGCAAGAATAAGAGATCTTTAAAATGCAAGCCAGAGTGATCCAGAAGGGAGGGAGGCTGATATTCATTAGAGGTTTGCACTCGGAAGAGGGGGGCCAGGGGTCAAGAATCGTCACCCCAAGTGCAATTCGAAAGAACTTTTGTTTGTTGTTTGAACCCAACAGATCCTCGGAAGCAGGAGAGACAACTCCCGAAGATTCTGATATTGATAAGAACTGTTTGGGGGTCTGAGCCCGGAAGATGGGGACTCCTCGGGTGAAGCCCTCAACTCAATGTACATTTGGAACAGAACTTCTGTTTGTTTACATCAAGTCCTTGAAGGCAAGAGACTTTTAGGAGAAAAGAGACTGGACCATCGATGGTCCTGATAGCTGAGAAGGGAACTGTCGTCTCGTGCTGGGAAAGCTTGAGAGTGTGTTGTGCTCAGAAGTCCCACCTTGTCCCGTGCTCAAAACGTGGGGAAGGGAGACCCTGGCTACACATCCTGACTTATCATTTGTGAACACTTCTTTCTTTCTTGTGAACCTTATCCCACACTCTTCTTTTTGTATTTAGCGTAAGGACTGGCAATAGGTTTATTTTGTATAGGACCGTTTTATTTTTCATTTGATGGTCATAACTTGCTCCCATCTGAACAGTGATCACGTCTGTCTGTATTTACTGTTGCCACCATGAGTTCCATACAATAGACAATCAGGAATGAGCAAGAGAGGAGAGGAGGCTGAGAGTAGCCTGAAAGAAAGCTGGGTGTCATCCGCATAGCACTGAAAGTTAGGATAGAAGGTATAAATGAGATGGGCCAGAGGTGCCAAGTAAAGGTCGAAGAGCCAGGGTGAGAGGTTAGAGTCCTGGGGAACACCACAAGTGGAGGGAGAGGTGGTGGAGAGAAAGGACCCCAGTTGGATCTGGGAGGGTCGATCGGAGAGGAAGGAGGTCAACCAGGCTAGGGCCTGATCCATGATGCCCAGGTTGTCATGGAGACGATTGATCAGGATGGTGTGGTTGACCGTGCCGAATGCAGTGGAAAGATCGATGAGGACAGAAGGAAGGCTAGAGTCGAGATTTGAGAGCAGGTCTTCAGGAGAGCAGTTTCCTTGCTTCTGGCTGCTCTAAAGCCAGACTGATGGTCATGGAGACAACCAACAGATTCGGTATGGAGAATAAACTGGGAGATGGCCAGCTTTTCCAGGAGTTTGCCCAAGAAAGGAGTGATAGAGATCGGGAGGTAGATTGCCAGAGAGGAAGGATCGGCAGAATGCTTCTTTAGGAGGCGGTGCACAAGGGAGTGCTTTAGGGGTTGGGGGAAATTCCAGTGGCAAAAGAGTGATCGCAGCAATTGGCCAAGGCTGGAATGAGGGTGTCAATGCCGTCCTTGATGGTTCTAGAGGAGCAGAGGAGCACCTGACCTGCTTGGACGATACTTCCATAGATCAGACTTTTCTTGAAAAATGTTCAGGAGTGAACACAGGGAAAGAGGAGAATGGAGGAGGAGGAGAGGAAGAGGTGGCCGGAGAGGCATAGGGAGAGGAAGAGGAGAGAGCGGACAGGATGTCCTGAGTTTTAGTGGTGAAGTGAGAAGCCAGTGATGTGCAGAGGGCCTGGGAGGGAACAGGAGCGGTGGAGACTGCAACAGGATTGGCCAGCTCCTTGCAGATTTTGAAGAGGCCGCAGAGATGGAGGCTTGGATGTAGGCTCTCTTATTGGAAAGGACAGAGAGCCTGTATTGCCTTTGGAGCAGATGACACGCCAGTTTGTCAGAGGATGTGCCTTTAAGGGTGGCGAGGTCGGAGTCATACCAAGAGTTGCATTTGGAGTTGGGGGTCAGACGTATCCTTATGACAGGGAAAAGGAAATCAAGCATGTTAGTGATAGAGAAATGCAGGTTAGAGAGGGCTGTGTCAGAGTGTGAATCAGCCGCAGGTGTAGGTGGAGGCGAGAAAATAGCAGCAAAAGCCTCCACTGACACACTTCATGGGCCGGATCCCCAAAAAGGTGGATGGCAGTGCTGGGGTCAGCTTCACTTGGTGGACAGAGAGCATCAGGTGGGAAGAGAGAAGAAAGTGGTCAGTCCAAGAGAGAGGAGTGGTGAGAGAGTTTGAGAGGGGGATGTCCGAGGAGATGAGAACATCCAGGGTGTACCCAGTGGAGTGTGTCGGGCCAGAACGTAGAATAGAAAGAGAGTCGCAGAGATTGCGAAAGAGCCCCGGGGAGGGGTTAGAAGCATCCAGATGGATGTTGAGGTTTACAAGGAGGAGAAGTTGAGAGGTAGAGACAAGGAGAGGAGAGGTCTACCCACTCAGAAAGGAAGAGGGCAGCCTGGCCAGGTGACCTGTAAATGGTGGCCACAGTAAATTAGAGGCCAGGAGATATAGGGAGCCTGCAGATCATGTATTCAAAGGAGGAGTAAGGCTGCGTGGTAATGACAGAAGCAGGGATCCACTCCAGAAAGATCAGAACTCGTCCACCTCCTGCACGGTTGGTTTTGGATTCGGAGAGGATCTTGTAACCATCGGGGAGGATAGTGTCAAAACCCGTGACTGAGCTGGGCGTGAACCATGTCTCGGTGAGAAGAAAACATCCAAATGCAGTTCTTCGAGGAGTTGGCAGATGTCAGAGGAGTGTTTGACAGCAGAGCGAGAATTGAGAGTAGCAACATCAAGCAGATTGAAACATTTGAAAGACTTCCGTGGAGGGGTTCAGGCAAGAGGTATGCCCTGCAGAGGTGGTAGAGGGGCCCGAGAGTGGGCAGAGGAGGAAGAAGGAGATGGCAGAGTAGACAGAGAATATGAGGAGGGTGCCAGAGAGGTGACGGAAGAGGGAGGTGGTGGTGGAGGAGCCAGAGCGGTGTAGGTAGGAGTAGCAGGAGAAGGAAGGAAGTTGATAAGACGTGGGAAACACCTACCAAAAAGGAGGAGATTGGGCTGAGGTCCTCGACCAAGACAGAGCCATTCAGATAGACATTAATGATGGTCTTGGAGGAGTGGAAGTAGGCCAGGAGGACCTCCCGCTGGGTGCCACCATTAATGGGAGAGGAGGAAAAAGGGGTGAGAACAGAGACCATATGGGGGGGGGGGGGGGGGGGTCCATATGCCTGGAGAGGGAACGACAAAGAGGATGTCAATATGGGTCTGTCTGGATGAAGTGCTAGAGTAGGTATCGGCGATAGGGAGGCCTGGGTTGGAGACCAAGATGTCCCTTTTGAACCTCTTCCTACCAGACATAGTGAGAGGGATAGGATAGGAGATAGAGTAGTAGTTAGAGAAGATGGGAGAAACAGCGAGCACCATAGAGGGTGCAAAGGAGGGAGGAGAGAGATGCGCAGCCCTGTGGCACACAACTCGGGATGCATAGGGGGGGGGGGGGGTCACAACAAAGTAAGACACAGAGGGATAGCAAGCAACACACAACAGTGAACAGCAAGCCTTGTGGGGGGGATCTAGGGTGGAAGGGAGCCTAAAGGGACCCAGAAACAGTGCCCCAGTTACCAGAATGCAAACACAAGATTCAGCTTTCCATAGAAGGGGGAAAAGGCTCCGTTTGTAAACACAGCACAATGAAAAACCACCAAGGCGCGCAATTGTGAAAGTGCGATTGCAAAGTGTTATTGCTGTCTCGCTGGTGGACTCTGCCAAGTCGTTCCCTTTCAACTCGGTCTGCAAACGCCTGAGATTCAGCGACGTGCTACTCACTACTGATACATTTCACTGACTGGTTTGGCCCAGATTGCCTGGTTGCCCCGCCTTTACCTAGTCATCTCATTCAAAGACTCAGTGCCCGCGTGTATGCATGCGTGCGATTGCGAAGTGTGATTGCGGTCTTGCTGGTGGACTCTGCCAAGTCGTTCCCTTTCAACTCGCTTTGCGAACGCCTGATATTCAGCGACGTGCTATGCACTACTGATACATTTCACCACCTGGACTGGATTGGCCCAGATTGATCGGCCCATTGAGAAAGACCGAAGCAAAGCATTTGCCACTGCCACCTTTAACGTGACCAAGATTAATAGCCGCTACGATCCTTACCTGCTTTTCTCTTTCACACAGCCTGGTTGCCCCGCCTTAACCTTGTCATCTCATTCAAAGACTCTGTACCCGCACATATGTGCACGCGCGATTGCGAAGTGTGATTGCTGTCTCGCTGTCTAGCGTGATAGCAGGGGAGCCTACCATTAAGCGGTAGGTTTAGCACATTGTTGCAATTCGAGCGACCCAGGCCTAACTTGAAACACTTGTGTATAGGCGCGTTATAAATGCCATATCATATCTAACAGTAAACCTTCTTGTTGTCTTTTGCTCATTAATTGTTTCATTTTGCTTATTATCTTGCGCATGTTCGCATTTACGTGAGATAATGTCAAGCGGCGTTTATACACTAAGAACCGGCATCCCGAACTTTAACAAAGGTGTATATAATGTCACCGTGCCTCTTAGCAGAAAAACAATCCTGAATGTGTTAACCAAGGAAGTTGAATAAAATTCAGCGTTCAATGTCTTTAACAACAGACATTCGCGCTTTTTACCCGTACGATGAAAAACAAATGGCACCAGGCACCCCAGGTAGAAAGAATCAAACAGAAACACCCGAGTTGCGTGCGAATACAGATGGCGCTAGGGTCATCATTAGAGAGATTGGGGAGGCGATAGATGCATTCCCCTCCAACAATAGAGACACACAGTTCCCCAGCGAAGTTACAGACATGACATTGGAATCTGCATGTAATGTTGTCGACTTGTGCCCTTCTGGATCAGTCGCGCCAAACCCTGACATCACAAATGTGTGCAACTCTTCTCCCAAAACATCGGCCATTTTTACTGTCCAAACACAACACAAATTAAGAGAGGCATACAATAATTTGACCGTAGCCGGGGAAATTGATGAGGAGACTATGAATTTTATGACCATTAGCAACAACCAGGAATGCACCTCGCAAGATGTTAAGTACATAAGTTCTAACACGGGAGACCTGATTCAGATCCATGGCGAGCGTGAGGCAGGTATTCCGTCTACCACCTCGCCTATAACACAAGACTCAGAAGCACAAAGAGAGGAGGAGCCTGATCGGTCGCATTCTCCTGCTCCATTTAATAAATCTTTTTCCGGGGGCACCAATAAATCCCTTTCTTTTGTTGCACCCACTCCCAGGCGATCAAAGTTTAACGCCCCAGGCGAGGAACAACCATACTTTCTACGAGATGAATTAACCAATACAGGGCACAATCGGTTTTCATTTCCAGAAGTGCCTGCATTAAATAATACCTTATTTGTCATGAATACAGCACTTTTTTCGATAGCAAAGCTATATGAAACTTTGGACGAGAAAGTAAACAGGCAAATCGAATTATTGACTACACTAACGATGGAATTTAAAAACAAGGCAAATTTCGTCGATATGCAAAAACCACTCAGACACAATAGGAGTTATAAATATGGCCCCTCAGGAGTTACAGGTTGCACAGAAACATCATGACCACGTCTCAATAAAAGAGATACCACAAGTTAAGCAACTTCTAAAAGCATCTGCAGTCAAAGAAATAGCACAGCGGGTTAAGTGCAGTTCAACAGATACATCCCATAGTCAAAGAGAGAAGGAAACTGAAGACAATGCTACCCAGTTGTTGAGTGAGACTATTAATACAAAAGGGGCTGCAATTGTATCATCTGAGTTGCAACTAAGTAACCCTATGACCGAGCCTATTGCAAAAAAAAAAAAAAACACACAATTCATTTAATATTTTTTTTGGTACTCACAAGGAACAGACAGAAGAATTGGCAACCAAGGCACAAACCAACAACAAAGCAGCACAATCCAGACTTTTGCAAAATAGGAAGAAAACATTAATTAAGTCAAGGAAATTTGTAAGAATTGCCACAGTGGCATCCAAGACGAAGATACTTGCTAGACCACCTAAACTAGACTTAGCAAATTGTCAACCAGAACCATACAAACCGCTAGATGATTTAGTGGCCTTAACAAAATGTCCGGCAAAAATATCAGATACAGGTGTATTTACGAACCAGCAACCACCCGTTCATTTACCGATGATACCTCCCATGGCCCTTAAACAGGCAGCCCATACAACACAAGCTGATCAGGCTGAAAATGTAAAACCTATATTTGCCTCAATACAAGAACTACGGGAAGAGATCAGATTGTCTATAGCACAGTATAAAAGGCCTAATCAGGATGCCTCCCAGACCAAGGCCAATGAACAGGTTATACCTACTACAGACGACAGTTCTCTTTCACAATCCATGATGCCTAACATCAATATGTTATTACAGGGTCCCAGTGCCAATCCGAGGGAACCAACTAATGGGCCACAGCGAGGCAACACTCGGGTGCATGGTGCATATGTTAACAGGGCAGTCGCCTCAGTTACCAATTTTGGCAGAGCACAAGTCTTGACAAGAAATGGGCTTTGTATAAAAATTATCATCGTTAGGTGATAAAATGCAGACCCCATCCTCACGAGAGATATGATCTCAATCGCACCAGCATCCTGAACATTTGCTCGGAAGTACCAGCATTAAAAGATCTAACATCAGCAGACATTGGTTTGGTGGAGTTTATAGATGATAAAAATCCAGACTGTATTTACAATCAGGCGTGGTATCAAATTTACTGTGGCAGGCGCAAAACTCCTTGCATAATCTGGGATTTATACTGACCCAGGATGTCGCCTTAAATAATGAAATGAAGATAACACAAGAGATGCCAAGAGTGCGGATATATGGACAAGGCAGGCATGACCAATATAAAAGCAATCAGCATCAAACAAAGGTACATTTGCAAGAACAGGACTGGAAGAAAAGATCATAACAACCGGTAGCAAACGATCCAATAAACCTAGTCTCATGGAACACGAGAAGCCAAAATCACTTTATCAAAACCAAAAATGAAACTTTGCATAAATATGACATAATAGTGTTTCAGGAGACTTGGCTTCTCACAAGTCCAATATTATGGGACTCATAAAATACTCACAGGTCCTGTGATACGGGCGAAACAGGGTCAACCAATGGCTGGACTACTTATGGCATTCAAGAAAGAAACAATTTAAAACGCAGTCATACAACACTCAGTCCCCCTTTTTTCAAGTTGTCAAAACACAAAGAGGCAATTTAATTATCGGCATTCTAAATATATATTCGGGTAGGAAGCATATGGCCCCTGATGACTTTTTTCTACATCTAAATTCTATACTGGACACCCTGTTATTAGACTGATCCTTAAATCACATTCTTATCATGGGAGACTTAAATCTCCACATATTACCAGTAGGGAAAGTGGAGAAAACCACAGAAGAGCATAGATGGGTCAGCATCATGTCCAAGAGAAATCGTGTAATGTTGAATACTGCAGTCCAAGGAGGAACCTCTCCAAGTGTAACATGGCAGAGAGACACCCAGCAGGCCACGTTGGACTATATATACTCAGATATGTCCTTTATGAGTAGAGTGGTATCCCTGAACATAAAACCATCTCTCATGAGCGACCACTCTCAATTATGTTTGACCTGGAATGGGTCGAGGCCAAACAGCGAGCTTACGGTAACCTGGAAGATATGGTGATAAACAATGCAGGCAATCACATAAGTTCGTCCAAAAAAAAGCTCACAATACTACGTGGCATTTGTTGATTTTAGGTGTGCATTCGACCTTGTGCCAAGGGAAATATTGTATAAAAAATGGTTGAAACAAGGTTGCCCATGGCACATCATGAAATGGATTGTAGAATTACATACAGCTACAACAATACAAGTAAGACTGAGGAATGATGGGTTGTTATCTGAACCAATAGAAACCGAGCGAGGATTGAAACAGGAATCTTTATTAGCCTCCGCTTTGTTTAACTTCTATATATCAGACGTAGGTACATGGTTTAAAGGACTAATTGCTGATGCCCCCAAACTTCAGGGACAGCAATTGCTTTACGCCGATGATAAGATCCTCATTTCCAAAACACCAAGTGGATTAAAAAAATTGCTAGAAGCATTAGACAAATATGGCATAAGGAATTGCATCAATATTAACCCAACAAAAACACAAGTGATGCAATTTGGAAATGCCTCACAGAAAAACAGATGCTACAAGTGGAAGTTACAAAATGCTGAGTTAGTCTCTATCAAATCCTACATCTACCTAGGCATCTGTGTAAACAACCATCCCCGAGATCTACCTTATGAGGATCACATTAAAACCAAACAGCTCACTGCATTGTCTCAAATGACTATTATAAGATACAAGTTCTGCAAATTTTCCATCACTCCATTAATCGTGTATTACAAGCAGAAGCTTGTGCCTACTGTTCTCTATGGAGCTGAAACGAAAAAATGCCAAACATATGCCTATTGGTCTAAAATCGAAAGTTTGTATTGGAAAAAAGCCCTCATGTTACCTATGTCAGAATCATTGTGTATCAAGCATGAATTGGGCCTCACGTCCCTGCATGCAATGTATAAATGGAGACTTTGCATGTTGTATAGGAAATGCATGATGGTCGAAAATAATAATGGCCTACTAAAGATAATCTCAACACATCTTCAAAAATCTGAAGATCAATTTGTGACCACTTGGCGTAGTACTGTGCAAAAATCTCTGCGCAGAGCTGGAATATCATTGTTACTATTGACAGAAAATCCGAACAAAGCGAAGAGTAAGCTCTGGAAGCATGATTGGATACGTACCCGGGAAAGATATATGGAACGTCAAAAGTTCATAAAAAAATCCCTTTAGTCTAAAATTACAGGGCATCCCCGAGACCTATTTAACACGATCCCCGAATGCCAGCCATTGCGCAGATTTTTTACCCTACAGATTAAAGATTTGGCCGACCAATTAAATCCTGTGTAAACGCAAAATAATATCACCAGAGGAAGTAATCTGCCGTTTTTGTAATAAGATGCCGAAAACCATGAAACATTTGTTGGTGGAATGTAGAGAGTTACTGCAATTGATAGTGAAATATCTCAAGCATTATTTTGAGGGTTATGACTGTTTAAAAGGTAGAACAGTTATGGATAGAATTGTTCCACACGTGCAAGAAATCTTTGAGATATGCAATCATAAATTATCTAAACTGTCTAAAAATTAGAAGTACAAAGATGGAATCCATACAGTTCATCCCTACTGTAGAGCTTATTGGTGCAATGAGATCAAGTGCTCTAATAATGAACACATGAACTAGTAGACAAGATCTTATTGATGAAGGATGGACTAGCAATATATTTACTGTCACATTCTACGAATACATACTTGTTAGAAAAACTAATTACTGAGGAATTGTAAAAAGGTCATAACTGTTCCTTTTTCGTATTACTGCCGACATGTCAAATACTGTAACTTATGTGGCATCTTAAATTGTTAATGGAATTGTTATGTTGTCAAATGAATTATGAATTGAAGTATGTATTTTTTTTTTATTTAGTACTATTCAATGCTGAAAGGTTGGAATTTATTTTTCAACCAAATCGGCTATTAAAAAAAAAAAACACCAAGATTCAAGTTTCCTAGAAGGGGGGGGGGGAAGGCTGTTTCTAAACACAGCCCAATACAAAAACACCCAGATTCTACTTTCCTGGAACGGGGTAAAAGGATCAGTTTTAAACACAGCACAATGCAAAAACACCCAGATTCAACTTTCGTAGAAGGGGGGGGGGGCTCAGTTCTTAAACACAGCACAATGCACAAACACCCAGATTCAACTTCCCTACAAGGGGGGGGCAGTTTCTAAACACAGCACAATGCAAAAACACCCAGATTCAACATTTCTAGAAGGGGGGGGGCTCAGTTTTAAACACAGCACAATGCAAAAACTCACAGATTCAACTTTCCTAGAAGGGGGGGGGGGGTGAAGGCTCAGTTTTTAAACACAGCACAATGCAAAAGTACCCAGATTCAACTTACTTGGAAAGTTGCAGCAGGTTCACGGCTGCAGGTCTCATGCTCCCACAGCGGACACTGGCAGACACTGGTAGCCACAACTGGAGTTTTCCTTAGCCTCGGGTCCTTTGTCAAGGGGATGCAATGCAGGGGCTGCCTGGAAGTCGAGCTGAAAAGGGCCCAGTTCTCCAATGGGAGGCGGAGGGTGGGTTGGAGGGTGGAAGGGAGGAGGGGGGACGTACACTGAAGAGGGATGCTGAGTAGGGGGAGGGGGAGCAGAAAGCCATGTGCTGTGGCAATGACGAGCGCGGCAAAGTATGGAAATATATTAAACCATAGGGGCTTTGGCCTTGGGACTCGATTTAGTAAATAATACAGGTCCCCAACTTATCAGTGGTTATAGATCCCACGCCTGACACCATATATGTCAGGTCTTACGTTCTCTTCTTTCCAGAGCTCTCATCAATATACAATCCTTAAATAGTCTCTTGTTATTTTCTGTATTAGTTCCTTCAACTCCCTTAGGGGATTGAATAGCTTTCCCTCCTCTTTGGTTCCTTGCTCTTGTCAGCACCCTTCGCTCTTTATTATCGGATTCTGAATGTACTTGAATGATTTCCTTTTCTCCGAGGTTTTTGTTCTCCAAATGCTTATGGCTCCACTTTTCCCAAAGTGGTCTTTGTTGTATAAAGTTTGTCTTATTCCAGTCTTCAGTTCCCAAGTGTCTCTCTTTATTGTATAAAACAAAAGAGGTGATGGCTGAAAGGTTTGGAATTAATCCTAACCTCTGGCATTACTCTGGGCAACCCTCCAGACCATCGTACTTTGCCTGGCAAGCCATTACAAAAGGGGAAAGACATATGCAAATCAGGCTTGGTATCACCCCAAAAGGGGCAGTACAGCCCGAACTCCTTGGTTACATCTATTATGCACAAGACCACAAGAATCCCCAAACATGTGTCATCCTTGTTGGGCCTCATCAGTGAGGAATAGCTTGGGTCTCTAGGCCTAGCAGGCACGGGACCCACATGTGGGCATATACGTCCCACTCGGGGTGACTTATGCAAAACAAAAGAGGTGATGGCTGGAAGGTTTGGAATTAATCCTAACCTCTGGCATTACTCTGGGCAACCCTCCAGACCATCGTTCTTCGCCTGCCAAGCCATTACAAAAACAGAAAGACGATATGCAAATCAGGCTTGGACCTACACCAAAAGGGGCAGTCCAGCCGAACTGCTTGGCCAACTGCCTTATCCACAAGACCACAAGCATCCCCAAACAAGTTTCAGCTCGGGTGGAATTAATGCCATATTTGCGCAAAACTCGTGATGAGGGCCTCTCAGCTGGTGTCGACACCGTTGAGAGGGCAGCCTGCCCACCACGATTGTTTTGTGGTCTCGCCACCACCAAGCTCTCTGGTCGAGCCGTCTCGGCTCCCTGTTTCTCTGACATACCGGCTTCTAGCGCCTCCTGCTTCTGCTCAAAGCAGTTTTGGGATTCGCCGTTCGCATCAGCTAGACGTCCTTCAGGTGTTCTCTGTACAGTTGGCTTTCCCTTTCTGTCTATGCCTTCCTATCTGTCTCCGCCTCCCCTTGGCATCTTCTCTTTCTTCACCATACAGAGCACAGTCCATTGGAGATTGGAATTTAAAGGGACAGACTTTCTTCCTCTTTGATAATGACGTACGTTTACTTCATCTTCGTCCCACTCATGGAACTTGTAATGACTATCACAAGTCTGGCTGTATCCCAGTGGTAATTCCGCAGGGATACCACCAGCGCAAATTGCATTACGGCAACTCGATCCGGCGCCATTTGTGGGGCGGGTGGGCGGTAAATCCCCATTCCCATTTGGTCCAGAGGACTCAGTGGGACATTGTGGGCGCTAATACCGCAGCGCAAATTATAGTGCCGCTAATGGGCGGAAAGGGGAGGTTTTTACCACCAGCTAAAACCTTGAGGTAAACCCCCCACTTTCCGGCAACACTCAGGATTTGTCAGAGCAGTAATAGCATTACCTCTGGATTTTTACCGCACCGCCCAACTCCTGATGACCCCCTTGGTGTATTGGATAGTTCCATATAGGCCATCACATGGAGGGCATCAGTGAGGAACAGAAGTCCTTGTCCCCAAAGGGGAGCTTCCAACAGCGAGGTTCCACTTGCCTCAGCCCCTAGGGAGGGTGTTGCGGAGCAGCCTCCCCTGCTTAGCCTCACACGGGGCTGCCCCTTGGGGAGAAGAGACGAATTCCCTTGATTCGTCACATCAGATACTTTCTTATATCAAAGTGTTCAGACTTTCTTTCCCCAGCTTAATACCAAGGTTTTGCTCTCTTGCTTCAAAGTGTTCATGGGTTCTTTCACCAGCTTTACACCAGGTGCTTTGTTCGGTCGGGACTCTTAGGCTCCTGTGACCTCATAGGGTCTCTTGAATCAATATACAATGGCCGTTCCCCTCAATGGTACCTTCTCTGTGGAAGCGTTTGCTTCTATGACATGGCGTCCCTCGATAACTCCCACCTGTCGTCAATGGAGCCTGGGGATTCGCTCCGGTCTGGTCTCGGTATCTGTTGCTAGGCCCCCAGCCTACTGCTGCTTCATTGCGGTCGCACCAGAGGAAACTAGAGCTTCCATGTTGCCGGCTCTCTCTCCAACTGACCGTTTGGTCGAATGGGACGCCAGCGTTCTCACGCTTGGCTAGGCTCCGGCTTGCTTCCCATCTCACTGTCGGCTCTGCATTCAGACTTGATTCTACCGATCAAGGACATCCCTTCGCGAGAGCTGCGTCGCTGCATCAGACTCGCTCTCCGCCCAGCGCAGGGGATTCCCTCCCGTACACAGTCTTCCCTGTGTTTAAGTACTTCCTTGCAGCAAAAGCAGATGTGTTCCTCATTTACTGCAGCATCGCAACAGAGATCACCATTACCTTGAGGTAAAAGAAGAGAAATTAAAGAAGTGTCACTGCTCGGTGGCATGAAGATTTTAGTAAAGATAGTCTTCTCAGCATCCATATAAGCGGACATGGTGCTCAGGTGTGGGAACTTCTTATCAGACTGGGAATCCTTGTCAAACAAAGGGGAGTCACTCCCAGTGAGGTCCTGCTTGCCCAAACCCCTAGGGAGGGTTTTTGTGGAGCAGGCTCACCTCAATAGCCTCACAGAGGGTGGTTTCCTTCCGGGAAGAAGGGCCGAATTGGCCAGATTTGTCACATGCGTCAGCAGCAAAGACAATATACGGTGTGTGGAGTCGATTGTGATTTGACTGTATATATACACACTAGTGGAACTTCGTACAGCCGTTGGAAGTTCTATAGACTATTGGTGTACACCACACCCATTGTGTATTCCACGCCCACCAGCTCGATGGTGCAGGCCCGGTTCCAGCAGGGGGTCCAGGTCCCCCCCAGAGCCAGCCTCTGGCCCCCCTAGAAAGCAGGCCATATCAGTGGTGTTATACACCACTGGTAACTGAGGGGTGGATGTCACTCTAAAGATTCAGCAGCAACCTCAGAGACATGATTCTGAGAGGCTGAATTGCAGGAGGCCCAGCCAGGATTCGTTTTCTTGCCCTAGACAATGATTTATGCCCCACAGCCATGAAAGTACAAATGACCAGGGAGATGGAGGGCCATTCACACCTCTATGTGATGTAGCACACTTAGTCAAGCAGGCTGCCTACAACTATTTTCACAAACCTAAAATCACACTTTTTGTTTCTGTAATTTAAAGTATGTTTATTATTTGTGGGAATGTAGTTTTTCACGTCATGCTTAATAAAATGGTTAACTATGCCAATGACAGGTAAAGTTGCTTGAACACAGATTTCTGCAGAAGGTGCGTCAACTGACTGGAGGCCCTAACAAATTACATTCAAAGTATATATTCCACTGCATTAACTACTTGAGTATACGTGAAAAGATAAGGTTGGTAGTAACAAGAATTTCATTCTGGATGGGAGAGATTAGTAACAATTCTGTAGTATATCTGTGTATTAGGGAAGGGGACAAGCCATTAGCAAATTACTTTTGGTGCTGACACCAAAAGGTGCCGTTCAATCTCAATTGCTAGGCCGTGTTCCATCTGTAATGGAACACAAGCAACCATATGAATTTGTAGGCCCTGTGGTCAAGCAGTTTGGGAAGGGCTTCTGACATTAGTGACAGGGCCAAGGCTGATATGCAAACAATGGTATGGAAGGCTGGCCAGAGCAGTGGCGGTGGTTCTAATTGATTCAGAGACTTTTTACCTATTAGGTACAACCAGAACGCATGCTGTGAAACACAGATTGGATGGCAATAAAATGTGAGGTGAAACACACATCCTATGGGTGTGTCTGGTCATTAATCACCTAACAACTAGCCACGGCTATGTCAATGCCTCACCACCAAACCCTAACCTTTCTAGAACTCTTTGCGCAAGCTCTATCACAAAATAACACCAAATGTGTTGCTGTATAGGGCCTGCCAGTATTATATCTAAGCATTCTTTTGCGTATTTAATTACTTTATTGCCTCTGTAAATGAGCTCCTGGTGTAGTACAATTCTCTTAATGTGTGTCTTCAGCCAGTTGATTTTATAAGCAATATATTTGTCAATGCCTCTGTGACTTGTACTGAAGTCCTGCCTTAAACAAGCAATGACAAAGCCAGAGCAGTGTTGGCTTGCGTATAGGTATTAGCAGGCATTTGCCAGGCAATGCCATCATATGCCCAGTTACTGGCACCATTTTCCAGCTGTTCCCATCTTATGGCCAGGTGGTACCCTTATGGCAGTGCCTGGCAAATGCCTATCCATGCCTAATCATAAGCCCAAGCTGTTGGCTTTGCAAATGCATGTTGGCTTCCGTTTGTCTCCCTAAGTGAATGTGTATATGCCCAGATGTGGGTGTCTTGCTTGCTACGCGTAGGGAATCAAGCTGCACCTCGCTGAGCTGGTCCAACAAGGACCTACCTGAAAATGATAAGGCTAGGTTGGCAAGTATTAACCAGTTTCAGATCTTCTCATGCATACTTACCAGTGGGGCTCCAAACTAAATGGAATGTATCTTTGTTTGGAAGCCTAGCCTACTCTGACTGAACGTTTCGCGATTCAAACTGATAAGTACTGACTTGATAACCTCATTCTGTTTGAGTAACTTTACAGAGTTTGCATGCAAACAGAATATGTCATGTGTGTTGTGGGATTTGTTTGGAAAGTATGATGTAAATCCTGGGTGCAGGGTGTTTAGGCAGTGGCGGAAATGAAACATGAACACAAGAAGAGCGTTTTCTATAAAGTTGCCGACAAAGTATAAAAGGTGTACATCTTTTATAACTAAAAAACAGTATTTAAATATTTTCTAAAGAGTGCAATCAGAGGTGGATTTAACATTTGGACAAGGGACAAATGCCAATGCCCCCCACCCGCTCTACTCTCTCCCCTCAAATACTAACAGCAAGTGAGATCTTATCTTTTTAACGTGTCTCAGAGGCAGACTATTTACAACAGGAAGTGATTAGAGATGAGAAAAGGTTAAAAAGGTGGCGATCATTGCTGTGGCACTTAACAAAAATTATGTAGGGTTTTAAGAAGCTATTTAAGTGTGATTGTTGTGTGATTAGTAAGTAAGGGGATATAGAACAAGCTATGTGAAACAATATCCTTGTCATGCATTTCATTTCACTTTGTGTCTGTATGATATTTTTTGTAAGTTCTCATTAATTGCTATGCTGGAGCTTGTAGGCTTCCATTCAGGATGGGAAAAATAAAGCTACAGTCATAGGGGATCATTTTCCAGGTCAAGCGCAGTGGAAGAAGTGGTGCTAAATGCATTTAGATCCACTTTATATGAGCTGCAGGATTTTTTTATGATTCAGCAGGTGAAGTTGGAGAGCAGATCGGACTTAGGTATTTCATCAGCATGTATTTTTACATTGGTGGAAAATCAATAGATTCCTATGGGACCTGCCTAACTTTTACACCGGGGAAAAGCAGGCAGAGTCCAAAGGAATCCATTGTGGATGGCTCCCACAATAGTTAATTGTGGAAGTGATTTACACTTTTCCAGACATGTCATGGTATAGAGCAAAGGCAATGTTCGCCTGTGTTTTACTCTTTACTTTGCCAGTACTTGGTGGAAATAATTAAAATTAATGAATGGCCCCTTTTGCAAAAAAGTGCAAACAGGAGAATTCCGATCTGTGCAATTTAGGATTCAAAACAAAATGCCCCCCCCCTTAATCTTTTGATCAACATGTTTCTACAATGATTAATACATTTTCAGGTTGGTTTATCATGGGACTTGTGTATTTTTAAAGTAATCTGTATACAATTTAGTATTATTTTGGGTATTCAAAGCCAAACTTCAACACATATTTGTACCAATTAATCTCGGAAAATGTGTGGTTAGGTATCTAAATTTCAGGCTACGCTCAAATTATGGCTTTACCACTTGACCAAAGTGTGTGATCCTGGGCATATTCGTATAGTTCACTCTGCCTGACCTGTTAAAATTCGGTGCCCCTACACTCATGGTTTAATAGATGGGCAGCAGAGGGATTAGGGGACACACACACACACACACATCTAACATTGAAAATATCTGGGCCACATTTATTGAACACAATTGTGTCATACAATAGCAAATCAAAGTAAACACATCAAACAAAGAGTCATCATGGACAATTGCATATTATAACCTTTATGTAAACAGTAAGTATCAGACAATGATGTACAGGGACACGCCCCACCAGGAGTGATGCCAGGAGGCCGCAAACCCCTCAACCAGCACTGTCGGCCTCCTGATGCAGCCCTTACAGCCCAGGCACTCCCTTGCACTCAACTCAATTAAAATGTGCTCAGAAAATGCACCAAACTATTAAATGTTGCGTTTAAAATGGGATTATGGACATGAACCATTGATGGGAGACATTCAGAATGGGACCACTGTAGGGGTTCAGTTGGAAAGGGGGGTGTTGTGGAATGGGTGGGTTATTGGAGGGTATGTTGTGCTCGAAATATTGTTAAGATCAACAAGACTACCTGTATTGATTGGACATGGTATGTTCTGTTCTTGAAATGTAAAGAAGTTTGAAAAAAAATATAATTTTGTAGGAAACAAAATCTCCTATTCCTTGCTCCAGTATTCTGGGTGGGGGGGGGGGGTCTATCTTTCACAACAAGATGTATTGTTGGGTGGACACCATCCGAGATGGTACAAAGACTGGGGGCCTCACTGCTTAGCCCTCTCAGAGGAGTAGGGGGAGGCATCACCCTCAATTCTCCCAAGCCAGTCCAGGAAAGGCATGCTGGGTGCTGGTGCGAATAGGTGGGAGGGGAGGTAATTGGAACGGTGGTTAGGGCAGCTGAAGGACGGTGACTGGACAATGAAAGGTGAAGGAGGATCAGATATAACAAAGGGGTGCACAGATGGGAAGAGAATATAGGTAGAATGATGTTGCAACACTATTTTCCTTGCTTCTCTTTTGCTCTTTTGTTTTGCAACCCAGTTCCTCCTTTTCAAATCCAAATTCGGATTATAATTGGTTCCAAGATCAATCTACCAGAAGTGGAAGCTAGGAATCGTTTACCTGGCATTTTGCGAGAGAAAGCCTTGTTGTACTTTTCTTGCGTGTGCTTTTATTCAACACTCGGTCATATCGGATAAACTAACTCGCCTAAAGCACTACACCTCGATCACTACTTACCATATTCTTGAAAATTGCTTTTACAAGACCAACGGTTTCTTGAACCCTTCCCAAGTCAAAAAGGAAGATCTTCCTGGAATCATTCTTGAGTCATCCATGGCTAGTTCAGGGAGATCATCCAAAACTATCCTGAAGTATGTGTATAGGCAGAAATATTCAAATGATGACTAGAGTTATCACAGAAACTACTCCAAGAGGAGTTCTGATTACTTCCAGTGATGATCTTGTATTACTCCAGGATGACTTCATGACAACTTCAGGATGGGTTTGAAATGGTGAACGATTATTGCAGACAATTTCAGGAGGATGTTTCTTTCAAACGATTTAGGAAAAGGGTTTTGATTCCTTGTGTGTAAAATGGCTGGTATTACTATAGGGTTAGACTTATGAATAGTGTACTGGAAAACATGGAATTTGCAGCTGTTACTTGCCTTCTTTGCTAGAGCACTCAAATGTCATTAACTAAGGTTTGCTGATTTAGTATACAAAACTACAAATCCACCCCACAATGTCACAAACCAACCTCTAAACTCCCTCATTTCATAGCTCACCTCTAGCTAACATGGCATCACACCCAATAAACTCCCACAATTACAAATCACTGCACTAACACAAACACTTTCAGTGACCTAAACAGAATCCGTTAAAGGTCTAACTGCATGACAAGATTGCCACTCACTTCACCCAATATCACTATGAGCAGCTAGCAATTAGTTCGACCATTCACCACACCCAAGAAAACATTAGCTGACCCCCCCCCCCACAGAAATCCAATAGCATAAAAACATGTACCATTTACAAGTTGGCACCAACCTACAAATTCACCAGATCAACTATAATAGTTCTACACACAAGAGCACTTGCATCTTCAGTTTCACAGAGCAGCATGTGCGCTACAATTACATTGTACATTAGTAGCAGGGGCTGACATAGCAACCAAACTCAGTTGTGGGGATGTTACAATTCCATTTTTTTTTTAAACCGTAATCTGAAAGATTGCACAGGTGTGTGGTAACATGTAGGTGTCACTTCAGGCATGACTGTCATACTCTACCAAAAACACACTGTTAAGGAGACGTGGTGATAGAGTTCAGCTTGTCAAATTAGATCTGTCCAACAAAACATTTGTAGCAGACAACTGACAGGTAACTTTATAGTCCAATATTTTGCAGTTGTTGCACAGCTACATCGCCAGGAACTGCAACATTACACAGACATTTGCAGATTTAATGCCGTGTCTATCAATTGTCCAGGTGAAGTAAGAGGCAGGTTCTGAGGAAGGAATGTAGGAGGAATGAAGAACACTAGCCATCCCTGCCAAAAGACTTAGATTTTCTAGCTTTTATTGTCAGCCATTAATACATTTTGGAATAGTCCGTTTTCAGCCATCAGCTTTTTCAATATAATTCTCTTTTTTTCACTGCATCTTCTTTTTCCAGATTCCACCAGTAGCTGCTTTTCCTCCTCTTCCTTTCTTTTCAAAGCCTCAATCATAGCTTTTCGTTATTTCATCAAATGTTTCCTTTGTCTTAATACTGTTTCTTGGCTGCGGGTATGAAAAAGGCAAGTTGAAACTTCACAATGTGACTACCAATACAACAAACATTTTGCCTGAGCTGTACACTGGGGTGACTCCCCTTAAGCACGATCCTATCCGCCGCCTTGGGGTTTTGCTTATTCTTGCTCTACTTGGCGCTCTCCCTCCCTCCCCATGCAGCTACCCACAACTCAGTGTAGCTTTACACATAAAAGTGCGTATGGGTACATACCCTTGAGAGTGTGCTGTGACCACTATAATTTATAAATAGCGGCAAGCTGCGTCACCAATTCCGCATGGTCTACTTATAAAGACCTTGAATGAATAGGACAGAAAACGGATTGGTATTTGCGAATCACGCTCTACCTTGGACATCCTAGATTGGTTCCCCAACCTGTGGACTAAACTTTCAGGATTGCATGTAAGGTATATATATAAAAAAAAAAAAAAAAGATAGTTTAGGAATTTCGATTTGGGGAACCAATCCAGGATGTCCAAGCACCACTAAAAACTTTTAGCACAACGCGCCAGCCATTCACAGGTCTCTCGGGACTCAACCGTTTATCATCAAGTACCATCAGAAAATTGTTCCAAGATATTTTCACAATCAACTTCCAAACCTGGTCACCATACCAAGCGTTCAATTTCAAGGCCTTGAAGACAGCTAAGGTCGAAACAATTCACCTACAGATGACCCGATATTGTTTTACTTTCATTCTAAAAGACTGCATACCTAACTTTAAGGAGGTAGAGTGCGATTCACCAATACCAATCCATTCTCTGTCCTAGCTGCACACATACTCTGACCTGGACTACGGTCCCCGAGGGCATTCAACCCATAGCACTCTATACTTTAGAGAGTTACTCTAGAGGAAAGAGATGCTGTAAATTAGGTGGGGATTGTGCAGCATTCATCTGTATGCGCGAAAAAAGGGAACGACTCCGCAAAGGGACGTCAGATGTACCCTCCTCCCCCAATCAAATAGATGAACCAAAAAAAAAAATGTGCTTACCTAACTACAAAGCATGACTGCCTTGAAATCCTTTTCTTCACGTATTTCTCTTCTACTTTCATCGATACCCTCTATCAGCAATTTAAAATTAACTTCACCAGGAATTGCAAAGGCTCAAATTCCCGATCCTTTCAAATGCAGAGAATTGTCGGAATCAAAAAGAGTGCCATGATTTGAGTTATTATCTAAAAGAAGAAATAAAAAAGTTAATTTAGTATACGCCAAGTATTTGTGAACCAGATCTTTACCCAAAACCATTAATTTATAGTGGGCTTGCTATGGATGTTCCTGCCTGATGTGTCCAGATTTATGAGTGTTTGGTGCTTGGTTAACTTCCTCCAAGACTTCCACCCATTATGGCTTTAACTAGTTGAATCTGTTTGCAAAATTAGAGGTGGGTGTTCCGGAGAGGCAATATGTTCTTAACTGCAGAGCTCTTGTACCTAGAACGCTGCAGTCATTTTGTGTGTGCCCTTTAAAAGACAAGCACCCGTTTCAGTTTCTTGAACGGACATATCAACCATAGAGAGCCCCAGCTTGCAGACAGCAACATGCAGGAAATAGGAGGGTATGCAGGGACAGAACCCATTACCAAAGTGATCTTTACTGGTGGAACCGTCAATATTACACCTTAGCAGGAAGGCCTTTGCTAATATGAGCCAGGCACTATCTCCAGAAGAGTGAGATGTCTCCTCCCAAACAACCCGCCACAGGGGGGGGGGGGTGTTGGGGAGAAATTATTTAACTCAAGGGGGGTGGGGGGGGAGGCAGGGTCAGCATAGAAAGGCTTGAAGACCACTTCCTTAAGGGAATAGTGGCCTCCAGCTTTCAAATAGCAAAGCAATTAACAGCACTCTTACACGCCCAGGTCAGCAAACTCCCGCTACCGCACCAGTCCTCTGATAAACAAGGCAGCTTAAAAATCCAGACAAGCATGAAAATAGCTGAACAGCTAATGAGAATGAACTGGTCCCATCATTAGAGAAGAAAAAACATAAAAAGCATTCATCCCAGATCATAAAACAATGATCAAAAAAGATATTTTCAAAATTAATGACATGGATCACTATCCCTAGAAAGCATTCAATAACGTTTACAGGCAAACTATCTTCAATTAACTGCTGGGGTCAAGTGGTTGGGGGGAAAAATGGCATTGAAGGGGCAATAAATTCCCTCCGGGAACCTCATCAACCTATATAGAGAATGTGACATAAGGATAACTAGAACATGCAGTAATCCCGAGTCCCAGAAACTTAGAAACTTACATTTGTAAGTATTAAATCATGTAGTGATTTCCCCAATCCCCAAAGTGTTGAACTAAACGTATATTGAGTAGAGCAGGAGTCATGGGGGGGGGGGTGGGGGGAAATTAGAACACCGTCCCCTGCACATAAAAGCTGGCACAACTAGCCCTACTGTGAACCAAAAAGGCAATGTAAAACGGGGGTAAACAGGCCATCATCTGCGTGTTCTTCAAAAATAAATGGCGTAAAAAGCTCTGCCTCCTGGGTATAGCATCCATAACTTCCAGCGGTGAAAAAATATTCAAAAGCATTACAATACAAAATGAATCTCTGAATGCCAGACAGTTTGCTTTTTATGGGGGGTAGCTTTACAGAACCTCTTTAGGGGTGCTTTGACCTTGAACTTCACAGAGTACCTGCCCTGTACACTTCACATTATACAAATCTCATCAATATACCCCAGCTTGAAAGGGGGTGGGGGCATTGAGACTCTCCTTTAATGCAAATTCAGTTGCTGGACACGCCACTTTTTTTTAGTTGGTTGGTGTTCAGCAATGATCAGGTTGCAAGCATTGTTAAGAGAAATAAATAGATGGGGCGGGCATCTGTCCACTGTTGGTTAGGAGTCTTTTTCTCTTTCTCTCCCTTTATCATGAGTTTGGATGGCCAATATTTGCAACCATTCTCTGTGCGTAGAATCACAACAAATCTAAGCCCAAAGCACCCTGTGCCACAAGAAAGAAGAATCGAAGAACTCATTCAACAGGGCATTACAACCACCCCCAGCCTGAGACTACACCTGGCAGTGTGTGCAGCACACCCGTACCACACAGCGGCTCAAACAGTCTGCCACACACTTCAAAACCTAGCCAGCCTTCATGCTAGCCAAACAAAACTTTGCCACTTGGCATACTGCTTCAGAATTAAGCAATATTAAAAATGCTGCGAAAGTCACACGCGCTTCCCACAAGCCACACCTCAACAGTCCCCACACAAGGGAAATCTATGCCAGCCGGTATCTGTGCACTGGCATGCAGCTGTCTGGGCAACTTATTGAAAATTACAAGCATTGTGCCCTCTATATAAAATAGACCAGGGGTCTCCAAACTTTATGTTGGCGTGAACTACTTTCAGTAAGGGGCCAAGAGCTACTTGCAGGCTATATCAGGGGTTGGGGTTGTTCATAAACATTGGAACTGTACTTTTTTAGCTGTAATTTTCCCTTTATAAATATAAGGAATAACATATCCCTTCACAATTATGTTAATAAGTTCAAAAATCTCTTTATTGCATTCTTATTTATTAGAAGTTCTCATAGAAAGACTTTCACAATGTAGGAAAATTATTGGGACATTCAGTGTGAAGGTTGACACTGCATGCCATCCACCAGTGCTCTGTAGTCTGTTGTACAACTTGATACAGCAACTCAAATGGAGTCACTCAGATGCTCATCGGTCAGGCGGGTTCGAAATTTCGATTTGATGACGTTCATATCTGAAAATGCAGATTCACAGAGCTAGGTGGAACCAAACAGACGTCACTTTTAATGCCGCTTGGCAAATGATCTCGGACCCGGCCAGCGCCGTCCCATGGACCAGAGGGTTGACGAGGCAGAGGGACAGCCAAAGCAGGGGGTGTTGTATGATATCTTGCTCCCCCACAGCAGATTGCTGGAGAGCCCAGCAATCTGCTGTGGGGGAGCTGGATATCATACAACACTGGAAATGCGTGCTTCCGTCGCTGCTCGCCTCTTCCCCCATGGCCAAGCAAGGTGGGGGCACAGAGGGAGAGGGGTGCAGGGGGAACCAGCATTGCAGTGATCCGCCCCCCCTGCTCACCTTTCCCCATGTGTTAGTCTTTGTGGGTCCCAAGGGAGAGAGGGAAGCAGAGGGACCGAGAAAGGCCTGAAATGCTTGCTTCCCGACACTCCCTCCAACTGTGGGGCAGCGGTCTGAGCTGAGAAGCGGCATCCCTTACCAGGCAATAAGACGCTGGCGGCACCAGCAGGAAGCAACAACGCAGTGTGGACATGCGAGAAATGCAAGAAAGCGCACGTCCAGGCTGCTTTTATTCCCCCGACCCCCAAAATCACATTGCACTGACTGAGCATGTATTTTCTCTTTTCTCGCTGTCCTGGATCACACGCCCCACGGTTAGAAGACCTCTGCCTACAGTATGGCTATTTTTTAGGGCTAAATACTCATTGTTATCTTGCTTGCAATAGATAGGCGTTTGCATTTTCACTGTATACTAGCAAAGCAACGGGCAGGCACCTAGTCAGTGAGACAACGCAGGTAAATCAAGGAAGTCGGTCCTATACAGAGAGAAAGAAATATTTGGGGGGGTGGGGCGGACTGGGTCAATGCACTGTCTGGCAGCACTGAGCAGTAAAGTCAGG
Source organism: Ambystoma mexicanum (assembly GCF_040938575.1). Taxonomy (NCBI): domain Eukaryota; kingdom Metazoa; phylum Chordata; class Amphibia; order Caudata; family Ambystomatidae; genus Ambystoma; species Ambystoma mexicanum. Next base: position 575,009,285 of record NC_090934.1, on the reverse strand, counting down.
CACATCTCCCTGCAATGTTCAGAACCCCTCACCTCGTAAAGGCAGTAAAGTTACAGAAATCATACTAAGGAAACTGCATGCCGTCGTAGTGTGCCCATTGCTGTTTTAACAGTGAAAGCTGTGTTGCGCAGATAACGGCACCGCTGGTCAATGGGCCGGCCCCCGCCGGATCCGAGATTCCATACCAAGCGTGTAGCCGGATCCGGCCAGTCAGCCACCGCAAACCCATGCTCTGCGCTGGGTTACTTAAAGGAGGCAGCACAGAGTAGGGGCGGGGCAGCTCACTGCCGCCATCAGCACTCCAATGGCTCCGCCCCCCTACGTGTACACAGTAGGACTTTGATACAGGTCACAGCTGCAGGAAAAGCAAACTAACTTCCTCTGGTGACCCTGTGCAGGGTGCACAGGGTCACCAGAGGAAGTTAAAGTCCTCAACCACGACCCGGTTTATGCAATGTTTGTCGGATACTTGTATCCGACAAACATTGCATGAATAAATACCCCCATTATCATTTAAACTATCCCACACAATGCAGCTACCCAACTGCTTTCAGAGGTGAGCTGCAGGTGCTGTGCAGGGTGTGGTTCAAGTAAAAGAAAATGTTGCTTATGGCGTAGTGTGGATGTTGAGTGGGACGGAGTCTGTTGCAGTCAGACGTTCCCTTTGGTTTGCAGTCTCTTTCCACACGCTCCATTCATCCAGAGGAAGCGCATTAAACAGTGTTGTGGACGCAGTCCGTGGCGCCAATGGACGAAAACAGAAGTCTGCACAGCGGGCGCCATAGAATTATGGAGGCAGAATCGTGCCCCGCCAACTTCAAGCAGCAAATGGCAACTCAGGAAGGGGGGCAGCGAGAAGATTGAAGTTAAGATCTGCGTCTCCCGGGAGAACCTAGTGTGTGACACACTGGAGGGCGATAAACAAAAACAGACCGCTGAGGCAACGCAGGCAGCGTGCCCACATGAATACAAAGAAAGCAACTCGAAGACTATCTGAAGCTGGAGATATTGTTTCCATTGCTATAAACACTGTCACCCCCGGGGTAAGCCCAGGACTGACGCTCCAAGGTCAGGAGGCAGCTCTCCCCCAGCCCCTCCCACCTGCTGCTCGCTTGCGGTTAAGAAAACGAACATGAAAGTAAATATCGAAGTCCACGATATTGTGGTCAGAGAGGATTTAACAACTCCTCCAGATACGCTGACAAGGAATAATGCATGGGGGTATTGTGCGGATAACGTGGAAGAAGGAAACTCATTAGCCCAATTAACATCTGAAGACAAAGGACCACACAATCCCGGGAAATAGGCTTGGAGATCTCACGAACGCCTAAGGCGGCAAAAAGCCAAAAAATGTAAGATCTACGCAAGCCACTACCTCAACCCTCCCTACCGAAGACGCTTGCTGAAAGGAGACGGGCCTCTGAGGGATAAAGCCCAGCCCGGCCAAAGTGCTGAAAACAAAAAAAAACAGCCAGGGTGGGGGAGGGGGCAAATTGTTACAGCAGGCTACAAATCAGAAGAAAAAAACTCAGAAACGAGTACACACGTGTTTGCGCCCAAAAGCGCTAAAAACGAAACCTCTTCTCTCTCGCTCTCCAGCAAAAATCCGTGCTATATAGCACATCGAAATATTTTTTTGCAACAAAAATCAATGGGGGAGCGGCTTCCTGTTGGACAGCCGCTGAAATGCTAGCAGGGTAGGAAGCCTGTCACATCAGCAGGTGTCAGTGCCTAGGCTACATTACAAGTAAGCTCAGCAGACAAGCTTCCCCTACAGGCCCGTTGCAACGACAGAAAACAAGCGCCAAGGGCCGGGGAGGACCTGCCCAAAACTCCAACATTGATAAAATGGCATTATATCAGGCAAGAAAAAGGACGGTCCGATGGCCAATTAAGTGAGGACATGCTGCAGAATCGTATTCCAGAGATGACAAACGAAACGGCCGCAACAACGGATCCCCCATCGTCAAAATAAACGGCCGCCTGCCCAAGGCCTAAAAATCCAGACCAGCGGACCGAGGTTGGCTTAGAGAAAAGTCAACCAGACAATACCTGCATCGTCAAACGAAAGTAGCCTTCCAAGGCAAGAGCTTGGAATGACGATAAATGAGAGGACTCAAAACAGGATGGCATCTCCACACGTGGCTGAAAAAAGAAATCACAGAAGGCTAGATCCCCATTAAAAAAAAAAAAAATACTCTAATTACCCTTCAGCATGGGTTGACCTTGGAGAGGACTCCCGCGAGGAGACGGCTCAGTGAAATTTCAACTCCAGTTTCACGAGATACCCCTTCCAACAAAGTCGACTTGATGTCCATTATGTCAACGGTCACAATTGCGCTAGCCCCTTTTTGCAAACTATACGAGGCTACGAATGAGGCCCTTAAAGACAACTCGACTAAAGGGTGAATGGAGAAATCTTGTGACAAAAACGGATCCATCGAAGGTGCCTGAGCTCAATTTTACAGCCTATCCAGGCTTGTACTCACAGACCTCAACGAGAGTAACGCTAAACAAAGCTGGCATGTTATCAGATAAGATCGTAACAGCACGTGGGGTGAAGCAAGGATGCCCTCTAGCACCAGCTTTATGCAACTCTTACATCGCTGACTATAGGGACTCCCAGGAATTAATTCGAGCCTTCCCGCCGTCATTGGGAAATACAAAAATCCCAAGAATCCTCTATGTGGACGACATAATACTGCTTGACCAAACCCCTGTCGGGTTACAAAGACATATGGATAACTTGAAGGTCTACCTGAGAGACAACAACTTGGAACTCAACGAAACAAAAAAAAAAAAAAACAAAAAAAAAAGTAATGTTTAAGGGGAAAAAAAAGAAAAAAAAACACCACAGTCTCAAACTGTTCACGGGGGTTAAGAGGCTGGAAAACGTCACCACTTTCAAATACTTGGGGATAATACCGAACAACAGTAGAGCTGAAACACCAATGCAAGACCATCTACAAGCAAAGATGAGAACTTTAATAGTCCAAACAAAAATCATTAACAGAAAGTTTGGACGGTTCTCATTAATGCCAATCCTGAAATTCTTTAGATCAAAGGTGATCCCAAGTACACTTCCAGACTCCATATGGATTAAGCTTGAGGGACTCTTGGCGCCAAGTGCTGTCATTGCCACAGTCGACTCCTATGGTGTTGATTTGACGTGAACTGAGTTTGTCCTCCCTGAAAGCGTCGAAGGAAGCAGTCTGATGCTATACAGAAAGATCATTCAACTGGCTGCGAAATCAATTCTGGAGATAATCAACAGAGCAATGTTGAACAATGAAAACCAAATGCTCACAAAATGGAGAAGAACATGAGCTTATTGAGAAAGAAAAAAAAAAGAAAAAAAAATCAGAAGTTCAGAAAAGGACCTCCTCGCCAATCCAGGGAAAGTCAATAAAAAGATCCTAGAAATGGATTGGATACAGACTCTGAATGCAGCCTGACAAAGGATCTGCCATATAATCCAAAAAAAGTAAAGATACCATACCGCGTGAAAATCCCAGACAAAGCTCTAAGAGCAAGTTTCATGAGAATTCACCTGAACTTAATCAGCACAAACGAGATCTTAGCGATCAGACGACAGGTGGACTCAAACAAATGCTGCTTCTGCACCCAAGATAATCAAATCAAGACAAGAAGGCATCTCCTATCCTGTACAGGCTTCTCAAAAGAAAGACCCACATGGCTAGGCCAGCTGCTTAATAACGTATACGTTTATGATGAACAGGAATGGTGGGCCTGCTTAATAAACAGTGAAAAGACGAACTGGGTCATCGCAGTGGTGAGTTTCATCAAAATGATTGGCCTGGTCGCATAAGTGACAAAAAGGATCTGACCGATAAAGAAATATTCACTTGTTCGTCCAAGCTGATGAGAGAGTAAAGACGCAACTACATAGCTAATTCACAGTCTGCTTAAAATACTGCTCTGCATGAGCTAAGATCACAGTGTAGACTAACATTGCTGTTAGTTTAGGTGTACAGATGGCTGGTACGGTTTGCTCCAGTGTACATGTGCGGGTCTGACTGGGCCATAAAATTGTCTCGGGCACCAATGAAAAAGTGTCCCATAGTTGTAAATGGCAATTCATTGCTTTTCTAACCCGGTTTGAATAGTACTCAAGGGGGGGTGGTTTTTTTTTTTTATTATAAAATGGGATGCAAATTGTGCATTTTAAAGAATATTTACTCAGCAACACTGGTCAAAACTATTATTGACATAGTAAAGTAACATCACCAGTGCCATGGAAGTGGAATTGATATATAGTTTGGAAAAGCAGCAGCATGAAAGAAATGTCGACGTTTAAAACTATTATTTTGGACATTTCCTTTGATCGGAGGTCAAATGCCAGCTCCGCCCCCAAACCGCCCCCTTAACTTTCGCCCTCACCCGGCCCTTGTGGGGACCCCCGGCCCCTAAATTGTTCTCCTTTCCACCACTGTATAAGGTGGTAGATGGCGGCAGCCGAATCTGCCATGAAATTCCCTAGGCGTGTGCGGCCGCACGGCCATAAAGCACTTCTATTTGGGGGTGGGTGGAGCCGAGGATGGGGATACCAGCCAAGAAGACACACAAAGATCCGCTGTTGGTGCAACTAAAATCAAAATAGGAAAAACAAACCCATCGGTCTTTTGTTCTCCCCGTTCCCCTCCCTTCCCGCTGTGAAACACCTGTGGATGAGCTCGATGTAAATAAAAATATCAAATATACCAGGCGCTTCGCCGAGATGAATAAGCGCCTTACAAACCTGCCCTTGCACGGCGTGGAGCGCTCCTTCCTCCGCGATCCTCTTCCTAAGCACGTAGACGACGTCCCACGTGAACGGCGTTATGCCTTAAAGGCATTTCAGAAACTATCGGCAAACTTTAAAACAAACACAATGCTAGCGGGTCTCGTAGGGACTTTAAATATGTGGTTGATAATGAAAGCAATACAAGGCCTACGTTTAGTCTTCTCTTGCACACATTGCAAAGGGGTAAATGCACAATCCCCTCCCTGGGGAATTCCAAATGCCCCCCCCTCCATGCAGGAGAAATAAAGAACTGAAATGCTGGTAATTCGTACCCATATGCGTCTGTCTGCATAAGACACATATCCCCATCTGCTGCACATACCAAATCCTGCAACCCCCTCTCCCTCCATCGGGGAGGCTAACTAGCCGTTCCCTGTACTGTTCACAGGTACAGTGGAAGTCCCATTGGGACGGGAGGAACGCACTGTGCCCAGCCCCACGCCATAAAACACATCTCCCACGGGTAAATCGCACATCTGCACGAGAAAAGCCTCAAACCAACTGAATCCACCTGTACTTTAAGTAAATCTCACCCCCAAAATACACAGAAATAACCCCTTCCCAATATTGCCGCTCTGCATTAAAGTAGCAATCAACAAGAGATAACTTTAAGACTTACCAGAACCCAAATAACCAACTATACGCAGTGTTCTTTGCAACGGAGGAATCTCTCCGCAACGCCGCCTTCCCTTCCCTCGCGTGCAAACCAGATGACGAAGTGAAAGCTTAAACCCACGTGATGAAGCGGAGGTTGAAACACACGTGACGCATGCAGCCCATGTGATGAAGCGGACGTTGAAACCCACGTGAAGCAGAGCAGCCCACGTGATGAAGTGGAGTCGAGCGTTGCTAGGGTCCGTTACTCGAATGGGAACTAGAAAACGGGCGAAGTCCATCTTCTATGTTCATGTCTGGGCCTGTGAGACAGAAGATTCCGTCACCGGCGAGGGCTGAGGAAAGTCCGCATCGGTTGCTAGGGTCCGTTTCCCCAATGAGCAGCAGACGCGCCTTTTCTCGGATGGGAACTAGTCTCTGGGGGACGCTGCTTAGAGCCGGCTGGGCGGGGGCGTGAATGGTGTTTTGTGTGGTGGGGAGTGTGTGTTTGTGGTACGGTGGCTGGTGGTGTGTGTTGGGGGCGTTTGTTTGCGGTGGGGTTGCTGGTGGTGTTGGATTGGAGGTAGTCCGTGGTCCTGGGGGCGGTGCTGGGTGCCTCACCTGAAGCGCATGTGCAGGCGTGCAGGTTGGGGTCCCGCGTGTCTGCGCGCCGGTCTCCGGGGCTCGCTGGGTGGTGTTTTGAGTGGTGGCGAGTGTGTGTTTGTGGTGTGGTAGCTGGTGGTGTGTGTTGGTGGGTACGTTTGTTTGCGGTGGGGTTGCTGGTGGTGTTGGATTGGGGGTAGTCGGTGGTCCTGGGGGCGGTGTGAGGTGGTGGGTGCCTCGCCTGAAGCGCAGGTGCAGGCGTGCAGGTCGGGGTCCCGCGTGTCTGCGCGCCGGTCTCCGGGGCTCGCTGGGTGGTGTTTTGAGTGGTGAGGAGTGTGTTTGTGGTGCAGTAGCTGTTGGTGGGGGTGTTTGTTTTCGGTGGGGTTGGTGGTGGTGTTGGATTGGGGGTAGTCGGTGGTCCTGGGGGCGGTGCGAGGTGGTGGGTGCCTCGCCTGAAGCGCATGTGCAGGCGTACAGGTCGGGGTCCCGCGTGTCTGCGCGCCAGTCTCCGGAGCTCGCTGAATGGTGTTTTGAGTGGTGGGGTGTGTGTGTTTGTGGTTAGGTAGCTGGTGGTTTGTGTGGAAGTGTGGGCTGTGTGTTGAATGGTGGGTTAGGTGCACATCATCCTTTTGGATGTTAAAGCGCCTGCCTTGGTCCGCCCACGCTTTCGGTAATTAAGAAGAAGAAGAAGGAACTACAAAACTACCCTTTAGGAAACGTTTCCAGGCAGCATCAGGTGAGTGCATGCGATCCAGCTCTTGTAGTGAATTTTATATGCGTTTCTTTTAGCATCCATCAACTTAGACGTTCTCACCCCTTTGTTGTTATATTGTTAAGAGGAGCCCTTTTGCAACCCCTAGCACGTTGAAGCTGTAATTCCTTGTATTGTACTTTTCACTTGTTGAAATTAAATATTGTAAGTACGTGATTTTCTAAACATCTGGTTTTGAAATTACACGGGGCAGCCTGTTGTTATTATAGACACAGTAGCTGCTCGAAGCTCATTTACGGTAGGGTTCAGGCTCTGCAATGCTCGCAGACGCAGTAACTGCTGTGCAGCTACTACACAGACCGTGCTCTGGTGTAAGTTACTATATATATTTACATGGCCACGGTACTGGCCATGTAGTTATGGATAAGTTGGTGTTTCCATAGAAAGAGCACTTTTTGGGCGGCTTATAACTTCGCCCCCTCTGGACGAATCCTCACCAAACTTTGCAAAAAAAGTGCTTGGCCCACTCTGATTTTTTTTGCAAAGTTTGGTGAGGGTTCCTCCAGGGGGGGAAAAGTTATAAGGGGGGGTCCCAAAACTTTAGTTTTTTCCCATAGACTGAATGGGAAAAATGTTTTGCTCGCGCCTACAGCCCAAACTGCTGGACGGATTTTCACCAAATTTGGACCAGGAGCAGCGGCTTGGTCCAGAAAGCGTGCTTTTGTAAATTTGGTGAAAATCCGTTGAGTAGTTTTTTAAAAAATGACCAAAAAGTAGGTCAAAAAAATTAATGATATCTGTGTTCGGTCCGCGGCCGGACTTCCCTGTTCGCTCCGCGGACAGTACGGTGATTGGGCAAGCAGCTTGCGTGATGTCCGCGGACATCTGACGTGCTCTCTCATTGGATGCGGTGAAAGCGTGCAGTGCGTCGTAGCTTGAGACGCCCGCCATCTTTGTTCCTCGCATGAGAGGCTTTGTCAGGTCTGCAGGAGTGGGATCTGCCGCCTGCACAGTAAGTCCCCCACCCCCGCTCGTGTCTCTCCTGTTCCTCCAGCCCCCCTCTCACGCCATCGGCACACAGTGGACAGCGGAGGGCCGAGGAGCGGGATCTGCCGCACAAACTCATGTCCGTACGGCATGTCCGTGTTTTTGTTTTTCCCCCCCTACCCCCGCTCATGTCCCGTGTCTCTCTCCCCCCCTACCCCCGCTCATGCCCCGTGTGTCTCTCTCCCTCCCGCCCACCCCCCGCTCATGCCTCGTGTCTCTCTCTCCCTCCCTCCCACTCCCCGCTCATGCCCCGTGTGTCTCTAGCCCACCCCCGCTCATGCCCCGTGTGTCTGTCTCTGTTGTTGCCCCCACCCACCGCTCATGCCCCGTGTCTCTCTCCTGTTGCCCCCGTGTGTCTATTCCTCCCGCCCACCCCCGCTCATGCCTCGTGTGTCTATCCCTCCCGCCGCCCACCCCCCCGCTCATGCCCCGTGTGTCTCTAGCCCTCCCGCCCACCCCCGCTCATGCCCCGTGTGTCTATCCACTTCCGCCCACCCCGCTCATGCCCCGTGTCTCTCTCCTGTTGCCCCCCGTGTCTATTCCTCCCGCCAACCCCCCGCTCATGCCCCGTGTGTGTCTCTGTTGTTGCCCCACCCCCCGCTCATGCCACGTGTCTGTTGTTGCCCCCACCCCCGCTCATGCCTCGTTTCTCTCCCCTGTTGCCCCCCTGTGTCTCTATCCCTCCTGCCCACCCCCTGCTCATGCCCTGTCTGTTGTTGCCCTCACCCCGCTCATGCCCCGTCTGTCTCTCCTGTTGCCCCCCGTGTCTATCCCTCCCGCCCACCCCCCGCTCATGCCCCGTGTCTATCCCTCCCGCCCACCCCCCGCTCATGCCCCGTGTATCCCTGCTGTTGCCCCCGCTCATGCTCCGTGTCTGTCTCCTGTTATGCCCCGCTCATGCCTCGTGTCCCCCCACCCCGCTCATGCCCCGTGTCTGTCTCCTGTTACGCCCCGCTCATGCCCTGTGTCTCTCTCCTGTTACCCCCCGCTCATGCCCTGTGTCTCTCTCCTGTTACCCCCCGCTCATGCCCCGTGTCTCCCTCCTGTTGCCCCCCACCCCCTGCTCATGCCCCAAGTCTCTCTTCTGTTACCCCCACCCCTTGCTCATGCCCCGTGTCTCCTTCGTTTTCCCCCGCTGCCCGCTCATGCCCCGTGTCTCCCTGCTGTTGCCCCCCACCCCCCGCTCATGCCCCGTGTCTGTCTCCTGTTACGCCCCGCTCATGCCCCGTGGCTCTCTCCTGTTGCCCCCCAAATCCCTGGTCATGCCCTGTCTCCCTTCTGTTGCCCCCCACCCCCCGGTCATGTCCCGTGTCTCCCTCCTGTTGCCCCCCACCCCGCGCTCATGCCCTGTGTCTGTCTACTGTTACCCCCGCTCATGCCCCGTGTCTCTCTTCTGTTGCCCCCCGGTCATGTCCCGTGTCTCCCTGCTGCCTTCCCTTTCCATGGTGGCCATCTTGGTAAAAGATTTTCCGTCCCGGTTTGGGAAGAAAAATCTTTTTTTTACCACCTGGGGTTCCCACTTTGAGGACCTAAGATGCTAGTGGTCTTCATCTATTGAAAAGGATGTTATGGTGACATTGCACTAATAAAAACCTATGAAATTCAATGAAAAAACTTTGTTAAAGGGACGTTATGGTTAAGTTGCGCTACTAAAAACCTATGAAATTCTGTGAAAAAACTTTGTTAAAGGGACGTTATGGTTCCAAGTAAAACCGAAAACCCCCTGAAATTCGGCAGTTATGGTAAGATGAGCAAAAATAACTCGCGCCACCGTGCACTGCTAACACTAACACCCAGGACATCAAAGATGACATCACAAATGTCATTGATGACATCACATGTGCATTTACTTTTCATGAAAACTCTGTACAAGGGATTCTTATAATGCTGAACAAAAACTGCCAAGGATCATTGGGATAAATATCATGAGCTAATTAGTGCATTAAAGAATGAATTGATATAAATAGCATTCTATTGTGAAGTTCTATCCACTATACTAAGCTACTCATGCAGAAACATAGTGTAGTATCGGGGATGGTAAGAAGACATCTGGATTCAGGTGAGGCACAGGAGACCAGTATATATAAAAGGAGTGAGTTTATTTATAAGTTACAGAGTTACAGGGCTAGTTATATAGAAAGGGGCAGGGAGCTAAACAGATGACATCCTTTCAGTAAGGTTCTCCCATCCTGTGTTACCAACTGTAGTTCTTGGAACCTTCAGGTCCCATCACATTCCATATGACATAGCTGTGTTCTACCATCAGCAGCACTGTGTGCACCCAGTGCAAATAGATAAGTACAACACTACACATCTCCCTCTCTTCAATTGAACACCAAACAAAGTATCACAAACCAAGCCTTAAAAGAGGCTCTCAAAATTACACACTCCCGCAAATCCGTAAAACCATTACAACATTCACAACCAAGGAAGCGTATCCACATTCACGTAACTAACAATCAAGTACACAAATCACCACCTGCCCGGGACTGCCACTCCCGGGCCTCACAACTGCCACTTGCGAGCACATACGTTCCTTGCCACACTCTCAACCATCAAAGCGTATCTCCTCCCACTCCACCTGCCACCTGGAGACAAGGGTCTGCCACACCCAGCACAAACGCGTACACACGCAACCATCAGAAACTATCTAACATTATATGGACCATATACCTCGCAACCATAACTGCATAATTACATACACCACCATTCCTCTCCGAAACACCTGTGGTTTGCGCCATCACATATTCACATACACACCCTGCCATAAGAAACAATGAAAAGTGGGAAAATGCAGAAAAAAAACCTCACAAAACAAAGATCACATTAAAACAACGCAGCTGGAAAAGAACAGCGCGAGAATAGAATACACCGCGACAGATACTGATCAGATCTGAGTCCTGGTGCAAAAGATCTTTGAAAACAAAATTGTTTTGAATGCGGCCAAAAATTGAAAGCATCCAAAGTTTAAAAAAACATGTTAGGCCAAGGAAAATAAACCGGTAATATCTTCCATGCATGCCATATGTAATATGCCCAAAAAATGGTATACATACCATGCAACATTCATGTCACATTTAACCATAAGGCTATCTCCTTTAACATGGAGATCACTCAGCAATTTCACTTATATATTTCATGACATCAGAACGATGCTGTGCCAAGAAAAAAATATTATACTCCAACATGACAACAGAACGATGCTCTGCCACTTAAATTTATACTTATTCCAATCCACATCTTGGATAATATATTATTAATGAACATATTTCCCCTTGGAAATAACACATTTAAAATATCAATATGCATTGCAAACATATATGAAATACAGCATTTGAAAACCTGAAACTTATAATATTGTTAAACACTACACGCAGGAAAAAAACATTTTCTTTTTCTTTGTGTTGTTTGTTGGTTAGGTTGTTGGTGTGATATAGTGTTATGCATAAACCCATACAACCACTCATCCTCATAAAGTAAATGCAATCACCAATTACACTCAATCACCCTTTTGAATATTAGGACTTACCATTCCATACACCATGACAAAATCCACTTTATGTCTTCCCAGCCAGGCACACCAAATTTGCACAAATCATGTTCCACAACAATGCAGGAATACACCATTTAAATCATTGCAGTAAACAACTGCACCTAACATCACAATTTATAAATCGATTACATCTAATGTAAATATGGCATTTAAATTATCTGAAAAACATGTATTGCAAAAACAGATGTACGAAATGAACCCAATTGCAACATCCTCCAATAAATGGAAATAGAATCGGTGCCATTCTCATAAAAAAAATGAAAACATAACTTACATTAAATCAGTACAAAGATATGTAAAAAGTCTGCAAACGTCCATGAATTGCACGTAGAAATATCTGGTGAACAGAATAGACGAAAACAGTACCTTAATTGTTCACCTTCAAACGGAACGGGAAACATTGCTAGTGCCTCCAAGCTCCGTTGACTTGTTGTTGCATCGTTACTCACATGACACTGGAGAAAACAGTATTCGTGTTAACTTGCGGCTTCCAAAACAATACCATGCCCGCACCATGGATAAATAAGAAAACTTCCTGGGTTAGATTATTCGCAGACCAGTAAAACATATCCTTGCCAGTTGCTCTATTGCCGTGTCGAAATGATCCATATATTACTCTTCCCACACGTCCTTCATCTAGTGTCATTGACTGCACATGTGGACCCCCGGCAGCAGTTCCACGCACGGTAAATTAAAAACAAAATCTCTTCCGTGTACGTCACAACGCAAAAGGACGTACAGATGGCCTTTCATCTAATGTACTCCGAATACAGAAGACAACGCTGTACGTGGAATACTTTCACAGCAACATTCGGGGCTCCGCCAACACTCGCTCTGGATTCGATCACGTCATCATTTTTCAACGAGTGCTACACAGAGCAGATCTCCGGCACTGTTCAATTAGTTAACTGTTAGACGTCGTTGCACGACGATGTGCCATTATAAGGCAATTGAATGCACTGCACGCCAACTTATGAACTATCAGCTGAATGGTGAAATTATATGCCACACGGCATATTAGTCATTACATGGCCGAAAACAACAGCTGACCACTAACTCACGCTGCACTAACCGCTCCCACGCAGTACTTTATCAGCAGCGGCACCAAAAAGGGGATGGTCATGCTTCCCTAGCCCTGTAACTCACCAACCGCACTGGGCAGCAAGCCCCTAATTCAAACGCTGCTGCAACGCCCCAGCCGTGCCGTGCAGTAACTTAATAGACAGCAAAACGGGATGCTCCTCAACAGTCTTTTGCGTGCTGGCTGCCTGCCATATAAATATAAAAATAGCAGGACTTATACCTTGTGTAGGCTGATGTATGAAGTCATCTCACTGGAAACGGGCGCTGGGCTGTGCCATTGCTGGGCTCATCATGGACCTATGCCAAAAGCATTTTTATGATGCCAGGAGTCATCAGAATTTACATCAGTGGGTCCTTTAATCTTGGGATGAACAGGCAAATATACATCAGATAAACTGGAACCAGCAAACACCTGTTCATCCCATCCTCGTCGCCATTTGTAGTATCGGGGATGGTAAGAAGACATCTGGATTCAGGTAAGGCACAGGAGACCAGTATATATAAAAGGAGTGAGTTTATTTATAAGTTACAGAGTTACAGGGCTAGTTATATAGAAAGGGGCAGGGAGCTAAACAGATGACATCCTTTCAGTAAGGTTCTCCCATCCTGTGTTACCAACTGTAGTTCTTGGAACCTTCAGGTCCCATCACATTCCATATGACATAGCTGTGTTCTACCATCAGCAGCACTGTGTGCACCCAGTGCAAGTACAACACTACACATAGGCAGTGTGTGCAGCATACATGATGAAGGTGCAATATTCATAATCTTGTCATGTTGAATAGTAAAATGATAACTGCTTTCTTATTAGAGCTTTGCGTACTGTGAAACATGTAATAAGTAGATAATAAAACTCACTTAATACATAATTATTACAGACAAAACACAGAGACAACAACACATACAAATATGAGTATATACAGGGACAGTGAAGTAAACAAAAAAGCAGAAGTAGTAGCAGAAAGAGTTCATAACCTAGCTGATTGTCTTTATGCAAAGAAACTATTGCTCTGTTTCAAAGCTGCTACTTACCATATGTATGTGTATCACATGATGTGACTGCACCCAAAGGAAAGGAAAGTGAGTACAATGTATACAAATATGAGCATATACAGGGAAGGTAGAGTAATAAAAATAAAACTATGAGAAAGTGCTGATAACCCTAATGATTATCTTCAGGCACAGAAAGGATTGCTCTTTCAAGCCTGTGTCTTCCGCTATGTATATGTTTCATATGATGTGACTTGACCCTAAATCTACAAATATAGTACCTTTTCAATTTTTACTTCCTGACTGTTACTGAAGAAAACTGTGGCCTAGATATGTCAGTGAAGGGGGAAAAAAGGGAGAGCCAGACATGTGATGTCATCAGTGATGTCATCAATGACATTTGTGATGTCATCTTTGATGTCCTGGGTGTTAGTGTTAGCAGTGCACGGTGGCGCGAGTTATGGTTGCTTATCTTACCATAACTGCCGAATTTCGGGGGTTTTTCGGTTTTACCTGGAACCATAACGTCCCTTTAACAGAGTTTTTTCACTGAATTTCATAGGTTTTTAGTAGCGCACCTATACCTGTGCCGGATAATGCTCGCAGCAGCTACTACACAGACCCTGCTCTGGTGTAAGTGACTACATATATAATAATACCTGCACAGGCTAATGCTCGGAGAGGCAGTAACTGCTGTGCAGCTGCTACACAGACCCTGCTCTGTTGTAAATGACTACATATATAATAATACCTGCACAGGCTAATGCTCGGAGAGGCAGTAACTGCTGTGCAGCTGCTACACAGACCCTGCTCTGGTGTAAGTGACATATATATATATATATATATATATATATATATATATATATATATATATATACCTGCGCCGGCTAATGCTTGCAGAGACAGTAACTGCTTTATAGCTGCTACACAGACCCTGCTCTGGTGCAAGTGACATATATATATATATATATATATATATATATATATATGCGCGCCGGCTAATGCTTGCAGAGACAGTAACTGCTTTATAGCTGCTACACAGACCCTGCTCTGGTGTAAGTGACTATATATATAAAATACCTGCACCGGCTAATGCTCACAGATGCAGTAACTGCTGTGCAGCTACTACACACACCCTGCTCTGGTGTAAGTGTCTGTCACAAAGTGTGTAGGGGTGATGGAGTTCTTTCTGTGAATTGTTTGCCGATTCTGTGGCGTAGTATTTATTTATTTATTATTTTATTTTTTTGCTTTGAGGACTTGCTTTGTACAGTTTGAGTTGTCTTTGGTATTTTATTTAGTCTTGTCTGGTGTATTGTTCTCTCCATTTTGTTTCCATGTTGCAGTTGTTTTTTTTTTTTTTTGGGATGTTTTTTCAGTTCTTCTGTGAACCATTTTGCTGCCAGTGTTTTTGGTGTTGCTTTGAATGTTTTAGCTGGTGCTAATTGGTTAATGGCCTTGGTGATCCAATTGTTGAGTGTGTCTTCTGTTGTATCTATGTTTGTATCGGTGGGATCTCTTTCACCTAGGTTGTTGTGGTGGGTTGATAGCATGGCGGCCTCGTCCGCTAGTTTTGTTGCAAAGTTGGGGTTGTAAGAAGATGGTTTGTAGATCAGTAGGAATACTATGTTGGATTGGTCATTGAGTTCTATCTTGATTTGGAGGGATTCATAGTCTTGCGCGTTGGTTGTGATGATTCGAGATGCTCAGGCGTGTTTTTTGTGTATAATTGCGATTCTACCTCCTCTTCGGTTTTCTCTGTTGGCGTGTATTAATTTATAATTGTCGTGTATTGCTTCGTTCGCGATGGCTTTATAGTTATCTTATAGCCAGGTTTCAGTAAGGAAGAGCACGTCTGTGCCTCCTTCGCTTAGGAAGTCACTGATTTCTGTTGAGTGGTTTGCATGGATCTAATGTTGAGGAGGCTGCAGTGTAGTTTGCTGGATTTACCTTTTGTGTTGTTGTTAGTATTGTTTGTTCTGACCGGTGTGGTGTTGGTTGGGTTTCCATTCCAGGTGGGTTTTTCCCGGTTGAGTCTTTTAGGTGGGGTGGTTCTTTGTTGGTCAGTCTCTTTGACGAGTAGACCGATAAGGTTTATGGTGGGGTTGGTTCGTTTCCGGGTGGTAAATAGGGTAGCTACCCCTCTGTTGTTCCAGTCTTGGTGATATAGGGGGTGTAGAGTGAGTGTGATGGTTTCCAATTTGTTTGTTGTTCTGGTTGGGGTATTGTCCATGGTGGAGACCGGGTTGTGATGGTTTATTAGTTGTCATCCGTTTTTGTCCTGGTTGGGTCTGTATTCATGAAGCTTGTTGGCTGTCGGTTCATTGTTGCTGTGCTGTTTTTGTTTACCACATTGTCGTATGTGGACAGGTAGCGAGCATTGTAGTCTCTTTGCTCTGTTATTTGTATGTCTCCATGGGCCATCTCAGATGTTTGTCGAGTTTTTTGGGGTTGTGGGATCATGCTGGTCCGTGCCTTCCCGAGTGGTTTGGGATTTCCCTATTATTTCTGTTGTCTTTTCTGACTTCTTTGTCTTTCTTGTGGCGAGGCATGATGCATGGGTTGTGTTCCTTAGTGGGCGTCCTATTTCGATTGGTGTTTTTCATGGTCTTTTGGGTTTAGTCTTTGCTGTTTGTGGTTTCTTGTTGCTTGTATTTGGTAGGTTGTGGGTAGTTGAGACCTCAGTTGATGGGACTTTGTGGTTCCGTTTGTTTATTGCTTCTGGAGGTACATTTCGTTATGGTTGTTGATTATTGGATTTTGCGCAAAGCAAACATGAATAATGTGTGAAGGAGTGCATGTGAATACTGCCATATATTGGTGCAGTGATGTTGGGGAGAATTCTTATTTCTGTGCTAATTCCCTTCAACCTTGGAGACCCCCAGCTCTTTTGCTGGACTGTAGGACTTTTTAATTTTAACCCTGTAGTGAGTGCGACCCTTTTCCCACTTCCTCATGTGTTTTGACCTTTGGATTATGTTTTCACTGTTTTTGGAGTCTGACAAACTCCATCTGCATCTACTTTTTGTATGGTGACACACTGCACCTTCAGTGCAGTGTCACTGAGAAATCCTTTAGATTTCTCATAAGGTTTAAAATACCTTTTTCTTGTGTAAACTACTGTTCCCAAGAATAGTAAAGTGAAATTGACTTTACTTACCTTTTCTCTTTGTGGGTCCAGCACACACCATCTTAAGTGGCGTGCTGGGGGGTTACCTAGTAGCTCCTTATCCTACATTCTCATGTAACATTTGTATGTTGCCCTCCCTACTTTTAAATGGCTAGTGGCAGTAGTTTAATTTTTCCTACCATTGTGCTTTTCTACAGCAGGCTGAACCCCCAGCTGCAGTATAGCACCCAGAGGTGACCATTTTATAAAAACGGCCCCTGTCTTCTTTTTTTGCAATTTTCTGTTTGTGAGGTCTTTCTTGGGTTTTACTCTGTGCGTCGAACAGATTGGAGCCCTTTTTTTGTCTTGCCTTTGGCGCACTTCAGCCCTGAGGGCCGCCTCTGTTTCCAGTGTGTCTGGAAGGACAGGATGTGAGGGAGGGTCCAGAAACTCCCCTGTCCTTTGTCTCTAGGAATGCCTGAATGCAACCAGTCCTGAATGGCTGGCTGGCTGTCCTTTCAGGACAGCGACCCTGATGTGTCATTGACAGCCTAGGCTGTGCATGAATGGGAGAAACCTGCTTAAAAAGTGAGGGTTTTGGGACTAGAGGCAGAGTCGACCACTGGGAGAAACACCCGATGAAGAAACCGTGAACGAAGCTTGCTGCATCCTCCTGGACCTTCGAGTTGCCTGGTGAAGCCCTGCTGCTGTGCTGAAACTCCCTTTCCAGACAGAGAAGCTTCGGATTGGACGACTTCTCCCCTTGGGTTAGTGGGACCAACTAACACAGAGACTAACGCCACTGGACCATCTTCTCTGGCTGTACTTCTTCATTGCTGCAAGAACCAAGTGCCATGGGTCGAGCAATCCGTAGTCGAGTGAAATGTCTGAAATCTGGCTAGAAGCTCCAGGAGTCTCCTAAGGACCCTCCAGAAGCAGGACGACCCAGAGCTAGAGTCCCCTCACCAGACCCAAGGAGTGAAGGAAGCCCAACCGGTACCAGAGATCAGCAACAGTGCTGTTTACTAAGCGCTGAAACCGAAAAGAGCCCATAGCTGCCAATGACCTCCGAAGTACCACCGCAGGAGATGTCCTCCCTCTTATCCCCACAACTAAGGCTCAGGAACACAGGGTCTGTAACGCTGTAGCAGGACAGAAGCCAGCTGGACCACTCTTCTTCAAAGCAGAGGTACTGTTTAGACTTGGGGTATTTACCTCACTGTCTCGTAGCCTTGCTTTTCTCAGTTGGGAATTGCAGTGGCCTACCTTTTTAGAGTTGATTCCAACTCTGTTTTCACAGCTTGTGACCCTACAAGTGATTTTCTAACAAACTCTCTAACTTTGTGCAAGCCTTTTGATCCTAAGAAGTACCTCTGCTCCAAAGATTGTTTCAAATTTACTCTGGCTGTCCTGGCTCCCTGCAGACTCTTCTAGCCCACTGACTTGATATGGTTTGTCCCTCATAGGTAGTAACTTGTTTTAGACAGTTACTGCTGGGGAAGGCTTGTCTAGATTTCATTGGAAGATTTATTGTCCTCACATATACTGAGAACCTGTTTAACCTTTTTCCTTCCTTTAAACCTTTCCTTTCTGCAACCTAATGTGATACATAAATGCCATTACTGTCCTTGTGATTGAAGTCATCCCAGGGTGTAGCAATTGTGTATGAAGCATATCCAAAGATTATCCACTAACTTGCTCTGATTCTGAAAAGTAATTTTGAAGTATATTTACATTGTTACATGAATTGCACGCTTATTTAAAAATTGATGTTAATTAAATAAACAACTATTTATAACTGAAACCTTGAGTGTAAGTGTTACTTGGCTACTTGTATTTACAGATTTCATTTGTACAGCTCTACAGCTCAGTTATCCCTCTTGAGATAGGCCTGGCTGCTCAGACACACTGCCAACCTGTGTAGTTCAGACCTATACCAAAAGGTGGGCTTACCTAATACCAAGCAGATAAGTGTTGTGTAGTCTCACACAGTGTGACTACACCAATTTGTACCTAACAAGTCAGCATGAAAATGTATTGATTTTGAGGGTGCTGGGTTCCTGCTTTTGACTGGGATGGCAAAGGTTTCTCACCCAGTGGGTGCATGCTATGTTTAGGCCTCTTTCTTCCCCTTTGGTCCAACATAGTCTCAGGCTTTATCCATGCCACATTGGGGCTTGTGAGGGTGATGGGTGCCTGCTTTTGACTGGGATGGCAAAGGATTCTCACAGGTGCATGCTATGTTTAGGCCCTTGGCTTCCACTTTGGCCCAACATAGTCTCAAGCTTTACCCTTGCCATGGTGGGGGAATCATTCAGCATAAGTGCAACTAAGCAAAAGCAGAATGACAATCTGTATTGGTCTGCATATCATCCTACAAACTTACTGTTCTGAAGTAATCAGTAAGTCATCCCCAAATCATCAAGAACAAACCTGTTTCATGGCAATGCTCTTGAAGTGATCAGTAGGTCATCCTAAAAGCATCAGGAACAAAGAGTTTTCTAAAATGGGGATGATGTTAGCATATTCATTAAGTCATCCTAAACTAATCCCCAAATCATCACCCACCATTCTGAGATATTTGCTGATGACTTTAACAGCGTGATGACATCTGATGATGTGGGAATGACTGCTAGTGTAGTTCGATGATCATCAGATGACCCCAGGATGGTCTCTAAAGTCATCCTTTTAGACCAGGGTTTACTCGCTCTTTGCGATTTTTCATTTTAATGGCTCCACTTGGACTTCTTACTTTGCTGAATGGTAACGGGGTCAGCTTGTTCTTTTGTGTCTGATGCAAACCCCCTGAGGACCTGGCAGAGAAGTAGAAGGGAAAGAAACATTGTGCCTGTTATAAGAGCCATTTTCCCTCATTTTTCAAGGTAAACGGACAGGAATTCCATTAGCTTTTCTGCGCGTCTGTGTGTTTTAATATCCACAGTGAAGCTCCATTCTAAAAGTTATTTTACAAATGCCATTACTGTAATATTTCCAAACTCAAGATGCTGTGCACGGCTACTGTTTCCCATAGTAAGGTACATCGTGAAATGCAAGGCAGTGATTTGCTTGGGTTATGTGTTCGTATGGATGGTGAAGTAAACCTGCACATTGTTCTGTACTATCCAAGGCATTGTGATTTTTCTTTCTACGTTATGGTTGAAATTGGCACCTTGACCGTGTACCCCTCCCACCAACCCCAAAGCAACCTATGAAAAACGGCCTGGGACAACGGGCAAGTAGCATCTATGCGTAAGGTTATCGATTTATTGTTCTCATCAGCAGATGGTTCAGCAACGTTTCCATGGTTGTCTTTCTGGTTCTGTTAGTTTGCTAACTTCTCTGGAGCCTGCCTTGTTACTTGCTGGCTTCTGCTAGCTGCCCACTGCCATAGCCTCGATGCTTGACTTTAGTAGTATTGTCAGTGACAGTTTGAGATAAACTGCAGGCTCTTTTCACCCAAGTCCTGCTTGTTGTTCCTGTTTATATAGTGGCCTGCCTGGTGGTGGAGATGGTAAACAAACCCTCGTGATCTTCGCTTCTTTGACAGCTTGGCCCCAGGGAAGGTAATTGTGCAGTGTCTTACTACGAGTTTTCCATCGATTACTAATCCTTTATCAAAAATGAATGACCCAATATTTGTAATAATCTGTAGTGTCGAAGCAATGTTGGCAGTCATTTTGCTTTTGTTTTACATACATACTTTTAGTTTCTCGCGTCAAACTGGTTTACTGACAAAATAATGTGCAACTTGTGTGCGGTACAATGCAATCATACATACTTTTACCCTTTAGTGATTTGTCATTTTAGACGTGTTGTTGTGCCTCAGCACTTGCGATTATCGAAAGACTGGGTTTGTTAAAGTGTTAATGGACCTCATAAGCGTCGTGGACTGTGATTTGTTATATTATTGCTCTGATAAATCTAGTCCTCCTTGAATATGCAGAGTGCAAACAAATTCCCCTCCCCTTTAATATGCCTGGTGTCCTAAAGCATACGGGGAATCCTTCAGTAAACAAGCGTACCTGCCTGAGCCCACTTATGGTAAAATAAACAGGACTTAACAATGCCACCCTGTTATCTAGTCATACGTTGACCTTTGTACATTGTTTTTAGAAAGGTGCACACGTAGAAAGTGGGCAAGAGCAATGAATACATATTGGCGTTGAATGTCCTGACCTTTTTATAAGGCCCATATTTTAAATAAAGTGACTTTTCAATGTCTTTTTGATTTAACGATCTACACCGAGGGCTGGAACAAAATTGTTGTAAGCCATTTAGCTTCTTGGTGTTGCCCTGAAGAGCCCGGTTTGCTGTACAAGTGCACTACCAGATGCTTCTTTTAACTCAACAGGCCAACTGTTGCCAGACGAAATCTAGCAGAGAATTTATCTCTGTTTGACAATGTGAAACTCTGATCATTGGGGCACACCTAGTAGACGTTTAAAGCATAATTGAGCATGTAGAATGGTCGTTAGATTTGTGACATTGTGTTTACTAGTTTCCTTTTCTACACGGGTAGTTCTTATAGCCAAGGAGCTGCTTTTATGTCCTGTTCATCACATTATTTTGCTATTTCTATGAAAGGATACTACAGAATTGTTTGCTTTTTGTAAAAAGATGATACAATTCTCACATTGGCCCTACAATCCTTGCATCACACTACTTAAAGTTGGTGCACAATGTGAAGGTTTGTGTTTGCTCACTTCTCAGGTGGGCCGCAAGGTTTAGTTGACGTCTCCTTGCATGGTTTGAAATAACATTGAATAACCATCTGAGGAATGGTCTTCGGAATCAGAAATGGCCAGGCGGTTCTAACTTTTCAATAGTCACTTTATTCAGGTGTGACAGTGTGTATACTGGGTGAAGGTGGATGAAGAGTGTGAGCAACTTGCCATGTGCAACATCGAATGCCCCAATATGACGTCATAAGCCTTTAAAGTTCACTGTGTAAGGCAAGTACTACCATCCTAGTGCAGTCTCAATTCTTTAATGCCTTTTACCGTCACCATATGGTCCTAACCCCACATGTACAATGCTCCCATCATATGTAAAGGGACCTGTCAAATAGCCCATTTGTATTTTCCTATGATTTTCAGTGCTCTATGAATAACTGCAACCATAAATCTGCAGTGTAGCTTTGTAGGTGCTGATACTGCACATGAAACCTGGCCTCAAGTGCTTCGCTCCTGCAGGGGAGTGACTTACTTTGAGTCCCCCCCACCCCCTCCACCACCCCTTTGCAGGTGGCTCGAAATCCTTCTTGAAGTGGTAGGGGTAAGTGTGAGAAGGCAGCACTTACCTACTCCTGGTGTCGACCATTTGTTGCCTTCAGGATCTCGCACTTGCAAGATCCGAATGAGCGTCACATAGGCGGATGTCGTGTTATGGAACAGGCTCCCCAATGCCTCTGGCCTACAAGCCTGGAACATGGGCAAATCACTGGTGGATGTGTACTTCCGCTGTAACGCTCACCTGATTCCCGTAGAGGCGCCGGTCTTGACTGGGCGTATACCGTATCTTCAAAGGTGATGTGTAACACACGGCTGGCTCTTTGGGCTGGACCTCTGTGCACTGTATGTCTGGCTCGAAGGGTAAGATGTCTGCAGATAGAAAATGTGGGATTAATGAACTGGGTTATTGAATGTCTCTCTCTTCTTCCCTTTCTCTTCTCCTGTAGAACCCCAAAGGTTAACGCTCTCACCTTAGGTAAGTGAACGCCGTGCTCTCCATCTGCCTCGAGGCAGGGTGCTGTAACCAGTTTCTTCACTGGATAAGGGGAGCAGGCCTCTTGACTTCAGAGGACTGCTGTCCGTCGTTTACCGCACGAACGGTAAGTTTCGAGTAATTCTAATGTCTTTAAAGTCTTTAGTAATGATGTCTCTTGTTTTGCAGGGTTCCGGCGATGGCGGATGGCGGGCTGAAGTGAGTTGCAGATGGAGCCCGTGTGATGAATAGAAGCGCCTGGAAGCACGCAAGTAAGCGCTTGTTGCCTGCTTCACGATGCGCTCTAACTGTCTTTTTATTTTGCAGGTACAAGTTCGGGGCGGCTGCAGGGTGCCGGAATACCCACTGGGTTAGATGTGGAAAGGAGTAATGGCACGTGAGTATTAAAGTTCCCCAATGTCTTTAAACGCACCTTGTTTTGTCTTTCAGATGCGGGATGCAGCGCCGAAGGCCTCCGGAGCGTGCGAAGAGTTGGTAAGCTTTTGTCTTTCAGATGCCGGAATGCAGTGTGAAGACCTCCGGAGCGCACAAAGAGTAGGTAAGCCTTTGTCTTTCAGATGCCGGAATGCAGCGCGAGGCGTTGGTGACAGCTGATGGACCAGGTAAGTGAAGAGCTGTCACTGAAGACCGTAATGCTAACCTGTTCTTTCTTGTCTTTATAGGTGTTGCTGAAGACTGGATTCAGGATGGTAAGCCTTTTTCCTTAGGCCCAGGATCAGATGCAGAAGACACGATGAGCATTCTGCTGCTGAGGATGCAGAAAACGCAAAGCAAGATTCATCCATCGTTTAAATAGCCTCCTGTAGTGCTTCGGTGTCTCCTTCCACAGCCACGCCTAGGTAAGAAAAGAGTTCCTGCTTTCCAGAAGAGTTCCAGTGTTCTGAATCTAGGGAGTGGCTCCTGCCCCACCCAACAGGAAAAGTAGTTCCAAACAGAAGAGGATCAGAGACTCAACTGGCAGGCAAGTAAGCAGCATGGTCTGCTGCAGGTAAGTCCACCCAAGCATTATGAGCCCGGCGCTTCCAGCGCTGGGACTTGGGCATATTTATGAGCCTCGTGCCACTGGCGCCAGGACTGGGTCCAAAAATTCCCAATTGGGACTGGTTGGCACTCGGAACCTGGGTTATGGATCTGCTTCCAAGGGAGTTGGGAAAACCCTGACCTTTTGGAAGCAGAGATCATGACATCTGCCTTGAATCAGATTTTGGTTCATCCTGTTAAAAAAGGCTGTGTCAATCTCAACAAGGCTTTGTATAGCACAAAGCTCATTTTAAAAGAATTTTCTGTAAATCCAGTCACTATTTAGCTCTGGTATCCGTCAGGCCGGAGTCTGTTGTCTGGATGAATGTTGCATATATATGGTGGGTAACAGATGTAAGGTGGGGTTGCTCCGAACCAGCACTGCAAGTTAGTGTTGCAGAGTTATGAAGTGAGTAGTGCGTGCAGGTTTCTGGTATTGGGTCCCTCACGTGGGGCCTGGGATACAGTCCAGCATGAGTATTCAGGGTAGACGTTTCCTATATTGTGTATGTCTGTGTGTTTGGGAAATGATGCTAGAGTAGAGATGTGCGTTTGGCGGGCGGGGAGAATGAGATGAAGCTAAAAGCCTTTTATGGGTACGGTTCATTCAGTGAGCAGGCGCTACCTCTGGGGAATGAAGAACTAATGCATAGTGTTGCAAATCGAACATCTAAATGAAAAGCAAATAAAATTTTGTGCATTAAATACGACCCACTATGCTTTAATGTCTGCTAGAATTTCCTAATGAAGCATTTATGCAAATGTGCAGTCTTAATGTTATTTGACAAAGCTTTTATACTATGCTAAATCACCACTGTAGTTTGTGCAATTCTGAGACTTGTCTCGAAGTTGGCATATTTTAAAAATTATTAATGCATGTAGTCGTAACGTTTGCATTGTTTGTAAAACGATTTATGCACTTTAAATTCATGGATACAAATCGGACAATATTTCATCAAACAATGTTGCATTATTAAAATTGTAAAATGTTTACATATTAACTAGCCAATACTTCAAATTGAATCATTCTCTCATAAGAAGCGTCCCGTTTCCTTATTGGTCATATCTTCCCATACTAAATTTCACTTT
This sequence comes from Ambystoma mexicanum, assembly GCF_040938575.1. Lineage (NCBI taxonomy): Eukaryota > Metazoa > Chordata > Amphibia > Caudata > Ambystomatidae > Ambystoma > Ambystoma mexicanum. The sequence continues at coordinate 574,984,957 of NC_090934.1, read as the reverse complement.
TGTTCATGCAGGAGAACTTCAGCTTACCTGACCATGCTAAAATAAAATGACATTCGTTTTTACTAATAGTTACATACTCCACTGCTATTCTTTTCCACAACCTGAATAGTGTCACATTTATATGGATGTTTGCGAGCCATTAGACATCATCTCCAAAAGTGCCTAGTTTTTATGTAGTCAAAATCGTGTACAAATTCTCCCAAAAAGGTAATGTGTAATACAGCCACCGAGGTTTTACAGCTTGTCGTGCATGACATGTCTATTAGATTCAGTGACTTATGTTATTCTACGGTGGACGGTCAAAAGACCGAAAAAAAAATCTCGAAATACAATAATCTCGAATCCAAAATCCCGAAAAAAAAAAAGTCGAATTTTTTATTTATTTAATTATATGCTTTTTTGGGGTCAGGTAAGTAAAAAAAATGGGTTAAAATAAAAAAAAAATAGAAAAAAGGGGGGTTGGGGGGGGAACCCCCCCATTTCGAACAAAAAACGTCATTAAAAAAAAATTCGACTTTTTTTTTTTCGAGATTTTGGATTCGAGATTATTGTATTCGGGATTTTTGTTTTCGGTTTTATTACTATAAACCTATTCTACACCGCCTACATCCCCTCTGATAAATCCTTTCCTGGGGCCAATTACCCAAAGAGTGGGTAATTGATTGAACTGCAGTAACATTATAAATCTGCAGAACTTGGGGGTTGGAGATGGCTACACAAACGGTTGAGTCTATAAATGCGTCACTTGACATTCCAGATAATCTTTAATAGGTTTTAGGATTATTTAGGTGGTCATGATTCCCCTCTCCAATCCGAATCTTTAATATTTATAGAAAACATTCACTAATTGATGAAAATCTTGATCCAGAGACCAGCCAATTTTATTGCAAATGCCTGTTCACCTTTATGTATTTACTGATAGACCCACCATTCATAGCCTTCATATTGCTTCTTTGCAGTTCCAGTAATGGTAATTTAGGGGATGCTAGTGCCTTTAATTGCACGATTCATCGTCTTTGTTGAAATTTCCCTTTTTCAAGATGTCAGCCCTAATTCTAACTTGATGGCCTCAATAGGGACGCCTTGCGGGAGTCCCAATATTCGCCTACAGATTTTTTCTTTAATCTGTATTCTCTATATAAGTACCATTTGAATCCATAGTTTAATGATATTATGCTTTGCTTATATATCAGTATAATTCCCTGCATGCTGAAACTGGCAGTCTGTACTGCAAAACTTTTCAACGAGACAGCAAGAGGTAATGCGTCATTTTCGTTGGCAGCGATCGGCTACGTGTTGTTTTACCCCCATTTATCTGCAAACCCAGGTACTTATATACACTTACTTGTTCAACGCAACATTCTTTTAATGTTAAATGTGGCGCAAGTTTGTGCCCCTGCCCTGCTCTCATATATTTGGTCATTTTATAAGCAGATCATTCTCTTTAGAGTAACCAATTAACTCGTTAGTGGTCCTTATAAGCCCCACCAATTATGTGGTTGATGTGGACCACATTTTCTGCGTAGGATAGCCAAATTACCGTATTCTCACCCTTTCTAACAGCTTGGCGAAAATCAGCCACGTACAGGTTATATAGGATGGGAGCCAGCACACATGCTTGTTTTTATTTTTAAACAATTTTTATTGATTTTCAAACAAACAAAATAACTTACAGACTTTGTAAATCACTTCCAATGATGCATCATATTGTTCGTCTGTTCAACCTCCCTCCAGCCTATTCCACTTGCAATGTCCACCTGTGGTATGTGTTAAATTACTTGAACGTCTCGCTCTGTTTCTATTCCGTAGATTGTGATGGTGCATGTGTATGTGTTTGGGTGTCCTCCGATGTAGGGGCAGTCAAATCTTGAATCGAGTGTTTCCGGGCCGCTAAATCTAGCAAAATCTAGCACACATCCTTGTTTTAAGGCTTTTGAAATGCTAATCTCTCTTGTGCTGGCTCCTAAACTGTCCAGCCTAACCTGAACCATGTATTCTCATGGAACTGTTTTAAGATCTTTAGCAAGTTCTAGGGGACACCCGCTCCCACCATTCGAATTTTGATCACCATTTACTCCTATTCACAGTATCGAATGCTGCTTGAAAATCAATATTGAGAATTTATAGTGGTGGCACATTCTTTTTTTAGGGCAAGTTCAAAAATATGGTGTTCCTCTACCCATCTAGTGAGCTCCTTTTAGGACTATGAGGGTAAATATCTTTCCCAGAACATCGAGAAGGGATATAAGCCTATAATTCCCTTGTTCCATTTACATATTCTTTTTCTAGATCGAGATGACGATTGCTCTTTCCCAGGAATTCAGGATACGGATTTCCAAACACTCTATCAAATAAGTGATGTAATATCTTCACCCATATTGGCATATTGTGCCCCAACCAAGGGTATCCAGACTGGAGTCTGCAGAGGAAGAAAAGGGATGTATGCGAAAGAGGGTAAAACTAGAAACAACCAGGATTCAAGCAATGGCGAGACGGGTTAAAGGCATCGAGGTGATTGATGGCACCATTGCATTTTCATACATAGTGCAGAACATTGAGGGTAAATTCAAAGGCCTGTATGAGCGGGCAGTGTTTACTTGAAGGCAGTTTTTAACAAATATACAGGAATCAGAATTAAATGATTGTAGCTTGTCGCTGTGTGGTGAATGTGATCAACCAAACCTCTTGAACCGTGGATGCTTTTGCTAGGGAATGTTCCATTTCACTGCCCAAATGCCAAAATAGTAATACTGGGACTGCCGAGAGTGGCCAAGTCAAGAATAGACTGATGGCTGAATGTGACCAGAAGCCTAGTGAAAGAAGTGATAGTACTGGTGTCTGTCCTTCATTTGAAAACCTGCCACCCTTCTAAAATGAAGTGTTATAGTCTGACATAATATTGTGTGAATTGTTTTAATGGGTAATATTGAGGTGAATGCCAAAAATCGAAGGCTACCTAGCTGAAGGAGGGCAAAGCGGGATAGGGTGATGTAGAGATTTAGTATAAAGTGGTGTAACTAGTCACCACAAAGTAATTAGACCAATGTTTAAAAAATATAAACTGCCTGGAACCATTGCCCAATTATATATATAGTACTAAATGCCATAGTAAGGCCACTTCAGGGTGCAGAGGGCAGGGAGCTGGGAGGGAGTCTGAGTCTGCAGACCAACAATGTAAACCTCAGTTTGCCAAGAGATTTAGAACTAGAGGGCCTTCAATTCGCAAACTGTTCTATAGTCGGGGCTTGCTAAATCTAATTGCCCACTCGCATTGGCTAGGAGATTTTTATAAAAGGTAAGTACTATTTGCATGGTACTTGACCGTTGCTGGTGAGTGTGGGGATGCTTAAAACTTTTATTTGACACTTATTGCAAACAAACATTGACTGCGGTAAATGGTACATAAAAAAAGTGTGCATGTGGGGCCATGCACCATTTTACAGAAAGCACTGCTAAATATTTTGTCAAAATGGGGGCGAATGCATTTCTTTTAGGTAGTTGATGTAAATTAAGGAACTCTGCCAGCAGGTCTAGTGGGATTGTAAAGAATTTGTGAGGTCTGATAGTGGGTGAAATCAGAGATGCTTTAATGTAAGGGTGGCATTCAGTATGTAGGTCCCTTGCTGAAAATACACCATTGGGGCTGCATCTCGAGCAGTCACGGGGCTCTGCTGGACACCCGTAGGGGATTCCTGAGGTGTTCTAGAAACTGGACTCCTTTTAGGTGGTTGCTGGGCCATTCTATAAGTAATCTGCGTATACACCCATCTCCCACCACTCTCTTGAGCTCAAGTTGCCTAGTTGGGTAAATGGTTGATGAATGGTGGACTGCGGATAGCTTTGGTGAAACTGCTTCAGTACTGCACTAAATGGGACCCGTTTGGTGGTATTTGCAAGTTAATTTGGTTGAGAGTTAGTAAAGTCTTCAGTTCCAGAGTGGAGCAAACGGTATTGAAATTCAAAAGAATTTGCTCCAAAACAGACTTGCAGACAAGGCACATTTCCTGCATGCAAGAGAAATTGTGATTGGAGCAGCCGATTCCTTTTGGAAATCTTTAACAAATCCTTTAAAAACCTATGCAGGCTTGAATTAAAACCTGTCAACCCAAATTAATTGGCACCAAAATGGACCTCCTAAGAATGCATCTTCTGTAGCAGGAGTACAGCTGGTGCATTTGCAAATTGGTATGGCCCCAAAGAGCTAAGACTAACGTTTAATTACACTAAGGGGCCACAACTGGCTGTGCTGGAGGGGCAAAAGTCTCGAACCGTGGGCCATCCTGTCAATTAGTGTGTTGTGGGACAAGGTGGTGTCTGTCAGTTTGAGTAATAAAAAATATCAAAACATGGTTTTTGAGGTATGCTTTATCTATTGCTCTACTTTATAATTGTACCCTGTGTGATAGATTGTTTTCTAATGGCATTACCACTTTGGTTTATTTGTATTGTGGGACTGAAATCATGTTTTTACTTAAAGTAGAACTGCATGCATCGGGATGCAATGACAAAAACTGGACACCGGAGGCTTCACACAGCTGGCGAGAGATGGGACTGACTGGCTTCAGGCCATGCTACACACACTTTATCATAAAACGTATGTGACTTGGAGGGCCATGAATAAGGTCCAGGAAGGCCGCATTTGTCCCACGGCTGCTGATGTGCAGCACTGCATAACACAATCAAGTAGCACATTACATAAGGCATCACAAATGTGCATGAACCTTTCAGTCAATCTTGTGATGCTGTGTGTAAGAAGGAATCTGGCATCCAGGGTCTTTTCACTGTGCTAGATAATTTAGTATCGCACTGATGGGCCTGGGGGTCAACAGTAGCTCCTGTTAGTGCTAACCCGCTCTTATAGTCTACATGCAGGAGGTAAATTGCTCCCAACGCCCTGCATTGTAGTCCTGCTTGTTGGCCAGTGTGGCCCCTGCATAGAGTAATTCTTGGTTGGATAGAACCTAATGCTAACAAACTAAGACCCTTAAAATCAAGCAGAGATGGGTACATTTGATAAAGGTGTTGCTGTCCAGCATTCTCGGTGTGCTACATGAGTATCATTGTTCCTGTCTGTATAGGTCTTTGTGTTGGGTGTAGGAGTGAAAAGGGGCAGAACGTGTCATAGTAGTTTAGTTTAACTGCACAGTTATCATAGGGATGTTCTGAGAATGGCATTACTCCCGAATGGGAGTATAGGACTACAGAGGCACGCTGTTCTTTGGGACAAATGACTGTGCGGGAAGTAGGTGTGCTGATTTACGTAGGTTGGTGGGTAAACATTTCAAGTTGCAGGCTAGTAGGCAGGCATGAGGCAGTTGTCCCACTCGCATGATTGCCTGTTCACTACATGCACAAAGTACATCATTTCTCACTTGCCGTTTGCTTATCGGGAGTGAACATTTTGAGGTTTGCTTAGGTTGTTTAATGTTTATAGCGCCTACTGCCATTGTTATGGCTTCGTAGAGCTGTGGAATGGAAGGCCTTTTGGAAAACCGCAGTCTGTGCAACATTGGAAATAAAAGAGCATTACATTGCATTCAACTAATAACTAGGGTTGGGTGACTAGTCATTTACTAGTAGATGTAAATAGTTTAAAACATTATAACAGCCATGCAGAGCATTGTGTTCGGGGCCAGAACAGATTGCCATGTCGGTGACTATATGACAGCTGGGCCAAACATTTGTAGGATTCAGCTGTATTCTACGGGTTTCAGTGCAAGAGGGGGATTGGGTGTTAAAATTAGTCTATCAGCCCCAAGGCCAATTGTCTACAGTTGAGGGCTCTGCTATACTTAACATGCTGAACACCTGCAAACTGAATAACGTAGTCAAAGCAAAACAACCTGGACCCTGCACTCGTTGATTGGTCTTTTGCATATAGGTCTTATTTCACTAGCTCAAACTGCCTTGCCAATCCCACCGTCTTTCTCTCTTATATTGATGCATTGTATCCCATATGCAGCAAAACAAGCCTCTGTGAGTTGGGGGGAAAGATTAGGCAGTCAATAAACTCCAGCCAATTACCATAAGGAACAGCTAAGGGTTATGGGAGGCAAGAACCTTTGGTTCAGAGAAAGGGCTACTTGAAATTTGGGGCTGCCGTTGAACATTTTGCCCTGCTTAGCATGCTGGTTGACAGGCTGAGCGATGCGTCAAAGCTCACTCTACCATGCTCGGGCGCTGTGCTCAGTGGTGTGCTGGGAATTCTGCCCGTCAGGGCAGGGCCTGTCTTGGGTAGGGCAAGAAGGCGTTTGTCAGGCATTGGTCAGTGTATGTTATATTGTACAAGTGGCCACTTAAAGTTCCCGTCAGCTTTATGGACATTAAGATACCTCACTTTGCTTTTGGTTATTTCATCAGTTTGAAAAGAGAACACGCTTGTGTAGTTTTCTTCTATTGGAGGGTAGAAGACTGGATTGTATTCTTGCAAAACTAGGATTGCTTTGCCTTAGGGCAGATGCTGGTTTAAGCAGATAGTCCGTGCACAACATCTCCTTGTTTCACTATGAGTTTCCATGAGCCTTAAGCTAGCTCATTCAGGAGAAAACGGAGTTTGTCAGGCTGTGGAAAGGTGAGTTAATGCCCTCCTACCCATCCTGCACAAAGGAAAGGCCATGTTACAGAATAGCTGGGTGGAACTCTGGCATACAGTGCTTGGAGGAACCAAAATTAAATGAAGACTTTTGGCTGGCAGCCTTTCCTTTGCACACAGCCTCTGATTTCCCCTCTTCCTAGCACAGAGTACTGCTCAATAGACTGGCTTCACATTAACGTTTATAAATGTGATTCAGTCCCTCCTAATTCACACCCACTTTCCCCCAAGAACTGGTGATGCGCTCATCTATCTATAGCATTCATGACTATAAGTGGTCTAAACAATTTTGCACTAATCACTCATTCTCTCTTAACTGGATAAACATTTGGGGACAGTCAAGGCAAAACCAGGACGTCTGGTCGCACTTCCCCATAGGTTATTCCCTTTCGTATGCGCCTATTTCTTACATATTTTTTTCTTCTGTTTTTGTCTATGGTATGTTCCCCTTTTCCAACACCCTCAAACTGTCGCACAACTTGTTCTTTATGCTTTTGTACAGGGACCCTTCGTAGGAAAGCCTTCAATATCTGTAAATGTGTTGTAAATCGTTTCTGAGCAAAATTGACATCCCTCTTCAAATGAATGCAAATGTCTAGCTACTGCAGGAAAGGGCCAGCTCACATTCTTTGAGATGAAGAGAAAACAATAGCAACCACTCACAGCAGCAAACTGAGGCGGTGATGGATGCTTCTCCCAAGTATATTGCACTGCTCAGGAGGGAGCAGAGTGGGCATCTGTGCTAAGTTCCTTAAGGCTGCAGCTGTAGAATAGTCGTGCTCTCTTTGAGTAGACTTCGAACTGCCATGCTCCCTGTGACCGAACCTTTGCCTTGCACACGTCAACCCTCTCCCCAATCCCCCACCCTCACAATGTGAGCAGAGAGGTTTTCATCCTGATAAAAGTTGGCACGGAGCCGTAGAAAACGGCTACATTGGCTCTATCTAGATCTGGAGATGGAGAGGTCACAGCAGGACATCAGTGGGAGACCCAGCTACACAGGTTGAGTGCAGAGATGATCACTTTGCCCTATATCCTCGGTTTTTGAAAAAAACAGGCTGCAGGATCCGTGAGAGACAGTAACTGACTTCTCTAGATTACAGGTGGCTAGTGACTCAAGTACATTCCAGAAATGTGCATGGTGTCATTGTGTCATTTGTACCCAAGCAAGTAATGGGGCCTCTGTGTTTTCTGATGTGGCTAAATAACTTTGATCCGTTTTGCAATTTGTTGCATGCATGGCTCCTGATAACATTTTAAAGTGGTTCCTATTTCTTGAGGCCTGGAGTAAAATTATTCTTGGCGAGTAAAATAATTCCCAATGGGGGTATTCTCTAGATGAATACAAAATGTATAAAACCAGAAACTGGGTTTTTTTTTTAACCAGTTCTAAAGATATCTTGTAGTCTCTGTTCGATCAGGTAGCATAAATAGTTGGAGCACCTTCCTGTGGCGCTGCTCGGCAGGTACCATCAATACGAACATATCCATATCGCTGTACGTGTGGAAGCGGGGGTGCAGCGTGCTGGCTCTTGTGTGCTATTGTTGGCCGTTTTTAAATATATATATTTTTTTTTGTTATTTTGTTAAAGTATGCATTTTTTGGGATTTGGGCACTAGCTTTTGTAAGGAGCAAATGTCGCTGTTACACTACTTAGTTATAGAGCTGGGTGCATGGTTATCTCAATTGTTTGGGTGGAGGATCGCTCCTGACCCCATTGCCTGCTACATAAATACAATCTGACTTGTGCATGCCGTCACTGCTTTATGTATCGGATGTGAATTTTAGTGAGCATGTGTATCTGTAGATCTCTCTACTGGATACCTTTTGTAATCTCTAGTTGGACATTATTTGAGAGACAAAGTAGGGATTTGTGTGTGCAGTTGTAATTATTATTGTTTTATAATGCGCTTAATATCCAGGAGTGGTTTTTAAGCTCTGAATCGGAATTCGAACCTGTGTTGCGCTGCGTTGTCTTGATTCGACGACAAACTCGTTGCTGCTGAGCTATCCTGCCTCCAATTATTAGTGTTGGGTAAAGTGCGAGAGCATCGCTGTGTCGGAACCTGCATCCTTTCACCCTAATAATGCAAGTAGGACGCAAGGCAGTAGTAACAAGCATTGGCAATTCAAGCAGTTTAGGCTATTATGTAGGCATGGGAAAGGCACTTCCGGCAAATGACTAATACACATGCACAAGACAAAACTGTTTTTAACAGGACGAATGTGAAGACACGCAAAGGGCTTATAATTGTGGCATAAAATTCTGGTTCCAAAAATATGACCTCCATAGAAACTGTAGGGTTGTACACAATGGGCCTCATTCAGAAAATTCAATTATGATGCACTTAGTCGGTTACATTAACAATGACCTTCCTCACGTTGCTTCCTTCGATCTTGGAGGACATGGCTTATAGCACCATTCAAGACCTGTAGGATTTTGCTTGCCCACCCGCGTGTTAAACACCACCTATCTAGCAGATCATTTTTTCATGATGTAATGGAAGCTTACTCGGCAGCTCTCTACCCACATTCTTCCCCGTTTAGGTTCTCGTGCCATTTACCCAACCTACGTTTGTGATGCATACACCTGTAATTGGGCTGGTGTTTGGGTGTAACTGAGCTTTCCCAATCCCTGGAACGAGCCTGACAAAATAGATGGCCTGATTTGTGTATTGCAGCCAATTAGTACCCGTCGGGGGGGGGGGGGGGAGGTGGGCTCCCAGCAATGGGGAGGCTCGGTATGGGGGCATTACCAGATGGTAATCCTGCTGCGCTGAGTCTCCTCGGGGCTGGAGGCCGCCATCTCCCCCGCCAGGGAATGAGGTAAGTGACCCCACCCCGCTTACCTTATTTATTGCAGTCCTGATCGGGAACAGAGGTGCCGGGTACGCTTCTGTCCCCGGCGTGGCCGCTCCCCATCTTCGACACACCGCAATGGAAAGGGAGAAGGGACTACGTGTAGTCCCTTTGCTGTTCCATGGCTGCCAACTTTTTAATTTTTTTACTATAATCAATGGGCGCCGTGGAAAGGGAGAATGGACTTCATTTTCCCGTCCTTGGCGGCCATTTCTTTTCTTCAGTTGCGAAACGCCAGAGCGTGCAAGAGTACCCCGGTTTTACGGGCCGGGGTACTAATGGCAATAAAACTCTCGCATGGGGGGCATTACTGCTTCAGGTAATACTCGGAGGTCTGCGTTAAGGCCCTCGCTTCGCTGGGACCTGTAACTATGGGCCCAGGGCAGTAATTATGGGCCTGGGGCATTATCTGAAGCGTAACCCCCAAACCCCTTCCCGGCTCGGGCGTATTGCTTAATTAGCGCTCATTCCGCGCCACCACCATAATCATGGCAGCTGCTCATTGTGCTGTCTAGAAACATGACTGCATTTTAGCTATGGTCCATGTCTCCTGTGTGTCCAAGATTCTACATAATCTACTGTCGGCTACCAGCATGTGTTTTTGGAGCAAACTTAATACGTATTTTGCTCACAGTGAAAATTGGATTAGGCCCTTGTTGAATCCAAAGTATGACTCTGCTGATTGGAACGTGTTGTGAATATCTATTTAACCCGAGGGACGGCTTTAGGTCTGAATATATCTGTAAAGTAAATATTGCCTCATGGCAGAATCCTGAGGTTTAATATCTGTTACCCAAGCATTGCCTCTTATCTGAAGGCCAAGCTTTTTATCTCTGTAACATGATCCATTTCTGATGTCTAAGGAGTCTGTGAAACCTGCAGAATTGCTCTGCTTGTGAACGTGTGTTCTGTGCTACCTGAAAGATGGCTACACTCTTTAAGTATGAGCACTGAGAGATTGCCCGCCTACCCGGACATGTACAATTTCTGCAGCTTAGTAGAAAGCTCTTGTATATGTTGGCAGGAATAGCCTTTGTACCCAAAGCCAGAGCATTTTGGCCTAATCGGCCTGAGAATAGCTATGCTGTTGAATCAATTTTACAATGGACACAAGTGAATGGCCAGAGTTTACCTACATGATCATGCAAAGGTTTTGACTCACAAATGTGGCTGCCTTTTGTTTTATTGGCTCTTTTTACTACAGTGTGGTGTGGTTTTAAAAAAAAAAAAAAAAAGATTTTTATTTTATATATAACCTAAATCTATTAATCATGGTTCGTGTGGATGCTGCCAAGCCTGTTGTCTGCGCTTTGTTCACAACCAAGGACAAGTGACTTTTCTTTTTATGCGTGGGTAGTAGCTTACAGCTTGAAATTTGTCAGCTTGCCATAAACACTTTCTGTATTTATTTGCTGTCTGACTAGATACAGAATTGAAGCTTGCAGGATATGCCAACCCCTTTTGTAAAGTAAAGCATTTTTACCTGTGCCATAGTTAACTTTGCTTTAGATTCAATCTTATCTAGACATTGGGAATCTCTCACATGTGGGATGCACTTTTTGATGAATCCTACCAAAAGTTGCTATTTTCGAATCTGCTGGTCTTTTATGGTTTGATCAATCTTCAGTTGAGTTTGATTTTCTTCCATTTCAGTGCCGCCACCCTTGCGCTGGACTGAAAATCAACTTCCAGTGGCAGAGTAAGACTTGGAAGCAGGTGTATTTCCTTTTAAGGTTCTGCTGTTAAATGCGGTATGCCTTTTAAGAGCTGTATATTGGAACTGTCTAAAATGTTTTCCACCTCTGTTTCTTTGTGCTGCAAGTAAAGTCTGGTCCAGACTAAACTTTATTTTTTGCAAAAAGTAATATTCTTAAAATATATATATATATATATATATATATATATATATATATATATATATATATATATATATATATATATATATATATATATATATATTCACACTGGCTCAGAGGAGTCTATTTCTATGATTAGACGATTACGAGGAAAGTGCCACGTTTCCTGTACCTTTTTTATACACTAATGAATCCACATGCAGATGAGGCGGTCTGGAGAGAACAGGCTCTCACGCTCTGTTTAGTGAAACTTTAAATGGGGCACAAAATATGTAGCTGCCCAGGGAATGGATGACCATGATGAGATTTCACTTTTGAAAGAATTCGAAAAATGCCAGACAAGAGGTTACCAAATGGTGGGAAGAAAAATATTTTCTTCATAACTACGTTGATGCCGGCAGGATCCCAAAAGGACTAACAATGCTTACAATCCCCTCTTTTGCGGAACCGGATCCGGCGATTCTGTAGGAATGGGGGAAGCCACCAATGGATGAGTAAACTTTCTCAATATAATATGTACGCTTGGATCATAGCAAGGTATTGATAAGATTAGGTGAGATGGCAGAGAAATTTAAAATGATTCCACAAACAGAAGGCAAAAAATTGTGAATCAATATTAGAAATTATGGGATCAAACAACACAGGAGGATGTTCCTGAGAGATGAGGAGGATTACGAAACTGGCCGATTGTATACATTTGCTAACGTTTTTGATTTTCTTACAAAACAAATTCAGATGGTGAGTGTATCGCAGGCAAGGCAATTGGAAATTTAAAGTGACCAAGCCAGCACATCTAAGTCGGATGTGAGGAACAGTGACGAGGAACTATTAAGAGATGCAGTTGTTGTGCCAGCATGGAAAAACGAACAAAAAACCCAGAGTGTGTGGTCAAGGACAAGGATTCAGAGGAAAAAAAAACAGGTGAGGCAGGTGGTCTCGGTAGAGAGACCAAAGATACGGGAGAGAGATCAATGTGCTCTGGTAAACTGATGTAGCCATGACCAATATCTCTAAATGCAATCAAGTAATTAATTTGTCTAATTTAGAACTAACAGAAGATCAATTGCGAGTTCTATGTCTCGTTCTAAACTTTTGCCCAACTTCTTATTATAATTACATTGCTACCCATATAGACTTTGACCAATACATGAGAAACACTATTCAGTATGAATCCATTTAAAAAAAAAAAAACATCACAAGGAAGTCAAACTGCTGTAGTGATTAATGATCTAGATACTTTTGCAGATCTTATCCATTTGGATCAATAATTGGGAATGGATGAAGCCATTGATGGCATTAATTGGGAAGAATATGGCATAAACGTGGATTGGCATAGAAAGACCATGATGAAGCCAAAGTCTTAAGTTTAACGCTCCATCACAGCCTCGGGAGTCATATTGAGACCTTTCAACAATTGGTCACAAAGGACCGCAAGAAAATAAAAGACCATTCCATAAGGAACAGTGGCAACTTGTCAAGAAGGGACTGTGCCGTCCTTGAAGAAATGAAAAATATGAAGAATTACATCATTAAACCATCGGATAACAGACGAAATATAGTTTTCATGAATAAAATAGATTTTATCCGGGAAGCATACCGTCATCTTAATGACCGATTATGTTATGAAAAGTTGTCGCGTAATCCCTTGCGAGAAATGGAGGAGAATCTGAAAAGCTTTCTGTATTGTTGGTACATCAAGGGACTTTTGGATGAAAATTATAGTTCCTCTTCCCTAAGCACTCGGTGATGCCCATGAGCTACTTCCTCCCAAAAGTGCACCAAAACATCAAGAAACAACTTGGAAGGCCGATTGTTACACTTGTAGGGGCCTCATTGGAGAACATGTCAAAATATATTGATGAGACGCTACGCCCTTTAGTTTCAAGTTTACCATCCTATTTAAAGGATACTAAAGATTTTCTCCAGAAGATCGACACCTCGAACTACCTTGGGAACCAGAGTATTTGATGGCCTCTCTAGATGTTGTTTCATTATACACATCGATGGAGCATACATTTGGAATGAAGGTCATGTGAATATTATTTGAACACACGTTTTCTCAATTATTTAAGTCATACACAGATGTTCGGAATGATAGACTTCTGTTTTTTGTTTGACAATATTTTCTTCCGGCATTTGCAAGGTACTGCCACAGACGCCATCCTCGCCCCTTCCTATTCTAACCTTAGTATGGGTTGGTGGGAGAAATATGTAGTTTGGTCAGAAGTTAACATCGGGTATAAGGAAAAGGCGTGCTTTGGTTAAGATTAGTTGATGACCTATTTGTGATTTGGAGTGGCAGTAAGCTAGACTGGTCAGAATATGTGCTTAGGTTAAATGTCAACAGACAACCTCCTTTTCACAGAGTCCCATATTTTTCTGGATGTGAACGTTGAACAAGAGGATCATTTGTCTAAGGACATCCTTACATAGAAAATCTACAGGATCAAACACCCCCTTGCACACCACTAGCTGTCATCTAAGAGTCTTGTGTGGAGTATTCCTTATGGAGAATGTATTTGTCTGAGAAGAAACTGTTCCTCCTTCGACTCTTCTGATAGAGTAAAATAACAGCTTGGGGCTTTTGTCAACAAGCCTACCCAAACATAGTTATAGAGCGAGCATATATTAAAGTACTTGAAATTAATAGGGTCTCACTTTTGTTAATAAATCATTCTAGTCCAACAGCTCACTTTGATGGGGAGAAAATAAGATGTATTCTCACATTTGATGAATTTGCTAAAGCTATTGGGGGGGATCTTTTGACAACACTGGCACATCCTTATGTTAAAAATGTGGTACCTCATTTGGGTAGATGTACCAGTGTAAGCCTCTGCAGATCAACCTCTGTGAGAGCGATTCCGGTATCTAGTTTCATGAAGAGTGACATGACAAGCAAAGGGAACCAGTGGTTCATGGCATCTGGCACTGGTTTCCACAAATGTACTAATTGCAAGGTGTGCTTTGGGCTATAGTGTGAATACAGCATCCAAAATCGCCTGCAATACAGAATTGGTGGTCTATGTCCTAATGAGCTTGTGCATCAAATGGTACATTGGTAGCCCCATATACAGGCTTATGATTTGAATTATCCAACTTTTAAGAGCTATACAAAATAATGATCAGGCCTATCCAATGGCCAAGCACTTCCAAGAAAATCATGGTGTTAATTTGGAGGGATTTTGATTCTTTGGTCTGCATACTATCAAAGTATTGTCAATAGGTGGTGACAGGCAGCTTTTACTGCGACAACAATAAACTAGATGTATCATAGAATTTGAAACTGAGCCCCATGGTCATAACATCGGTGAGGAGCTCTATACTTTTTTGTGAACTTGAAATTACGTATGTGAATTAGTAATAGTCTCTCATATTTGGAGTATTGAACGTGACTTTGTTATGAAGATACTACAAGTTTATTCTCAACTAAAGAGAGGAAATGCACCACAAATCTATGCCATTTCTTTTCTGGGTCCTTCTTTAATTGTTTGGATATCTGTTTTGTTATATATATATATATATATATATATATATATATATATATATATATATATATATATATATATATATAAATTTTTTTTTCTCTTACTCTTTACCTCTTCTTCTGTGGACATTTTAGTCCAGTGTTATTTTGAATTATGTATGATGTATACACATTCTTTGATTAAAACCTATAATTTTGTTTAATTTGATTTGGGTCGAGATGTTTGTTAGGGTGTTTATTAGTTTTATGTCAAACATATGAATGTTGAAAGGGATTTTATTATGGTCTGGGTTTTGTTAGTACACTTTATTTTTTAGTGTTGCGTTCTTTCCCATTTTTCCTCCAGTTTACCATGTAATAATGAATATTAGGGGTGAATGTGTTTGATATAATGTTGAGTTGTATTACTATTATGAAACTGTGATTGGGGTATTATATGTACAGTCTTTGAATATATCAACAGTGATACCAATATTATCTATTTTGGGAATCGCCTGTGTACACATGTAGTCCAGGGATGGTATTATGCACTAGGCCCTCGTCTACATGCATTTTTGCACCACACGTTCTAAGTATTAGCTACTTTCTGAGTGGAGTTGTTTACATGAGATGATTAACTCATTATTGAGGTATGTTTTGGGCACTTGGCTTTTTCGTCAATCTATTTTTACATCTATTTTGGCATGAAAAAGGAAACACTTTTTATGCCTCTATTTATTATGAGTTTGTTGGAGAGTGGTTTTAATGTATTGGGACACTATATCTGACTAATGTTTCCATGCTTTTGTGAAAAATTTATTTTTGAAGTGTACGAATGTAGCTATGGTTTATGTACTTTCTAGCTGTAATTTAATGATGGCATTATAGCACTAGGCGGTTTATTTTGTAAATTGTTCGCATGCATTTCTGCACATGTTCTAAGCACTAGCCACTTTTGATCAGGTTTGTTTACGTGAGACAATTGTGAACTGATTGTCGATTTAAATTCAGGCCACTTAGCATTTTATTGGGTCCATGTTTGCACATGCCTGAATCTGTGTGAACATTGTGGTTTTTGATTCCAGGAAATTGTAAGAAAGTTTGACATTTGTATTAATTTTATATTGGAGTGGATACACTCTAAGATGGCGGTCTGTGTTGACCCATGTAAAAGCAATGAGTAGTAGTAACCAAGTCATATGCCATATGTACAAATCGCAAACCTGACAGTGTTACCCTTTGTATGTGAACAAGCGACTGGTTAGTCGCAAAACGTGTTATCGGATGGTTCCCAACTGCTGTATGGGTCGAAAGGGATTTTTAATTAAGATTGTCATGGATACTTTTGGACTCCTGCATTTATTGATGGACATGAGTCCAGTCTGAGGTACTCTGTTTACTTTTACTTTTTTACTTTAATAAATGTATAATGCGCAGTCCATGGACTCTTAGGCTTGAAGGTGCAACACACCCAAAAAAAGAAGACAAAAAGAGAACAAAAGCAGCTGACATAATAGCAATGAGGCATTATAACCAGTGGCAGGTATTCAGGATTAGAAGACCAAAAGTTCACGAAAACGGGAGTGTCTTCAAATGTTTTCTGAATATTTCTGTGGATTTTATGCTCCTCGTTCTGTGCAAGACCATTCCAAGCTATCTGGGCTGCAAACTGAAAGGATCCCCTTGAGGCCCTAGAATGTCTGGACCTTGAGATGGCTAATTTATCTGTATTATTAGATAACAAAGTTCTTATGCAGGGTTTTTCTTTCAGTAGTTCCTGTAAGTACACTGGCATCAGTCCCTGCATTTCTGAGTGATGCCCAGGAGACGAAACAAACCTCTAGACTCCACAG
Organism: Ambystoma mexicanum; assembly: GCF_040938575.1. NCBI lineage: Eukaryota > Metazoa > Chordata > Amphibia > Caudata > Ambystomatidae > Ambystoma > Ambystoma mexicanum. The sequence goes on along the minus strand of NC_090934.1, from coordinate 574,968,333 downwards.
GGAGCCACTGCAACGCCTGTCTGGCCATCAATACATGTTCTCTACTAGCAATTCTCATGACTGCACGCACTGCTCCGTTTTAGGTTACCTGGAGCATGTTCAGATCGCCTTTATTGATGCTGTATAGCAAACTACAGCAATAATCTAGGTTCGCGCCAACAATTGCTCTTGCAATAGTTTTAGCACTAGCTTGTGAAATAAACTGTCCTAGATGAGTCATGAGCCTGATATAATATGCCGATGAAGACACTAAGCTACTAAACTGCGCCTTCATGTTAAGTTGTTGGTCCTAATGTCTTGACCTTCTATGTCCGCAATGTAAAAGCGATCATAAGCCAGACCCAATTTCTGTAATGCGCATGAGGTTCCTACCACCAGCAGTACGGTTTTATCTCTATTCAGAGTTATAATATTTTGAATCGTCCAGTTCTCAATAAGAGAATAGACTTAATTCAGAAATGCCTCATCTATCTCATGAATCCCATCAATCGGGATGATACACTGGGTATCATCGGCATAGTTCGTAAACACCTCTCCGTCATGCTCCAGAAAGGCAAAAAAGGCAGCTGTGAAAATGTTGTATGAACATGGTGATGGGAAGGACCCTTGTGGAACGCCAATTCTAATGGTTATAGGCACAGCTACTGCCACCTCGTGGAAGACTCTGCTCTCCTTGTTAAGGAATGAAAATACCCAGTGGACCGTGGCTTGGGAGGAATGGGCTATGTCCCTCCACCTAGTGGACATGATGGAATGGTCCACCAAGTTGAAGGCCGCCGACAGGTTCAGCAACATCAGGATGGAGGTCTTAACTTTATCCATGCGTTCCCACAATCTGTTACCTAATTAACTTTTAATATATAATTTGTTGGACATATTGGATCTAATGTAAGATAATCTGGTCTGATGCAGCTATTTGTGCAAGTCTGATCACACACTTGGTTCTCTTACTGGTCCACTTATTTGGTCGTTCTGAGTTGTAATTTGCTTTCGTAACTATCACACTCTAAGATAATGTTCCTGTGGACGCTTCACTTTGTGATTTTCATGTTCTAAATGGTAATTGTCAACATGAATGGCATGCTGAATTGGACACTGTTGGGTCTAATGTCCCAGTGGTCCCCCCCCCTCTCCCCCCTTAGCATTTTATTTTTCTTTGATTGGAGTAGTCCTCCCAACATCGCAAAAGATAAATTACTCTCAAAATCCTAAGGGCCCAGGTAAAGGTTCAAATGTCCGTTTCAAGCTTTTTCTGTTTAGGAGTATTTGTACTGGGCTCATCAACACAGTGGTTTTACAGCGCCAAAGCTTGTCCGAAGAGGTAGCCTACCGTATCCCCAACCGGGTTGAACCAGGCTTTGATCTGTGGCAGAAGGTCGTACCGAGGTATGGAAGGACAGGCAGAAACACAGAAGATGTACAGAGATGCCAGATAAATGGCAGATGACCGGATAAAAGAATGTGGGAAAGTGTATATATCTATATTCCAATTACTGTTAGATCTCTTCCTATCCTTTATTCACCAAACGCCGAAGAAAGACGCCGGTGACGATCGGAGAGAATATGAGGTTCGATAGCAGAATTGTCTTTTGATATTTAATGAAAACCCTAATTTCCTGGAGCTATTACTACCTAATGGTATGCTAATGTTATGACGCAACAGTGCCGAGAGGCAAGGACTCCATGCTAAATTCTATACCTAATCTCATGGTCAAAAGGTTATATATATATAGGGCTTTTGGCAAAGCACTCTACATAGAACATATTTATCACAATTATCACCAAAGCGAAGTTGGTACCCCTTTAGTGACCTTGAAAGGCTGAGTTGGCGTTGCTGGGATTCGAACCTGACACTTGCAGATTGCTGCAACGAGCGCTCAACTGGCTGAGCTATCTCATTGGACAACATCCTTCAGAGGTTGGTAAACTGAGTATCGACTGAGGTATAATAATCGCAGTGCCTAGATGTTGGACGAACCATGTATGAAGCGCTACATAAAGTTAAATACCTTACTCCTACGTCCCGTCCCCTTTCCTCCATACTTATGGGACATTCCTCTGTCCTGTGGGACGGGACCGGAGCACTTTGTAAAAAGCATCAAATTTTTCAAAAATGTGTCATTACTCTCTCTTTACGCGGGGTACCGCACGCGGCCGTAACCCTGCCCTTCTTAGCTCCGCCCAGCGCATCCCCCATCAGTCCTTTTCTCCGCTCGCTCGGGACTGGACGCACTTGCATCTTCGGAAGATTTCTTTCCTTCCAGTTCCTCCTCTCTTGCTCTGGCTTAGCGGTCGCGTGGTACTCTCTCTATGCAGTTTCAGATAGACTTTCCAAATTGATGTTCTTGTCAGCGACTCTTCGCTAGGGCGGATCCCCATCCTCTGTGCTTAGTGTTTGGGTCCGGACCACCGGTGGGACTCGTGTTTTTATTGCGATTCCCTTTCGGTCCGGGCGCTTCAACGTCTTTTGGAGTGGTGGGAGGAGGTGTTTCAACGTACTCCTCCGGCGCATTTTCAATCTTTCATCAACGATAAAAAGAAACGCCCGGTGAGTTCTTCACTTTTTAGGGCACCCCGGCCGGGGGACTCCTTCCCTGGGTCTTCCGGGAGGAGCATCAAAGGCTCTATTACCGGGGCTAGCCCTGAGGTGCCTTCCAGGCCTATTTTCCCGGAGTTTTCTCCGAGGGCATACGTAAGGGCCCTATTGACACCGGATAACATTCCGAGGCCTCTCCTGTGGGGGCTGTTTGTGAGCCCAGTTCTACTGAGGCATCGGGTACCGGAGCTTGCTTCGAGGTCTCCCTAGTTGGAGCTTCCCGTAAAATGACCGGGGTTCGCACTGAGACCTCAGTTGAGGTTGTTGACACCGAACGAAAGTTCGAGGCCCCTCGTGAGGGGGCTTTTACCGGACTCTGGTCCGAGGCCCGTCATTTAGAGGCTAAGGTGACCAACAGTTCTGAGAGGCCTGTTTAGGTCTTGCAGGTGAGGTGTGTTCCTCATCGTTCCCGCTCCTGCGGAGACCCCAGTTCTGTGGAGGGGGCACGGAGTGAGGTTTTGGACCATAATCCCTCTGTTACCGGCAGTGCTGAGGTCCTTCCTTGGAAGGCTAGTTTGGCTGTTATGATGTCACAGAAACATTCTAGGCCACACAGTACCGGCTCGGCCGAGGTTCCTTGTGTTAAGGCTAAAATGAAGACCCCTGACCCACCTGTGGGGACCCCTGCTTCACTTGCACACGTGTCGCAGTTCTCCTCGGGTGCCGACAAAATGGCGGCTGTTCCCACTAAGACCGCGGCGGCCATTTTGGATACAACCCTTACATCTACGCCATTGGCCCTAGGTGTAGGGGGTGCTTTTTCAGGTGAACTTCGGTTGCCTTGGGCACATCTGTTTCGTCCAGTTTATGACTGGAACGCTCGGATGCCTCTACTGCACAAAGTCTTGCTTCCTGCGGCATCAGCGCCCTTGATTTATGTAGACAACAGTGGGGAAGGGCCCTCTTGGCTGTTACGCTCACCTGGCTTCCACAGGGGTGTCGGACGGAACTGGACTCCCACGGTCTCCACCAGTGTGATGCGTAGTGCAGAGAAGACTGACTGGACTGGCCCACCTAGCTTTGTCTGGTTGACCCGTGGAATTAGTCTCCTAAAGACGGGGAAAGGGAATTAGCCACCCGTGGATTCGAGTATTAGCACCTCACTGCGTTCCCACTTATCACCTCCGATATTCCCTTTCACAAAGCTCACCTTATAGTTTTGAATGATGAGCTCTCCATCCTGCGAGGAATGCAGGGGCGCATTGATGGCCAGTTACTTCACTGGCTTGAAGCTATTGGAAGAGTTCTAAAGAGTTCACAATGTCTGAGTAATCGCTCTGTCCAATTTTCTGTTGCAGCTTGGATCCAAAAGAAATCGTCTTGTGGCAGCTGAAAGCGATCAGGTAAGAGTCTGTGTTATCCAGCACTGTCCGGTAAAAGTTGCCAAGGTTAAACTTGCTGCTTTCTCTTTTCATGCAGGTGCGGCGAAAGAGGATTTGGCGTTCCGGTGATTAATACCTCCGGCGGTAAAATCGGGTAAATATATGATGGAAAGAGATTGTCCTTGTTTGTTCCCTTGGCTCACCTTGTCGTTTTTTCCTTGTTCCCCCTTAGGTGCTGGAATGCGGTAACCAAGTGATGGAGACAGCGCCGGACCGTGGTGGTGCTGCAAGGAACGGTAAGTATGGAGCGGCGCTGCTGCTGGTGAAGCGACGCGTTTAAAATGAAGTATTTTTCTGGTTCAAAGATGAGTTGAATCTGAAATCGGGTAAGAAATCCAGTAATGTTCTTGTTCTAACCTTTCTTCTTCCTCCTCCTTTCTAGGTGCTCTGGACTCGAAGCGGGCGTGGCAGGATGCTGGATGCTGACTGCAGGCACAGTGAGCGTCACCCTGCAGGATGCAGAATAACGCAAAGCATGTGCTGCTCTTTGGGTGTGGTTTAAATAGCCTCCAAAGTAGTCCCAGGTAAGTATTCCTCCACAACCACGTATTCCTCCACAACCACGCCCAAGTAACAAAATAGTTCCCTATGTAAAGTAGTCCCTTCCAAGCCTCACAAGGGCTTGGATTCCTTGCAGCATGGTCTGCATCAGGTAAGTTTAAACATATGAGCCTGGCGCCAGGACTGATGTCCCATATGAGCCTGGCGCCACAGGCGCCAGGACTGTCCCAGATGGCCCCTAACAGGGGTTGCTGGGCTTGCTCCAGATGACATGCCTGCTTCCTGGGTTGATGGACTTGGTCTGGATGCCGGGGGGCAGGCATCATGACATTGGCAATCCTCTCCCTTACGCCCCTGGAATGACTCCGCTCATGAGAGGCCTCCTCCCGTTGCACCTAAATCATCAGCGGAGGACGCCTTTTTCAGCAAGTTTCAAAAATTGATGCGTTCCGACCCCATGAAGGAGTACTTTCGGGGCTTGTTCAGGGAGATGTGCCTGCCTGCGCCGACTGTAGTGCCTGTGCTTCCGCCTGTGCCGCCTTAACCGGCTGGGCCTCCCCCCAACTCTTCCACCCTTCCTCCATTGTCCCCAGTGGACAAGGCTATTGTGGTGCCAGATGTGACTCCACCTGATACGGACCTGTCGGATGATGGTGATCAGGACAACAAAGACCAGCCCCGCTCTGTCAGATTTTCATGACTGGGTGCTGGACATGATGCGTCTGTTAGATGTTCCAGTACCTGAGGCACCCGCTCTGCAGGAGGGTGTGCTTTCGGGGGCGTTGACCTTATCTCCTTCGGAGCGTACCGGCTTGTTGTTGCAGAAGGACGTTTTGGCCGAGGTCCGTAAGGTTTGGGAGAAGCCACACTGTGGACTGTTTGTTAACAAGAAGATTGACGTGCGTTACAGGATCCATTCTTCGGAAGAGGTGGCCTTGGCGTTGTCCGTCCCCCTCCTCCACGGTAGTCCGTAAACCTTCCAATCCAGACCTGCGTCATCCTCTTCTTCGACGGCTACACAGGTTCTGGCCAAAGACGATAAGCTTCTTGACTCCCTTGGGAGGAAGATTTTCGGTAACTGAGCTCTGCAGCTGCGTCAAGCCAATGCAGAACTGATGTTAGCGGGGGCGAATATGAAAATGTGGAAAGGTCTGTCGGAGTTTGAGGAGTTTATTCCCGCTGAAAAGTTGGAAGATTTCAAAGCGGGTTTGTCGGATGCCAGGGTCTTGGCACAGGATCTCCTGGAGGCTGCAGCGCACCACGTCAACACCTCGGCCCGGGGTCTTATGCTTGTTGTGGATACCGCTCGTCAAGCTTGGCTGCACGCCACCAAGTTCTCCAAGGAGGTGCAGGATAAGGTTTTGGATGGGTGGGTCTTGTCGCTCGGGCGGGCTTCCGCTTCCCCCTTCCCCCTACTCCACCCACCAATCCTCCCTTCCAGCAGTCAGGGTCGCCGTCCCTCAGAGCAGAGATTCAGAAGTTACTGGATCTCAGGGCGGTGGAACCCGTTCCTCTAGGGGAGGGCTTCTATTCCCGGCTCTTTACGGTGCCCAAACCCAACCAGGCTGGCCTGCGCACCATCCTAGACCTTTCCCAGTTCAATCTCTCTCTACCCCAAGAGAAATTCAGGATGATCACGCCCTGTCAGATAAAGTCCTCTTTACAGAAGGGTGATTTGCTCAGCGCAGTGGTCCTACAGGATGCGTATATGCATATCCTGATCTGGAATCCGCATCGGAAATACCTATGGTTTTCTGTGGGGGATGAGCACTTCCGGTTCTGAGTGCTCCCTTTTGGCCTCAGCTCGGCACTGCGTGTCTTTACGAAGATGTTGGTTATTGCAGTTTATCTTCGGCTACAGTATTTGGATGATTGGCTGCTGCGCAGTCCTTGTTGGCTGAAAGCCTCGAGCAATCTTCAATCTCTCCTCCAGCTCCTGTTCCACTTTGGGCTGTCGGTGAACTGGCGGAAATCTTCCATGATGGTCTCTCAGGACTTGACTTTCCTGGATTTTCGTTGGAACACGATCGACTGCAGAGTTTACCTGACCGGGGATAGAATGGCGGATCTGTTGGCCACGTGTCGGATGTTTGCGCAGTCGGAGAGATTGTCGGCCTGGTGGTTCCAGAGGCTTCTGGGCCTCATGGCCTCATGGCCTTGTGCGTATTGGCTCTTCCTCTTCTCAAGATGAGGTGGACGCAGATGGCTCTTCAGAGATCTTGGCGTCAGGCTGTGGATCCGGAATCCAAGATAATATCGATTCCGGCTTTCATGAGTGGACCTGGTGTGGTGGTCGTCTCTCAGCAACCTGTTGGTGGATGCAGGTTTCCAAGACCCCGCTCTGATGGTGACGATCACGACTGACTCCACCTTCTGGGGTGGGGTGCGACGTTGGATCTTCTTCAGGTCTCCGACCTATGGTCGCCCCAAGACAAGTTCCTTCATATAAATCCTCTGGAGCTTCTGGCGATCTTCCTGGCGCTCAAGGCGTTCAGGCCAGTCATTGCCAACAAAGTGGTTCATGTCCGCACGGACAATGTGGTGTCCATGTTTTACATCAACAAGCAGGGGGGCACCAAGTCTCCTCCTCCTTGTGGATCTGGCCATTCAGATTTGGGAATGGGCGGTTCAGCATGGTGTCTGGCTGGTGGCAGTTGACATCCCGGGCCAGCTGAACGTCACGGCAGATGCCCTCAGCTGACAAACAATGGTCCGCTACGAGTGGGAATTGAAAGCAGAGGTCCTCTTGCAGATATTCCTGTGTTGGGGCACTCCGGAGGTGAACCTCTTTGCAACATCGGCAAACAAGAAACTTCCTCTGTATGCCTCCAGAAATGGGCTGGGAGCCTCCTCTCTGGGAGATGCTTTCGAGATTCCATGGCACAACATGAGGGCCAATGCCTTTCCGCCTCTACCTCTGATTCATCGGATGATTTGCAAGCTGAAGAACACCGTGAACTGTTCTCTTCTGCTCATAGCTCCGTGGTGGCCGGCCAGGTTCTGGTTTTCAGAGCTACATCTGTCGGAGTGTGCACCGATCAGGCTTCTGCTAGTTCCCGATCTGCAACTGTGGCACCCCTCCCCACAATCGTTCAGCTTGGCGGCTTGGGGCCTGAGTTCAGATCTTTAGAACATCTCAACCTGTCCGCTGACAACATGCAGATTATTCAGGAATCCCGAGGTCTCGGTATAAGAGCAAGTGGCTTCGGTTCTGTCACTGGTGTTTTAGCCAAACAATTGGACACCAGGGTGGCTACGATTGACAGTGTTGTCCTTCGTCTCTCATCTAGCAGAATCGGCATTCATGTCTTGTCATGCAGGACTTATCTTTTGGCTGTGGCTGCCTACCTACCCACGGACCAGTGCTCTTTCCCACTGTCTAATCCAGTGATTAAACGGCACTTTGCAGGTCTAATGCGCCTTTACCCTCCTGTTCGCAAACCGCATCCGACGTGGGATCTGAACGTGGTTCTTACGGCCTTGTGCCATAAGCCTTTCGAACCAATGGCTATGGTAGATCTTAAGCACTTTTCATGGAAGGTGGCTTTCTTGGTCGCCGTTACCTCCGCAAGGCTTTGTCGGTGGAGCATCCCTTCTTGGTTTTCCACAAGGATAAGGTTGTCCTTAGGACAAATCCTTCTTTCTTACTAAAGGTGGTTTCCGATTTCCATCTTAATCCGTCAATCTCGCTGCCTGTCTTCTTTCCAAACCCGGCCTCGGAAGCTAAGCTGGTTTTGCATTGCCTGGATGTCAGAAGAGCTTTTAAATTCTATCTGGACAGAACTTCTGAACTTAGGAGTTCTTCTCAACTTTTGGTGACCTTTGGTAACCCGCAAGGCAAGCAGGCCTCCAAAGCGACTATCTCCAGATGGATTGCTGCCTGTATTACGGAGACTATTCAGGGTCTACAGCCTCCTAAAGGGATCCATGCACATCTGGTACAGGGCAAGGCAGCTGCTGTTGCCTTTCAAAAGTATGTCCCCTGGGAGACCATCGCGAAAGCGGCTACTTGGTCCTCCCCATCAGCTTTTGTAAACATTACTGCTTGGACTTGAGCTCCAGATCTGATGCTCAGTTTGGCCACGCTGTGCTGAAAAACCTTTTTCCATAAAGGGGTTTCCATCCACCCGTTGTTCCTGTGAGTAGTGCTTGGGAATCTCCCATAAGTATGGAGGACAGGGGACGGGACGTAGGAGTATAACCAGGTTACTCACCGTAGTGACCACCTTACTCCTAGTCCATAGTCCTCTTTCCTCCATACGCCCATCCGCCATCCCCTCTAATAAGGTTCCTCTATTATTGCTTAAAGGTCTCTGACCTGGCGAACCACAGTACAAAGCCCAATGTGGTTTCTCAGAAAACGAACACATGGCAGCAGCAACGTTCCAATCTGACCGTTCTTGTTTTATTTGTATGCACAACTCTTTAATCTCAAATCTTTGCATGCAGAAATATTGTCCCACAGATAACCGTACTATGAAAAACCCTGATTACACCGAAAAAACAACAAATGCAACTCAAAGGCACAAGTGTTCAAATATGCATAATGGCAGTACTATTCTGGGAGCAATCTGATGTACATGGATGTTGGATGTAAGGCCATAGATTTCAAATTGCCCAAAGGGAAACAACCGCACATCACAGTTTAACAGCAAAAATGTGCACAGACCGTCGTGGGCAGCTGATATTAAAGGCATGGTCTAGTAAAAAATGTTATTGTCCCTACGGGTCGGCCATATTTTTTTAAGCCTAAGTGGCTCGATTTTAGAAACCTTTCCTATGGACCTTACCCGAGTTTTCATCCATTAAACACATGCGAAAACAAGCACCAGTGAGCCGCCATTTTCTGATAATCCTACCTTTTCCCCGATCGCCCTGGCTGACCTGCTTTTGCGGCACTAAATCAATTCCCCCGCCCCTGAGCCTGACATTATCAAAACATTCATATTCCCCGCCTCTCTCCGTGACGTTACTGTGCTGCGTAGGCAAACGCGCCCAGTCGTCTTCTGCGCGACTCCACACAGAACCCGGAAACCAACACAGATCATCACACAACACAGCACGCCACAATTCGGAATATGAAACTGTACTTTAAAATGAAACAGCAATACAGTACATTTGGTAAAGTACATTTATTTGACATTAAATGTTTAGAGAATATTCAGCAATTGCCATATGAACTCCGGAAGCCATTTATTTTCTTTTATCTGTATCCGCAATAACTGTTCCGCTTCATCTTGAGTCATGCGCTGTTCCTTTATGGTACTCGGGGTGTACATTTTCGTAAAAAGAATCACTTTGGAAGCACGGTGAACCTCAAGGCTGTTCCATCAACTAGGCACTAGTCCAGCCTAAAGGTTATGTTGCTTCTAGCCACTAGTACAGCGTAAGGGCATGTGGGCCCTTGGCGATCGTCCCATAATATGGTGATCGTGCTCCAGTTGTTGACACAAAGCTGCAGGTGTCTGCTGAAGAATCCATCCGCCGGTGTCTCAAACACATGGCAGTGGCAGAATGGGATGAAATACCTGTTATGAAAACAAAAAAATTATAATTAGTCTCGCTAGCCGAACTTCATTAATATTACTCATTTTATTTATTACGGCCGATCAGAAACTATTTGCTTGCAAGGATAGTTCAATGGAGTATGTTTGTCTCTAAAATCAATGCGAAAAGTAACGAGATAAATCAAGTCCAACACACAATGATAAAGGACAGTCTACATGCGTGAGGAATGATATGATATATGATATGGCATTTGTAACACGCCTATACTCGAGTGTTTCTAGGCGTGACGAGGCAGGTGGGGAACAAGGGCAGACAGACAACGATCCTACTAGGCCAGGTGTCCTTCTGATCGCGCATGGGGAAGGGCTGTACATGGTTAGTTGAATACAAATTAAATAATAGGGCCAGCTGGTGGCAAGTGCAAGGTAAATGCCGGGAGAAGGGGCTGAAGGATACAGAGACAGTCCCGTAGTGCAGGTAGGCAGTGCAGGGAAAAGTGGCTGGGCCAAGGACCGAGATCGGTGAGACCAGTGGACCTGCATGCCCATGTGCCACTACGAACAGTTTTACTTGCTTTTCCTAGCTCTTCATTCATTCATTTATTCATGCATCCATTCATTAAATCTTCATTCCGGTATAAAAGCGTGTAAAGATTTACTTACATTATATTTGAAATTTCCATTGTGTCTCTTCGTAATGCAGTCTGTAAAACGGACCGTGCTCTTGACAACGATTTTTCGTATACCGACCTAAATGAAACTTGATCTAGTTTCTGAATTTTCTGCCTTCTCGTATTGCGCACTCCCTTCAAATGTAGTTCTTTCGGCATGGTCCCTGTCTCGAGGTCAAAAAACAATAGACCCTTATACTTCCAGTGCGGCTTGTGGACCTCATCTGGGCGCTGTCCTTCGCATTCTTTATTTGCAACATCACGTAGTGTAGGCATCTGTGAGAACTTGAAGTTTAGAATCTGTCTATGTAGTGCGCCTCAATGTGCAAATGCGAACTGGCTTCTCTCCCAAATGCCACAGCCCGCTTGGCTTGCGCGTTCTAAGTGCCCCAATTTTGTCCCCGTTGTCTGCGAGCTTTGCAGCCCAAATTGAGACATTTAATTTTTGGCGGAAGGTCAGGGAAAGTATAAAGTACCACAGGAGTTGAGTTAAAAGTGAGATTTATTGTTTGTTTGTTTTATTATTTGCAATACGCAAGCCTCCCCTCTGTTAACAGTGCGCAGCATTTACATTTACATGAGATGAGACGTGGGAAAAATATATACATACACATATGTGAGGTGAATAGAGAGAATTCAAAGATGACACCCAGCTTGCTCCACCATGATGGTGAAGGTAGGGGTTAGGTTTACAGGTACACTGTACAATAACATTTATTTGCAAAGACAATCGTATTGCAATTATTTAAACTGGGATTTGTACTTCACAATCAGCTGTGCTTCGGGTGGGCATGGCACAGTCGCAATGTTCGGTGGCAATGGATCACTGCTCTGCACAGAAACGTCCAAAATTCCATATCTGTGCTTCTCTAACACAGCAACAATAAGACCTTTCACAAAGTCGAACTGCATTTCATCATAGACTGGTTTGATCACCCATTGCTTACTTCGTTTTGAAAACACCTTAGTGTAGCGAGGCATCCTTACTTTACCCCTAGTCCTAGATAGTTCACGTCCGACATTGCTGTTATGGGCCAAGACCGCTAGTAGAGTGCGATGTTTCATGCCCCGAAAGCCAAAATGCAAGCGCTTTGGCCTGTACTTTAGGCACAAACACCTCCAAATCTCCTGTGTGACAGCATTCTGTCAGTCCTCTCACATCTCTTGATAGAGTTTTGTCGAAAACAATCTTCTCAATGGCTTTGTGTGTCGGTGAAGATGGAATCAACCACTTCTTCTTCCGTGCCTCCTCTGGGGACAAAGGGCCATGTTCACATTGGTGGAAATGTTCATTTGCTGTCCAGCGGTGAACGTTGGTACAGTGGTGCATCAGTGACCGCCATTTTTCAAGTAGTATTTCCACTGACCCCTCACAAGTTTTTGAGCTCCACCAAAGATGGTTGGTGATAGAATGTGACCACTGCAAAATACTTTCAAAACCTTTTTTTTTTCCCTGCAGCCGAGATTTTCTTATTGATTTTAGCAAGATGCCATACGTCAAATTGATGTTTAATATGTGGGAACTGCTCTCTCATTGTCTTGGCAATTGAAACGTGTCTATCCGTGGCTATGAGGTCGATGTGCATTCCCCTCGATTGTAGATATTCCACTGATTTTATAAAACCTAGTTTCTTCATGGCCACTGAGGATGTACATTGTGTTACCTGCACGACCACCGAACTCACAATTTTCTTACTATCCATGTCCTGGAAGTGGTAGGTGCAGTACTTGGCAGAAAATCCAGGGCTGTCGCACTGTCCATCGCCGGCTAGCCTGAATCGTTTGCCTTCGAATGTACTTGCTAGAGGCAATTGTTCAATTTTCCAAGCATCACTAATGGCCGGAAACAGATAATCACGTTGGTATATGTAGTACAGCGCTTTAGAAATGAAATGGAGTCCCACAAACTGAAAGAAAGCCTCTAACTTTCTAAAACTGGAGCCACTAAAAAGTGATGCAGCTGCACACAGTAGATTGCCTGCTGGCAGTTTCCCCAGCATCGGTTGTGCAGACCATGAGAACCTTTGATTTAATCTACAGGCGGCATTTATTTTGACGTTACATCCTTTTATTTGACGAGTCACAATCAATGGCTTCCCACATAATTTCCCTCTAATGGAATGCACACATTTCAGCATACTTATAATTTCCATCAAACAACTGTCGAATACAATGTATTTCCTCTCTTTCATTAGACTGTCATCCTGCGTCAACGTTGTTTCGGCCTGTGACGTTGTGGAGATTTCAACACATTGGAAAGTAATATCGCTGATATCAAGTTCTGATGCGTCTATGGATGCTGCAGCTGGTTCATTCTGTCATTTCAACATCTATTACTTCAACATTGATGGGAGAACACAACAATGTCGACAGGTTTTTTGGTGGCAAATTTTTGGCGGGTGTAGATTGTGTAAATTGATCTGCAACTACTTCAGAGCTATCTTCAATACACCCAATAACATCTTCTTATGGTGGTGCGGTCGCACTGCAGCTATGGTCCAATGCAACTTTGCTGTAGTCTCCAAACACAGTTAATTCATGTTCTGGCCATTGGACATGAGCATCTCGAGCCTGAACACGCCTCGCCTCAATTAATAGTTCCTCCATAGTGTACACGGTCTGGCAAGCCACATCTCTCATTCGCTTCACTGTCTGTATGTGTATAGTTCTGACACCCACGGGTAACTGGAGGAGAGATTGGAAAAGGGATGTTCAGTTTAAACGCAAGATGGAGGGTAGTAGAATTGACTGGAAAAAAACATAAAATAGTCCCCAGCACAAACATTTTTTTAAAGTTATGAACTGTTTGTAACTAACCTTTTTTTGTTTTTTTTTTCTTTGCAACTTTTTTGACTCGACCTTCAACATCTGCACGCTGTAGCTCCGATTCGTTTCGGCATGTCCTCCCTTCCTCTTGCGCTGCAACGACTATATTTTCTGTATCCGCATAGACAGCACGGAATGAGGCTCCATCGTCTCCCTGAAACATAGTACTTTCATTACTATGTATCAAAATATTGTTAGCATAAAACACGTGAGGACGAACACACAGGTCCATCTCAATAGCCAAACACGATTTAAACATTGTGTGCAACAATCAAACGACAAGTATTTGACCAGTGATTATCTATTTCGATGGAACTGTCAGTATCCATACCTCTGGCTCTGCATGGACTGCCATGAATGGTTGTATTGGAGAGGAGGCATCCGCATCTCCCTGAAACACAGTACTTGGATTAGTATGGTTTTCAATATTGGAAACTTAACACACACTTGGGGTCGACGGCACAGGTACATATAAAGAGATGACCACAAATGATGCATTGTCCAAAAGAATCAAGGAAAATCTAAATATGATCACATTTCATCGACTTTTTTCAACTAATTATTTACATCTGCATCATCTAAATTGGATGTTGTGATTGTAGTGGAAGCTTCGTCGTCTCCCTGAAACACAGCACTTGCGTTAATAGGGAAGAAAGTATAGCAAATGGAATCACGTTATATGATCACGCATGATGGAGCTGTCCTTATCCATACCTCGTGCTGCTGAAGAATATCTATGGATGTTGGAAATGTAGTGCGCACTTCCGAAAGCTGTTGCGCCGTTTCGTATACTTGAATGTCAGGCTCTGCATCAAGTGCAGGGGTTGACGCTCCATCAACTGCCTGAAACATAGTACTTGCATTAGTGAGGATTACAATTGTGAAAACATAACACACACCTGGGGTCGGCAGCACAGGTACATATCAACGGCTAACCACGAATGAAACATTGTGTAGAACAATGAAACGACAAGAATTCCAGCTCTGATGATGACGCTCGATGGAGCTGTCAGTATCCATACCTCCTGCTGTTGAAGAATATCTAGAAATGTTGTAGATGTGGCGGACGCTTCAGCATCTCCCTGAAAGACAGTACTTGCATTAGTATGAATAACACTAATTATAACTGAAAACAAACACCAGTGGACGATAACTAAGGTGTATATCAATTGGAAAGCAGTAACCAAACGTTCGGTAAAATAATTACACGATAGAATAAAGCTATTACTTGACATGCATAAAACAAGTATGTAGCGGATTAGCCTAGTAAGATTACCTGATACTCGCTAGAAGTGGTTGATAACTGCGACTACGTCAAGGATGTAGAATGTTCTTGCTTCAGATTGAAGGGATAGTCAAGAAGTTGTAAAGGTCAATTAATGATTGATAATGAAATGCCAATATTAAAAATAGCCATGTAAGCCGACAGAATACTTGAAAAATGCTCAATACAGCACAGTTCCCTGTCCCCATATATATATATATATACATTGAGTTTGTGGGTTATGAAATCGAAAAAGAATATATTGATAAATGTCATTATTCAAAAAACTATACACTCATATCAATATCGAAATTATTACAAGGGATAGAACACCTACAATATCAATTAATCCATTCGGCTACCTACACACTACCGCAAGGCCTAAAGCTAAATCCGGACACTTGACTCACCGGTGGTGGAATGTGGACGAATAGAGTGGGAATAGCGTTTTCGTGCAATTTTCCGTGTCGTTCGCCGTTTATTCTTCTTTGTTACCCAAGAAGTTGTATACATGTCCAAGGAAAAGGGCCGGCTGCAGATGCGGTATCGATCACCCCTCTTGTCCTGTAAGACTTGTTGGACTCTACTTTCCAGCTCATCCATGGATATCTGCAATGTCTGACCCATTCTCTTATTCGATCAACAGTTTTCGGAAATACATGCATTGTAGTGCCTTCAGATTTAGCATGGGTCTTCGAAGGGCAACCGCTAATCGAACAGGCAGGCATTGTTGATAAATCTGAAAAGTAAATATTGACATTATTATACAATCTTCAAGAATAAAGATTTGATACAAAAGTAAATGAATCGTACAATGATCAATGCAAGGCTTGTTTTGGTCGCAGGAACTATACCAGTTCATTATGTGCGGCTTAGTATTTGCATAAGTTGCAGAAATGTATAAATGATGTGACTAAAAACTGAACATGTGACTCATCCCTTGGATGTTCTGTATTGCACGAGAAGGAAACCTGCTTACATTATAGACTGGACCCCCCTAAGGGTGCAATTCGATGACAATAGACACAGATGAAAATAAATAGATCTATTGATAGCATAGCAATGGAAACTCAAGTCAATAGCAATGAGACCAATGAACCTAGCACTATTGTGTACTCAACTCGTAAATTTAAAAATCTGCGAAATATGACTAGGATACATGGCCTTACCTTGACCAACAAACAGTTGGATTCAGCAAGCAGAGCAGTATGTTGCAGGAGTATAGGTGGGTGACCACGGGTAGCACACTGATGGGTTTGCTCTAAGCGGTCACAGAAGTTCACGGATAGCACGACGACGGGCAGATTAGCGTAGATCTCAGTGGTTGCCAGGTAACACGTTCAGGAGTTGACTTGCAAAGCACAAAGATGTTCTCATGAGACATATCAAGTGGTTTATAAAGTATTAGAAACAGGGGTGTGTTTGTGAATGAATGACGTATGTATGTCGTGGTCTTAGGGGGGCGGCCTGCTTCAAGGGGAGGCCTGGCTGGAGACACGGGGTCTGAGGAGGCCATGTGATCGATGGCCCCTGGGCGTGGGACACCTTTTGAAGTGTACATGTAGTTTGGCACCTTGGCCTTTCGCGCCCCTGACAGCCCCCCATGCCAGCGGGCATCCACCGGCGCAAACCGCCTTTGATACAGGGGGGTGGGATGGATGGGCCTGGGGCGTGCAGATAAGGCACAGGAAGACTGCTGAATGGAGACACACTTATGTGGATTGCAGGGGGTGGCCTGCCTCAGGGGAGGCCTGCCTGGAGACACTGGGTCTGAGGAGACCATGTGAACAATGGCCCCTTGGCGTGGGACACCTTTTGAAGTGTACATGTAGTTTGGCACCTTGGCCGTTTGCGCCCGTCACAGCCCCCCATGCCAGCGCGCATCCACCGGTGCGAACCGCCTTTGATACAGGGGGGTGGGATGGATGGCCCTGGGGCGTGCAGATAAGGCACAGGAAGACTGCTGAATGGAGACACACTTATGTGGATAGCAGGGAGGCGGCCTGCTTCAAGGGGAGGCCTGGCTGGGGACACAGGGTCTGAGGAGGCCATGTAACCGATGGCCCCTTGGCGTGGGACACCTTTTGAAGTGTACATGTAGTTTGGCACCTTGGCCTTTCGCGCCCCTGACAGCCCCCCATGCCAGCGCGCATCCACCGGCGTGAACCGCCTTTATATCAATATACAGTATATCGCCTTTATATCAATGATAGTATATCATTGCTTATCAATAACAAATGCCACATACCGGAGATTCTTATGAGCACAGACCCACACTTCAACCGGTGTATTATAGTGGTCAAGACCCTAAGGCCTGTATAATCCAATGGTAATTGTTAGCATAGATATGTGTGACTTTTATAGAGACATAACCTACTGAAAGACTATGAACAAGTGTTATTTAGTGCATGCATTATCGAGAATGTTATGTTAGCTTAGATAGATAGTGACCACCCTGCTTCAAAGCGGCCAGACCTTCACCCATTTGGAGCACAGATGTCTGACGTCCATCCTTGAATGGAGACACACTTGATTCATTTAAAAAATGGAGACAACCGTTGTTAAAATATATGTGGTGTTTTATTTTGTATCTTATTTTCATGACACAAAAATACAAGACTTTAAAGATTATACAGGTCAGGTTGCAGCACAGCGAGAGAAAATCCCCTGTACTGACCGCTGTCACTCGGGAACGTTTCTCTAATGGCACGAACGGCACAGGCGGGTATCACTCTTCGAACGCGGTGTCCAAGCCTCCCGTGAAGCCACCAGGTAAAGGAACGATAGGCCACCAGCCTGTACCTCCTGTGAAAAGGAATGAAACAAACTGTTTTTAAATGACCAAGATAAGTTTAATAAACATTTGTTGTCAATGACAATTCTTGTAACTAATGGCATTTTACACGGACAAATGCTATCTAGACAATACACACTATTGAATGACTTACATGCGTTACAATGATATGTAGATGTAATTTTGGATATAGTAGAAGAACATGGAATAGGAGTGGCATGACAAGCAGAGTATACTTACTCGTTACTCGGATTACGAGGACAAACAGTTGCTCGAAGTTCGTGCAGAAGCACCATCATTATTCTCAACACGGCCCGTGTGAGGCAGGCTGCCCTGAAGTCTGGCAGCTCGGTGATGCATTGCGGTCGTGGCTCGCCTTCCGAAATGTAGGCCAGGCATCCCGAGTTTTCTCGGCAGCAGCAGTTCTCGTCCTCAGTTGGCATTAGCTTGCACCGATTGCATGTGCACCAGGTGGAGACGCCGTCCATTCGACTAGGCCCAGGCTCTTCATCTGTTGATTCGTCCTGCCAACTGCCGTCCGAATCCCCATCGTTTTCGCGTGCTTCCCTTTCCAGTAGTTCCTCCTCGGTATACTCGGGTTCGTACATGTAGGGTATTATTGTAGCCATTGTGTGTTAAACAAACTAAAATAATTTATAGCGGTGGTACTGCTATCTGTTCACACGGGCTACAAGCGGCGAAGGTAGCTGACCAGAGCACTGAAACGAGTCACAGAATACTGAAAGTAACACAGAGAGAGGAATGGAATCGAAAATCTGCTGCTGTGTGTTGTGAAACGGTCTGATTATACTTATTGAGGAAAGAGGCGTCCTGTCATTTCCATGGCAACACATCAGCTGAAGCGCAGCGAATGTGGACACGAGACGTGCTTTGGCGTTGGGAAATGGGCGGTACGAGTCTGCTGATGACAGGCTCAGGGGCGGGGGAATTGATTTAGTGCCGCAAAAGCAGGTCAGCCGGGGCGATCAGGGAAAAGATAGGATTATCAGAAAATGGCGGCTCCCTGGTGCTTGTTTTCGCGTGCGTTTAATGGACGAAAACTCGGGTAAGGTCCATAGGAAAGATTTCTAAAATCGAGCCACATAGGCTTAAAAAAACATGGCCGACCTGTAGGGACAATAAAATCTTTTACTAGACCATGCCTTTAAGGGCATTGTAATGAAGTGCTAGTGCATTGAAAAGACAAACATAATAGTTGGGAAAACAATAAATTCACTTCAAAACAATAAATACAGCAATGTAACCATGCTATCCCGCAAATGCTGTAAGGTGCAAGAATTTTAAATAAATTCAAGTTCAAATTGCCACAAATGTAGCAACTGCACAACAAATCTGTGTGTGTGTGTGTGTGTGTGTGTGTATATGTATGTGGATGTGAGCAAACAAAACTCCATACTCTTGGCTGCCACATCATGAATAAAGTGCTAGTGCATCGCTAAAAACAACCTAATACTTTAAAAGAGGGCCAATACATAAGGCAGTGTTACAATGCTATCATATAAGCAATCCTAAGTAGAAGAATGTTGCCCTGACCCTGATTATATATGCCCAACATGCCAAGTGTGCAAAAAGCAATAACCGCTAATGTTTGAACATTTTAACATGCATTGATGTGGGCAAACATACTTTTGTATATTTTGCTGCCACAGCCTAAATAAAGTGCTAGTGCATCACTAAAACTAACATTATTTTGAAAAGCAACAGATCCAGTGTAGAACAGTTGATGAAGCTACAATCAAATAAATGCATGTGGGTATATAAGGAGCAATAATAAAACGGTGTACCGGATTCCTACGCAGTACCTGATACATACTTGTAAATGGTTACTTCGATTGTACAAAATCTCAAATCTTCATTCATCACTTGATCGACAGCCAAAGTTGAAAGAAGGAAAACCTTTATTCTAGAAGAACATGCAGTTCATTGTCCACATTATGACCATGAGGCTGCAATGTATCAAAGAGAATGATTGATTCAAGTTAACTCGGTTTCCTTTTCAAATATGCTCTGGTTTATGTGCTAAACCTAAAAATGTGTAGTTTTCCAGTTCTCCATTATGTTTTGGTCAGAAGTACTTTGCTAGAGGATATGCCTCATCGTGGTTCTTGATTGCACAATAGTGTTGGAGTATCCTTAGTTTAAGACTGCAAATGGTAGAGCCAATATAAGCCAGTTTACATATGTATTTGCTGCCCTATAGTTAATTTGAGTCCGACTCCCATAGGAACCCCTCAAAACTCTAACTTTTTTGATTGGAGTAACGGATTAGAACAAGTTTGAAAGTGATTAGGGACTCGTGCCCCCCTCCCCCTAGACTGCAAAGTTTCATAAAGATACATTAAAAAAGAAAGTTAAGGAGACAAAAAAATATTTTTCCAGAAGTTGTGGCCTACTTCCTATTCATTTTTCACATAGACCAACAAGATCAATTTATTGCTAAGAGCTCAGCCTAAACCACTGACCGTATTTGGAGCAGATCCGAAACAACTTGGGTACGAAGCGTTAACTAGCAATCCATGCGTGGTTTGGGGTTATTCCGTACAGTAGTTATTTAAATATTTGACGGAGAAGGGGGTGCCCGCTTCTCAAAAATGGAGTTATAACTCCCATGGTGCATTGCAGGATCATGGTTCTCAGTAATGAAAAGGCCATCTTGCTTTTCTCTCGATGCAAGTGACATTTGAGGTTATAGCCGAGGATATCGGAAAATGAAATGGAGGAGAATAAAAGCTATTTGCTTGTCAAAAAAAATGCAAATGCCATCAGGCTAGAGGTGGGGTGGGGGGGCTGAGGGCAACAAGTGAAATTTGGGAGTTGGAGGTGGTCTATGGACTGAATTTCCAACACAAAGCTTTCTGTAGCCGAAATCTCAAAGCAACCTGCGTCACAAACAGCGTGTGTTGTGGGAGAAGGGGAGGTGAGGAGGCCATCTGGGGAGTGGAGGGAGCTGGCACAGATGAGGGGCACTTGGTGAGACAGGCAAGTTTTTTTTGGTTTTTTTTTTTGACGGTTTTTCCTATATTCGTGGCTCTAAAGGAATATGGATAGCCTAGGGTATGTGTAGTTCAGTACCCGTGGTTAGTTTCTTTTTTTTTTAAAAAAGATATTTTTACAGCTATAGTGACGTCAGGGGTGAAAAATCACAGGCCATGGCCAGTGACACGATTGCTATTCAGGTCTCCTATCCATGCAGTAACCAGCACAGACCATGCTTAGTTTCAAAGTGAGGAAGGGGCCAGCCTTCTCAGGCCATGTTGCCCGATAAATGAGCCAAAGTTCCAAGACTACTTGGAGAAACCGGCCGGCCCTTTCCTTGCTCTGAAGCTAAGCAGGGTCAGTCCCGCTTTGAAGCTAAGGCGGGGTCAGTCACGGTTACTGCATGGATGGGTGACAGAGTGGGCCTCTCTATTATTTTATTCTTTTAAACCGTGCTACTGTCAGTCCTTGAAAGTTTTGCACTCAGACCATGTTTTGCCTTTTGCTGAATTGCATTCTAGCATTTGTAGTACCCTAGTGAAATAAAAATTGATATTTGTTCAGCAGCAATGAGGTTCCCATCCTGTGTCTTGGGGAATCCTACAATTTTTTTTAATTTTTATTTTTGGGAGCAGTTTCCTGCATGTAACCTCTAGGGCGTGCTACAAAAACACTCTGCCTTCATAGATCAAAGGATTATGCAAACCGAGAAATTGGTGTGTAATCAAATATTGTAATCTTACTTTACTATGCTGTTTTTTGTATAGTTTTAATATATTCTACTTGTCTGAGTGTTGGAATGGTGGCGTGTCAGCATCGTGCACTACCCTTTTTTTCCGCAGATGAGGGCAAGTGAATTATGTTCGGTTAGTTACAATATCAAACTTTGTAACTTGCCAACCGGAGATGTCAGTACTGTTTTGTTTTTTTAACTAAATGTGTAATCTTTTTAGGGGTTGGGTTGCTCTACTGGGCTGCTTTTGGTGGAACTGATACAGAGACGTTACCCATGAAGGCGTTGCCCTGAACGGTTTGTGGAATTGGCCTTTAAGCTGAATGCAACACCATGTGCTTGCTATTTGGCATCCATTATGTCACTCCTGACACAGCTGCTAATCGGATGTATTTTTGCTTTGTGAGTGGCAGTTGGCTGAGGCTTAAGTCGTGGGTGCAGCCACATGGGCGCTGTGCTCCCTTGGGTTTTTCGGGGCCTACTCCCCAAGCATACTATATTCCCTTCAATTGCATTAATGGGCGAGTGCTTGCCTGGCTGCTTTCACCTGTGCAGATCCTCAATTTAAACGCACTTAGATTCCCAATCCAGAAATGTATATCCTCTAGACCAAATGATGATCAAAACATGTGTAATATATAATTGGGATTTTGCTCCGAGTGAAATGTTTTGAAACCATTTTTACGGTTTAAAAGGTGTGAGCCTTTCCTACTTTGTTGGTTTATTTTTGTGGTTTTTAATAATTGAAAGGCAAATCCTCCGTTCTGTGCACTCAAAAGTCACATTTAATAAAAGTTGCATATTTCGCTTTATGTTCCACTTCTGTGATGTCACTTTGAATATCCCCCACTTGTTTCCATTCTGTACCAATGTGTAGTTGTGGCAGATATTTCAGCAAACTAATGCAGCCTGATCTGTGATGCAACAGGGCAAAGAGGTTAGGTGCACAGCTCATGAGTCATCAGTGAGGACAAACTGCTGCTGCTCGACTGCGAAATGAACCTATTCCCAATCCATGGTTGGACCACCGATTTGGGGTCTTCAGTGCGACGGGATCATGCAGCTATAGGTAGGGGGATTTGGTGGTGGCGGGGGTTCACCCACCGATGTATCCTTCACTCCTCATATCAACCTCCCATCTTCCCCCCCACAGCTTGTTTGTGCTCAATTTTGGGTGTATTTCGCCCCGCGCTTCGCCATGCAAGTTGTTTCCCCGCTTCATCGAAGCAACACTCCCTCACCCCCCACGCCCTTGGGGTGGCCTACGGTGGCGCTCACACACTTACCGTCTTTAAAGGCCGCACCTGAGACCTCCCACTTCCTCTCCGTGACGACTTGTGGTTCCCTTTAGGCCTGTTCACATTACCGGGAGCTGGCTTTAAAGCCAGTGCTTGCAAATTGGTATTTCTGAATCTCTGACATGGGTATGCGGTCCAAAGAAACGATAGCTGACCACTTTTAGTAGCATGAACAACTTAGATTTCCCCAAACCTTGATGTCTGCATAGTTGTGTGGTTAGAGTGATGTGATGTGTTGGTGGATCCTTTTTATTTGTGTAGGGTTTTATTTCCGCTTTTCTTCGAGCTACTGTTTAAAATTCTACAACATGAATGTCATCATAAGGCGTAAGCAGGGGGAGTCTCCAGCATTGCAAGAGTGGGGGTGGGGGGCGGTGGGTGGGTTAGGATTGCGAGCCACGAAAAAAGTCCTGCTGCTTTCCCCCCAAATGAAGTGCGCACAATTCCATACAGTCTCATTCGCACCTACAAACCGCCCGCCCCTGCCCCATTCTACTTTTTGGTAGCATTAGTAGTAGATGGCATTTTAACACATTATAAAAAAAAAAAAAATTCAGAATCATTACAGATACAGGAAACTCCTCTATTAGAGCTCTGTCCAGGGCTCTGTGGCTAAATGCATACAAACCTCCTAATTTGCATATGGATTGCACCAACAGAAATGACTTAACAGAAAAGGGCATTGCAAGGAGCATCATCAGTCTTTGATACTGGAGGCCTCATGGAAGTGACTTTAGAATAAGTTTCATTAGTAAGCCAGGTGGCAAATAACTTTGCGGTTCAAAATCCCTGCATTGCACTATTTGTTATTTATGGAGCAACTCTATAGTCAGGCTTTCTTTTTTTAAATAACATAGCTCTGAAGTGAATCACAGAGCTGCAGATAAGACACAGTGCAATTAAATGATTTGGCCAGGATCTCACACTTTGGTTAAATGGTAAAAACGGGATGTGGATAATTTAAGCACAGGGCACATCTTCCCAGGTTTAGTTGATATATTTATCAAGGTTTCCCTTTGCATTTCATGTGCTTAAATAATGCTTTATTTGCCTTGGAAGCAAAGCACATTACATAAGAAACTACCCTTTCACAATTAACTTTACACTATATACATAATTATAGAAATGTATTGAGCAATACAAGGATGGCTTTAGTTTTATCCTCCCCCATCCTTCATGCAAAGTCACAATCGCATCATGCAAATTATTATTAGGCTAACAAATCCCCCTTGTGTAAAGCCATAGTCATTATTTCATAAAGCCTGTAGCATTATGCACCCTTCTCACTGTTAAACGCTCCCTCCCATGCACATTTCAGGGACAAAAGTCCCCGCTAATAGACCTCCTCCCTCCGATCAGTGCCTAATGGCTCACATTAGCTGGGACATTGTCCTCGTAGTGGGACACCTCTCCTGTTCCAAGGTAAGGTGTCCTGATGCCAGGACAATGGCCGTGCTGAGCAGGAAATGCTCAGCACACATTGTCCTCCCGGAGGGACACCTTTGCCCTTGGGCACCCTCATTGAGGTGCCGAACGGGAGAGGTGTCCCAGTGACAAAAATCCCGGCCAGGCACAAAAAGAGCCTGCTTGCCACTCCGGCACACCCCACTGCTCGGTACGCCACTGGGCGTGTCAACATTCGTCAAATCCAAATGTCCAAATGTCAATCACTTTGGGCACAGACATGGTCATTTCTAAAAGAACCCTTGTTTCTTTTAAATACAACTAAGCATCACTAAATATGGGGCCTAGTCTCTTAGCATTGTAAATCCTATTGCAAGATTGAACACATTTGTTATCTTCCGTGTAAACCAGGCTTGGATCAATGTCAACTTAGTTTAATTCCACACACGTTTTCAAGCATTCAGTTTCCCTTCTCGTGTCCAGTGTTAGTGTTGGAAACCTTGAATTGGGAAGAAAGGCAAGCATACGTCCTTCTAGCAAAATACCTTTTAGGTGCAGCTGTATAAGAATAATTGTGACAAATCAACTTCCGGGCACCAGGGGTGTATATCGGTTTCTAAACCATCAATCGGCCCCACCCCTCTAGTACACTAGAAGGAATCGGAACAGATTGGAATAACAAGCATATTATAAACCTCCTTGTCCAATTTTGGTAACGTGGACAGAACAGCAGGCTTTTCTCTGAAAGGTTGTGGATCATGTGTTTGTTGAAACACAGCAAAAATACAATTATTACCCAATGATAAAAGGCACTGTCCAGTCAAGGTTGCATCAGAAATATCTCCTTTATATAACGGACAGTTCTAGCAACACTACGCAATACAACCCATCCTTTAAAGGAATGCAAAGAAGATCAAGGGATGCACTCTGGATACTGACGGGATGGTAGTCTGTAGGGGTAATAACCAACAGTGTAAGGGTCTTGGCTTCAGCAGAAATGGAGCAATGGCTCTTACACATGTCATTAAGGGCCTCCTGGGAAGGACCAGGGGGACAGAACCACTATGCACCTTTTGGCTGTAGATGTTCTTGGTGCTCGACAGGGTTGAGTCGACTTCAGGGCGCTTTGCAGGCTTCTGCGACCGAGTTCAAGATGGGAGTCGGCTGTGGTATCAGGTGGCAAGACGGTTCGGTGAGCAAAGCTGGATGAACGTCTGCATGCTGGCCTACACAGCGACTCAGTGTCAGGAATCGTCTGTGCTTTTCGGCAGTTCTGAAGCACTAGTCGAGACTACTCTGATGTCTTTTGTGACTGTGGCTTGACAACAGTCGGCGTTGCAGTCTGTTGCAGCTCCAGGAACTGGCTCGAAATGTTCTTTATGGCGGATGTTGGTAGATGCTCGTTGAGGCATTTCTCCCAGCTTGTTCAATGGGCATGTGTCACCCTTTCAGGCGGATGGCCCAAAGCTGAGGAGTGTTGCCGGCAGCTGCTTTGTCCTTGTTTGTAGGTTCAGAGACCTTCAGGCACTTCATATCCCGGAAGCTTGCTGTAGAGCCTAGCAGGGCACGCTGTGCTGGCTGGGTACCGGTTCTGGAGCAGCAGGAAGGTCCTCTGACTCATTCATCTCCCTTTGTTACATGGGAGATGTTTTGGGGGAGGGATCTTGCTTCCATCTTTGGAAATCCCGGCCTTCCTCCACTGGCGTAAGATGTAAGGCAGACTGTACCTTCAGCCTGGGTCTTGGGTTGAATTCTTCTTTGTTACTTCAATCATATCTGTCTTCATATCTGCCAAAAGAGGGTCACAGCCCTCTTTTAAAGCCAAGTGGGTCACAGTGATTGGTGTAAGCTAAGCTTACCTTAATGAACAATCCTGGGGTCCCTACAAACAATCTCCTGTATGCATGAGGTCATAACCCGAGTGCTTTTCAACAGGAAAGGTAAAGCGGTGAACATTTGAGATATTCAGTCCCACCCATCTTCCTGTCTGTTGTTGATCAAAGAGTCTGTGTTTAATGGATATCCGTGGTTACTGATTTAAATGCCAGGCCTCCCTTGATGTTGCAGCGAGACCAGAGACTGGCTCCTGCAAACCACATTCCCGTACATTGAGCGGGGTCCCCCTACTGGTGTGACCTACTGTAAACACGCAGTCCCAGAGAAGACATCTCATTGTCATTGATACTGAGGGCGGGAGCTGGCTTCATATTGACAGTTCCATATTGTTATTGGTATTTTGCATTTATATAGCGCCTTATATACCATTGGTATGGTCTGAAAGCGCTGGTAGGTTGAACGCCCTTGGGAACCGAAGTGCGGGTCAGTAGACAGAGTTCAAAGGTGCGTGTGTGCAGCTGGTGCGGATTTTGAGTGGTAGCCGCTTCTTAGCGGTAGGTGTGGTGGTTGAGAGATCAGGAGTATATGTTCGCTCTGGCAGGATTTATCCAGACCGAGTGTGGCTGCGTTAGGCCTGAGGAGAACGCCTGGCTGGGGGGCGTGAAACCAGCAGTGTGTACTTAGAGTGATGGGGAGTGAGCGGTAGATGTTGGTATGAGAACAGTTATACCGAATGGTGTCGTAGTGTGTCTGTGTTCTAGTTGAGTGGTGGTGTAAAGAAGAGAGTAAGCGTGTGGTGTGGTATGATGTATGCCTTTTCAAATGTTCCCTGCATTCCAGAGCATATTATGTGCGTTGCGCAATTCTATGCATTCAGGTTTGTTCTATGCATTTTATTAATTTCAGGCGTTCAGGATTGTCCTACACACTCCTGTCTGCTTGACACACTCACGCACTCTAGTCACCATACTACTCGTCCGCTCTACGTACTACTCGTCCGCTCTACGTACTACTCATCCGCTCTACGTACTCAACTGTTCCACGTACTCGCCCGCTCCACAACTTATGGGCAACACTGCCATCCGCTCTCCACTGCCATCCGCTCTCCACTGCCATCCGCTCTCCACTGCCATCCGCTCTCCACTGCCATCCGCTCTCCACTGCCATCCGCTCTCCACTGCCATCCGCTCTCCACTGCCAGCCGCTCTCCACAACACAGCCGCTCTCCACAACACAGCCGCTCTCCACAACACAGCCGCTCTCCACAACACAGCCGCTCTCCACAACACAGCCGCTCTCTACAACACAGCCGCTCTCTACGCTTTATATGGTCTAAGCGTTCATCCAGTATATATGTTTGTCCGTTCAGTATGGTCATCAGTTCTACGCCCTCCTGCGTTCTATTCGCTACTTTGTATTTACGTACTCATCAACTCTACATGAACTCAACTCTACACGCTTGTCCGCTCTGCACACCATCACTCTAAACACTCATTGGCTTTAGTGTGTATCTGTTCAATCAGATCTCTATGCTCATTTGATCTTTCTAGTCTGTTCTTCCACTCCTGTACTCTTCTTCTTAGTGCATTCATCTGTTCTATACCCTCCATCCATTCTAACTATTTCATCTATATCATTCACTACGTTCCCTCCTCATTCATTATGTCCATTTCATTCGTTTAGATCTCCTTACTTTCCCAGTGATTTATTCCTATTATCCACTTCACTGTTTTGATCTACATTACTCGTTTAGTTCTGTTTGTCTTTCTAGTTTACATTCAGGTTTATTAGCTGTCGATTTCTCGCTTCAGGTGGTTTGTTGGGACGGTGTTATTGAGATGTTAGTTTGGAAAACCGGTTGGTTTTAGAAGAAGAGCCAGGTTTTCAGTAGTTTGCAGAAGGACGTTAAATCCTCAGTTAGGCGGATGTGGGTTGGGAGCGAGTTCCACAGGGTTGGGGCTAGGGCTGAGAATGATGATCCGCCTAACCTGACTGAGTTTGTCTTTGGAATTACTATGAAGCCGGCTGAGCTTGATCTTTGGGTGCGAGTGGGATGCTAAGGTATTAGTTTGTCTTGAAGATATTGAGGTGTAGTTTTATGCAGTGCTCGATGGGAGATGCATAAGGTTTTGAAAGCCACCCTACGGGCTACTGGAAGCCAGTGCAGTATCTTAAGGGCTGGGGATACGTGGTCTCTTGAAGTTTATTCAGTTGGTAGGTATGGATTCCGAGGTATAGGGGATTTGCCTAGTCCAGTCTTGGTATAACGATTGATTGGGGCTGGGGAGTTGTTGGGGTTTGAAAGGTTGTTGGGGTTTCCAGGTCTCCTTTGTTAACCTCTGCAGCCAGGCCCCACGTGGGCCTGTTTTGAGTACCCTCGAATTGGTGTGCTAATTATTGCAGGGCCGATCAAAAGAGCAGGGAGGATCCATGGAGCCTTTGTTAATTAATCAGGCTGGCCATGGCAGGGAAAGCTTGGTCCTCCGTCCCCCCCACCTCCCCCCCCACTCCCCCTTCGTGGAGAGGACATAGTGTACTCTCTGCTGTTACATTCCAACTAAATATGACTGGGCAGACTGTGCTTGTAGGCAGTGTCCACCCAGAATAGACCGGTCTGTGTTTTGTCATGGTGGGAGCATAGGAACATGTGTGTGGATTAGTGTTAGGCAAGTTTTTCTGTAGTCCATTTGGACTCTATAAAACACTCCCTTGGTATACAGATATTAGCATAAGTCTGTACTACCCAAAGGATCTGGTAGAATGGCAGAGCAGCCAGGCATATTTTAGGAGGAGGATGTGAGCTGTAGGTAAGTACACTGAACCCAGTCCATACAATAGTCCAAAGAAACACTTATACACTTGTGTATATAAAATTAATATATTATGATATAACTATGTGGGTGAGTTAACCCTCTTAAGATAACCAAAGCCCATACGAAATATCAACAATACTTAGAATGGTGACTGCTTCAATTGTAGTTGCTTGCATTTACAATTGTTAAGAAGAATGACACTGGCAGTTCTACCGTGTTACCAGTAAAGACAAGCACTCGCATAGATTAAAGGGTAATTGCATTTAGATCATAAAGTCTGTGGGAAGGAAAAGCAGGGTTTGGCACACGGAGCAGTTTTATTCTAGTAACGCTTTCTAATGCTTTGTAAGTCATATCCCTAACTAGCAAGGAGTGGATAAAGTGTTATGTAGCAGCTGAAAAGGCAAAGTTCCTAGTAACTAGGATCGAAATGCTTAGCAAGATAACACAAGTTATAGGGACCTGGCGAGGGACCCCCCTAAAGGACAAGCTGTACAGCCTGGGCCAGAGGTATGGGTGGATACCCAAACAACTTGTAACTCGCTCCAGTCCCACTGGTCGACTTTCAACTTAAGTTCTATCTTTAGCACCACAGTACCTTAGGTTAGAAGAAACAAACCTAGCTGGATTCTCTTTTTTTTTGCGCAGGAATGATGGACCCGGTTTCCCGATTACTCAGTCTGGTGATGAAAGTTGTGACTCAATGTGATGTCACAGCAGCAGTCGCGAGAGAGTACTTTGGCACGTATTTCTTTGGTCTGCGGTTTTGGTGCCTTTTTCTGAGCTCCAACAGAGGATGGCTATCGCTGGTCGATCATCTTCGGTTCTGGAGTCCTGCACTCTGGTGAGGGGACTTAGATGCGTGGATTTGTGCCTCTGGAGGTCCAACTGGCGCTCGCCAAAGTTCTGGACGGATTCACCTCACAAAGACGTTGAACTGCAAATTAGTCGGAGGTCTCCTGATATTCGTGATTTGCAGCCCTGGACGGTCATAGCACCTCAGGAGATTGCTCAATTTGTAATTCGTCTTGAGCCCGGTTGGTCCCACCAGCCAAAGGGAAGGAATACTCTTTGGAGCTCCTTTGTTGATAAGAAAACTGGGTCAGGACAGCAGTGGTCGCTTCACGGTAACTGGAAGGGCTGCATGCATCTCTGGTCATCTTCAGCCTTGGATCTTCTGTTCCAGTGGTCGACTTGTCTTCTACCTCGAACTTCACCTTGTATTCGGTTTTCCTACTCGCTCCTCTGCAAACGCTCAGCATTTTACAGGCGTGTGTGGGTGGCTGTCCAATTCAGGGACTCTGGCAGACAAAGTGCAGGGGAGTGTTACTCATCCCCCACTTCCTGCCTTCGCAGACACATTGGAGCCTAGGTGGGGACACCCACGGGTTCCCACCAAAGGCAAACCGCGCATACAGACCTCACCCTCCTAGAATTGTACAAGAAGGGCTAACAAAGGGCACCACACGAGAAATGACGAAAAAAGAAAGGACTACCATGTTGGAACGTAGGTGACCCTATTGTGCATAACCGAGATTGTGAACACCATCCGCGGTAAGAAATAAAACAATAGTTTGTAGAAAACGTCCACTGCCGCCAGCTACAACTGTAGGGTTGTCATATCAGCACTCCACATAAGGTGGTGTGTGCTAATCTCTCGTAAAATAAAGTTTTAGGAAGGATACGAAGTATCCCTCTACCCTTAAGAACATTAGTTCTTCAGGATGGCGAACGGATCTCAAAGGAGCACCCAAAGGGATCCCAGCAACGCTGCACTTGGAGTGCTGTAAAAGATGAACAAGATGCCTTTAAATAGTTATGGAGGGATTAGACTCCATCGAAAAGGTAAAACGCAGAGAACAGAGTTCCAAAAGTCAGAGCAAATAAGAATGTAAGAAGGGGGGGGGAAAAGGCTCCACTCATTCAGGATAGAAAGAAAAAGGTTCAGAAGTCCAGCAAAAAGTGCAGGGGGTCGCACTAGGAGAGAGATTCAGCATATAGTGGATACATCTCCCTAACAATCGGCCCCACACTTTTTCCTGAGGTTGGTCTACCATCATTCCATTTATTTAAACCTTTCAAAAAAGTCCAGGCGAGCGCACACTCACTGTGTGGATGGTCTAATTCCTCACAATTCTTTTTTTAAGAATCACCTTGAAATAGGACTGTTTCCCTCCCAGAAATGAGGGTAGATGATTCAAATTATGGTAGCTCAGACTCGAAGTACTACCTACAAATCCAGAATTGCAGAAATCAATGACTGCACAGAAACCTTGGTTTCTTTGGATATATAAATCTATAATGTTTTCAATACATAATGTTCAACTGACTTGGGAGAACATGGCAAATAGAAATTATTTCCTTCCTTCCTCTTTGTGCCTTTTTTTAGTCTGGCAAGAGTGCCGTCCAACTACCTGGCATTGTATCGATTAGACAGGCTTCCTCTGTATACCACGGTTTGATACCTCTCCTGATCTTGTAAGCAAATCTTTCAGCGCAAGTTGCTCTAGACGACCGGCTTTCTTCACCTGCTTGGCCAACCTCCCACCAACCCCCCCCCCCCCCCCCCCCCCAACACACACTCTTAAAAGATCTCTGTACTGCTTCAAGCCACCTTGACCTAGATTTTGCTACCCTCTCTGCCTCTTCAAAACCACACTTAAATGTGTCCTGCTTTAACTTTAAATTTCCATCAGCTATAAACAGTACTTGCAGTGTGCATCATGATCACTTCATGGACTGGTACGGAATGCGCAAAGCGGCCAGAGTGTGAAGCTGACTGTAGATGGGATTGCCATCCTGGCAAGTAATTCAATAGCTGGAGATTCTGGGATGAGTAGCCTGCAGCACCAGACTCTGTGTGAGCTTTGAAAATCAATCCTCTCATGAAGCACAGCAAAGTGTCTCTCTGGTGTCTTTGGGGTTGGCATTGAAAAATCTGATTTGGCTAGACAATGTAGTCTTGCATGATTTCCTCTTTCTGTGTTCTAGAGTCTGTTAATTACATGCCCTCACATACCTGACTTATGGGCCGTGTTTAATTTAACTTTTCATGTTCGGTCAAATAATGGTTGGGGAGGCCAGCAGGAAACGACGACTCTTGCAGCCTCCTAAAACAGTTGGCATGACTCCCATTTCCCCCCCTCCCATGCCCCTTGCTTGACTTTCTAGTGTCTGTGGAGACAACAATAAAAAAAAGGTACCAGCACCAGTTAATTTAACACCTTGTTTGTGAATCAAGTTAAACCAAAACACTTATGTTGTACTTTTTCGATAAGCAATCTCAGACTCCATATTGATTTATGGGCATTTTGAATGGTTTATTTTCTTGGTTTATAAAAGAAAAACAAAACCACTATGATCCAAAATTAGGATAAATTCAATTTATTGTCCTCGAAGCAAAATTAATTTGTGAAAAGAAAAA
Source organism: Ambystoma mexicanum (assembly GCF_040938575.1). Classification (NCBI taxonomy): domain Eukaryota; kingdom Metazoa; phylum Chordata; class Amphibia; order Caudata; family Ambystomatidae; genus Ambystoma; species Ambystoma mexicanum. Next base: position 574,936,287 of record NC_090934.1, on the reverse strand, counting down.
TTGAAGGAAAAGAATACAAACCACAAAATACCATGTGACTTGAATTTACAAATATTCTGACTCAAAAGCCTACAACCAATTTAACCTAAAAAATTAAAGTACACTTGAATTAATGGTGCAATTTAATAGCCTGATTATACATGTCTTTGATAGATGATGAATTAATCTGTGTCGGCCCCAATTCCGGCCGAAATGCATAGTGTAGTCTGAATCTGGTAGTCCTAAAAAGGAAGCAGTTAAACCACCAGCCACAACTCCGCTTTTGTGTCTAATAAATCTTTAGACCAGTGGGTTGGTAGTTGGTTAGCACTTGTTCTTGATGGGTTAAGAACATGATGGATCGATAACCCTACCTCTCCCTCTGCTAACTCAACTGGAATTGAGACAATGACTGAGATTTCTGATTGTGCACCTTATTTTTGGCCAGTAGGGATTTCCTATTGGTCCTAACCAGACCTCACGTTTTGGCTCAATTTCTTTTTATTTTAGACACTTTGCATCAACCTATTTTTCCTGCAGTTCATTTTCTTATGATTGGCCCGCCTGTGGTTGTGGGTCCCCGACAACCATGTCAATTTTCACGCTGTGAATAACAAGCGGCAGTGTGGCTGGAAACCGTTTTTGCCTCCTCAGATTTTACATCACCCCGGTCATGCCCACCCAAGATTGTGGGCTAGAAACAATTGTCCTCCCCTCATTGGCTGGTTAGCATCTTGCTTGCTTTCTGATTATCCTTAATTTTCTTTACTTCTTATTACTGACCTTGTGTATATTTTTGCAGAATAGTGTAACTAGAAGCCTACCCCGACTGGAACATAACAGCTAATGGACAAGAGACCAAAGCCTATTCAAACCACAGTGAATCGTGGTTCGTAGCGATTATGTAAGCTGACACTTGACCCAAGACATTGGTCACATATAAGTCTGGGAAACCATTATTCGCCGTTTCATTGTCTGGGCTGGCAAGTAAACATTCTTTGCCCTCATTAAGCACAAATGCCCCATCAATTTCCTTTTTACATTACATTCCAAAATCTTTTAATAATGTGATTAAGTGTCCAAATAAATCAGCATGACTTATTGTTTGATTGAACATTGTCACACAGCTTTGCTATAGAGATCAGAACCTAGCTCAAAGTTTTCAATGCTGGCAAATTGCTCGAAGCGTTTGTGTTGCACTCATGAACAGGAAGTCTGGCGTGTAGTTTCATTATCTTTGAAGGATGCGGAGCCACTACTGATAGTGCCGGGGCTGCTTCGCCAGGGGGCTATTGGCATCCTAATTGGAATCCACTTCAGGGCGCAGGTGACGGAACCATTACATATCGGGTGAATTGACCTCATCTGCAACCTTTTGTCGCGCCTTGAAACACTTGTGTATAGGCGCGTTATAAATGGCGCGTTATAAATGCCATATCATCATCTTGCACTCTCATTGTAGACTATGAATATAAATAGGACGTTTTCCCACTGGTTTGGGAGTCGCCCGTGTAAACGGGCAGATCATGTTTTGGGTCTTAATAATCAAAGATGGGACAGTTGCATCTGAGAGGCTACTGGATCTTGCGTTGGTGCATCCAAAATTGTAGCCACGTAATCGGGAACACAAGTGCATGGTTTCTTACATTTTGGTTGCAAAGGTTATCCTTAAAGGAATAGTGCGCTCAGAAATATTATTGTCCCAAGGGTTCGGGCAAGTGTTTTTAAGCATACGTTGATCAATCATACAAACATTTCCTTTGCACCTTACTGTAGTTTTCCTCATTTTTACACATGTGAAATCTGGCAGCAGGGCGTGGCCATCTTGTGCTAATCTTATCCGTTGCTGCATCGCCCTAAGGTGAACTGCCCTGGCGGCACTAAATCATATCCCCTGAGCCTGACATCACCAAATCTAGTGATATTCTCCACCTTTCTCCGTGACATTACTGGGCAGCATAGCGAAACGTGCCCAGTCATCACCTACGTGACGTGACGCAGAACCCGGAAATCAACACACATCGTCTCGTAACACAGCGCGTCACAATTCGGAATATAAAACTGTACTTTAAAAGGAAACGGCAAGACTGTACAATTTGTAAAGTACTTTTATTTCACAAACACTCAGAGAACATCCGGCTATTGCCATATTCAATCAAATTGGAATTTTTCTTTTGCTCTCGATCCGAAAATGTTTATCGTGAGTCACGCGGTGTTCCTTTTGGGTACACAAGGTGTTTCTTTTTGGGTAAAAGAAGCGCTTGGGTCGCACAGTGAATTGCAGGGCTTGTGCATCAACTTGGGGCTAGACCGCCGTAAAGGATGTTATGTTGCTCCTAAAGGCTGGTACCGCGTAAGGGCATATCGGCCCTTGGCGATCGTCCCAAGAAAGAGTCAAATATATCCAGTTGTTGACCTGTATCTGCAGCTGCCGGTTGAAGAACCCATCAGTTGGCATCTGGAATTGATGACAATCGCATAATGGTAGAGAAGTGTGTCTCAGTAGCCGATCTTTATTACAATTTGTCATTTGACTTATTAATTCAGCATAGAATTAAAACTAACGATTAGCACAGACGTGAAACAATGTCAACAGAGAAAACGTGGGAAGTACTACACAATTTGCTTCCGAGGATAGTACTATGGAGTATGTTCAGCTCTAAACGGGATACGGAAGCTGACGCTGCAATTAGAGGTGCACATAGAGGCATTTTAATGAAATATTAGCGTTGAACCTGGGGGAACCGAGTGGTGGCCTACATGCATCTCGATGCTGGACTGCCCATGTGCCTGGTAGAAAGACTGGTACACACAAAGGTACTTGCGTTTCATTGCAATATGCCACACAGAACAAACAAGTAGAATGTAACCCAGCAATAATGGTCCGCTAATGATAAGTTGATGCTCGTCCGGGTATAAAATCGTTCAAAGTCAAACTTACATTATATTCGGCATTTCCATTCTCTTGGCGTAACTCAGACCGTAACGCAGACTCTGTTCACATCAGTTTGTGAAAAATCGTTGAACTTGTATGTTCCTTAGTCCAGATTTGGAATGGAGAACCTTATCATATCTTACATTATTACCTCCTTTGATTCAATTCCTTTCGGAATGGTGCCTTTCTCTTAAGGGCAAAAAACAATTGAACCTTATACTGTGTGTGTGCGCGCGATGCGTGGGCTTCCTCAGCTCGCAAGCAAAAATTCAAAGCTGGTGACTTTCACTCAGAATGAAGATACATTCTTAGTTTGCAACATCTTGGCTCACCGCATCCATGAGAACTGTTGTGATGCACGGGCACAGGAGGAAAAATGTGGGGGCTGTCCTTGCTTGATCGTGGCGCTGCTGAGGGGTAGGGGAAACTTGGCAATGACAGAATGCGCCCTACTCCAAAATTGGAGTTCAGGGTACACAAAAAAGAGTCAGTGTGTCTAGCAATAGCCCCACCACCTCTGCTTATGTCACGGCCTCCTTCCCTTATGTAGCCTAGGTCTCATCCCTTTTGTGGGATTGTAAGGCAATTGTAAAAACTGCACTAGTTGGAAAAAAAGAGGATACATTTTGGATGCTTTATTTGCACACTTCATAAAAACATTGTTGATCAAAACAACAGATGTTAATCATTTGTACCTGGATTTGAACTGTTCCACGAGCTTTGCGGACAGGGCACGTTGGCAATGTTTTGTGGCAGTGTATGTGTACTTGGAACAAAATTGCACGCAATTCCATGATTATGCATCTCTAAAACATTAATAATTTATTTTACAAAATCAAATTCCATTTCCTCATATACTGGCTTGACCACCCATTTTTTGATTCTTTTTGTAAAGGCCATAGTGTAGCAAAGCATCCCAAGGTTTCCCGCAGTCCTCGATTGCTCCCGGCCTACATTCTCGTTATGCGCCAATACCGCTAGTAATGTCCTATATTTCATCCCTTGAATGTCGAAATGCAATCTCTTTGGCCTGTACTTTAGGCACATATTGTGGAACACCTCCAAATCTCCTGTGTGACAGAATGCTGTGAGTCCCTTCAGATCTCTTGATAGAGTTTTATCAAAGACCATCTTCTCAAGGGAGGCGAAGATGGAATCGACAAAGGGCCATGTTAACATTGGTGGAAATGTTGGTTTTCTGTCCAAGAGTGAATATTGGAACAGTGGTGCATCGGTGACCGCCAATTTTTCTAGGAGAATTTCCACAGACCATCACAAGTTTTGGAGCTCCACCAAAGATGGTTGCTGAAGGACTGGGACCACTGTGAAATACTTTCAGAACCTTTTTTTTTTTTTTTCTGCAGCTGAGATTTTTTTATTGATGGATTTGGCAACGTGCCATACATCAAATTGATGGCGAATCTTTGGAAACTGCTCTCTCATTGTCTTGGCTATTGAAACATGTCTATCCGTGGCTATGAGGTCGATTTGCATTCCCCTCGATTTGAGATCTTACAGTGATTTCTGAAAAACAAGTTTCTCCATGGCCACTGAGGATTTACATTCAGACACCTGCACGCCCACCAAACTCAATTTTTTGACTTTCCATGTCCTGAAAGTGTTATGTGCAGTACTTTGCTGAAAATCCGGGGCTGTCACACTGTCCATCTGCAGCTAGCCTGAACTGTTTTTCGGAGAATGTACTTTGAATAGACAATTGTTCCATTTTCCAAGCTTCACTAATGGCAGGGAATAGATATTGACGTTGATATTTGTAGTACTGCGTTTTAGAAATTAAATGGAGTCCCGCAAATTGACAGAAACGGGACAATTTAATGAAACTAGAGCCACTGAAAAGTAAAGCTGCTGCACACAGTAGAATGCCAGCTGGCAGTTTCCCCAGTATTGGTTGAGTGGACCATGAACATTTTTCATGGAACATTTCACAGGTGGCATGTATTTTGAGGTTACTGCCTTGTGATGAGTCACATTCACCAATGGCTTCCCACATATTTCCCCTCTCACTGAATGTACACATTTCAGCATCTTTATAATCTCCAAGCTGCCGCCGAATACTATGTATTTGGCCTCCTTTATTAGACTGTCATCCGGCATTAATGTTGTTTCTGACTGAACTGTGGTTAACATATCCGCCAAACTGGACATACTGTTGTCTAGATCTTTGTCTAGTTCCTCGGTCAATTGTATTGATGCTTCAGTCTGTCATTTCAGCGTCTGTTGCTTGAACCTGAATCGGAGAAAACATCAATGTCGACTGGTTTTTGGGTGTCCCTTTTTTGGCGGGTGTGGATTGTGTCAAGTGGTCCAACTAATTCAAAAGCATATTCAATACATTCAGTTTCATCTTAATCTGGTGGAGCAGACGCATTGTAGCAATGGTCCAAAAACACTTTGCTGGCTTCGCCGGTCACATGAAATTCATTTTCTGGCCATTGGGCAAATGCATCTCGAGTCTGAACATGCCGCACCTCAAATAATAGTTGCTCCATGGTGAAATCAGTTTGGCAAGCAGCATCTCTCATTTGTGTCGCTGTCTGTGTCTGCATAGTCCGTACAACATCGGGCAACTAGACAGGTTGGAAAAAGATGTTCAATGTAAATCCAACATACAGTATTGGACAGTTTACATTAAAAAAGCATATTATGAAGGCGCCAGCACAAAGCACTGGTTAAAAATAGAATTTGTTTAATTACCTTATTTTTCTTGCTTTTCTTTGAAACCTTCTTTACTTTAACGTTAGCAACAGCAAGCTGGTCCACCGACTCGGATCCATGTACCTCCTCTTCTATATCTGGATCTTGTATACATTCCTAGAAAAGAGTATCCATTTAAAATAAGTCATTTGTTAAGGTATTTGTATTCGAAATCAAATTATTCCTTCGCACACATGGCTTACACAGACAAACCCGTACATCGTGTATGTCATTTTTTCAAAATATACATTTGGGATTTCGCCTGCTTGATGGCTAGTTTACTCGCTCAAAGTCGACTGTCCAAAGCACACTCTTCGAAATGTTGCACTCCAGCAATTTGCCAAATAATACTAATACTGTCACTGTCTAATAGTATCAGATCTAGGACCTACTTTCTATCATTCGAGAGAAATGTCAGTACGCATACCTCTGGCTCTGGTTCAACTACAAGGGATGATGTAATTGTAGCCGAAGCTTCATCATCTAACTGTAACACAGTACTTGTATTAGTATGGTTGAAAATTTTTTAATTTTAACACACACAATGTGACGGAGACATTGCGACATATCTATAAAAAAAAACGAATGAAACATTGTGTGAACGACACGATATGTAAATATGATGACATTATCTCATTCGATGGAACTGTCAGTACGCATACATCTGGCTCTGGATCAACTACAAGGGATGATGTAATTGTAGTCGAAGATTCAGCATCTCCCTGAAACACAGTACTTGTATTAGTATGGATGAAACAATTGAAATTGAACACACATTGTGACGCAGATATTGGTACATATCAATAGCAATCCACGAATGAAACATTGTGTAAACGAATTACACAGTACGTAAATATGATCAGATTATCTCAAATTCCAGGCATAAAACAATTCCGAAACTGAATAGCTAAGTAAGACTACCTGATACGCGCTCAAAGTGGTTGTTGACTCCAGGCAAGACATGGATGCTGACTCTTGCTCCTTCATATTCAGTGCATAGTCATGGAGTTGTAAAGGGAAAATATTATTTGATTTAGAAAAATTGCCATGTAAGTAGACAGATTACGAAAGCATTATGCTTATTTCAAAGGACACTATAGCATAGTTATATGTGCCCATAAATCAATTTTCTGAGGCTTCTAAAACCAAGGACTGATGTTTAGCAAAATGGTCTTTATTTAAAAAGCAATACAATCTTACTAAGATGAAAAGTATTATAAGGGACAAACACCTAAAACCCCAATCCGTCCATTTAGTTACCTGTTCATGACCCCAAGGTTTACAGCTAAATCCGGAACCGTGACTCACCTGAGGCGGCATGTGAACGAATAGTCTGTATTGCATTTGGGAGCAATTTTCGAGTCGTTCTGAGTTGATTCTTCTTTGTGTACATCGATGGGCCGTACATATTCTGGGTAAGTGCAGATGCAGAATCGATCACCCCTCTTGTCCTCCAAGACATCTTTGACTCTACTTTCAAGCTCTTCCAGTGCATATCCACAATATCTGACCCATTCTCTTATTCGATCTACAGTCTTTGGGAATACATATATTGTAGTGCCTTCAAATTTCTCATGGGTTTTAGAAGGGTATCCGAAAATCGCACATGCAGGCATTGTAAATTCATCAAAAATAAAAAGGTCAACATTATTCGAAAATTACTTTGCATAAAAACATGAGAAAGAAGGATAATACCATACATTCTTCTATGCAAGGTATGTTTTGGTCACCACAGCAAAACCAGTGTAGCGTGGGCGGCTGTATTATAGGATAACTTTCATAAACAATTCTTTGATGCAACGAAAATCAGAACATGTTACTCGTCCCTTGAAGGTACTATCGGGCATCAAAAGAAAACATGCTTATAATATTGACACGGTCCGCTAAGGATGCAATTGGATGCCAATTGACATTGATGACAATTGATATATCGATAACATAACAAATAAAACTCAAGTCAATGGCAATGAGACGAATGAACATAGCACTACTGGGTACGTTCGCTCGAAATAGATAGAAATTTCGAGATCAAGGAGATATGATTAGGAGACATGCCCTTACCTTGACCAACAAACAGTTAGATTCAGGAAGCAGGGTAGCTAGTGGCTGGAGAACAGGGAGATGTTCTCAGGTAGCACGACAACAAGTAGAGTTGCAGTGGTCACCAAGGTTCTCAGGTAGCACGTTGACTTGCAGTGCTGAAAGATGCGCTCATGATAAATATCAGTGGGTTATAAAGAATTAGAAAAGGGTGTGTGTATGTGAATGAATGACTTGTATATGTCGTGGTCTTACGTGGATTGCGGGGGCGCGGCCTGCTTTAGGGGATCCTGCCTGGAGACATGGGGTCTGTATAGGCCATGTGAAGAATGGCCCCTGTGCGGAAGATACCTTTTGAAGGGTACATGGTGTTTGGCACCTTGGCCGTTCCCGCCACTGCCAGCACCCTTTGGCAGCGCACATCCACTGGAGCCAACTGCCTTTGATAATGGAGGGGGGATGGATGGGCCTGAGGCGTGCAGACCAGGGCTGGAACACTGCTGAATGGTGACACACTTGATTCACTGAAAAACTGAAACCATCACTGATCAAAATTCTGTAGTGCTTTATTTTGTTTCTTAATTTTATGGCACAAAAGTACTACACATTATAAAGTTCAGGTTGCAGCACAGTGAGGGAAAATCCCTTGTATTGACCGCTGCCACTGGGGAACGTGTCTCTAATGGCACCAACGGCACAGGTGGGTATTACTCGTCGAACACCGTGTCCAAGCCTCCCATGAAGCCACCATGTGTATGAACGATGGGCCACCAGCCTGTACCACCTGTGAAAGAGAAAGATACAAACTGTTTTAAATGACCAAGATAAGTGTATTAAACCTTGGTTGCCAATGACAATTCTTGTATCCAATGGCATTGTTGCCAGTGCAAATGCTACCTAGACACTGTACAATATTGAACAACTATTATACGAATATTACTAGAGCATTGCAAGACTAAATTGGTTTGACAATGATATATTGAAGTTACGACAATATAGGAGACAACCTTGAAACAGTAGTGGCCTAAGTGACATCACACCCAGAGTATACTTACTCGTTACTTGGATTCGAGGGCGAACTGTTGCGCGAAGTTCGTGCATAAGCACCATCAAAATCCTCAAAACGGAACATGTGAGGCAAGCTGCCCTGAAGTCTGGCAGCTCGATAACGCATTGCTGCCATGGCTCACCTTGTGATATGTAGGACAGGCATCCAGAGTTTTCTCGGCAGCAGCAGTTCTCCTCCTCGGTTGGCATTAGCGCGCACCGATTGCAGGTACACCAGGTGGAAACGCCGTCCATGCGACTAGGACCAGGCTCTTCATCTGTTGAATCATCCTCCAACTGTCGTCCAAAGCCCCATCGTTTCTGCATCTTTCTCTTTCGAGTAATTCCGCCTCAGAATACTCCGACTCATACTGGTAGGGCTGTATCGTTGCCATTGTGGGGGAAACAAACGAAATTCATTTATAGTAATGGTACTGGTATCTGTTTGCACGGGCTACAAGCAACGAAGGTAGCTGACCAGAGAACAGAAACGAGGCACAGAATACTCAGTACAGTGAGATGAATGTAAAAGAAAGTCTGATGTCTGTTGTGAAGCAATCGGTTTATACTTATTGAGGAAAGAGGCGTCCTGCCATTTCCATGGCGACACGCCATTAGCTGAGGCGCAGAGAATGTTGACACGAGACGTGCTTTGACGTTGTGAAATGGACGGTACGCGTCTAGTGATGTCAGGCTCAGGGGCGGGGGATAGGATTTAGTGCCGCCAGGGCAGTTCACCTTAGGGCGATGCGACAACTGATGAGATTAGCACAAGATGGCCGTGCCCTGCTGCCTGATTTTGCATGTGTACAAAAGAGGAAAACTACAGTAAGGTGCATTGGGAATGTTTGTGTGATCGATCAACGTATGCTTAAAAACACATGCCCGAACCCTCGGGACAATAACATTTCTGAGCGCACTATTCCTTTAACCACCATCATCACAATTGGTGGCTTGTTCCTACACTCAATATATACTGAAGGGCATACCTCTACTGTCGGTAACTGGGGAAAATGTACCACAATATACAAAAAATGCTACCAGCAGCAGTTACTCTAAACACCTTTTTTGTGAATCAAGTTCAACCAAAAACACTAATATTGTACTTTTTCGATCAACCAATCTCAGACTCTATATTGTTTTATGGGCATTTTGAATTATTTATTTTCTTGGTTTAAAAAGAAACGAAAACAATTATGATCCAAAATTGGGTTGCATTCAAGTTATTGTGCTCTAAACAAAATGTATTTGAGGAAAAAAAGTAAACCCCAAAATACCAATGTGACTTGAATTTACAAACATTCAGACTCGGCCTACAACAAATTTTACAAAAAAATTAATAAAGTACACTTGAATTATTGGAGCAATTTAATAGCCTTTGTGATTAATTCATTGCCTATCAAAGGCATATGTATAATCTGTGTCGGCCCCAATTCCGTCCAAAATGCATAACCATTTCCAAGAATTCAATCAAAGCAAGCATAAATTACTGCCGAAATGTGTAACTATTCTCAAAAAGAGAAAAAAAAAGCAGACTCCAATACATTCACATTGTGAGACCTACCGTCTCTGTTGCCATACCAATTTAGGCTTTTGTTGCACTTAAATGCTAAAATGAAAAAAGCCTCGGGTAGCATGTTGAACAGCTGGAGTTCTTTTTTTAAACTTTATTTAATTTACAGGCTAGCAGGTTACAGCAGAGCACAGGTTTATTCAATATTGGTAATTTAAGGTAATAACGTTTCTGCTTATTGTCTTCACATAGCAACAACAAATCTTACATGATAAATCTCATGACCCCTCCATGTCTCTTCCAGCAAGCTAGTCTGCAAATGGACCCCAGATGTCTTTTGGTCTACTAATCGTGTGGATTGTTCGAATATATCCCATCTCTAATTCATTCACTTAGGTCATTTCCCGTAGCCATTCCTGAAACATTTGTGCCCTCCTGAATTTCCATTTCAACATTACACATTTTTTGGTTAACTTGCATCCCATATTAAACAATCTTCGTATCTTAATGGATACTTTACTGATGTCTCCCAGTCGGTATTTCAATGGTGTAAGCGAGGGTTGGGAACCCCAGTCATGTCATATGCAGTGGCTCTGATCTTTCCCCAGAACTGTGCAGTACTTGGGCATTCCCAGTACATATTCACTGAATCAGCCTCTTCCATGTCACATTGCATTCATTCACTCAGTGTGTCAGGACCCCCTAGCTGGGGTATAATGTAGTTGGTTCAGAATCTTAAACTGTATGAGCCTAAAACGTGCACTTAAGAGACTTCCCTTGTCGGCAAACAGTATTTCTGCCATTTAATATTGTCGATAATTGTTGCAAGGTCTTTTTCCCATTTGGGTTCCCATCCTTGTGCTGCTTCTGGCCCATCTGAATCACCTTATACATTCTGGAGACCAGTCCCCTCAGTGACCCCTCTGCCACCACTAGGTCTATGCATGTGCAGGACTCTGGTTCTTGTTACGTTATTGTTATGTTGTTTAATTTGTTAAGCGCGCCTGGTACCCTAGGGCTTAAGGGCGCTGAAACTAAAAAGACGGACACATTCAACACACAACAACAGAGAAAGAGTGGAGCAGATCGGGAATTATCGGCAGCAACCATGGGGATAATAGTAATGTCACGGTTTAGGAGAACATGGCTGTTTTTAGTCCTAAAACATCCGTCGATGTTACGGCTCTTAGCATGGGGGTAAGAGTTCCAGGACTGAGGTGCTGCAGATACAAAAGCAGCATCTCTTGATTTCTTGGACTTAAGACTAGGAACCAGAAGGGTACACGACTCATCGGATCTGAGATTTCTGATGTTTTTCTTGGGGATAATGATTTCTTTCAAGTAGGCCTGCATAGAGCCATGCACACTTATGTGTGATAAGCAGTCTAAATGATACCCTGGCTTGAACAGGGAGCCAATGTAGGCTTCTGCACGCTTCTGAAACATGGTCTCTTTTAGCAATGTGTTTAACATCTTGAACAGCACCATTTTGGATCACCTGGAGTCAATGAAATTCTGATCTGGATAAACCAATCGGGAGACTAGAACAGTAATCGATATTAGCACCGATGATCGCCCTTGCCAGAATTTCAGAGTTCTTTTCTAACACACATGGTCTGAGGCAACGGAAGAGTTTAATATAATAAGAAGCGAAGGAGACTAGGCTGTTGACCTGAGCCTTCATATTAAGATTTTCATCCAGATAGATTCCCCAGAGATTTTACTTTGCTCATGACTTCTATTATACAATTGTCGATTAAGTTCTTATAGCAGGGGCTCAACTTCGCAAGTTTGGTTTCTCAACCCACTAGAAGGAGTTCAGTTTTAGCACTACTAATCGTTAGGCCATTCTTTACCTTCCAATCCTGGATTTGTTTGATATATAGAATTAATCAATATCTCCACCTCCTCATGGACACAGTGTGTCATCTGCATAGTTTGCAAAAATGATCCCTTCCTCTTCCAGCATCTGGAAGAAGGGGGTCATGAAGATGTTATAAAAGAAGGGAGACACACAGGCCCCGTACGTAAGTGGAAACAGTTTTGCTTCTGCACTATCACTAGCCACTCTGACCTGCCTACCCTTCAAGAAGGAGGTAGTCCAATCCACCGCCGCTTGAGAGAAATTAGCATTATTTTTTAACCTGGTGGATAAGATGGAGTGATCCACCAGATCCAAAGCTGCTGATAAATCGAGGATCATAAGAAGCAAAATATGACCACTGTCCATCCTATGATGAAGATGGGACTTGAGAGCCAATAGAGCAGTCTCAGTTCCATGATTCGTACGGAAGCCAGACTGATAATCATGATAGATATGGTTTTGCTCCACAAAAGAGATCTGATTATACGCCACTCTATCCAAGATCTTTAACAGGAAGGTGGTATTAGTGATAGGTCGATAATTCACGGCCGTCAGAGGGCAGAGATTTGGTTTCTTCAGTAGAGGAGTGATCCAGGCATTCTTGATGTTATCTGGCACCTTGTGTGTGGCAAAGGAAGAATTGACAAATTTCGTCCGAGCTGGGATTAGAGTTGGAGAGCATTCTTTAATTATTACTGAGGAGCAGGGATCTCCTTTACAACTAGTGCTTTTTAATTGCGAAATAACCTTGGACAGTTCTTGTTCTGATACAGGCTGGAAACAAAAAATGGGTTGGTCGACAGCTTTTGTTAGCAGTAGGTAAATTAACTGATGAAGCTTGTTCTGTCATAGCAAGCTTTTTTACCTCTCTTCCTTCTCTATTTTTGGCGAGCTTGTTGGACATGGCACATTGAATTTCGGAGCACCATGCTGCATCTTTGGGGATAGTGTCATGTGTGGGACTCGGAGACTGAGTTTGCTCCTTCAGAATTTTAAAAAGTTCTTTAGTATTCGACCGAGCATTCAATATTCTCATATTAAAATATTCTATTTTGGTCGAGTATATGGCTGATTTTATAATCGTGACATTTTCTTATAGCTGGCAAGGCTAAGCGGGTCTTTGGAATGACGGCAAGCATAAAAAAGTTTATTTTTTTCAGATTTGAGAGCCTTCATATCGTCATTAAACCAGGTATTATGTATAGCTTGGGGTAGAGTTTTAGTTTTGATAGGCGCAATTTTCCCTGTGACAGAATCCAGAGATTTCATAAGCACATTAGAGAGTTCTTCCACGTTGTCAGTATTGCACATTTTACTGTTGAGAGAGAAAGCCCACTCAGCAAGGTATGTAGAGGTCAGCTTTTTGCGATTTCTCACTTTTATTGTGAGCCTAGGTGGCGTTATTATTTTGGGCAAATAATCAGTCTGTATTAGGACATTTATAAAGAAACGATCAGACCAAGGACAGGCATTAAACTCTAGATTCGCAAGAGTCATATTCAGAGAGGAAACAGTCCAGAGCGTGTCCTTTGATGTGAGTTGGGACTCTTGCATGGTGCGAAAAGCCTAAAGACTCAGTGTTCTCCAGGACTTTAGCTGAGGCATCCGTGGTGCATCCCAGCCACAAGATCGCCCTAAATAATAATTTTGGTATTGGGTTTTAAAATGGATAGAAGGCGGCCATTCAAAGTGATTGGGAAAGTGGTATCCGCTGTAGGGGCTCTATATAATAAAAGAAAATTCAGAGTGGTTTCTACAATAATCGCTAATTTAATGAGAAGTGATCCAGTACCTTGAATAGTGTCGATCTTACAGTTGCAGGTTTTAAAATGAGATTTTGTGGAAAGGATGGCCATCTGTGGCAGAACTGAGAAAGCGAATCAGGCTCTCATTGGGACCATGCACACCCAATTCATTTCCTCGTGATAACATTGTGCATTTATTTTCCCCTGCTGTCACTTCACACAACAAGCAGTTGCACATTGAACAAAAAACACCCATTATCACTAACACACTCAATACATCGCAATCTGATGCACCCTCGCCTGTAAAACAACTTATGTGATGCTAGGGCTCATATGTCTCCCACCAATGACTCATTTTCTGAATTCAAGAACAACCGCCAGCTCCAATGGTAGGCCTTTCCCTAACTCTGGTACATCTCATGCTCCCCAATCCACACCCCCTGAAAGCTGTATTTCAAGACTGCTTCCTCAAACATACACATTTTCAGTGTTATCTAGAATACTAAACCTTTTAGATAAGGGACATGATCTCATTTATATACAGATTTGCAATATGCAATCCACTCTATTTGAAGACTTGAATAAGCTGAATCGGCTAGAGGGATTTATGTGTGCTTATGCAATATTCTCACCACCACAACCTGTTTGATATTGACAGTGTCTCAGGTGTCCTGACTAGTTTCTAAGGCCGTACAAACAACCCAAACGTTCACAGAACATTACAACTCAAACTGACACCCTATTTCGACTCCCGTGTGAAAAACCTCATACGCCTCTGTTGTATGTAATGCGGATCCCCTATCCAATGCCATTTGTCCTCGAAACCTAAGGGAACTGTGGGACTGCATCAACATTAATGCAAAAAAGATCACTGATCTCCAAACTCATGGCCACTTCAATCACGACACATACGTATAACGGGGACCTGCAATCTTAATGGCTGCCAACAAACGCAGGTTGACTGAGAGATCGTCTTGAACGATCCAAACAGGTCATCTCCCTTAGTAGATTTCGTCAATGATACTGACAAAGCCACTAACTCAGAGCCACAGGCGGGCGATTATAGCAATCTGTCTCCCTTAAACAGCAATTCATCTTCTCATTTCTTATCACGCAAACAAAAGAGAATGGAACTACGTGCTGCTAAGAGATGAGCCATTAAAGCCAACTCCCTTAGCAATAAAAATTGGCTCAATGCCAAAAGGACTGCGCATGGCTCCAACATGTAAGATATCTAACCTCCCTGTGGTAGATGACATTTTGGATTGATGAAGAAACCAAATCACTCTTACAAGTTGCAAATTCTCGTGTGGCTTCTGTCTCAGTTCAGTGACACGACTAAAAAGAAAAACAAAAAAAGGAACTAAACTAAAAAATCATTAACGAGAAACATGCAATCTCCTGAGACAGAGTATATTGTTTCTCTCAAAACTCCTGCACATCTTTTGATGGACAATGGAGCCATCAAACAAATGCAGCTATCGAGCTTCTATTCTGTAATGGTAAAAAAAAATCTCATCATTCACCTGCTCGTGCTCACACACCTTTTACCTCAGAAAAATCAGGTAATCAAGAACCCGAACGCGAGCATGGTCGCTCAACCTCTGGCAGCAGTCGATCCATCTGGAGTTGCGGAGCGAACGTGGTGGCATAATTTATTTATACTCCTTCTACACCACTTAAGTTGGCAGTGAATGACACTCGCACTAATTCCACCACACCTAACCATGTGGTGATCCAGGAAATCGCAGACAAAACCTCCACTATCATGGGGTGGACGAGTGATCTGCTGATCAATGGGGGTCTCTCGTCTAAATCACTTTTTATTATTTTTTTTTATTTTTTTAAATTGCTCAATCAGATTCCCTCTTTAAGATTTCTCCACTCCGCTGACATTGATTGGATTAATTTGGTCACTAAATAATCAAAGAATGATATGCCAAGTCCACTCTAGGGTAATCCTAAAATTAATTTGGGACCACCGTGACGACCTAACTTTATTGGGCATTCATATCTCTCTTTGAATCAGGAGCAGATGCTCATCTCTTGAGTTTCAACCTCCTGCCCCAGAGCAACTTTATTTATTTTTATTTATATAGTGCCGCAGGCATCAGGGCGCTGAACAGGAAGACAGGACAACAGAAATGTAACTGGGACAGGTAGCAGTAATCGGTGTAGAGTGCGGGCGGATAGTTGCTGATTGATCTGAAGAGCACAGTTCTTTTTTCTAAACCTTAGGTAGTTGGGTTCAAGCCTAAGGTGGAGTGGGTGTTATTCCATCTTGCAGTGGCTGTGGCAGGAAATGCCCATCCAAGTCCATTTGCTTTTCTTGCGTATGTGTTTATTATCTGGAAATCAATTGAGTTAAGATCTTTCTCGGGATAAGGCGTCTTTATCTAGAGGATTCCCTCTCCACCTGTTGAGGTCCCCAAGTAGAATTGTCCCTGTTTTGGGTCCTTTTAGGGAGTTCAGGAGGTGAACTAGCTTGTCATTGAAATCTGATATAAATTATGGTGGTCTGTAGATGACTATAAGGTTCATGCTACTGTTTGTGGGTGTCATTTTTAACATAATTATTTTGCACCCATTACATTGTATGGGTGAGGGGAAAAGGGTTCAGATCTTGTTTGGCTATTATAGCTACTCCTTCCCCTTTACCAACCATCCTGTTTTTGAAATAGATATTGAAACCTTCTGGGACCGCAACATCAATGGTGGGGCCTGTAGGTTCCTGTAACCATGTTTCCGTTAAACACAGTATGTCAAGTTGGTTGTGAATAATGTAATCATATATATCTTGAGCACGATTGTTCATGGATCTTGTATTAAGTAGTCCTATCTTAATGTCAAGGGATTTGATTGCGGTGTCTATCGTTGGGGCGTGGCCTGGGTTGGTGGGGGCAGACTCTAGTGGTGTAGTTGTGGGTGGTTCAGCATTGGCGAGTGATGTCTCTTTGGGTTTGATGGAATGTGCAGTGTGTCATGCCTCTGGTGTGACAGAAATGGGATGGATGTCGGCTGAGCTGTCAGTTAGTTGCAAGGATAGGCTGAGAAGTATCATATTTGGTTTCTATGAATTTCTTGACCATAGAGATCTGGGTGAGGAGCTGGTAGGTCTTGAGAAGGCCCATGTTTTAACTGCTTTCTGAGTTTAATTTTTATTTTTCAAATTTCTTTTTTTTTTTTTTGTTGGTTGGAAGTCGGTGTGGAGCAGAGATTTGTGCCGATGTCTCGAGTTGACCGGCGCAGACCGGCTGTTCGCTGAAGCGCCTGACGTTTTGTAATAAGCACCACATGTGCTGCTGGGAAATGTAGTTCTCAAGGAAGACCGCCTACTTTCACTCGTGCGGGCAACCAGAATATCACAGCTTGCCGGCAGGATGAACGTGGCGTTTTTTTCAGGGAGGGTAAAGTAGCAGGTGACAACGCTAATTGAGTGGTGTATTGGAGTTTTAAAGATCCTCCAACATACTGATGCGCAGATGAAGCACGTAATAATCAGTGGGTCACAGAAGATAACAAAGCTGGTACAAACTTGCTTTAAGTACAGTGGCCAATTGAAAAATAAGTATGTTAGCTCTGTCACGGTTTGTACTGTCGGTAATTTAGCAATCACAGTAAAATAGAGATTTGCAGCAACCAATGATCCGTTTCCAGTTGGTTACAATTTCGATCACAACGTTATAATGTTGTACTGCAGCGTGACAGCAAGTCAGTGTATGAGTAACCACTCCCTTACCTGAATGGTGGAAGACTCAGGGGAGAGGGGGGTTTAAATGAGGAGTACCACAGGTCCCATCACTCGGGAATCCCAGACCCTCAATCCGGTTCTTATCTGACAGGTTGCTTCAATTGCGTCTAGCATCAAGGATTGGTCATGGGTAGAGAACCTTCTGAAAACAATACTGGTGCAGAAAAGTTCTAATTCTAACCTGTAGCCAATCTAACTTGATCTTTCACACATGGGACTCTTGTGGATTCAATAACGTCTCTTTGCCTCAGGGCACATGCCATTTTCTCACCCCCTCTATTATTCTTATCCAAGAAACCATGTGTCTACAACACATCTGTATAGATGGTTACACCTCTTTTACTGTCAAAGCTAAAAGAGGCGTGACTGGCCGCCCTAGTGGCGGGCTGGCGATTTTTCTTCACAATCTTAAAGCAAGTGGTAAATTGATATTTTCTTCTGATGCTTTGTTGGCTGTTGGATTTTCCTCCGATAGTCTTATGTCTAATCCAATTTTACTCATTTGTCTTTATTGGAATCCCGCAAGTATGGACTGGTTCATTATTCTTGACCAGCTTGATACGCTTTTTGAGAATGCTTTGTTGAATAATCCTGAATATGAAGTTATACTGGCAGGTGATTTCAATGCCAGTTGTTGTAAATCTGTGAATGTTCCAACTACGCAGCTCCTCATTCTTGGTGACACCAATTCTAGAAACAGAGGTCCACATTGGATAGAATTTTTAGCCATCTGGGATCTCCATCTTGTACCCATAGCTAGCAACCCCTTGCCCTTCACCTGGCACCGAGGACTCGCTCATTCGGCAATTTGACTTTTTTTATTTTTTTATATCCTCCAGTCTGCTTCCTCTGTCAACCCAATTCATCCACTGAAGTTGGATTCAGTGTCCACTGTCATCTCTCTCGCACTTGAGGTGATGTGTAAACACATCCCACACGCTCCTGAACTTAGTCTCATTGAAATTGAGCACCCCTCTGTGGCTGTTCTTTGGAATCCCAAACTCTGTAGACCACTTATTTCTCTTCTGAAAGACACCCCTTTAAATGACATTCATGCAACGTACACACCAAATGATATTCAAGTTATTGAATAGCGAAATAATCTTATTCTCTCTCAGCTTATCTCCTCATCAGTCACTAACCAACGCTATCCCCAATCACACAAACATAGCTATCTATAGGAGATGGCCTGCCTACAACTGTGCAAAAACAAAGATCTAAGAGACCTCATCAAACATTTGTCGCTGGAAAATACTTTAAATTTGAAAAAAACACATTCTTCAGTTCTATTAAAATTCCATAAAGAATCTAAAATACAAGATGCATAGTGCCGACAATCGAGCTATAATTCGTCACATCTGTAAACAAGATGTTAAGTCCATTTGGGCTATGATTAAGGGCATCACCATCAAGACTCTCCATACTATGAGCTCTGCTATTTCAGCTTCCACTTGGTCTCAGTACATAGCACTCACTTTTTCAATTCCACTTATCCAATCTAGTGCCTCTTTCACCATCAAAATGTCTGCAATGCCTTGCCTACCCTGATCGGTTGACGATATCATCTTGGCCATTGCCAAACTTAATTTTTCAAAGGCTTCGGGCCCAGATGGCATTGCGGCATGCTTCCTTAAAACGGATGCTTTTTTTTTTTTTTTTTTTTTTTAGCCAGGTATCCTCAAGATAAATTCGAGAACATTTGTATCTCGAACTGCATTCCACGGTCGTGGTTAACATCTATAATTATTCCAATTTAAAAAAAAAAGGGAATCCTTATATGCCATCTAATTATCATCCAATCGCCATCATGGATGCATCATACAAAGTTTTCACAATATTGTTACACAATATTGTTACTTCACGAGCTGGATCTGTTTGTACGCGATCATGATTGGCTGTCTCAATTTCAAACAGGATTCCGCAAATACATGGAAACCTCGCTTAACACCACTGTGCTTGCACATGTACTAGAGGCCTCCCAAAAAACCTCCACTGGAATGGTATTCATGGAAGCGCTGTGGATATGAGCTCTGCTTTTGACACTGTAATATGCAATTTGTTGTGGGCTAAAATGCAAAAGTTAAGGTGTCGTCCTTTTCTTGTCCATACCATTGCTATGCTTCACCGCAACACATTACAAAGTTCGCATCAATCAGGCTGGTACTCTCACTTCGACCCTTTTCAATTTTTATTTGTCCGACATGGACACCATATGGTCTCGTATCATCACTTATTAGAATGGGTCATCTGCGCCTGCATTGGCTAGTATTTGCAGATTACTACCTTTTTTTTAAAACATTTTTTTTTTTAAACAGGACTCCCTATCGGCTGCAAAATAAGCTGGATGACTTCTCTCTATATGCCTCTACACATAACCTTAAAGCCAACACTGCAAAATCCAATATTCTCATATTTTCGGGTAGGGAAAAGATTCCTTCATTCACTTGGATACTCGATGGCTCACCCATAGACAGGCCTTCTGACATTCGCTACCTGGGACACAATTTGTCAGACGTTTCGTCTCTTGCAAATTGCTATAACTCCCTAAAATTAAAATCTAGACCTTTGACCTCACAACTTACCATTTACAGAACACTATGCAATTTTTCTTTCGCCTGCAATTGAATTTTATTCGTTTAAAGCAAAAACTATCATCTTGTATGGCTTGGATATGTGCCTGTGTTACATTGATCACGTATTAAACTCTATCCAAGGCTAAATGTGGAAGCAAACTCTGGCATTGGCTAATTCTGTACCCAATGCTTGCATACCTCATAAATTGGGCTTATACTCATTATCCGCTCGATTTCATTGGAGGCAACTGAACACCTATGCTTGAATCCTCCTACCACCTCGAAATTCCTCATATGAAGATCTCTCTAAGATGTGTAGAAACTTAGAACCTCCTTCCATGGCACGCTTTGATAGCAGAATGAGCATGGAAAAAATTAGTATCACACCCATTTATCTCCTTGAACGTCCAGAATATGCCAAAAAGAAGCTATAGGAGTTTGACTGGATGCGTACTTCACGCGAAGGAGGCTCCCGAGGCGGACGTACCTCACATGCTTTCCCTGTGACAAATTGCTTTTCATTTATGAGATTCAAATTCAACCAGTTACACACTCTTGAACGCACTAAACACTGGAAACAAGTGAACACCGGACCTTCTCCAACATGTCAGATCTGTAAACACCACTCTCAGATCGAAACCCTGAAACACCTAGTGATCTACTGTCCACACTATGAAACGTTGAGAACTGTACTACTTGATGAGGCAAACATAGGAAGGTCTATTTTGTCTAGAGAATGGTTATGGTCAAGATGTATGCTAGGAACTAACAAAACCTTTCCCCTTTCTCTTGCCCGTATGGTGATCCAAATTGATGCCAATTTGTCTGATTCTGTCACCCAAGTATGTTGGTTGGATTTAACTGTCTGACCTCAAATGCTTGAGGTCTTATGTACATAGGCCTGATGAACTAATAATCTCTTATGCAAGCAAATGACCTTCAAAGAAGCAGCATCCCATGTGGATGGAGGTTATTTTCAGTGTAATTTTACTGTTGTATGGTCTATCTACATTTTATTTTAGGTATCCGCCTCCATGCATAAACTGTTATTTGAACCGCATTGCACTCGGATGAATCTGTATATCTGGCATCAAGCGACACGGCCCGAAGGTCCGTAGGGGATACACCGTATTGTTCCAGTGCCAAGTGGGCTGAGGCCGGGGCACTCCAATGTCTCAAATGTTGTGCCTGCACCACCCAGTAGTATAGCTCAAAGTCTGGGTCGGCGAGGCCACCACGTTTGTATGGTTCTGTCAGACCCTCTCGACTCATCCTGGGTACCCCATTACCCCATACATATCGTATGACCATTGACCTCAAGCTGGTGAAGAACCTGCAACCTGGCCATATTGGGATCGTGGTGAAATAATACAGTAACTTGGGCACCACTAGCATTTTTAATAGATATTTTACCATATAGGGACAGTGTGAATTTGGACCATGCTACCAGTTTAGTTGCCAATACAGTGAGATACGCTTCATAATTATCCTCATATAGTGACTATTGTTTAAAGGGAAATTAGCACCCATAGGTATTTGAGTTTAGTCGGGGTCCACTTGAATCCGAACAGATTTGTGGGCACATTTGTACTTTCGGTTAGTGGAAATAGGTCAGATTTTGCATTATTGATCTTGTTATACTCAGGGTTACGTAGATCTAGCAATGTATCATCTGCATATAGGGAAACTATCTGGGGGGGGGGGTCCACTTTATATGTATACCTCTATGTGCGTGTCGTTCACATAGCCTTCAGGCTTGGGGTTCTATTGTGAGTGCAAAAAGTAAGGGGGTGGGAAAGGGTCAACCCTGTCTGGTCCCCCGGGCTAATTGAAATGATTGGGATAACATCCCATTTGTGCGTTCTCCAGCGGTTTGATTAGTTTACAGCAACCATGTCAATCTGATGAATTTATCTCCCAACCTGCAGTGTTTAAGTATCCCAAATAGAAAATTCCAGGATACTGAATCAAATGCCTTCTCGGCATCGAGTTATGCCGCTGCCTCCCTGGCCCCTGGATTTATCTGAGATGATTTCAAATAATCGTTGCAGTTTCAGTGCCGTCGACCGTGAGGGAATAAAACCTGATTGATTAAGATGTATCAATTGTTGCGTATGAGGGAGAAGCCTGTTTGTAAGTACTTTGGCATCTGTATTGATTAGGGATGGTGGGGCGGTAAGACGCCATATCACTTGGTGGGTGTCCTGGTTTTGGCAGCACTGTAATAATTGCTTCCAATAATGACGAAGGGAGCTGTCCGTCCTCAAGTGCCTCCTCCCAGACTCTCGAGTCTCGGGGCTAAGATTTACATTTTATACATTTCGATGCTCAGACCGTCTGGGCCTGGGGCCTTGCCCAAGGACAGTGTATGTACTGATTCTGTAATTTCCTCCAGCTCGACTGGCTTCTTGATTTCCTCACTCTCCTTTGCCGGGAGGGAAGTGGGGCGAGGGGGCAACCTGCCAAATAGTGTTCTATTCCTTCCCAAATACTTGTGACCGCATTGGTGTATAGTGCCTTGTAGTATTCCCAATGGCATCAGCGGCAGTTAATTGCCCTGAGTCAAGTCCTCGTTCAACACTAACCACCACTGCCAGCAACTTCCCGGGTTGATTGCCCTCCCCATATTTCCGGGCCTGGGCTGCTTTAGCCATATATTGCACCTCTGTCTGCGTCTGCCAGGTCGCGGAACTTCAAGTTCTCTTTAATCATTCCCATAAGAGCCCTGTCTTTGGTGGTACCATATTGATTCTCCAGTTGTCGGATCTC
This sequence comes from Ambystoma mexicanum, assembly GCF_040938575.1. Taxonomy (NCBI): domain Eukaryota; kingdom Metazoa; phylum Chordata; class Amphibia; order Caudata; family Ambystomatidae; genus Ambystoma; species Ambystoma mexicanum. Next base: position 574,913,356 of record NC_090934.1, on the reverse strand, counting down.
CCCTTCAACTACCCCTAGTTCTTGCCTAGTGGTTTTCAGTACCCCAGAGGTGGTAGGGATCATTGCTCCACTCTAGCCTGTGAAGAGTAGGATGTGTAAAATCTGTCGTCCCCATTTAGGGGCAAATATCTAGTTTAGTATTCCAGTAGCATGTCTCCTGCAGCATTAATGTTTTGGGCAAGTGGCGATCCATGTATGCCAGTATTTTCCTGGCTTTAATAGGGTTGTTGATGCCTCCCCCGTTCCATGAGATCAGGCCTATTGATTCACCCATGTGTTGTGCTATCCATTATTAATAATAATGTGTTGAATGCATCTACAATTTTACCTGTGTAGTACTGTGTTGCTCCGCCCGCCAGCATTTTCCAATTTAGATTTTTTCACAACTCTCGTCCCATCCCCCAAACCATATTCCCTGATCTGCACCCCACCCCCTCACCATCCACCCCAACTCGATGGTGTTTCCCTGTCAAAATTGTGGAATACTCCTGGGGAATTCTGTCAGCAGTACGCGCTTCCTTCAGCGTGCCCAGCGATCACGGTCCCTGGTTTTCAAGATCCAATATTTGTGCTAGGTGCCATTTTTTTTTTTCCTTCTTTTTTTCGACCCTGTATAACGCTCACCGATCTGCATGCTCGGGGTCTGGGTTTACAAGTCCTCATATTTCGCCGTTGTGTAAGTTCCCAACCCCGCGGCTGATGCTTTGGTTGTGCATGCCTTGGCTTTCCAAAAAATGGCCGCAACCTCTTTGCTGTATTTTAAGATTTGCCGGAAACATTAAAGCATATGGGATGTGTCTAGCTCGTGATGCCATTTTCACCTGGTCGTACGATCTGTTGTGTCTGGACCCCAGCCGAAAATTGTGGGTATATGTGAACGGTGCTGAATTTGTACTGTAGTGATCCTTTATCTTTGCTCAATTACAGAGATGGGGACCTTATCCTCAAACTATCCAGTCTTGCAATTGAGGTGTGCAGCGCCAGGCCTGGGGACTGGAGCGAGGGTGCGTTCCACCAGGAAGTGTGAAGAAAATGATGTTGCTCCGAAAAGGGTTTTGATGAGATGCTCTGTAAATGGTTCCATCGTGCACTTGCATGTTGGTTCTGGGATCCCCACAACACGGACATTGTTACTCCACATCCACGATTCCAGGTCCTCACATTTGCCACAGGTCTTGTGTAGTACGGTTTTCAACTCTGCAATGTCGTGATCACGTTGGCCCATTCTATCTTGTACTTCTCCAATTCTGTTTTCAGCTTCAGTTATACACCCACTTTCTTTTTCGACCTTGGCTTTCAGCAAACTGATTGTGACACAATGTCATAAAAATTGACATTTGCCGACAGAAACCTGTTTTGCATAACCAGCATCAGCTGGTCGTCTCAGGCTACACTTGCCATTGTATCTGTACTTCCCCCAGCTCCCTGTTAGCCGGCATCGCGTTACTAGTTGTAGTATTCATGTATGTCCATCGGATCTCGTTGCTTATTGGCGCCCTTCGTCATAACTTGTCACTGATCTTCTCTATTGATGTGGTGGGGACTTGTTGAACGTCTGGTCGCTTCACCTGTATCCGTGCACTTTCTCGTTGGTGTTCAGTAGGATTCCAGTGGTCAGGGCTTCCTATTCTTGCCCCTAGTGAGTCTGCAGTGTGGTGCGCACATAGGGATGTCAATCACACTAGCACTGTCAAACAACATTACACCGCGTCACAGCATCTATTTTGGTGTCTAACGCTCCCATTTGGGGTAGCACACAGCTTGCAGCTCTCGGGGCGCAATAAGGATCTTTTGCAGCAAGGAGTGATTCTGCAGGGTAGTGGTTTGCCAGGACTTAATTAGTTCTCCGGTTTCTGCTCCGAGGCAATTGTTGCCCAACCTCCTTTACATCACCAGGACGTATCCCCCGTGCCTTCCTCCCGGGTGGTGTCATTTTGTGGAGAACCAGGTGATTACGGTGCCGCGCTGGCCTTCTGAACAAAATGTTCATGCGGAAGGGCTACTTTCCATACCGGCCCACCCGCTCGCTGGCCGCCAGGTTGCGACCGCTCCAGTTTATCCCACTGAATATTAGCTCAGTTACCTGCACACCACCATGTTGCCTCAACACGTATTGACTGATCTCTACATATGCTGTCTGCATGTGTTCTGGCTAGTCTACAGGTTGTATTAATCAATGGTTGAGTTCCAAGTGTCCCATGGGGCTAGAACACCACTTCAACCCACTGCACACTTTGTGTAACGGTGCACCAAAAAGGTAAGCGGGGGACAACCCTGACTCCCGATATGGCGACCAAGTAGAAAGGGGGACACCCCTGCAACCTCTGCTCTGCTTGGGTGCAGTAAATGTCACCCTCATATTGTGCACCCGCAAAGTTGAGGTGACTGCATGGGCGCACACATGAGGGCGACATTTCGGTACAATTGCCTTGTATGCCTGATCTAATTGTAATGCTAATGCTTGACAACTAAACATGTCAACATATTTGTGGTGTTCCACCCACAGTTTAACGGGCTGACCATCTTGGTGCTTATTTGTCACAGTGGGAAATTAATCGCCATTCCAACATGAGGGTTACTGCAACTACATATGATGTTTACATTTATGGCTCACCTTTTGACTGTGCGATAACTGTCACTGATTTGATTTTCCTACCTTAGTGGGCTTGCGTTGAAGTTATGTCTATGAAGGACACTTTGTAAATGCGTCTGCATAAATAGTTGATACACAGAGCACCGACTGATTGTTATTCATGTGGCTCTGTAAACAAAGCATTATATCAATATATCAATGTATCTGTGGGGAAAGTAGCATGCTAAGCAATTAAAGCTGCTTGAGCAATGATGGATCCATGCAATATTTTGCACGCAGGCTGCTGAAGCAAAAACCCTGACTTTGCTTAAGAATACTGTAGTTGTCCGGGCTTGATGTTCTCTGAAGGCTTGCCAGCTACTGTGTCGCTTGTACTGGTGTCGCTCTGATCGGGACTCCTTGTCCTGATCATGTGATGTAGGTACAGCGTCTAACAGCGGAGGAACGACTAGACTGCTCGGGGGTCTGTTGCCAAATGGTTTAATTTAGTATAGTTCTCAACTTCTTCCAAAATCTCCAGCAGCATACTGTGGTACTGGGCCTGGTTGAAAAGCACAATCCCCCCCCCCCCCCACCCCCTTATCGGCTGTTTTAAAAACCAACTCCCTAATGGCATCAACTGCTTTGTGGACTGCTCTTTAATTGGAGAGGTTGTGTCAAATATTTAGCCATTGCCACGCATGGAATGAAAGATCTCGACATTTTAGTTTTTACACACTCGTAATTCCATAGAATTTACATTCCTTAGTGGGCCATTATCCATGTGGCAACTGCACAGCTTGTGGATTCACCAAGAAATGTCAAACCTTTGTGGTCCAGGGCAAGAACTGGGAGATGAGGCATTTCTCTAACTGCAAAACAGCCAATTCAATGTATTGTATAGAATGCCCTTGTGGCAAACCATATATTTGACAGATCGCCAGACCAGTGCACAAATGTATAATTGAACATAGATCGCAAATAAGGAGCCGGAAGCTTGAAGCACCTAGTCACGCAGACACTAACCGGACAACATTATCTGGTGGGTAGTCGACATAGTGGCACCAGGAGAAAACACAAGTAGTACTCTGTCCCATAATGAATTGTGGTGGATCTACAACACCTAGGCCCACATCCATGGTCTGAATCAAGAACTCCATTTCAGCTAACCTTCACTTCCCTTATTTACTCCTCCAACATTTGGTAACATTGTAAATTCAAACTTGTTGCAGGTTCACTTTCAGTAGATGCAAGTGAACGACCAGTCCCAGACAATATGGCATCAGTATAAGCATTGAATCGAGTTAAGTAGTTGTTGGCAATAGGCCCTGAGTGGTCTAGTTGTTCCTTCGCTCTCAGACGCTGTACCTAAACCACATGATCGGGACTCCTTGGGTCGATAGTACAAGCAACGCAGTAGCTGGTAAGCCTTCAGAGAACGTCAAGCCCGAGCAACTGCAATATCGGTAGGCAAAGTCAGAGTTTTTGCTGTTGCTTTGCTTCAGCGGCCCACGTGCAAAATATTGCACGTATCTAGCATCGCACCAGCAACTTTAATCGCTTAGCATGCTACTTTCCTGGCACATATACTGATCTATTGATATCACGCTTTGTTTACAGAGCGACACAAACCGCTATCAGTCGGTAATCTGTGTATCAACTATCTATGCATATGCATTTAGGAAGTGTCCTTTATACACAACTTGAAAACAAGCCCACTAAGGTAGGAAAATAAAATTAGTGATGGTTCTCGCACGTCAAAAGGTGAGCCATACATTTAGACATCATATGTTGCAAGCATGCTCGTGTTGGAATGGTGATTAATTTCCCACTGTGACAAACCAGCACTAAGACTGTCAGCCAGTTGACCTGTGGGTGGAACACCACAACTATGCTGACAAGGTTAGTTGTCAAGCATCAGCATTATTAGATCAGGCATACAAGTAATAAACATGTATACTTCAATAGGGTTAGTTAAACATTGTGTCGTCCTGACGAAACGTCCTAGTTGGCAGGATGTATGATGAGGGCAACCTGCTGCCACATCCAGCCATTTACATTAACTGGAGACGTTGACCCGAAGCACAAACCCTAAGTTAGAACTCAGGCTGCTCTTTAACATTATACCTGAGGCTTATTTCATTTAGCATTTAGATGCAACAAAAGCCTAAATTGGTATGGCAACAGACGGTAGCTCTCACAGTATGGATGTATTGCAGTTTGTCTGCTTTTTTTCTCTTTTTTGTATCTTTGATTGACTTCTTGGAAAATTGGTTTGCATGTCGACCGGAATTGGGGCCAACCCAGATTGTACATGTCTTTGATAGACAATGAATCACAAAGGCTATTAAATTGCACCATTAATTCAAGTGTGCTCTTGAAGTTTTTGATGATCAATTGATTGTATGCTTTTGAGTCAGAATATTTGTAAATTCAAGTCACATTGGTATTTTGGGGTTTCTTTGTCTTCAATTCTTTTTTTCACAAATTAATTGGGTTTCTTTGTCTTCAATTCTTTTTTTCCCAAATTAATTTTGCTTGGAGCACAATATTTTGTTACCTTATTCTGGATTATAATTGTTTTTCGTTTCCTTTTAAAGAAGTTAATAAAATAAAGAATTCGAAATGCCCATGAATCAATATGGAGTCTGAGATTGCTTGATCGAAAACAAGTAAAACATTGGTGTTTTTGGTTTAACTTGATTCACAAAAAAGGTGTTTAGACTTTAACTGCTGCTGGTAGCATTTTTATTTTTTTGTTTATTGCGGTATATTTTTACCAGTTACCAGCAGTAGGGGTGTGCCCTTCAGTGTATATTGAGGGTGGAGACGGGCCACCTATTGTGGTGATGTGGTTAAGGATACCATAGCAACCGAAATTTAAGAATTCATGCCGTGTGTTCCCGGTTATGTGGCTAGAATCTTAGAGGCACCAAAGCAAGATCCAGTAGCCCCTCAGACGCAACTGTTTAATCTTTGATAAGACCCAAAACAGAAAAGGTGATCTGCCAGTTTACTCAGGTGACTCCCAATCCAAAAAGTCCTATTTTTGGATTATATTCATAGTCTACAATGAGAGTGCAAGGTTGTAGATGATGCCAATACACCTGATATATAATGTTTCCGCCACCTGTGCGCTGAAGTTGGTTCCAGTTAGTGCCAGGGTTGCTTCCCCAGGGGGGCTACTAGCATCCTATCTATCAGTAGTGACTCTGCATCCATCCAAGATAATGAGACTACACGCCAGACTTCCTGTCCATGAGTGCAACACAAACGCCTTGGGCAATTTGCTAACATTGAAAACTTTGAGCTAGGTTCCGACCTCTGTAGCAAAGCCGTGTGACAATGTTGAATTAAACAATACGTCATGCTGATTTATTTGGACGTTTAATCATATTAAAAGATTTTGGAATGCAATGCAAAAAGGAAATTAATGAGGCACTTGAGCTTAATGGGGGGCAAAGAATGTTTAATTGCCAACCCAGACAATGAGATGGTGAATAATGGTTTTCCAGACTTGTGACCAATTTCTTTGGTAAAGCCTCAGCTGACGTAATAGCTACTAATCACGATTTGAAGTGGCTTTGGTCTCCTGTCCATTAGCGTTTATGTCTCAGTCACCCAAGATCATGTTAAGTAAAGAAAATTAAGAATAATCAGAAAGCAAGCAAGATGCTTACCAGCCAATGAGGTGAGGACAATTGTGTCTAGCCCACCATCTGAATGGGTATGACTGGGGTAAGGGAGGTGAAATCTGTGGAGGCAATAATGGTTTCCAGCCATGACGGCGCTTGTTATTCACAGCGTGAGCATTTACATGGGTGTTTTGTTAAAACTAGGTTGATTAAAAGTGTCTAAAATAAAAAAGAAATCTGAGCAAAAACGCTAGGTCTGTTTAGTACCAATAGGAAATCCCTACTGGCCAGAAATGAGGCTCACAATAAGAAATCTCAATCATTGTCTCAATTCCTATGCAGTTGGCAGAGGGAGAGGTGGGGGTTGTCAATCCATTGTCGTCTTAACCCATCAAGAACAATAACCAACCCACTGGTCTTTAGATTTATCAGACACAAAGGCTGGTGGTTTAACCGCTTCCTTTTTGACTAACTGATTCAGACTACTGAAACGCCTGTTTCCACTAAGATAATAAACACTACTGACTTATTCCTAGCAGTGAATTTCTATAGCACTTTTGCCAAAGTACTGCACATTGTAAAAAGCAGTTCAACAAATGAACAAAGAAATAAGGTCTGTGGAATTAAGATTAGAAAGCTGATGGAGGGGAGAGAAACTCAATTTTTAGCGTGGTACGTAAGATGTTGAGGGAAGGGGAAGAATTAATTCTGGTGTTTCAAGCAAGAGGTGAAAAGGAACGTTGCCAGAGGGGGCCCTGAGGTATTGTGACGGAAAGTTGTTTGGAGTGGAGAGAATGAGACAGTTGGTAAGAATAGAATAGACTAGAGAACATCCATACGGGAGGACTTGGCCATGGTAGCATTTAAATACAATGGTGAGAAAGTTGGGGGGATGGGAATCAAAGGGATGGAGCTGGACCTAAAAGAGGGAGTAATGGAAGAGCACGGCGGTAAAGAAAAGTGGATACAAATTGTTGAATTGAAGACTAAATGAAGCAGAGTAAGATGCAAGGAGGGAAGTCCTTTCTAAGGAGAGCAGAACAGTAGTCCTTGCCCGAGAGGATCGAGCAAAAGTAAGTTTAGTCACATGGAAAGAGGAAAAGTTGTATCTGATGCAGATTAAGAGAAACGTACGAGCAATTGTAGATGGATGATCGGAAAATGGAGAGAGATCCACTGTGTCACTGAGCATATGGGCAACTGGAGAGAAAAAGGAAGAAAGGCAGGGAGGGAGAGGGAGGAGCAAGTGGAGACTATGAAGATGCAGGTAAGAAGAGCATTTCAGCTTTGGGTGGATTGAGAAGTGAGCAGGCAACCAAGATTGAACAGCTAGAAAGGCAGAGAGTAGAATATGAGGGAGGAAAAGAAGACCATATGTGACTCGGCGGCACAGCAGTGGCAAGAGGTTAAGACTGTATAAGTGCAGAAAGAGGAGTACTATAGATTGAGAACAGCAGTGGCCCAAGGACTGATCCCTGAGGGACTGCATAAAGAAAGGGTTGAGGGGAAGCAGTGAGACCGGCCCAAGGTACTGAGTAGTTGTTGGAGGCAGTAAGCTCAAAACCATCAAACATTACCAGTGAGCCCTAGGGAGAAGAGACCAGAAAGTAGTGTAGGTTGATCGACTATATCAAGGCAGCGGAAAGATCACAGAGAAAGATAGCTTGTTGTAACAAGCATGGCTCTGGAAATAGTGTTAAAGTAAGATGAAACATGCTAGTAGAATGCTTTTTCCTGAAGTTTAGAGACATGGGAGGAGAGAAATGGGTAGATAACTGACGGGAGAGGACGGATCAAGGGAGATTTCTTTTAGCATGACAGTGCTTTAAAGTGAGATGGTAAGGATGAGTAAGACTGCCAGGTTGAAAAGAGTTAAGGTAGGGAATGAGACTGGTAAAGGTATATGTTAGGGACATGAGATTAGGGGGAGGGGAGAAGATCCGATGGGGATGCTATATAGTGCGCACACAAGAGAACTGTCAGTAAGGGTGAAAAGGAAGAAAGGGGAGGGATGGGGGCTGATGGAGATGGAGCAGGGGTGGATTAGTGGGGATGGAAAAAATGGAAGCGGAGGGAAAGGAGGAACAAAGTGAGGCAACATTTGAGGTGAAATATGTAAAATCAGTGGGAGAATGTGTAGACGATATTGAAGGATCAAGGAGAGGAGAACGTTTTGAGTACATAAACGATAAGGGTGTTGAGACGTAAATGAAGTAAGTGATAAGTAGGATTCTTTTGAACTCTGAAAAGCAGGGATTCCTAAGAGGAATGTAACGCAGAGTAGTAAGAGCAGTGGGAGTGCAGGGTTTCATTGTCTTTCAGATTTGCAGAGCGAAGAGACTAGGAAATGCGATAGCCATTGTTGAGGGTTTTTGAGAAGGGGTAAAGGGACAGGAGGCATAGTCGAGATGAAGACTAGAGGTGGGATTTATACCAAGTACATTTATCTTGATCATGAGAGAATGTGCAGTGGAGGTTGAACAGAGGGGGCCTGAGAAGTAGAAAAGGTGCGTAGATCACAACGATGGAATGGAAGGGCACGTGGAGGAGTGGAGAAGAAGTGATCAGAGGAGTAGATTGGATTTAAGTGGACCGGGGTATTGAGTGGTACAAAAGAAGAGCCAATGTCAAGAGAGGAGCAGGTCCTCAAAGAAGAGAGAGGGCCAGGAGGTTGATATATAAGAAAGGCAATAGAAAAAGATTTAGAAAGTGTTAATTGTTAAATCAATCTAGGGTATTAGAATTATATCATATTCCAACGTCGCGGGTTCTCTGTCATAGTGATGCCGACTTTGATTTCCCAGATACCACAGATAGTCTTGATATGTTTCTACAAAAGGACTTGATATGATATGGCATTTATAACGTCCCTATACACAAGTGTTTCAAGGGAGGGGGAACAGAGGGAAGATGGACAACGATCTGACTCTGCCAGGTGTCATTCAGATTGCCCAAGTGCATGGGAAGGGGAAAAGTGCTTGCGGGAAATGGGAGGGGAAAGTGCAGTACATGGGATGATGGAATAAATAAAAAATACGGTCAGCTGGTGGTAAGTGCAGCCATAAGTGCTGGTAGGGGACTGTAGGGATACAGAAAAAAGTCCACAGGTGCGGGGGTTGCCAGGGAGGCTGTGCAGGTGTGCAACTGGCGGGACCTGGGCCCGAGATCAGGAGGGTGGCCAGGTAACCAGTGCAGTTTCAGTACAGCCAGGAATTCAGTAGGTTGAGAGGGAAAGCAGAAGCAAAGGGGAAGGTTTTAAGGTGCTTCCGGAGATGGTTCTCCTCAAGTTTCAGGGAGGCTGTTGCAGAGGGTGGCCCCAGCCGAAGAGAGAGATCTACCACCAACTCGTTGCTTGGAGAAGCGACTGACCCTGAGGGAGGCGGAGTGAAGAGCTAGAGAAGGAAGATATTTAGGAAGAGAAAGTTGAAGGTATTGAGGCCCCAGGCAGAGATTTCTGTCCTGGAGAGATATGATCCCTGGGCTTGAGGCCAAGGACAAGTCTCGCAGTCCTGTTCTGGATGAGTTGCAGAAGCAGGCAGATTTAGAAAGATGCTGTTGCAATAGTCCAGCCTAGAGAGAACCAGAGCTCTGGAGACAGTGAGCTTCTGGGGAAGCAGAGGAAAGGAAGAATACCTCCTGAGGAGGTGCAGCTGGTAGTGTGACTTCTTAGAGGCGTTGGAGATGTGAGGAGAGTGTGGAGTCGAAGATGACCCCAATGTTTTTAGCCTTGCAGGTGGGAGCAGGAAGAGGGCCAAGAGAGGCCGGCCAGAGTGGCAGGAAAGGAGGGAGCGGGTGTGCTGATGAGAATCTCAGTCTAACTGGCATTAAGGCAGAGATCATTGGCGGCACACCACTCCTGGATAGCGGACAGTCAGTCAGAGATGAGTGAAGCCTGAAAATGAGCTGAGTGTCATCCACATAGCACTGGAAGTTGGGGCAGAGAGCAGCAATGCAGTGGGCAAGAAGTGCCAGGTATTGGTTGAACAGCCAGGGAGAGAGGTTTGACCCCTGGGGAACACCACAGGTAGAGATAGAGGAGAGGAAGAACCCAAGCTGGACTTGGAAGGGTCGATCAGAGAGGAAAGAAGCCAGCCATGCCAGGGCCTGACCGGTGATACCCAGGTCATCACGGAGACGGTTGAGCAGGATGGCATGACTGACTGTGTCAGAGGCAGAGGAGAGACCAAGCAAGATGCGGTCACAGGGGGTGTTGGAATCAAGGTTGGAAAGCAAGTCTTCACAGATGTTCAGGAGAGCAGTTTCCCTGCGTCTGGCAGCTCTGAAGCCAGATTGATGATCATGAAGACAACCAACCGATTCAGTGTGGAGATTGAGCTGGGAGATGGCCAGCTTTTCCAGGAGTTTGCCCAGGAAAGGAGTGATGGAGATTGGGCGATAGTTAGCCGGGCAGGATGGGTCGGAAGAGGGTTTCTTAAGAAGATTCCAGTGGTGAAGGAGTGGTTGCAGAAGTCAGCCAGAGCAGGAGCCAGGGAGTCAATACGGTCCTTGATAGTTTTGGAGGAACAGGGATGAACCTGTTTTGACGAGACTTTCATCAATCAGACTTGTCTATAAACCTTGTCTGGGGAGAACAGGGGACAGGCAGAGAAGGAGGGCCAGAGGAAGAACAGGGAGTCCAGGGAGGAGGGGGAGAGGAAGAGCGAGAGTACAGGATGTCCTGAGTTTTAGAGATGACCTCAGAAGCTGGAGCCGTGCAGAGGGCCTGGGAAGGGGAATGGCTTGCAAAGAAGTGGATTGGCTATTTTCTTTAATTGTTTTTGTTTGTTATATTTTTTAAGTGCAGACCTAGCTACAGTGCAGCAGAGCACTGTACACAGTTTGGGTAGGCAGCTTTTGGGCTGGCATCTTTTAATAGAAGTGCAATTTCTTGATAGTTACATTCTGTGTGTCAAAAACTCGTCCCTGGAGGATAGCTCAGCGGCAACGTATTCGTCTTGGAAACAAGATGACACAAAGCAAAACAGGTTCGATCCTCGGGTCCACAATTAGAACCTCTGGGTGTTTAAGCATGTTATAAATACGCAACTAGGACAAAAAAACAATTAAGCAACTAAAAAAAAAAAAATATTCCTGTTAACAGCGCCTCGATGCCCGCGGGCTGTGTGAGCGCTTTAAAAATGCAAGTAAATAAATACATTGGATTAGTCTGTTTGGGTGCTGTTGAAAAAGCCACGTTTTGAGAGATTTGCCAAATTCGAGATTTGTGGGAATTCTGAGTCGATACTGGGATTGAAGGTTTCCGGAGGGTGGTGGGTGCAAGACAAGATTGTTTAAATGTCCTCTTTGCGAACAAATGAGCTAGTGGTTGGTTTTGCTGTGCATAGAGCGTGTGCCACCAGATATTTGGTACGTAGCAGCTATATACGCTGGTGTGCTACTCGTGACTGCTTTATAGATGATGCATGCAGTTTTGAGCAGTATCCTGGCCCAGAGAGGAAGCCAATGTAGTTCAGCTAGGACAGGGGTGTTTCGAATTTCAGCACACGAGTAATACGACGTGTTGCAGCGTGGTGTACTGTGTTTAGGGGAGTGAAGTGAGGGTCTGGGAGCCCTGTCGGGAGGGCATTTCCCCCATCGATTTGCAAGACCACAAGGGCCTGCACTACAGTCCGGAAGGCCTGCGGCGGCAGCAAGAAGAAATATTTCATTTTTTCCAAAGGGTGCTGTTTTGGAGCCAGGCTTTTTGGGCCGCCTTGGCTATGTGTTTCTGGAAAGAGAGGCTGATATCGATGTCTATGGATTCTGCTGAAACCAAGAGCTGCAGATTAAATCCTTCCAGGGGTATATCATTGAGCCATTGTTGGACAAGTTGTTGTTCAGCAGGGGGACCGATGAGGACAAATTCAGTCTTGGCTGGGTTAAGTTGGCAGCCAACATTGAGGACTGGATAATGAGTAGGTAATTGACTGTGTGGACTTTTTATTCTTATGTACAACTATCTATCATCTGCGTATTGTTGGATGGCTATTTTGGGGCCTTTGAGGAGTGTAACCAGGCAAAGGTCAAGCTGGATCGGGCAAGGAGAGGATCTTGTAGCCTTCAGGGAGGAGTGTGTAAACCATCATTAGAAGGAATTCAGCCTTGGAACAACAAAGGATTTGTGAACCAATTCCCAACCAATATTCAGCTCGTTCATTTCCTAAAGCATGTTGCAGAAGGTACAGAAATAGTTACAGCAGCACAATCGCACATAGACATTAAACACAATATTAAGTGATCCTATTTGTGTCTAATCCATAATATGGAAATATATCCAGCCAACAGTTTGTAGGGTGAGGAAACGATATGTTGTAGTCTACTCACATGTGCTACTCTCCTAGCCCAACGGGTCTTGGATTAACGAATCCTACCTGCTATATTGGCAATTTGTGTGCTAGTCCACAACAGGGATCACATAACCCCTTGTACACCCAACTATCGCCATACGCCACCTGGCATTATACTCGCCTGCATTTCAGCATTAAAATATTTCTGAACAGATAGAGCCACCAAAGGATTTTTCCCCCGGCCTTTGGCACAGACTTTTCTGATTACAAACACGCATTGGGCACTACATTTATCAGCCTTGAAAAATGTTGAAACACGTGTTGGCTACTTTGTAAAAAGCATCAAAAAATGTTGAAAATGTTTTTAGTCCTTCCTCTCTTTCTGCGCGGGGCCCGGCACGCGGCCGTAACCCCACCCATCTCGGCTCCGCATCGCCCATCAGTCCTTTTCTCCGCTCATTCGGGGCTGGACGCACTTGCATCCGCGGAAGATTTTCTTCCCTTTTTTCCTCTCTGGCTCTCGCTAGCGATCATGTACTAGTCTGTCTGTCGTTCAAACTAGGCTTTGCAGATTGTTCATCGTGTCACTGACGCTTCGAGGGCGGACCCCCATCCTCTTTGTCTCGAGTTTTTGGGTCCGGACCACCGTTGGACTCCTGTTTTTACTGTGATTCCCTTTCGGTCCGGGCACTTCAACGTTGGTTGGAGCATTGGGAGGAGGTGTTTCGATGTGCCCCTCCCTTGCATTTTCAAGCTTTTATCGACGAAAAGAAGAAACGCCTGGTAAGTTCTTTACTTTTAGAGCACCCCGGACGGGAGATACCTTTCCGGGCTCTTCCCAAGCCGGGAGGAGCGTTAGTTGCTCTGTCACCGGGGATTGCCCTGAGGTGCCTTCTAGGCCTAAACATTGTACCAGAGTTTTCTCTGTAAGGGGCCTGTGGATACCAGAGTACACTCTGAGGCCCCTCCTGTGGGGGCGGCTTGCAGACCCAGTTCTACTGAGTCGTGGGGGTACCAGAGCTAGCTCTGAGGCCTCTTTATCGGCTTCCCTCAAAAATAAAACCGGGGTGCGCCCCGAGGCCTTGGTTGGGCTTGGTGTTACCAAACGGATGTTCGAGGCCCGCGCTTGTAAGGCTGTTACCGGACCTGGGTCCGAGGTCCCTCGTACAGAGGCTAAAGTTACCAACATTTCTGAGAGGCCTGGCAAGGCCTTATCGGTGAAGTTTTTTCTCACCGTTCCTGCTCTTGTGGCGATGCCAGAACTGTTGAGGGGGCAAAGCAGGAACGTTCTTCCTTTACCGGCAGCGCCGAGGTCCTTCCTGAGAAGACTAATTTGGCTATTTGTATGTCACAGAAACATTCCAGGCCTCATAGTACCAGCTCTGCCGAGGTTCCTTACGTAAAGGCTAAAGTTAAGACCCCTGATCCGTCGACGGGGACCCGTGCCGCAGTTCCCCCTCAGGTGATGGCAAAATGGCGGCCGTTCCCGCCACGACCACGGTGGCCATTTTGGGCGCTTCCCCCTACAACTACGCCATCGGCCTCAGGTGTAGGGCTTGGTTCTGTGGGTGAACATAAAATTCCTTGTGCGCATCCTTTTCGCCCAGTTTACGACTGGAACGCTCGGATGCCCCTTCCGCACAATGTTTTGTTGCCTGTGGGGTTGGCACTTTCGATTTTTGTGGACACTTTGGGGGATGGGCCTGTGTGGCAACCCTCCCCGTTGCGTCCCTGGAAATATCCTCCTCATGAGGCCTCCTCCGGTAGCTCCAAAACAGTCCCCGGAGGACGCTTTTTCTGGCAAATTTCAGACGTTCATGCGTACCGACCCCATGAGGGCATATTTCAAGGGGCTTTTTAGGGAGATATGCCCACCTGCGCCTCCGGCTCCACCCGTACCTCCGGTGGCGCCGCCCTTGCCTGCGGTGCCTCCCCCGACCCTTCCGCCATTGCCCCAATTGTCCCCTGTGGACAAGGCAGTGCCTGACACGGTTCAGCAGGATCCTGACCTGTCGGATGAGGCGCAGCGCGATCAGGACAACGAGGACCTGCCCCGCTCTATTAGAGCTTTTCATGACCGGGTACTGGACATGATGTACTTTTTGGATGTTCCGGTGCCCGAGGCACCCGCTCCGCAGGAGGGTGTGCTTTCTGGGGCGTTGACCCTGTCTCCTTTGGAGCATACCGGCCTGTTCTTGCAGAAGGACGTTTTGGTTGAGGTCCTGAGGGTCTGGGAAAAGCCACACTCTGGACTTTTCGTCAATCAGAAAATTGACACGTAATACAGGCTGCATTCTTTGGAAGAGGTGGCCCTGTCGTCTTGTCCGCCCCCCTCCTCCACAGTGGTGGCTGCGGCCACTTTACAGTCCAGGCCTGCAGCATCCTCTTCTACGACGGCTACTCGGGTTCTGGGGAAGGAGGACCAGCGCTTCGACTCCCTTGGGAGGAAGATTTTCGCTAGCTTGGCCTTGCAGCTCCGGCAGGCCAATGCAGAACTAGTGTTAGCAGGGGCGATTATGAGGATGTGGAAAGGTCTGTCGGAGTTAGAGGAGTTCATTCCGATCGAGAAGCTGGAAGACTTTAAGGTGGGATTGTCCGATGACAGGGTCTTGGCCCAGGATCTGCTGGAGGCTGCGGCTCACCACGTACACACTTCGGCTCGGGGCCTTATGCTTGGAGTTGATACCTCCCGACAGACGTGGTTGCATGCCACCAAATTTTCAAAGGAGGTGCAGGATAACGTGTTGGACCTTCCGTTTGACGGTAAGGAGCTGTTCCATTCTACAACGGATGTGGAGCTGACCAAGACTAAGGACAGCACCCAGACAGCTAAGTCCTTGTTAGTCCTTGTTAAAACTCCTTTTAAGACCCAGAGACCGTTATCGCAAAGCCGGTCCTTTTCTGGTTTTAGAGGTTTTCTAGACCGGAAATCTCCTAGAGTGGATACCGCTTTGGGTAATAACTGCCAGAGGCAGCAACGGACTCCTCAGCCTCCTCCTCAGGTTCAGGTGGTAACACCACTGAAAAGCCTACAAAATGAGGGTTCTCCGCGCTCGCACGAGACCCCGGTGGGAGGACGCATTGCGACTCATTGGGAGGCGTGGCAGACCATCACAGAAGACAGGTGGGCTTGTCGCTCGGGCGGGCTTCCGCTTACCCCCTACCCCGCCCTTCAACCCTCCTTTCCAGCAGTCGGGGTCGTCCTCCCTAAAAGCAGAGATTCAGAAACTTCTGGATCTCAGAGCTGTGGAACCCGTTCCCCTTGGGGAACGAGGGGAGGGCTTCTATTCCTGGCTGTTTACGGTGCCCAAACCCAACCATGCTGGCCTGCGCACCATCCTAGACCTTTCCCAGTTCAATCTTTTCCTACCCCAAGAGAAGTTCAAGATGATCACTCCCGGCCAGATACGGTCCTCCTTGCAGATGGGCGATTGGCTCAGCGTGGTGGACCTTCAGGATGCGTACATGCATATTCTGATTTGGAATCGGCACAGGAGATATCTCCGCTTCTCTGTGGGAGAGGAGCACTTCCAATTTCGAGTGCTTCCTTTTGGCCTGAGCTCGGCGCGACGTGTCTTCACGAAGATGTCTGTGATCGCGGCCTATCTTCGTCTGCAGGGCATCCATGTGTATCCTTATTTGTACGACTGGCTCTTGCGCAGCCCGTGCCCTTTGAAAGCCGCCTGCAATCTTCAGTCTCTCCTCCAGCTCCTGTTCCACCTTGGGCTGTCAGTGAACTGGCGGAAATCTTCCATGACGGTCTCTCAGGACTTGATTTTCCTGGGTTTTCGCTGGAACACAATCGACTGCAGAGTGTACCTGACCGGGGACAGAATGGCGGGTCTGTTGGCCACGTGTCAGATGTTTGCGCAGTCGGAGAGCATGTCGGCCTGGTGGTTCCAGAGGCTTCTGGGTCTCCTGGCCTCGTGTGTTGGCTCTTCCTGTTGCCCGTCTCAAAATGAGGTGGACTCAGATGGCTCTTGAGTTCTTGGCTTCAGGCTGTGGATCGGGACTCCAAGTTGATGGCTTTCATGAGAACAGACCTGGACTGGTGGTCGTCTTTCAGCAACCTGTCGGTAGGGGCAGGGTTTCGGGACCCAACCCCGATGGTAACAGTCACGACGGACTCCTCCTTTCTGTGGTGTGGTGGGACGTTGGACGATCTTCAGTTCTCGGATCTTTTGTCGCCTCAGGACAAACTCCTTCACATAAATCTGGAGCTTCTGGCGATTTTCCTAGCGCTCAAGGCGTTCAGACCGATCATTGCCAACAAAGCTGTCCGTGCGGATACGGACAATGTGGTGTCGATGTATTACATCAACAAGCAATGAGGAACCAAGTCTCCCCCCTTCGTGGACCTGCCCATCCAGATTTGGGAGTGGGCGGTTCTTCATGGTGTCTGGCTACTTGCAGTACACATCCCGGGCCAGCTGAATGTCATGGCAGATGCCCTCAACCGGCGGACGATGGTCAGCTACGAGTGGGAGTTGAAGGCAGAGGTCCTCTCATGGATTTTCCTGCGTTGGGGCACACCGTAAGTGGACCTCTTTGCTACGACGGCAAAAAAGAAGCTTCCTCTGTATGCCTCCAGAAGCGGGCTGGGAGCCTCCTCTCTGGGGGATGCTCTCGAGATTCCATGGCACAGCATAAGGGCTTATGTTTTCCCGCCTCTGCCTCTAGTTCACCGGAAGTTTTGCAAATTGAAGAACTCGGTGAACTGTTCTCTTCTACTCATAGCCCCGTGGTGACCGGCCAGGTTTTGGTTCTCAGAACTTCAACACCTGTCGGTGTATCCGCCGATCGGGGGTCACTGTAAACCTGATCTTCTTCACCCAGGGGAACAGCAGCTGTGGCACCCCTCCCCACAATCGCTCAGCTTGGCGGCATGGTGCCTGAGTTTAAGTCTTTATAGTATCTTGGCCTGTCTGCGAATAACATGCATATTTTCCAGGCAGCCAGAAAACCCTCGACTAGGTCCCAGTACAGAAGCAAATGGCTCAGGTTCTGTCATTGGTGTTTAAGCAAGCAGTTGGACCCAAGAGGGGGCTACAATTGACCCAGTGCTGTCCTTTGTATCCTAATTAGCAGTCGGGCGTTCACGTTCTGTCATGCAGAACTTATCTTTCGGCGGTTTCCGCTTACCTATCTACGGACCAATGCTCTTACTCTGTCTAACCCAGTGGTTAAGAGGAATTTTGCAGGCTTGACACGCCTTGATCCTCTGATTCGTAGTCCGCACCCGACGTGGGATCTAAATGTGGTCCTGACGGCGCTGTGCCATAAACCTTTCGAAGCAATGGCTACGGTGAACCTCAAGCACCTGTCGTGGAAGGTGTGGTTTTTTGGTCGCCGTTACTTCAGCAAGGCGTGTGAGTGAGCTCCAGGCTTTGTCGGTGGAGCATCCCTTCTTGGTCTTTCACAAGGATAAGGTGGTCCTACAGACAAATCCTACTTTCCTGCCGAAGGTGGTATCAAGTTCGATCTGAACCAGTCAATCTCCCAGCCGGTCTTTTTTCCGAACCCTGCTTCAGAGGCAGAAAGGGTTCTGCATTGGCTCGATGTTAGAAGGGCTCTATCTGGACAGAACATCTGAGCTTAGGAGTTCTTCTGAACTGTTTGTGACCTTTGGTATCCCACAAGGTAAGCAGGCCTCTAAGGCGACTATTTCTCGATGGATCGCTGCCTGCATTACGGAGTCTTACACCGTCCAAGGGCTGAAGTCTCCTGAAGGTATTCATGCACACCTGGTGCGGGGCAAGGCAGCCGAGGTTGCCTTTCAGAAATATGTCCCCTGGGAGACCATCGCAAAGGCGGCTACTTGGGCCTCCCCATCTGCTTTTTGTAAGCATTTATTGTCTAGACATGAGCTCAAGATCTGATGCTCAGTTTGGTCAGGCTGTGCTGAAGAACCTTTTTCAGTAAGGGGTTTTTCCATTCACCCATAGTTCCTGTAAGGAGTGCTTGGCAATCTCCCATAAGTATGGAGGAAAGGGGACGGGACGTAGCAGTATAACCAGGTTACTCACCGTAGTGACCACCTTACTCCTAGTCCATGGTCCCCTTTACTCCATACGCCCGCGCGCCGTCCCCTCTAATAAGGTTCCTCTGTTATTGCTAAGAGGTCTTGGACCTAGCGATAGAAAAGGACTGATGGGCGATGCGCGGACGGAGCCGAGATGGGCGGGGTTACCGCCGCGTGCCGGGCCCAGCGCAGAAAGAGGAAGGACTAAAAAAGTGTGCAACATTTTTGGATGCTTTTTACAAAGTGCTCCGGTCCCATCCCACAGGACGGGGGAATGTCCCATAAGTATGGAGGAAAGGGGACTATGGACTAGGAGTAAGGTGGTCACTACGGTGAGTAACCTGGTTATTATCAACCGTAAATTCATGTTATGAATATACATTGCATCGATTTCCTGTCCAACAAATTGTTGGCTGGATATATTTCCACATTATGGATTAGACATGACTAGGATCACTAACATTGTTTGTTTGTCTATGCATCGCAGCACACCTGCCTCGGCACATGCAGCAAGCTCATGGTTCATTACTGAACAGTGAGATCAGAGGTATAGTGCCCCACGCCTCACCTTCAATGTTGCAGAAGGCGATCTTAATATTACAGGAGGATAAGTGTCAATTTTTCCTGCACATTTGATCTCTTCTGTATATTTTTTAATTTCTAAATTACACAGTAAAGCAAACATATTCTGTGTCTTGAGGTTTGATGGTTGAGTTGTCCGATGTTAAGACTGCATTTACTGGAAATAGTTCTACTTAATGGTATGCCAGTGCTGTAATACGATAGCGCAGAGGGGCAAGTGCTCAATGCTAAAATATACATCTAATCTCATGGTCAAATGTTGGCTGGCCCGAATTACTCTTCGCTCGTTTCAGAAGTAACTAAACCATTGATTGAGGTAATAATCACACTGCTTAGGAGTTTGAAAGAACCCTGCATGATGCGCTACATACAACTGATAAATAACTATCTGGATTACCATAAAGTGAGTTTCCATTTCATTACAAATGTAACCATTTAATTTGTGTTTTGTAACCGTGCTTGCGCTGACTGGGGAGTCGGGTTTTGAATGTTTTAAGTGTAGATTTGAAAGAGGCTGCAACCACTATGATTGCTCGAATTACAGCCACTCACCCCCGAGCAAAGGCCTTGATGCCACTGCCCATTTTTATAGTACCATTTACAACATTGATTGCATGTTAAGGTTTAATGGACATTTAAACTAGACATTGCATACTCCTCCGTGCCCCAAGTTTTGAGGTGGCAGTAATGTGCACAAGGTTTTAATAATTGAGTGTAAATTAAAGTGCAAGCGTAAACACAGTTTGCCTTAAGAGTATAAATGGTATGTGAAAGGCAACAAGAACCTTACTAAACTTGAAAATGATTAGAACACAATAAAAACAGTTGTGTAGCAAATATGCCTGGCTTCAAACAAGAAATTACATTTGTGAAAAACCACCTTTCACACACTAATGTGTATAAACACACCACACAGATGCATCATACTCCGGTAAGATATCTAAGCAGGTTGAGTGCTCACTGTGATGCCCAAGATATGCAGGTTCCAGGTTTGAATCCTGGCAAGGCAAACTCAGCCGTTCATCCTTCTGAGGTCGATAAAGCAGTATCTACTTCGGTTGGATGGTCATTATTTGTAAATATGTTCTATGTACAGCGCTTTGGCAACCCTTATATAAATAACACATCATGGTCATACTTTGGTGCAATGCAAGCGTTCATTAATTAGCATAATTTGATTGTTAAAAGAATACTTCCCAGTTGTATTGTTTCCATCTTATTACTGCTATGATCCTAAAATGCTAGAAAAATACATATGCATGCAAACTTGAAATGCATCATTTTCATGAGCATCTATAGACTTGAAATAGAGCAGGAGTTGAACAGAAAGAAACCATTCCTCCTCTCACTGTGAGCTGTTTCTGACGGGCTGAATGCATGCAGCACAGAATGTCTGAACTGCTCCTACGTGGCCTGCAATTCCATCCATGCAGATAAGAATCAAAACAGGTATTCTGGTTTCCACTTGCCCTTTGCATTGCACTCTCCTCTTAACTGGTGTGTAAATGGTACGCCTAGGAAGATAAAATGTGTAATTTACAAGATTTTAATGCGTTAAACGGCTGCGTATGACGCTTGAAGGCCTGCTCTTATCAATTCCTCCCAGGTGTTCCTGGAGGGTATGGTCAACAGGAGTTGGGTGGACGCCTGGAGGTGCATGCATGGGGCTAAATGGGAATACACATTTTATTTTTCGGTCCATAATATAGTAGTATGTAGACAATCTACTAGTACAGATGAAGCACTGCCATGCACATTCTCAGATCCCTCACTGCTTAGGCTGGTCATTGGACTAGGACAGGATGCTTGCTGGAGGCTTCCGTGGCGCTGCAAGCCTTTGGCATTGCTGTATACAGCCTTTGAGGTAAATGTAGCGTAGAGTGTGCATGCTAACCAAGGACTTCAAATATAGGTTAATGAGTTTCACAATCCTGCATAAACTGCATTACACACAAGCTGTTTTAAATCAATTTTAAGGGGCTGTTGTACCTGCCTGCCCAATATGCGAATCCCAGATCCAAATCATCTAAATGTTTTGGGCATGCCTGTAACTTACACTATACTATTCCAATGTATACGCTGAACTAACCTTATTGGTAGGACTAATATCCGTGTAGACTGCCACTGGGCCATACAGTGTGACTACTGCAAAATTAAGAGGGTGAAACTTAAGTTTCTTCATAGTGCATTCCTCTTGACAATTAGGGTAAATGTATTAAAGTGGGAACAGTGTGCCACCCATCGCTAGAGCACTGGTTGGTGGCACTGATGTGGGTCAATGACTATGTATTTATTTTGCTGCAACAAATGGTATATCGGCCAAAAGACATATGGACATTCTATCGTGCATACCCCTTCCAGCGTAACAGTGTTGTACCTTAAGAGTGGTCTCTTAAATGATGTTTGGGGGACTATGTGAATCAAGTCCCTTGTATTTATGATATATTTTGGAATCTGTTCAGGTACCTACATTAGATTATCTACATTGATTTTCGAATGACTGACTGTGGCGCAACTTCATACAGACATGGCTATACTGTGTGTTTTGCCATGTGATTTTTAAATAAAGGTTTTAAACACAAATGGTAATCTTGCCTGGGCACCCTGCTCCACGCAAATAACGAAATTAAAGCAAGCACTTCGAAATTGGTTAAGTCTATGAAAGTTTTATTTAACTGAGCAATGAACAAATATGTTGAGGGTAATTTTACAAAAAATAAAATTCTGGCAAATTGTAAATTAAACAAAAGTGAAAAACATGTGCTCTCGGAAAGCTAATCCAATATCAGAGGGTATTTGGAAATATTTCATCAATACCAATGTTGGATCCCTTTTGAAAGCATGAGCCAGGATCTGTTCGCTACTTTGATCTGACCTTGATATTTCAAGATAGCACTGAAAGACATCAATGATTTCATTAAGAAGTTGAAGTCCTCGAGCTCCAATCACACACACGATGTTTAATATCTTGTTAACGCCAAATCCAGTATGTTGGGCCCACTGTCTATCCAGTCTTTTTTTACACAGTAACAATTATGGGCCAAGTGCCTCAGTCCTGCAAACGAAGCATGTTTCACTCGGCTCACAAAAAGGTGTGCCTTAATGACCCTAATGACTATAAACTACTGCTCTTTTGGATTTGGCATCCACAATTCTCAAATTCCTGTGAGCTCAGTCAGTGGAAGTTTTGTCTATTGGACAAACAGAATTTAGGGTTACAATGTCCACCAGCACAAACATTATGGCCATGTATATATTTGCTATAACATCAAAGCTTTTTTGGCAACGTCCTCTGATTGCTACATTCATAGATTTATTCATTTATTTTCTGCGGCTCTCCACTGTGCACTGGAATAAAAATCATTAACTGTGGAGTTGGCCTTTCCCTGTATTTTATCAATCCTCCCATGAATCCAAACAGAATGCGCGCACACACCATTTACTGCTATATCTCTACTGACCTGGACTCTGGTCCCAGTGGCCGTTCAACCTACAGCACGTTGAGACCATGCCAATGGTGAAAGGCGCTATACAATTGCCAATTAACATAGCATGATGAATCCACATTTCTAATTGACTGGTGACTGCAAAGATCCCCACATATCATGGGCTGAAGCAAAGCTGCATTTTAGTGCCATCACACTAAAATATATATTTAGCCGATCTTACAGCCCACTACAAGCTTTCCACCTAAACATGGGTGGTGGGTTCCTTTTTGTATAGGTGGCATATGCCAACGATTTGATGATCGTGGACATGACTGATTCGTCTTTGGGGAATAAATTATTTTCAATCATCTTGTGACTCAATATGGGAATCAAAATTCCCCAAAACAAAGCTCATGCGGTTCTCGTATAAATCAAAGCAAACAAGCAATCAGTTTAAAGAGGTCAAAACTGAGACCGTCTCAGAATTTGCCTACCTTGGCAGTTGTATTAGCAGAACATTTGAATTTGGGTAGAGAATAAAAAACGAACAGGCAAAATTGCTGACCGTGCAATTCTGATTTTTGACAAAAAACAGTGCTTT
Source organism: Ambystoma mexicanum (assembly GCF_040938575.1). NCBI lineage: Eukaryota > Metazoa > Chordata > Amphibia > Caudata > Ambystomatidae > Ambystoma > Ambystoma mexicanum. The sequence continues at coordinate 574,890,229 of NC_090934.1, read as the reverse complement.
TCAAGGCACCATTATTGCAGTTTTTAAAACTTTCATTCTTATCCGCAGCTTTGTACGAGTAGAGATTTCGACATATAGTAACTTGAACTGGTTGACCGAATTGGAAGCTAACGTTTATGTATTTGGGCCATCTCAATCTATCCCAGTTTAATTTAAGGGATTAATGCTGAATTTGGCCGTACTACACTGAGTGGGTGGGTTGGGGTGGGAGTGCAGGGGCTGTGGGGGAGGTGGAGCTGCAACTAGCCTGTCTGGGTCGAGTGTTCTCCAATTTACCCTGCAAATTTAGTCAGTGGGATGGGGATTTTTTCAATCTCCTTTTGAGTGTGTTGCCCATATTTGTTAGACGTAGGTAAATTAAGATCAATCCTAAAGACACCAGGTAAGGATTTCACAGAAAGGATTTCAGACTATCTTTAAGGCAGAGCTATCCAAGGCAATGACAGAACAACATTGGTCTATTGCGAGAGAAACTTGGAATGCTGTTTAAAAAAATTATATATATACCCTGATTGATAATATCCTAGTCTCATGCTTTTCCTATTTCGATCCCTACCAAAGATATGAGGCAATACACTTTAATAAACTGGCCCCTCAAACATTTAGAGCAGTGTGAAGGTACCCTGACAGGATAGAAAATGTCCATTGCTCAGAAGCCAGGTTCTCTAAACGGTATACTATAAAATACTTGAACAACTCAGGAGTTATAGGTGGGGGATGGTTGTCTGTTGCAAAAATATACTGCCCCAATTATGGTCATCTGGCTTTCCTTGAGAATACAATGGCTTCTATAATCTGGGAAAGTAAGGAGCCTCTGATATTGGGGCGGGGGGAGGAGTTTTTACTTTTTACTCCCCACTCCATGGGGCCTATACTCCTATTCTTTATTTGTGTATAGAAGGAATTAATGGGGAGAGTAAATTGGTCGACCGTGAGATGGTTAGGATGCAATGTGCCCTGGAAGGACTCTACAGGAGCGACACGCTATGGAAGTGCAATGATTCTTTGTGGAATGATGCAAGGTTCTGTGGGGAGATGGAAGAGGCAATCACAGAATATTTTGAAATTAATGGGACTGGGGAGGTAGACTGCTGTACAGTGTGTGAAGCTGGGAAAGCAACGTGGATGGGCGTGCTCATCAGTGAGGGAGCGACAAAGAAAAGGGAGAGAACTCTTGGCGAATAGATTGTGGAGTGAAATTGGTGCCCTTGAATGGAAGGTACAAGCGAATGAGGAGGGTAAAAGTGTATTGCTCATGAAAGTCAGAAGAATGAGGGAGTAATTGAAATCACTAGACTGTGAAGGCGGTGAGAAAATTGCAGTTTATTTTGTCAGATATATTATGAAAGAGGATAAGGCAGATGGGCTTATGGCCGCATGTTTGCGAGGACAACTGGCAGAGAGATGGGTTGTGGAGGTAAGTGGACAGGTGGATACCACACCGGACTGGGTAGTGGAGCAGTTTGCTATGTTCTATGAAAGGCACACTGAAGAGGTTTATCTGGGTTCATATTTGAATGGGGTTACGCATCCAAGTTTGAGCTTCGATGAGATCACTGGGATGGAGACGCTGTTTACTCGGGAAGAGGTCCTCCTTGCAGTTCGAAGGATGCATGTGGGGAAGGCTTGGGTGATGATGGGAATACTGTTGGTTTCTAGAAGTCTTTTGCAGGACTCTTGGCCTCACAACTGGCAAAGTTATTTCATTGTGTTTAATCAGAGAGGGCCCCCTAGGACCTTTTGACGGGCCCAGATTCCAGCGATATCTGAGGACGGAAGGGATCCACAGTTGTGTGGGTCGTACAGGCCCATATGTCTTCTCCATGTTGATGCCAAGATTTTTTACAAGGGTGCTGGCCTCTTGTTTGGAGGGTCTCATGCCGAGGCTGGACCACATAGACCAGGTTGGATTTATTAAGGGGAGGCAGGGTGCTGATACGTTAAGGACGACCTTGCATTTGATTGCTGCATCATGTGGAAAAGGGGGTAACCCAACGCTACTGGCATTGGATGCTGTAAAGGCTTTTGACCTAGTGGGATGGGCCTTTATGTACACAGTACTAGTGAAGTTCCATTTTGGGAGTAATGTCCTTATTGGCATTCAAGCATTGTACTTGGATCCAATGGCAAGGGATGCGGTCAATTGCAGATTTTCAAGGCCCTTCAGGTTACAAGCGGGCACCAGGCAGGGATGCCCACTGTTGCCCTGTTTGCATTGTGTATGGAACCGCTGGCGGAACAGCTCGGTAAGACTGCATTAGTTGAAGGTATTCAGGTGGGAAACAATAGACTTTAAGTTGGGTATGTATGCGGACAGTGTTTTACTGCATTTAAGGAACCCTCACACTTCAGTTCCAGCCGCAATGGAGGTGATTTCAGTGTATGGGGAATCATCGGATTTTAAGATCAACAGAAGTAAATCTCTTTTGTTTCCATTTGAGGTGGAGGAGTACAATGATATCGGGGCACTCGAGCACTTATGGATGAAATTGTGGTTGGAAAATATTTGTTACTTGGGGGTGACTGTCACTAGGACTCTGAAGGGGGGGTTATGTGATGCCGATTTACCTCGATTATTGTCGAAACTGTTGACTGGGAGGGAGGGGGGTACAGCACCATTTCATGGATGGGCTCTCTTAATTCCTCGAAAGATGAATCTCCTCCCTCGGTTGTTGTAGCTCTTTCCAATGCTCCCGATCAGCCCTACAGATAAGGGGTGTATTGGCCATGTTGTCCCCCTAAAAATTGGCAAATACTCCCAAAAAAGAAAAACGGTTGAGTAAAATACTCCCAACAAAAAATAGGCAACAGACGGGTAGACACACTGCTCCATGAATGTTTGGATCAGTAGGGCCACAGGAAGAAACTACTATTGTTACTGCCAGATTTGAAGAGATACACATGTATCTTTTAATGTTTATGAATAACCAGTTGCAAAGAAATATTTATTACAGAAAATGTCAGTTTTATAGTTAAGATACTTTCACTTTTGCTCCCAACTTTTAAAAATGGGGAGGGAAATACTCAGTTCAAAATCTTAAAGATAAGAAGTGCCAGGAGTATTGTTGAAGGAGGCTAAAGAGCCCTGCCTCCGAGTGGCATATAATAACCCTGGTGTTGCCCTGCCCAACGAACTGGGGGGTGGGGGGAGGTGGGCTAGTGGCACTCACTGATCCTGATCCTAATAGGGCGTCACAGTTGCAGGTCCTGGTAGCTCCTTTAAGGGAGGACCAGGGTAAACAATGGCTGTATCTAGAGAACCATCATTTGCAACCGGCCGTGGGTCCCGAGAGTGAAGATTCCACATAGGATTAGGGAACACCCCGGAGTGATCTGGGGATGATGGGATAACAACTTGGCTGTCACCTATGAGTCATGTATGGGCACCTGGGACACGGGAGGGCATTCCAGATATGGATAGATTTCAGAGCTAGTTCGATGTAGGGCTGGCCCATGTGGTGCAGTTATTGGGGGGGGGGGGGCAGGTTTATCATTATACAGGAATTGCAAGAGACTTTGCAGATTGGACCACTCTCAGTATTCTTCTATTTACAGCTCATGGGGGGTGCTCACTACAGAGAAATGGTAAACACAGGTCCAGAGGGAGCTCACCTCGATGGAGAAGATTTGGGATACCTGTGTGGAGATAAAGGGTCTAATTTCATTGTTCTATTTGGCTTTGAGAGAAGCAAACCTGCAGGGTACGGAGGAGCTACGGGTCCAGTGGCAAAGACTCCTGGTAAGAGAAATTGACGAGCGACTATGGAATAAAATGTTTTTAAGAGCGTTCAAGACATCAGTCGCATGTCAATATAAGCTCCATGGGAGCAATATGATCCTGTCCGCCTCTCCAAAATGTGTACGGAAGAAACTCCCTATTGTTGGCACGAATGTAGTGAACGAGCCACGTATTGGCACATGTGGTGGACCTGTGATAAAGTGCAAATGTATTGGACTGAGGTGCTAGGATGGATTAAGGAGTTAGAAGGGATACCGTGACCTTTGGACCCTATGCTTGTTCTCTTTGGGTTGAAAGAGATAGATGGGGAATTGAAGGGCCTGTCGCACATGGTGCATTTTTTACTGTTGGTGGCCAGGGCATGTCGGGCCACCTTTTGGAAAAGGTTATTACCTGGTATGCAGGAGTGATCTTCTAAGGCCAAGGAGATTTACCTAATGGAGAAAATTACAGCGGGCTTCCACAGAGGGAGCGCTGGCATGGAAATGGAGTGGCTAGTTTTCTGTAGTATATTTATCAATATGGAAGGGAATTCAGGAGGCGAATGAGTTTTTTGGTTTTTTTGTATTTTATGTACACAGGGAAGTGTGGGCGCTTGCCTTGGAGACACTGCTTTGCTATATGGCGATACTGTTGTCTAGAATGTATGACTCGATGGATAGAGCATTGCATAAATGTTGAACATCGAGCCCTACACCCGATGGTGGTTTAAAGTAGGGTTACTGCAGGGAGAGGGTGGGTTGGTTCAATACAAGGAGAGCCATGGTGATTGATGTTGAACTGTTATGCTGTGGTATTGTACTCTCCTTGACATGAGGTAAAAACAAAGATTGAAATAAAATAACAATTCTTGTAATTCGAATGTCAATCTTTATTTGAGGAGGTTACATTGGGTCAAATTGCCCAAAATCTGGTTTGATATTAAGAATCAAGAATTTTGGAAAATGTTATTGATGGTGCAAAATCACTTTTCTTTTTCTTTTTTTTTTTCTGACAATTCTATAATTTGAGGATTTATTGGGAATTTGCAAACGATTATACAAACCACCTGGGTAGATACTTAATTTGAAACTTTACTTTGGAAAAATGTCCTTACATGTTTGTATTATACATTTTAATAAAGAAATCAACGTTTTTATATAATGTCTCATTTGCTTATTGGCCTCTGACACTTCTTGGGTTCCCATTCCCTGAATTCTTAAGTATCATTATTTGTAAGGTTCCTTGAACTACCAATTTTAGCAACAAAAAAAAACACAATCCCATTGTGAAGCAAATGTGTTTAAAAAAAAAATAATTGACTTTTTACAAAAAAGTCATTTACTAACATATCTTCTAAATGGTTTTCTTTCAAGATGATGTGCGAGGTGATGCCAACGATCAGTGAGGCGGAGGTCCCCTCTGGCGGAAATGGGAGCCAGGGGTTAGGGTCTCCACTGCAGTCAGACTCTGAATCCCATTTTGAGCAGTTGATGGTTTCCATGTTGGAAGAAAGAGATCGACTTTTGGACACTTTACGGGAGACGCAGGAGACGCTTGCATTAAGCCAAGGAAAACTTCAGGAAGTCGGCCACGAACGAGATTCACTGCAGAGGCAACTTAACACTGCTCTTCCACAGGTATGACTGTTTTTGCATTTTTTATTTTTGTTGATGTAATTGCATTGGTCTGTTATTGATTACATAAATAAGGTCCATTTCCATTGCAATTAAAGACAGGAGAAATATATAGTTCTAAGTGGTCTTTTAGTCTCTTATATGACCTGTTTCCATATGAGGTACACCTGTGAATTGTATATGTATGTACCAAATTTCGGCCTGCACCTGTAAGGGGAAAACAGACCTGCCCTCAAATGAATATAGTTTGTTAACGGTGCCTAGGATCTTGGTAAAGTAGTTTTCTTTTTTCCTTTTTAAAAATTTTCTTTTTTAACTTTAACAGTGCTTTGTAAATTTTCAACAAAAGTGCTAATTGCCGGTTTCCTTTTCCCTTGAGAATTAAATGAAAACTAGCCTTTCCTGTAGTATAGGCTACCACCTAACCATATTAAAGGCCACATGGCTTTCTAATCTCGTGTCCAGGTTGTAACTTGATGCCTCAAAGTGTTCCTTTTTACAGATGTTCATGAATAGAACACACATAGTTTTTATTTTAGATATATGGTCTGATGGTCTAATTTTTTTTTGTGTTCTATTGTGTCCATTTTTAATGATGTTAGTGTTAGCGGATTCATCAGTTGCTGGAATTTTTTATTTTGTAAAGCAGATTGGTTTACTCCAGATTTGAACTTAACGTATGTTAATTGGGGATGCAGTTATTTTTATTTTACTTGGAGCCTGGTGGGAAAAGCAGAAGGAATTGCAAATATGTGCTTTTATTTGATAATCTTTGGTGGCATTGTGTTTTAATGGCTAGACCTGAATTAAGTGAATCAAAAATCAACAGTTAAATATTTTAATGTAATTTCCAAATATGAACCTCAATAGTTCATTTGAATGTAATGCAAACAAATTAGCCACCTTAATATAAGGGATGGAACAACTTGTATGCAAAAATATTTTTGATATTCTGCAAAGGTGAAGTTGTATTTGGGGCATGCACCGATGCCAAGGTAACGTTCCTGTTTCCCAGGGTAACATTCACAAAGAAGAACCTCCTCTCCTTGTCCAAATGGGAAGTCTGTTTTCGTGCCCCCAATCTATCGTGCAGTGCTATCGGCACCCCTGCCTTATTTTCCTCTGCATGTGCCTGATTGAATTGTGAATACCTCATTATTGGTAGTTTCCCTTTATCTTTTTTGCATGTTTCTTGATACATAAGCATATCGTGCTTCTTGCTCCTCGCAAACTTTTTTCTTTTTTTCCCTCTCTTGACAGGAGTATTAAGCCACCTTATATTATACGTTAACACCATAAGGGTCTTAATTTCTTTGGCCCGCTCGCCCGTTCCCTTTGATCCATGTCCCACCTCTTCCTACTTCTGGCTCCACCCCCACACCCCCCAGCACCCTCCCTTCCCCCACACCCCTAGCACCCGAGCTCCCAACAACATTCCCCATCCAAACATCCCTGCCCCCTCCTTTCCCCTGAGGCGGGCCCAGGTTCCTATGATCGCTCGGACGTGTTGCCTGGCCCTCATATAATTCCAGAGTTACTTTACGGGGAATACTAAACCCCACTTTAGGATTCCAAACCCCCCACACCTAACCCCTTTTCCCCTTGGCCACAGCTCATACGAAAAGTGAGTTTTTCTTACCCCACCTCGGGGTTCCCAGACCTGCCGCTTCTACTCTTTTCCATCTCATATAAGTGACTTGTCTATAGTTTGCACCTTCATACTACTTCATGCCTTTTCTCCCCCTTTTTCCTCTTGATACCGTCTTCCATTCCCACGTTTTCCTGCTACCCTTTTCTTCTCTTGGTAGTTCTTCTCAATCCTCTTCTCCACCTTCTTGCAGATTCAGTATTTGTTCCCCTCAGTCAAATGAAGTGATCCCATGTTGGTGCCCTTCCCATGTGAATAGAAGGCCAATCGGAACGTCCATTTATAGCTCACTTGTTTCTACATCGCAAATTTCACCACTGGGCCCATCGCACTTCCTTTTGTAATGTGGATTCGGCCAAGTCCTGGTACTGCTGTACCTCCTCTCCGTTGAGTCTCATCGGGCCCCAAGTCCTTGCCTTTTTCAAAATCTGTTCCTTCTGGCTGTATGTCGTAATTGCCACCACCACATCCCGAGGGTGCGCACCCAGTTCCATTACTCTCTTCGGGCCCACCCTATGTATACGGTTGAACTGGACAGTCTCTTCTGTTTCACTTGCCAATGTGCCTGTATCTTTCAGATCCCTATCCGCCAGAGTCTCTGAGATTTGTAATCCTTACATTCGATTTCCTTGGAACGATTTCCAAATCCTCACACTGGATTTCCATTTTGTGCGAGAGGTGGGACAGATGATCCATGGTTTCAGCCCTTTTTTTGCATTTCCTCCTCAAAATTCTGGACTACCTTCTCCAATGTGTCCGTTCTTTCTTCCAATTTCCCCACATTCAGCTTAATTTCCTGCATTGATTGCTTCATTTCATCCCTTAGAAGTTCACCTTTTGACTGGAACGATGCCATAAACTGTTCTTGAAATTCTTTGAACCATTTTTGCATGTCTCCTTTACACACTGCCATCGTCCCCTCTTCCTGGGCACCTTTCTTTTGCTGTTCCTGGGCTTCCATCTCCTAACTCATCCTGGGGGATGACTCTGTACCCCACAGGTGTTTGATATTTCCTTCCTGATGTGTTTTGGGGTGTCTTAGTCCTGCTGGCGCGGTCTTCCCTCTATTCCTTGACATGTATGCACTATACAGTTGTTGTTGGCAACTGCCCCAGCGCTGATTTTTATGGGCGTCCCTTTTCCGTGTGCTGCTTTCCCTACTACAGTGCCACATCCGCCCCTGAGATTCCTCCAGTAGCCAGGGCTACTGCTTTTCGTGCAGTCTCTGTCTCTCTAGTCACTCCCCAAGTAATTCTTCTGAGAGGGCTGTTCTCTAGAGAGGATGCTTACCCTTTTGCCATGCCCAATGCACTGCACTCCCTTGTCCCACTCATCCTGGTACGGGTCGGTCACCATCCACTAAGAGGCCAGCCCTGCCCGCCAGCCTCCACTCTGCCACTGCTCCTCTCAGCCACCGTAGTTCGCTTTCACTTGCGCCCGGCCGCCTTCCTTTCCACCGTCTATGATCGCCTGCGGCCTGTGCAGCTGGTACAAGCAGTCTATGTACCTTTGTGTCCACGGGCACTTCCCCTTCTGCTGAGTGGTGGGCGGGGGGTTTACGTTTCTCGATTCCCGACTTCACTCCTCACTGCTGCAGCAACATTGCTCCTGTTCTCACGTTACTTTGTTTATCTTATGTGCGGCCCAGAGGAGACCGAAACGGGGACAGTAATACACATTCTCCTCCACCGGCCACTATTTTGGAATCTAGGAGTAGTGTTATTGTTAGTTTTTCATTCTGTATTATCCCATGTTTGCTTTGCCCCAGGACTATGGATTGTAGGGTCACGCATCTACGTTTATCTTAATGAGTTGAATAGGCAGATTTCTGAATGTTAGGTGGTTGCCTTTTCTCATTTTGTTTGTTAGCTAGTTCTATAGTTTGGCTATCAGGTGAGAGAAAGCGGTTTCTCTGAATTACCTTGTCTCATAATGCCTTGTCTCTATTTGGAGGTCGGAGGTCGTTGCTCAATCTTAAGTCTCTTGCTGGTTGGTAAGAGGTGATTTTAGCTTTGAGGAATTTGTCTACTTGTCCATGTAGTGATGAATGGGCAACGCACAGAGCCTTGAAGTTAATGAGTTTCTTTACAGGCAGCTAGAGTGGACTTCTCAGGGATGGTGTTATGTGGTCTCTTCTCTTTAGTCTCACGAGTATTCTTGCTGTGGTATTTTAGATGCCTTATTGTTTTTTTGTGAGACGTTTTAGAATATCAAGATGGACTATTCTCGTGGTCTATTCTTGATAATACCAAGGAGATGATCGCTAGGTTTCCCTGTGGGAAATTGAGTTAAGGGAGGATCCCTCGGATTTATCTTAGGAGGTGCAACATTACATTTTTTGTGCTATTGCATTGACTTGTGATTCCGAAGAGGCCGTTGTCCATGGGAAGTCCCAGATTTTTTTTTATCACTTTCGATATCTCCGGTTGGATTTCCATACTCGTTGGCCAGGCCAGGTACCTGTGTTGTACTGTCTTCCGGGGGGAGATATTTTCTGTTTTGGCTGGATTTACCTTGATAATGTTTGTCATCCAGGTGTTTTTCGGTGAGCCATTTGTTGAGGGTGTTGTCATGGTCTCAGTCGGAGGTTATCTTGAAAAGGAGTTTGGTTTTTGTGTAGTAGTTGTAGGCTGTCGGTCCATGGGTTTGAATGAGTCATTAGGGAGGGTAATGTAGATGTTCGGGGAGATGCTTGATCCTTTTGGTACACTGCAGGTGATATTTTTAGTGTACGACTAAATGATGGTAGGTGTGCTTTTGGTTCAGTTGGTGAGGAAAGATTTCAGCCATTGTAGTGTGGAGCTTTTAATGCTGCACTCCTACTGTCTTTGTTAGTGTTGTGCGTTTTGATTGTGTCAAAGGTGGCTTAGTATGAGAGCCAATTGGGTGCTGTTGTCTGCATGAAATGTATTTGCCATTTACTACAAAGTTTCTTTGCAATACATGGCAAATCGGTTTCAAACATCCCCTTACTTGCCAGCAAGGTCGAGTACCTTGTAAAGGTACACGCCCGATTAACCTACTGGAGGGACCCTTAAGGGAGATTAAGCTGGGTATGCAATCAAACTTAAAACTCAGAATCACCCTCGGTTACATGCCTTTCAATATATATATATATATATATATATATATATATATATATATATATAGTTTGCTTGTACCGTGTTAGCTAAGGTTTGAATAGAATGTTTTCTTGCTGTTTTCTTCTAGATCAACATTCTATATATGACAATGTGTCTAATACTCAATTATTTTTGTAGAGTGTCATCTGTACCTATTTTACATTTAATCATAAGGTACACAAGCACCCTATAATATGACAACAAATCAATTCGGATTCATTGTGCGAATACCAACTGAATGCAGGTATTCACCAGAATAAGTTCCAGTGAAGTGTGTCAAGCACATGAATATCTTCATACAATATAATGAAGATTGCCCATGCTTATAGCGCAAGGTAATCTTGATTCTATTAAAGACACAGAGGCGAGCATTATGCTTATTCTTCTTTATTACTGCTTCCACAGCATTTCAAATTTATCACATTTTTTAACTTTACAAATCTTGTCAAATTATTTTGAGTTTCCTCCGAGGTCCTCCGGAGGCTAAAACGCAAAAGGGGGGTCTCTAGAAAACTACTGATCACCATCATCCTCGGGTCTTGCGTAGTCCTGGGCTGTCCCTTCGCCCAATCAGGCTCTGGCATTGCCTAGAAGTACTTCTCCTTGCCAGCCCAACTCCTTTTTCTTTGGCTGCGAACACCACCTTAACTAAAACGCCAAAAGTCAACTTGAACCAACTGATTAACTTGAACAATCCACTGTGCCGCAGCTCTGCGCTGATAAAGAGTCCTTCTCTTAGACCTTCATCACAATGTCTTTCCCTGTCTCCACTCAGGTCGCCTTCTGCACATCTCCTGAAACAAACGGAGAGGCTATCATAAGGGTGGGGTCATACCTGTACATAACACGTCAATACAGTTTCGTAATACTGCCCCTTATTTATACGGAGTGGGATAGAATGCTCGCCTACTTGTCTTTAATAGAATCAAGACTACCTTGCTCTATAAGCATGGGCAATCTTCATTCCATGTCAAGACAGGAGGCGGGCATTCTGCTTGTTCAAAGCTGTCAATCACAGCATTCGCCATCTGAGATATAGGCTTGAAATAAAAGGTCTTAAAAGTCGATTTGTTAGACCAATCGGCAGATTTCATGAAATCTTGCAATGGCACACCTGCAGACAACGCCCTAGATGCCATCGCGCCTCTTGCCGAATGCACGCCAAATTGAGACAAATCAATACATGCCCAGTGCATTACTTCTCTAACCCACCTCGCAATTGTGGCTGTCGCTACTGCGTGAAAGGGCTTCCTGCGCGCAATCAGAAGCTCAGTAACCCCTCTACGCCTTACTTCTGCCGTGGTTACCTCATAGGCTTTAATACATTGCGCTACGCACAGCTTGCTATGATTTGGGAAATACGGATAGGAAATAAAGGACGAGTCTGACTTGGTCCTATTTGCCACATTAAAGGCTACTCCCTCTGGATAGAAAATCTTTGTCTATCTCTAGCGCTTTCACTTCTGACTCTCCTGCAAGCAACTAGGCATAGAAGCTTCTCCAGCATGGGGTCTGGCATGGATTCACATGCTCAGGAATATTCCCCGTTGTCAGGCTGGGAATCCTCGGTAAAGAAAAAAATCAGTTTAGTTTCTGATCTTTCTTAGTAGTAACCAATCACTGGTTTCTGGGTCATACTGCCCCCAGCCAATGACTGCCCTCTCCCTAAGCCCTTCCCCTGGCAGCCATCCTCAGATTTTTACCGCAGGTTCAAGTGTTGGGAGTCCTTGCGCTATAGCTCTCGCTTTTACTGCGTTTTGCGTTTTTTCAGAGTTTTCTCATTTTTTCGGTCAATTGAGCCTCAAGCTCCACCGTTTCTACTTCCGATCAACGGGGACCCGTTTCGGAATTTTCTACGCCCTTCAGGGGCAAGGTTTTGGTCGAGTTACGCTTCTTGGAGGTTTCCAGAAGATCTGAGGCCTACCTCGTGGACATGGCCCAGGACAAGGGAAGCTCGACACCCGTATCCAAGCTGTTTAGGAACTGCTCTGGATGCGGATTACAGAATGTTTTCAAGGAGGATGAGCATTTGAGATGTCTCTACTGCCTTCACGAAGACAAGACGCACGTGGAAAAGGACTGTGCGTTTTGCAAGAACCTGTCGGAACGGACTATGAGGGATCGTCGGACCCGCCTCGCTAGCTGGCTGGAGAAGGGCCCAGCAGGTGAGAAGAAGTCCGAGCGGTCTTCTAAGTCCTATGAGGGCGCCCCGGCGACGGGGGGTCCAACAGAAGGCAAAGCACTGCGAGTCCGCGGGCACCGGGAGGGTGCCAAGGAGTGCACCCTCCTTGGCTGCCAGGCAGGGCGCACTCTCACCGACGCCATCAACCACGAGCCAACGCTCTGGCTTGGGGAAGAGAAAATCCAAGATCCCGGCTAAGCTTCTGGAGAAGCCCCGGTCGATCTCGAAGGGATCAGCCGAGGGGGAGCGAGGCGGTGACCCCTCCCCCAAGGTGAAGGCCTCAAGCGCGCCCAAGGTGGTGAAAGCCTTGATCACCCAGTGAAGGCCTCTATTGAGGGAGTCGTGGCGGCCCTGGCGAAGCTTGTGGCCTGTGGAGGCTAACCCAGTGGAGGCGACCTCTGGGGCCCAGAGTTTCCCTGCCGCCACTGAGGGAATCCTCTTTTCAGCCCATCGATAAGACCCCGGTGGAAAAAGAGGGGGGTTGGGGGCCGTCACGGATACAGATACAGCCTCTGAGGAGGAGCTGGTTGAAGTCGTGAAGGGCCTCAACAAGAGGTTCGAGGAGGTCCGGTCCCACGTGGGGGAACCCTGAGGAGGCGGACGAAGAGAGCGACGGTGGCGCTGACGACTCACGTGGAGGAGCAGCCGTCACGCCCGTCGCAGCCAGTGCATGAGCCTCAGGACAACTCGGTGGCCATTTTGATGGCAATCCAAACCTTATGCATGGAGATAAGGACGAGATTGCCCCTCACCCCAACGGACGACCCGACAGAACCGGGCCCGTCGGGAAGCCCTCCGAACAAGCAGAGGAGAGTTCACCCCACCCCCCGCCGTTCCAGCCCTCGCGGCCCGCTCAGCCATCACCTCCTTCCCATGAGCCTAGGGATGACACGGGAACGGATACGGCCATGATGGGGACGGATGGCGACGGTGGTGACGACGGGATGGGCCTTCCATCACCACTCTCTCTGGCCTCCCCGCCAGACGAAATTGGCTACTTCCACGCCATGATTGCAAGGGCATCCAAGCTTTTTCAGCTCTTCCCTGAGGAACAGAAGAAGGAAGGTTTCCTCTATCAGCGGTGCAAGGCCAAGAGGAAGGCGGTCCTCGCGGTGATTGACGACATCTGGGAGGAGGGACTTGCTCTCCTGAAGAACCCGTCCACGACGCCTGCAAAGAGGGACCGGTACGAGAAGAAGTACCGGGTCCCCGATTCCGCCCCTTTGTGCCTTAGGGCACAGCCGACCCCGGATTCGGTCGTCTCGGCGGCGGCCAAGAAGAAGGTGGCTGGGGCGTCCTCTTCAACTTCGACCTCCCCACCGGACGGCGAGGGAAAGAAGCTAGACGCCATGGGACGACGGGTCTTCTCGTCTGCAGTGACGACAATTAAGGCGGCCAACACCCTAGCGATTGTAGCCCGCTACGACAGGGAGCTGTGGTACAAGATCGCTCCCCTGCTGGACTTCCTACCGGACGACAAGAGGTCGGAGGCCCTGGAGATCCTGCAGGAAGGTGAGGTGGCGTCGGACCACGCCATAACGGTGGCCACGGATATCGCTGACACCCGATTCTGCCAGTTGGGCAACAGTGTTTGCCTTCGACGGCAGGGATGGCTCAAGGCAACTGATTTCCGCCAGGACATGCAAACCAGAGCGTTGGACATGCCCTTCGACGGGAACAACCTGTTAGGGAAAACAGTGGAAGAGTCACTTCAGGCCATCAAGACCGACAGAGACGGCTCGGGCCTTGGGAGTGTTGCAGCAACGACGGCCGCCCTTTCGGAACACCAGAGGCAGACAAGGTGCCTCCAAGGGATCCGGCGGCGGCTCCTCGACGTACCGCCAGGCGGCCCGCTCCTCGTTGCAGGAGGCCTACAGAGGACGCGGCAAGTCAGGAGGATCTCGTCGTCGCCAAGGGGGCAAGGCCGCCTCCAAGCAGGACTGAACAGGCCGTAGCGTCGGGCCCCCACCTGAGCACCCCGGTGGGAGGCCGGCTGGCGAAGTTCGTCAGCGTGTGGGAGTCCATCTCCACTGACCGTTGGGTGCTGGATGCCCTGGCCCGCGGGCACACTCTCGAATTTCTAAAGAAGTGCCCCTGCATTCCTCCCGTGGCCAGGAAGGAAAATCTCGTCCCTCAACTGCTGTTAGAAGTAAGGGCGATGCTCAAGAAAGGTGCCATCGAGGTCGTCCCGAAGGGGCTCCGGGGCTCCGAGTATACTCAAGGTACTTCCTCGTCAGAAAGAAGACTGGCGGTTGGTGCCCCATCCTGGACCTGCGGCGGTTAAACAAGTACATCCAGGCGCAAAAGTTCAGGATGGTCACCCTCCAGCACGTGCTGGGACAGCTGGAGGAGGGCCACTTCCTATCGTCTCTGGACTTGGAGGATGCTTACTTCCACATCCCCATTCTAAAAGGACACCGAAAGGTTCTCAGATTCGTAGTCCAGGGGCGGCACTACCAATTCAAGGCACTGTCATTCGGGCTGAAGTCGGCTCCAAGAGTGTTTACCAAGTGCCTCGCACTAGTGGTGGCGCGGCTGCACCTGCGGGGGATCCACGTCTACCCCTACCTGGACGATTTGCTCATCCGGGCAAGGACAAGAGAACTCGCTGTCGAACACACTACGGAGACCGTCCAACTTCTCACGGACCTGGGATTCTCCATCAACTACTCGAAATCCCACCTGGTCCCGTCGCAGGTCGCACTGTTTCTGGGAGCCAAGCTTGATACAGTGGTGCGATTGGCCTCGCCGTCGGAGGAAAGGACGAAGGCCATCTTGGGCAAGGTGCAGCGCCTGCTGGCCACGTGGCCAGGGTGAGATCCATCAAGTCCCTGCTCGGAATGATGTCCTCATGCATCTACCTGGTGCGCCTGTGCAGGCTACGGATGCGTCCTCTGCAAGAGTTCCTCGACGCCCGTTGTATACAAGCGACGGGCAGCTTTGAAGACAGGATCCTGCTCAACAAGGCTTTCCACCAAGCGATCCGATGGTGGGGCACCCGTGCGCATCTCGCGGCGGGCAAGGACTTTCAGACCCTGGGACACCAGGAGACGGTGATGACTGACTCCTCCCTGGAGGGATGGGGAGCGCACATCGGAGCTCTGTACGCGAGAGGCCTTTGGCTCCCGAAGGAGAGGTCACTCCACATCAACATCCTGGAGCATCGAGCAGTGTTCTGGGCCCTCAGGTCGTTTCTCCGTCCCTCAAGGGCAAGGTGGTGAGGATCTTCACTGGCAACACCACCACAATGTTCTACATCCGGAAACAGGGAGGCACCAGATACCCTGCCCTGTCCAAGGAGGCCCAGGGTCTGTGGCACTGGGCCGTCGCCCAGGGGATGTTTCTGGTACCCTTCCATCTAGCAGGAATAAAGAAAGTCATCGCCGACTCGCTCAGCAGGGAGCTGCGCTCGTGCCACGAGTGGGAGTTGCGTCAGGATGAAGTGGATCGACTTTTCCAACGATGGGGCAAACCCCAGATCGACCTGTTTGCGACAGCGACGAACTCCAAGTGCCAGAGGTTCGCCAGCAGGTTTTCCCCAACCGAGGAGCATGGGCGATGCTTTCTCGTTCCCATGGGATGGCCTGTTCCTGTATGCGTTTACCCCCCCCCGTTGCTGTTGCTGCTCCGACTCATTAACCAACTCAAGAGGTCCCGGTGCAGGATGATCCTCGTCGCACCGGCGAGGCCGAGACCGATCAGGTTCCCGGACCTTCTGGACTTGTCAGCATCCCCCCCCCCAGTCAGACTGTCGACTGACGCAGATCTTCTCTCCAGAGAAGGAGGCGCCATCCTCCATCACGACCCGGAGTCGCTGACCTTGCAGGCCTGGCTCCTGCAGCACTAGAGTTTGGAGGGTACGATATTCCGGCGGACTGCAAGGAGGTGCTTTCAAAGGCCAGGGCGTCCTCAACTCTCCAGTGCTACGGACACAAGTGGAAGAGGTTCTCGGTCTGGTGCCGTGCACAGAAGATTAAGGCCCCTCACGTGCTGCCGTACCTGCTGTTGCTGGCCAAGACTGGGCTAGCTCACGCTTCTATCAAGATCCATCTTGCAGCGATTTCCCGTTACACCAGAACTACGGGGCGGTCATCCCTGTGGTCACATCGCCTGGCGAAGGAATTTATGAAGGGACTGTTCCGATCGTTCCCGCCGGTGAAGGCTTCGGCCCCGGCCCCGGCGTGGGAGCTCAACGTGGTGCTGACCAGGCTCATGGGACCGCCATTCGAGCCTCTGCATTCGGCACCGTTGAAATTTCTGTCGTGGAAAACGGCGTTCCTTGTGGCCATCACCTCCGCACGACGAGTGGGAGAGATCCAGGCCCTATCCTGCAAGTCTCTATACTTGACTTTCCACGAGACGAGGGTGGTGCTGAGGATGCACCCCTCCTTCATGCCCAAGGTGCCGTCGGACCTCCACCTCAACGAGCCCTTGGTGTTGCCAGTTTTCTTCCCGTCGTCTTCGTCGCCGGCCGAGAGGACTTTGCACTTGCTGGATGTAGCTAGAGCGCTGAAGTTCTACGTGGACCGCACAAAGGGTTTTTGAAAGACATCACAGCTTTTTGTGAACTTTGGACCTGTGAATCAAGGGAAGGCCCTCTCGAAAGCTTCCATTTCCAGATGGCTCTCCGGCTGCATCATGCACTGTCATCGGTTGGCAAACCGACCGTTGCCCGGCCGTCCAACAGCCCATTCGACCAGAACGATCACTGCTACTATGGCGTTCTTGTCTGGTGTGCCCCTGCTGGACATCTGCAGGGCTGCTACGTGGAGGTCGACGCACACCTTCACGAAATTCTACTGCGTCGGCCGGGATTCCAGGGAGGAGTCCAGAGTCGGTCAAGCAGTGCTGCGCAACCTGTTCGCCTGAAGGTGGGCCTGGTGAGGAGGTAAGAGATGCTTAATGTTGAGTTGTTGAAATGCTTAATGTCGAGCCTTGCCCCCTCCCATGGTTGTGAATGTGTGTACTGCTATGTATTCTTGTATTCATGAGCATGTGAATCCATGCCAGACCCCATGCTGGAGAAGGAACAAGTTACTTACCTGTAACTGTTCTCCAGCATGGGTCTGGCATGGATTCTCATGCAAACCCTCCCTCCTTCCCCTCTGGGGCTCTTCACTTGGTCATACTGCCACTTTACGTGCTACCAAATCTGAGGATGGCTGCCAGGGGAGGGGCCTAGGGAGAAGGCAGTCATTGGCTGGGGGCAGTATGACCCAGAGACCAGTGATTGGCTACTACTAAGAAAGACAGATCAGAAACTAAACTGATACTGATTTTTTTTCTTTACCGAGTATTCCCAGCCTGACGACGGGGAATATTCATGAGCATGTGAATCCATGCCAGACCCATGCTGGAGAACAGTTACAGGTAAGTAACTTGTTCCTTCCCTGATAATTGAGACCGCGAAAGGGCCTCATTGTCTGGCCAGGATAGAAACAGTTGGAAAACTACTTGCACATCGCAGAGCACAGAATACTTAGGCTCTGGGGGCTTTTGCATTGTCACTTCCTTAAGCAGACGTAGCACCTCTGGGTGTTCCCCCATTGGCCTACCTTCCATCTTATCGTGGCCTGCTGAGATAGCTGACGTATAGACACTGATTGTCCTGTAGCACACCCTTACTACATTTTGAGGAGGACGCAACATTTGGCTCGGTCTCTGGTGAATGCTCGCACCGCGAAAGACCCTGCTAAGAGCTCTAGAGAGTTTATGTGGAGGCGAAGTTCTTCTTTGGACCGTTTTCCTCCAGGTTTCCAAATTCCCGCATTGTGCCCCCCCCCCCCAACCTGTGTACAAGGAACATAATGCTGAGGAACCCTTGATCTACCAGCACTTCCTGCTCTATCGCCCCTTTGTATGCTAGACTGTGCAATTCGGCGAAGAGCAGCTTTTGCTCCTCCTGGGGCATGAACATCGGTGGTGGTTCTCTCGCTTGTGAGGGGTTGCCTACAAAAGCGTCCTACCTCCCACCCTCGAGGCAATAACTTTTAGGGTACTCACCGCCTGGTGTACTTCGCTGCCTGTAGGAACCTCTCCATCTGCAATTCCTGGGGAAACTGGCTCTGGCCAGGAAGGTGTCTTGCTGACGGCTTTCCCAGTTCTGTGCCCTGGTTTCTTGGGGTGGTCTCTGTGAGCCAAAGCGACCGGACGTCCGAACCTTTTGCTGCCTGGTCCCTGCGAAAACCCAGGGAATATCCTTCTAATGGAGCTTTGCGCCTCCTCTAAGGGAGGGTATGGCCCGACGAATTGCGCCATTTCCTTGGCAAAGGCATTCCCAAACAGTAGGCCTTTCGCGCCCTCTCCCACCTTGTATGAGGATTGGTTGCTGAGCTTCAGCATTTTTAATAGTACACCTCTCCTTCTCTCTGCTGACAGAGTGCAATTCGCGTTTCCTAACAGTGCCGGTTAAGCCCAGCTTCCCAGGGCTCGAGCATACATTGGCATGCCTGTGTCCATGGCCTTTTCGGATAGGTCCATAGTTTTTGCAAGTGGGCCTGCAATGAGTTTATCTTGACATCCCCGCCACGCTCGGTCCACCCCTTTCCTAATGTCTTTTGATGCTTTGGTGATAAGTCACCATCTTTAGATCTAGATCTGGGGTGTCAGTCACTTTGCCTGGCAATTCAGTCCTAGGCCACTCCGCCCTCATTCTGGATCAGACTTCCCTGTCCAATGGTTTTCTCATGTGCCGAGTCATGTACTGTGCCACTCTGGTCGACGGCTCCCAATCCGTGATTCTGGGGTATCTTATTGACTCTGGGTCGAACAAGTCAGTTAGACCCTATTCCTCTTCTGGAGGCTGCTCGGGGACGGTGGGTCTTTGAGGCGCTTCTTCTTCCTCCTATCCTCCTCGTTGTCCGGGGAGTACCCTATGTCCTTTCCTTCTTCCCCTTTATTGTACACCCCTGGGGCAAGGGGTCGAGAGCCTGGCACTGTCGCCCTCTTTAGAAAGGCTTCCTTCAGCCTGGAAACTGGGTCGACTGGCTCTTGGGGTCTCTGATCCACCCCATCTGTGTGGCTCGGGGGCGTAAAAGAGTTTTTTCTCTTCTGAGACTTTTTACTGCCCTGATGATCAACCCCTGACTCGGGGTGTCCATCTGAGGTTCCCTCTCCAGGGCTGAGCGCTCTCTTTGACCTCTCCTGCTTTGCTTTTTGCTTGTTGAGCATGGCATCTAACTGGTCCAGCCTGTGTCGGTGGCAACACTCCTTCTGCCACTGCCTGTGACAGTGAGTCACCCAATATCTTTTTTAAAGCTGTGGGAGAGGTCATCTTCCACTCCTGTGGGCTCCTCCACCCACTCCTCTGAGCTCCACTCGGGTGGGGGGGGGGGGGGATGTGCTCTTTGACACTCTGGGCTCTTGATAATGTGCCATGATGATTTGCTCGTCCTCACAAGCTATCAGAGATCCCCAGCTGATAGCTGAATATGCCCACGAGGTGTCACCTTAGCTCACTGTGCACCTTTTAAAATAAAAATAAAATTCTCCAGCATGGGGTCTGGCATGGATTCACATGCTCATGAATATTCCCCGTCAGGCTGGGAATCCTCGGTAAAGGAAAAAATCAGTTTCAGTTTCGTTTCTGAACTGTCTTTCTACTAATAACCAATCGCTGGTTTCTGCGTCATACTGCCCCCAGCCAATGACTGCCCTCTACCGAAGCCCCTCCTCTGGCAGCCATCTCCAGATTTTTACTGCACGTTCAAGTGTTGGGAGTCGTCGTGCTTAGCTCTCGAGCTTTTACTGCGTATTGCGTTTTTCAAAGAGGTTTACTCTTATTTTTTTCGGTCAATTCGAGCATCAAGCCCTGGCGATTCTTCTTCTTCCGATCAACGGGGAGCCATTTCGGATTTTTTCTGCGCCTACGATTTTTGTCGAATTACACACGGTCATGGCCCAGGACAAGGGAGATTCAACGCCTACTGGATCCAAACTGTTCAGGAATTGACCAGGATGTGGATTACAGAACGTCTTCAAGGAAGATGAGCACTCCCGGTGCCTCTACTGCCTTCACGACGACAAATCGCACGTGGAGAAGGACTGTGTTCTGTAAGAACATGTCCCTCCGGACAATGAAGGATCGTCGTACCCGACTCACCAACTGGCTGGAGGGGAAGAGCCCAGCAGCAGGTGAGAAGAAATCCAAGCTGTCTTCTAAGACCTTTGAGGGTGCTCCGGTGACGGGGGCCCAACAAAAGGCTAAGCACCGCGAGTCCGTGGACACCGGGAGTGCCGTTGATTCCGGCTCCTCGGCTGCCAGGCAGGGCGCGATGTCACTGACACCATCATCCACGAGCCAACGGTCTGGCTCGGTTAAAAGGAAGTCGGAGAACCCGGGTAAGCTTCGGGCGAAGCCCCGCTCGATCCTGACGGAGAAAGCCGAGGGGGAGCCGGACGAAGCGGTGACCCTCCCCCTAAGGTGAAGGCCTCAGACACGCCCAAGGTTGTGAAGGCCCTGATTCACCCGGTGAAGGTCTCGATTGAAGGAGTCGTGGCGGCCCTGGTGAAGCCTGCGGAGGCTACCCCAGTGGAGACGACCTCTGGGCCTAGAGTTTTCCTGCCACCCAGGAGGGAAACATCTTTCCAGCCTATCGAGAAGACCCCTGTGAAACCCCAGGATGAGAGAGGGGTGGGGGGGGGGGCACAGTAGCCCTAACTGACACAGATACCACCTCCGAGGATGTGCGAGCTGGCGTCAAAAAGATCCTGGACAAGAAGTTCGAGGAGGCCAGAGCCTACGGGAGGGATCCTGACGAGGCAGACGTAGAGAGCAACGGTGGGGCCGACGAGGAACCGCGGATCGCCGAGGAAGCTGAGGAACCCGCGCCCAGCCTTCGCTCCTGCAACCGATGCCGCAAGACAAATCAGGAGCAATCTTGATGGCTTTGCAGACCCTGTGTACAGAGATAAGGATGAGGTTGCCCTTACCAGCGGATGATCCAGCGGCGCCTGGACCGTCGGGGAGCCCACCGAACAAGCGGAGGCGAGTCCATCCTCCACCTCCCTTCCAGCCTTCACCCCCATCCCCTCCTCCGAGGGACGGGAACGGCGACTGACGGCGGTGTTGACAATGGGACGGATCTCCCTTGACCATCTGCCCGGGCCTTCCCGCCCGACGAAATTGGCTCCTTTCACGCCATGATCACCAGGGCATCGGAGCTTTTCCAACTATGCCCCGAAGAGCAGAAGGAAGGGTTCCTCTACCAAGGACGGGAGGCCAAGAGGAAGACCGTCCTCTCGGTCCCCCTACTGGACGACATCTGGAACAAAGGACTGTCCCTTCTGAAGAACCTGTCCACGGCCCCTGCGAAGATGGACTGGTACGAGAAGTAGTACCGGGTCCCGGACTCCGCTCCGATGTGCCTCAGGGCACAGCCATCCCCGGATTCGGTGGTCTCCGCTGCGGCCAAGAATAAATCTGCAGGGGCGACGGCATGAACTTCGACTTCCCCGCCGGACGCCGAGTGGAAGAAGCTGGATGCCATGGGACGACGGGTCATCTTGTCGGCAGCGACGACCATCAAGGTGGCCAACGCCCTCAAGATCGTGGCGCGCTATGACAGGGAGCTGTGGTTAAAGATCGCTCCCATCCTCGACTTCCTCCCAGATGACAAGAGGGTGGAAGCCCTTGAAATCCTGCAGGAAGGTCAGGTGGCGTCGGACCACGCCATCAAGGTGGCCACGGACATAGCCGTCACCGGCTTTCACCAGATGGGCAACAGCGTTTGCCTTAGCCGGCATGGTTGGCTCAGGGCCACTGATTTCCATCAGGACGTGCAGACCAGGGTACTGGACATGCCCTTCGACGAGAACAACCTGTTCGGCAAGGCAGTGGATGAGTCCCTGCAGGCCATCAAGGCAGACTCCGACGGCCCGGGCCTTGGACTCGCGATGGCCGTCCTTTCGGACCTCCGGAGGCAAGTCTCGGGGTGCCTCCAAAGGATTCGGCGGCAGTGCCTCGTCGTACCGCCAGGCAGCCCGCTCCTCGTCGCAGGAAACCTACAGAGGCTGCAACAAGACAGGAGGACATTGTCGTCGTCGCCAAGGTGGCAAGGCCTCTGCGAAACAAGACTGAACCGGCCGTGATGTCGGGCCCCCACCCGAGCACCCCGGTGGGAGGCCGGCTGGCGAAATTCGTCAGCGTGTGGGAGTCCATCTCCACCGACCGTTGGGTGCTGGATGCCCTGGCCAACGGGCACTCCCTGGAGTACCAAAGAAAGTGTCCCCGTTTTCCACCTGTGGCAGGAAAGAAAACCATGTGCCACTGCTGCTTCTGGAGGTAGGAGCAATGCTGAAAAAGGGCACGATAGAACTCATCCCAAAGAGGCTCCAAGGCTACGGAGTATACTCGCGGTACTTCCTTGTCCGAAAGAAGACTGGCGGCCCATCCTAGACCTCGCCGCCTCAACAAATACATCAAGTCCCTGAAATTCCGGATGGTCACCCTTCAGCACGTGCTGGGATAATTGGCGGAGGGCGACTTCCTGTCTTCGCTGGACCTGGAGGACGCATACTTCCACATCCCCATACGAAAAGGACATCAAAAGTTTCTACGGTTCGTGGTCCAAGGGCAGCACTACCAGTTCAAGGCCCTGCCCTTCGGATTGAAGTCAGCGCCAAGGGTCTTCACCAAGTGCCTGGCACCGGTGGCGGCCAGGCTGCGCCTGCATGGGATCCGCGTATACCCCTATCTGGACAATTGGCTCATCCAAGCAAAGTCAAGAGATCTCGCCGTCGAACACACAGCGAAGACCGTCCACCTGCTCACGGAACTGGGATTCTCGCTCAACTTTGCAAAGTCCCACTTGGTGCCGTCGCAGGACACCTTGTTCCTGGGAGCCAGACTCGACACAGTGGCACGGTTGGCTTCACCGTCTGAGGAGAGGACGAAAGCCATCCTGGGCAAAGTACAACGGCTGTTGACCATGGAAGTGGCCAGGGTGATGTCCATTAAGTCCCTTCTCGGCATGATGTCATCGTGCATCTACCTCGTGTGTCTGTGCAGGTTGCAGATGCGGCCACTGCAGGAGTTCCTCGACACCCGTTGGATGCAAGCGGCAGGCAGCTTCGAAGACAAGATCTCCGTCAACGAGACTTTCCGCCAAGCGATCCGGTGGTGGGGCAACCGGCACATCAGGAAACGGTGACGGACGTCTCCCTGGAAGAATGGGGAGCGCACACCGGAGAGCTCCACGCAAGAGGCCTTTAGCTTCCGGAAAAGAGGTCACTACACATCAACGTCCTGGAGCTCAGAGTCGTGTGCTGGGCCCTCAGGTCGTTCCTTCCGTCCCTCAAGGGCAAGGTGGTGAGGGTCTTCACCGACAACACCACCACAATGTTCTACATCCGGAAGCAGTGGGGCACCATATCGCTAGCCCTATCCAAGGAAGCACAGGATCTATGGCACTGGGCCACTGCCCACGGGATGTTCCTGGTACCCTTCCATCTGGCAGGAATAAAGAACACCATTGCAGACTCACTCAGCAGGGAGCTGTGCTCTTGTCACGAGTGGGAGCTTCGGCAGGATCAAGTGGATCTCCTGTTCCGACGATGGGGCAATCCCCAGATCGATCTATTTGTGACGAACACCAAGTGCAGGAGGTTCGCCAGCAGGTTTGCCCAGCCGGAGCGCATGGGCGACGCATTCTCATTCCCCTGGGACGGCCTGTTCCTGAATGCGTTCCTGCTGTTGCCGTTGCTGCTGCGACTCATCAGTCAACTCAGACGATCCCAGTGCAGGATGATCCTTATCGCACTGGCGTGGGCGAGGCAGATCTGGTTCCCAGACCTTCTGGACCTTCTGGGCATGTCAGCATCCCCCCCACCCCCCAAACCCCAGTCAAACTGCCGGCAGACGCGGATCTTCTCGCCAGGGAAGGAGGCGCCATCCTCCTTCACGACCCAGGATCACTGAACCTGCAGGCTTGGCTCCTGCAGCACTAGAGTTCGGAAGGTACGATACCCCGGCGGACTGCAAGGAGGTTCTCGCAAAGGCCAGGGCGTCCTCGACTCTTACGTGCTATGGACATAAATGGAAGAGGTTCTCTGTCTGGTGCCGTGCACAGAAGATCATCCCTCTGTGGATTACGGCCCCTCAAGTGCTGGCGTACTTGCTGTCGGCCAAGGCGGGGCTGGCACACGCCACCATCAAAATCTATCTGGCGGCGATCTCCCGCTACACCAGAACTCCGGGGCGGTCATCCCTGTGGTCTCATTGCCTGGTAAAGGAGTTCATGAAAGGACTGTTCCGCTCGTTCCCGCCGTTGAAGGCTCCGGCCCCGGTGTGGGAACTCAACTTGGTGCTGACCAGGCTCATGGGCCCGCCATTCAAGCCTCTGCATTCGGCACCGTTGAAGTTTCTATTGTGGAATAGTTTCTTGTGGCCATCACCTCTGCACGACGAGTGGGAGAGATCCAGGCCCTCTCTTGTAAGCTTCCATATGTGTCATTCCACGAGACGAGGGTAGTGCTGAGGACGCACCCCTCCTTCATGCCCAAGGTGCTGTCGGACTTCCATCTCAACGAGCCCTTGGTGTTACCCGTTTTCTTCCCGTCGCCTTTGTCGCTGGCTGAGAGGACTTTGCACTTGCTGGATGTGGCTAGAGCGCTGACGTTCTATGCGGACCGCACAAAGAGTTTTTGGAAGACATCACAGCGGTTTGTGAACTTTGGCCCTGTGAACCAAGGGAATGTCCTCTCTAAGGCTTCCATTTCCAGATGGCTCGCCAGCTGCATCATGCACTGTCACCGGTTGGCAAACCGACCGTTGCCCGGCCGTCCGAGAGCCCATTCAACCAGAGCGATCGCTGCTACTACAGCGTTCCTGTCTGGTGTGCCCCTGCTGGACATCTGCAGGGCTGCAATGTGGCGGTCGACGCACACCTTCACGAGATTCTACTGCATCGACCGGGATTCCAGCGAGGAGTCCAGAGTTGGCCAGGCAATGCTGCGTAACCTGTTTGCTTGAAGGTGAGCCTGGTGAGGAGGTAAGAGATGCTTAATGTTGAGTTGTTGTAATGCTTAATGTTGAACCTTGCCACCTCCCGTGGTGGTGCATGTGTGTACTGCTATGTATTCTTGTATTCATGAGCATGTAAATCCATGCCACACCCCATGCTTGAGAAGGAACAAGTTACATACCTGTAACTGTTGTTCTCCAGCATGGGTCTGACATGGATTCACATGCAAACCCTCCCACCAACCCTTCTGTGGCTCTTCTCTTGGTCCTACTGCCACTTTACGTGCTACCAAATCTGAAGATGGCTGCCAGAGGAGCGGCTTAGGTAGAGGGCAGTCATTGGCTGGGGGCAGTATGACCCAGAGACCAGTGATTGGTTATTAGTAGAAAGACAGTTCAGAAATGAAACTGAAACTGATTTTTTTTCTTTACAGAGGATTCCCAGCCTGACGACGGGGAATATTCATGAGCATGTGAATCCATGCCAGACCCATGCTGGAGAATTTTATTTTTATTTTAAAAGGTGCACAGTGAGCTAAGGTGACACCTCGTGGGCATATCCTATCTACAGGTAAGTAACTTGTTCCTTCTTCTTTGATAAACTTTTTCATGTACCCTTGTTAGCGCTGCCAGGATAACGTACACCTTTCATGTGGTGTTCCGTATCTGAGGCGCAGTGCTTGCCGGGACGTGATTCTTCACAGAATACACTCCCGCGTGGGTCCTAGAGCCCGGTGGTAGTGTGCGAGCCATATCGGAGCACTGCTCCCACTGCCAGCTCGCTGTAGACAGAGGCGGGGCCGGCTGCCTCATGCAGGCGCGTTCGCCCGCGGCTCCGGACCAACCTCCTAACGTGAAGGGATAATGAAAATGAAGCGCCAGCGAATACCGTGCCCGAAAGCACAGTGTCTCGTCACTGCGTACGAACGCTCGATAAACTAACCAGCTCGGCTCCTACACCAATAATCAGTATAAGCTTAGCTTATCCAACGCGAGTGCGGTATAAACACCATTTACAGAATATTGTTACACATACCATGCACATACACACTACGGTATTTGATTGATTAACGTGAAGCCAAAATCCACTTAACTTTGTGAAAGTAGCAACAAAGAGGAGTTGGGCTGGCAAGGAGAAGTACTTATAGGCAATGCCAGAGCCTGATTGTGCAAAGGGATAGCCCAGGTCTACCTGAGACTCTAGGATTATGGGGATTCCTAGTTTTCTAGAGACATTTTCTTGAACATTAAAACTTTAATACCCCCTTTTGTGTTTTAGCCTCTGGAGGGCCTCAGAGGAAACTCAAAATGTGTTGCCAAGTTTTGAAAAGTTAAAAATGTTTATAAATTTGAAATGCTGTGGAAGCAGTAATAAATAAGCATAATGCTTGCCTCCTGTCTTGGCATAGAATAAAAGGTTTGTCCGATGCAGTCATGCGCAGCTTGTTACCTCTAGAGGGAGCTGTTGCCTTAGGAAATATACACTGGTCCTTCTATGTGAATGAAACTATCTTCTATATTCCACTGATAAGTATGTTTGTCCAATGCAGTCTTGTGCAATAGAGATGGCCCGCTTCGCCTGTTGTCACTGCTGGAGGGCGCTGTTTCCTTAAGATATATAGTAGTCCTACTGTGTTGAACTTTTTTTCTATTAACATGAATTACAACCAAATATACCACATAATGCATTAACACTCTGATAATGTCTCTCCTCATGCACTTTGGCCCGTGTACACAGGCTTTCACACTAGTATACAAATAAAGCAATGTCAAATACCATAACCACACCGCGTGCTTAGAAACATCGTTTTAAAACGGTCTAGTTTCTAAACCAATTTCTTCAAAGAAACGAATACACCCCAACATGTTTCAGTTCTTTTTATATTCTGAACCTTCTTTAGAGGGGAAAATATTGGTAAAGCCGATGCGAATAAGGGTATGATGCACGGTGTTCGGCTTCAATCCTGAATAACTGCCATTTTTCTAACTGCAATTTATTATTATGACATTAATATAACTAGAGACTTGTATCTATCCAATATACTTCTCGACTCTAGATAGAGACTAGTATTACCTTAGAATTAATCCTGCATTTCCATGGCCCATTGACACATCATGCTAGCTTATTACGGAGAATATCGCCACTTTCGAATGTGTCCTCACAATTGTTCAAATAAAAAAATTGCACTATGTGGAGATTCCTTGCGAACTTGCTTGTATTCTGATAAACACTTCAGAGGAAATTGTTTTGCGTAAGGGTCACCAAAGGATTGTATGTATGGAGATAAGTGACCAACGCATAGTATTTCTCAGTCATAGACAAATCGGAAAAGGCTGTGAAAGTGAATAAAGTAATGGGTATCTATGGGGTCAGAGTGAGACACATCGGGTTACTAAAACACTGGTAACCAAGAAATTACATTGAATTACTTGCCAAACCCAACTGTTGATGTTCCACGTTAAAGTAAAGAATATTATGCTGTCGGGACTTCAATGGATTTCTTCAAATAAAAGTGTAGCTTTGAAAACACAAATGAAGTGCATGTTCGGGGGCCACATTTTGGGGACAGGGATACTCTGCTGGTTTCTCCATCCGTTTCTCTACGGCTGCATAGAAATAAAGCTGACCTTTGCTGTCGCTGAATAGGTTGCTTTATTAAATTCATCTGGCTTGCATCCACTTCCATTGAGTAGATTAAAGGTAGAATTTCTATAAAAGAGAAATTATTACATTTTATTTGGTAAAATCATACGGCATGGTCAGTAAAAAGCGAAGGGTGTTCTTTTACTTAACTATTGAGGACCATTATATGCATTTATTCAAATTAATTCATATTCACACAACAAATTGCCTTTGTAGCACACAGAATTCAAATTAAGCAAATTGTATCCTTCATATATACACACACGCATGTTTCCTTTTCCATGGTCATAATGCTAAAAGGTGTGAAATACAATTGGCCTATACTTATTTCATTCTATATGAACGTTTAAGATCCTTGTTCTGCTTCTTCAGGGCCTAAATTACTTGTGGTCTAATTCTCTGCACATTAATTAGTAACAATATTGTTAGTGTCTCACTCAGTTTGCCACTTATTATTGATTTCACTTGCAAATCAGTTTCACAGGCTACTAAGTGAATACATCGATTTTAAAAATGACCGATTTAGAAAGACCGCTAGGATCTTTCTAAATCGAACTGACAGCCCCTACGACGCACACAAGTGCGCGCAAGGGTTGACTGGCACAAAGGAGCCGAAAGAGGACGCAAAAAATCACATGGAACAGTTTCACAGAGCCTTTGGCCTGCAAGGCATAATTCAGACATTGAATGGCTAATCCAGACACAACGATTTCTGTTTTTCACGCTTTTTACAAAAAAACATTGAAGAGAATCTGATTTCCGCCTAGATTTGTGTGAAAAACGGAAAATTGGGAGCCGTAATATGTGATGCCTATTCGAATTGGAGGGGTAGTGCCTCGAGGTCTTGTGCATTGGCACATGAAGAGGAGGGGAAACTGAACAGACATGGTTGTGTTCGGACATTGTGGTGAAAGGACCAATGATGTAAACCCGAATAATTGGATATCCGAGGCCAGTGTACACATTCCGTGCAGAAAAATCTATGCATCTTATCGGGTATCATGGACTGCAGTGCATTGGGCATCTGTGATCTGATGAATGGATGTGAGCAGAGCTTTCATTTTGATTGATACCCAAACATTTGTAACTGAACTTTTAGACTAGTCCTGAAAAATGATGATCATTATATGAAAGGGTTGAGAATTACCCTTTTAATGCAGAATCCGGCTAGGGAAAGTCTGTGTTTTTTTTTTTTTTTAGAATATTTTAAATAACCGAATTTAAGGAAACAACTTTGTGTGCATACGTGACTCTGAGATATTTCATACAGTGCTCAGTTTGAGGCAATTCATTTGGTACTGTGGCTCCACTTTGCAGGTGAGGCGCACGTAATTCAATTAAGCTTTCCGTTTTTGTGGAGAGGCGCACAAAATGCCGGTCCACTCATTGTTCAGATTTTTTTTTGTGGTTTTTTGTTTTTTAGGGGCAATTCTAAGAATGGTACTGTTCTATGCAGTCAAGCAGTGTGTTGTGGTTGATATGGCCGAGCTGTACTGTTTTATAGCACTCAGTGTTTTTCACTTCGTTTTGGCATATTGCATAGACTTGACCCTTGCAACACACTGTTAGATGGATGTTTTATTTTGTAAAGCTCTAGTCTGCTATAATTCGCGGAATTCAGCAGGAAATGTACGTTGCTATGGCTCTTGTGCAGTTTTTCAATAGCTTTGTATTTGTAGCGTTGCATTTTCATCTTACAAATGAACTGGATGGGCACTGGATGGCAGTGTACCAAATTGATTGTTTAGACATTCATGTCGTATTCCTTCCGTTGAACTATGTAAGAAGAATAAGAGTAATTGCCCAATTATTTGTTTTCAGTTTACCGATGAATGGCTGAGTGGCCCATGCCTGGATTTAGTCTTGCAGACTGGCCACATGTTGGAGATGAGCACTTAACTTGCTTAGCTTTCAAAGTACTGAAAATTGTCTATCAAAGAGCTCCAATGCAAACTCTCACATTTTAATGTATTGGACGGATTTTGAAGAATACTATGATACCCTTGTAAATAAGTAAATTGGTCCCCAGAATAAACCCTCTAATTTACTCCTTTGTGAACCCACTTTTGAATGATTCTTTGCTGCTCTACCACAACCTTTACAAAGTAAAAGCAATCGATGGCGAACTCTGAATTTGTTCATCTTAGGCTACATCCTTTTAACATAAATATATGGCCGCGTTGTATCACAGCACTGCACAATAGCCATTCCTTCTCACATTGACCTTTCTATCCACCTGGACATAAATAGTAATTTAATTTTCAGTTCTATTGTGTATTTTGTAGTTGTGGTGTTCTTTACATTAGAAAGCATTCAATTTGATAGCTCATTTTGGTGTTTTTAATATTTACGTGTGGTCGAATGCTTTTCTCCAAGGTAGCAGCAATGTGTTCCCATGTGAAACGGTGGTACGTATGTTCGTTAGTAACAAAGTATCATAGGAAAATAATCAGGATGAAGAGATCCGACAGAACAAAATGGTACTGTGTGTATTTATTATGCATTCACAAAGAAAGTTATGGGTGACTCAACAATTTACTTCACATTTCTTTCGATAAGCACGAAAGATGAAGGAAAATACAAACGGACAAGGTTGGTTATACAGTGGTAACACAGATAGATAGGTGTCGACCTCAGGAGTGTTGAGGTCAAAACTTCATTGGGATACATGTTTCCCACGGATGGGGGGAATATAAGAACCCACTGGTACAGGAAAAACATGAGCCTGAGACTTGGAATGGTCCAAGGCGTGGTTCAAACAAAGTGCACACAACAATCTTTACATATAACATATACGAGGGGGTGGTACAGTTGTGTCACGTGGATCGACACAGGGTGTGTTTCGGCCAAAAAAGGGCTTGATTGGAGCCTGTCTTTATGCTGGCCTTCGTCAGGAGGGGCACCTGTGGCGGTGCTGTCCGTTGAATCTGTGGGTAGAACAGAGCTGTAAGGATCTAGGGTAGTCATTGACTAAGTACTAAAGGTATTAAATACAGGCCAAATGGTACCGGGGTGATACATCACATGGTGTATCCGGAGTACAGCTTACTTACTACTGTGGTAGCAGAGGGTTGCTGTTGGGTAATCCTAAGAAGATGCTGGATTGCCGGTGCATTAATAACACTGGGTGGGTCGGCTGTGGTTTCCTCGGGGCCGACGTGTCTCAGAGTCTCACGGGACCAGGATGGGCCAGAAATGGACCCATATCTGAGAAAAGGTGTATAGTAACCCATGGTAGTTGTGGTGGATGGGTCAAACAGTTGTCATAGTCCGAGAGTGCTAAAAGGTGCTGGTAAACGGCACTAAATCGGAGGCTAATGGAAGCCGTGTCTCAACCGTGTAAACAAGCTGTGCGTGCTAATAGAGTCGTGAGAGAGTAGCCTGGGGTAAAAAACTACCCCTGGTGTGGCAGACTTGCAAGTGAGATGCTGCAGAATGCTCGTATTATAAAAAAACGACCGAAAAAGGCGGTCGCTCGCAAGTAACCGAGTACCGTTGTGAGCTCGGTGGTGGTGCCTGGAGTGAAATGAGTTTAATTTCCAACACACAAGTGGTACGTGGTGCACTCGTGTTGCATCCAGGCTGCTGTCCAGTCCCAGGAGGCAAAACTTAACATAACTGGCAAAAAAATGGCAGCCGCTAGCAGGTGACAGAGTGCCCTGGTGAGCTTAGTGATGGTGCCTCAAGTAAAACCAGTGGTTAAATCACGATTGGAAAATGGGGCACTCGTGGTGTATCTAGACCGCTGCCCAGTCCTAGGGGTGCGGGACAAAAATGCGTGCTATAAGGCGTTTACCTAATAGTGATTTACCGCGGTGGAGATGGTGGCTGCCGTGTGGCGCGGGGACTGCTGTTCGCCGTAGTTTGCTGAGACAGAGGAAGCGGTGGCTGTCTCAGAAGAACCCTTCCCGAGGCTGGAGGTCAGCCAATGGGAAGCCGCGGTCGCACGGAGGCTGACCGCGGGAGCCAATCAATTGGCTGTGCGCGTTGCCCAACCGAAATGGGACAGAATGAGAAAATGCACGGGATGGTGGGTAATGTAGTCCCAACACGGGGAGACTTAACAATTCTATTGATTAACACGGAGGACAGTCATTACGCACCACTGTGTGCATGACAGGTGGAAAAGGGGATGGTTGGCTCCGGAACAACCAATCTAAAAAAGGGGTAGGAGCCACTTCATGCTGCAACAAGTTATTCCATCTGATACGGCCCACCAGGCGGGCTGACAAGCTCCACGGCCCTGTGGGTGTCTGGGATGCTCCTGGCATGCAGCTCAGACCCACAGTTAAGCCGGGTTGGACTCGTTCCCCACCCTGAACCGGGGGTTGCAGCCCCACAGGAATTTTCTTTTTTTCCTTTCTCCCCTTCTATTGCTTCTTTCTTTTTCTTCTCTCATTCAACTTTTATTAAACCCTGATGTATGCATCTCTCTAGGTTTTACCTTGAGACAGTCATGCAGCCCCTTCTAGCCAGTCCCCATTTGGGCCAAGGGCTACATTTACTTTTAGCTTTGTGAATATATATATTTTTTTATGTACTGTTCTGACGTGCCTATTGAATGGTCCACATTTTAATTTAAAAGGAGGCAGGGGGAGGACAGACGGAGAGGGGGGGGAGAGGACAGACAGAGAGGGGAGGGAGACACTCTCTCACTGGCAATTTTGGGAAAGGAAAGTGTTACATGGCACCCTTTTGCCGATAATGTTGGTCTTGTGCATGTCTGTAAGGAAAAAGCGTGTTTAGTGGTGGTGATGGTTGTAGTGTTCGTGAGATGGAAGGGAAAGGAGATGCTGAAACCTGTGATGCCGAGTGCAGGTCAGAAGCACCTCTTGGCCATTTGCTTGTGTGGCAAGCTGTTCTATGGAGCCTGGGGTATGATGCTCTGGTGGGTTAGCTGTAAGGGTGGCCCCCTGTTTCAAAGACCGCAGTGGATGTGGTAGGGCTGTTGATGGCCAGTGGGGGCGGGTAGGTGTCGGTTTGCTGCACTAAACCCACAGACTTGTGGGTAGTTTCATGGGGGGCATGAGTAAGGTTGCAAAAAAAAAAAATATATGATTTTTATTTTGTTCATATTCACAAGTTCCAGTTATATTACCAGCATTGGTGAGTTCACAATTGTCCTTCATATTTGTACAGGTATCATATCCAACATTACACTATTTCAGTGAACATGAAGTTTTTTATAGTTTATAAACCAACTCTAAACCTTGCCCTGTCTTTACCCCCTCCCTAACCCCAACAAGCTTCAACCTTGTTTCTCCTGGTTTCCAATCTATTGTTCATTCTTACTGGAGAGCGTACCATTAGGTCATATCGCATGTATGTTCTTAAGGAGATTGGGTTTGTGAAATAGTCCTTCCCTATCTTGCACCTATTCATGGAAGGGACGCCATGCTGCTAGGAATTTCTGGTACGTCCCTGCTTTTAGTGCACATATTTTCTCCATAGCCATGACCCCCAAATGTTTACCCACCACCAAGCTATTACTGGACCCTCCTCCGATTTCCATCCCTGAGCTAAGGTCATACATGCTGCCATCAAGAGGTGTGTGATGAAGGCCGCTCGGTTACCACTTGCTGTATAAACCCATTCTACTTCTGCCCCCATCAGGACCACCATTGGTGAGAGCGGTAGCTGTGCCCCTGTAATTTGTGTCCCAGGATCGCTTTCCAATATATATGTACTTTAGGACACGTCCCCCACATCTGATGTTGGTCACCTATTTCACCACATTGTCTCCAGCACAAGGGGCTGGGGGGGTACTTTGCATATAAAATTTGCTATAGGTGGCATCTTACACCACACCGGATACACGGAATGAATGCAGTTTCTTTTATCGACGTGGTTTTAGACATTTTATGTGCCCTCCTCCAGATCTGCTCCCATTCCTCCCCAGTGATTGAAGTACCCAAATCCTTTTCCCACCTGTGCATGTATGGGAGTTGATCTCCCAAGTTTGCCTTATCTAGCAGTCTATATAGTCTGGATAATTCCTTGGATGTCGCGCCTTCCTGGAGGGTCTGTGCCAGTCCTGTTGGGATTCTTGTACCTGCCTTTGATCTTTTTGCATGACCTAGTGCCGAACCTGTGTATTTGTATCTATCCCCTTCTCCTATACCAAATGTCTGTTTACACCCTCCAAAGTCAAGGCCTTTTCTGTTCTGGAAAAAGTCTTTTGATAGCAGGGGTTTGGATACTCTCCAGTTATCCCAGAATTTCTCTTTCTGGCTCAGAGTCAAGTCATTGTTATGGGCTATTGGTGTTCATGGACCTAAGCCCCTGGGTATCTTCTTCTTTTTGAGTGCTAGATCCCATCCATGTAATGACACCTTCGTTGCTTTAAGTAACTGTCCCCCAGCCCCTCCAGCTGAGATATGCATAGCGTGTAGGACCCCTAAAGGAATAGTTGTGACCCCTTGTTCTATCCCACACCAACCCTTTCGTGTCTCCTCCGTTGACCATAACATCTGTGCTGTTTGTGCTGCTAGAATGGATCTCTCCAAATCGGGGACTCCCAACCTTCCCAGAAGGGTCGGACATGTCGGGACTCACTGCTGTATTCATGGTTTCTTCCCGTGCCAAATAAAATTTAATCCTTTCGGACTGCAATACCTTGCACATGGGAGATGGTATTTGTACTGGAAGAGAGCTAGCAATATACAATAAGTGGGGCAGCAATGTTATTTTTACGGCCGCAATACGTGCGAACCAAGAAAGCTCTTGAGTATCCCATCTGCGTAAGTCTTCTTTCAATTGTTTCCAAAGTGGGGATATATTTAACCCGTATAATCCCTTATTGTCCCTTGTTGCGTGCACCCCCAGGTACTCTATACCATCATTTTCCCATATCAAGGGTTAGTCTTTACCTATCCTCTCTATTACATCGCTGTCTTCGTTTATGTTTAGGGCTTTGGATTTCGTGTAGTTTATGGTGAACCCTGAGACTGAGGCAAATACTTGCAACTGTAACATCATTCTGGGCATAGAGGTATTTGTGTTTTTCAAAAATACAAAAATGTCATCCACGTAAAGTGCTATTTTATGTACTTCCTTGCCACTTGTTAACCCTGAATCCTCTGGTCCTGTCTAACTGTGGCTGTCAAGGGCTCCATGGCCATAGCAAATACTAATGGGGACAGATGGCACCCCTGCTGTGTGCCGCGCATTATTTTAGTCTGTGCCGAGCCTTGCCCGTTAATCAGAAAATTCGTCGTTGGTATTTGGAAATTCACTAGTATCCTCTTGGATGAATTCGGGTCCAAACCCGAACGCTTCAAGAACCCTGCACAATAACCCCAGTCTAGACTATCAAAGTCTCGACATGCATCTAATGCTGCTATTGAGAATTTCTGTACAGTTCTTGTACCAAAGTCTATTAGGTCTATGGCTTATGTTATCCTGCATGTGGCTCCCTGTTATAAACTCTGCTTGGTCCTCATGGATTATTCCCGGTAGGACCTTCAGTCTAGCTGCCAAGAGATTAGCGCATATCTTGGCATCATTGTTTAGTAGTGCAATGGGGGGCAACTGACACAGTCCGCAGGGTCATTCCCTGGTTTGAGTAGGACCGTAGTGGATTTACCCATCTCCTCTGTGATCACCCCATGTTGGTGTATATGATTAAAGAGTTGTGTTAGGGGTGCAAGCAGCTGGGTTCTGAACGTTTGATGGAAACTGTTTCCTAAGCCATCGGGACCAGGTTTTATTGCTGGGCAATGAGGTTATAGCATTGCTTACTTCCTGTAGGGTAATAGGTGCTTCCAGAAGTTCTTTTTCCTCACTGGGTATTTGGGGTACCCTTCTTGCTTCAGGAGTGTGGAATTGTTCCATGATTCTAAGCTTATCCCTCTGCCATGAACATTCTCCCTCCCTCCCTCATCTCGTAGGTGGGTGATATAGTACCAGGTTTTCTGTATCCACATTTTTGCTGCTAAATAGCGATTGCCTTTCGCACCCTGCATGTAGTATGTTTGTTTAGTGTTCAGTAGCGCTCTTGCCGTGTGGTCTGATCTTCCGTAATGCTCCTAGGGATTTTTGGGTCTGTTGTGTCCTATGGCGGGCCTCTGCATCTTTGAGTCCCCCCCCCCTCCAGTTTCCTCCCTATTCCCACTTTGTTTTTAACATATATTATGGATTATGATACAAATTCTCCCCATACCCACTGCCTTACATGCATCCAAAGCGATCCTCCGGTCTCTCCAGTATCATTTTCTACGAAATAATTGCTAATTACTTTCTCCATGTGCGCTCTGTGCTATATCGCCCAGGATCAAATCGCTTAGTTTCCAACGTTTGACTGTTTCTGGACCGTCCTTGGCCATTTCAATTTGCATTACTACCGGGGCGTGATCAGTTAAGTATTTAACCCCGATTTCTACGTTAACTACCTGGGGAATAAGTGTTGCAAAGACTATTATGTCTATCCTGGATTATCCTTTATGCCCAGCTGAGTAATGCGTGTTGTCTTTCCTGGTCGTGAAGGAATCTCCATGTCTCTATTACCCCCAGATCTCTAAACCGTTTCCCCAGTGCTTGTCTGTTCCTTTGGTCGGCCATGGTGGGTGCAATGTTTTTATCTAGTTGTGGGTCCATCACACCGTTGAAGTCACCGCCCACAATCACTTGTGCTTCGCACAAGCTTCTTATTTGTTGCAGCGTTTCCCCAAGAAAAGATCCTGTTTTTCATTAGGAGCGTATATTAGACCAGTGTGTACAGTTGCCGCTCTGATACCCTACCCTTGAGTACCAAAAGCCTTCCGTCAGGATCACTGTAAAGGAACCGTTCAGTAAAGTTCACTCTGGCTCCCAGCAAAATTGCAACCCCTTTTTGTTTTGGTCCTACTAGAGGCGTAGTTTTGTTTGGTAAATGCCTTATGAAACATCCTCCGTTCCTCTTTGGGAAGGAAGTGTCTCTTGTTGGAGCACGATAGAGGACTGAAGCTCTAGGAGTCTCTGGTATTGAGCAGCATTTTGCCCTTTGGTTCAGCCCCTGCACATTCACTGTTATGTTTATTTCTGCCATGTCTAGGTATTCTCTGGTGCACCTTCTGCATTGTCTAACCCTCTTATTTCGTAAATCATAAACCCCACACAGGTTTTAAGCCATACACCAAACACATGTTTAACCTTCAAAACTTTAACCACAACTTTCCCCTTGTCCCCTCCCACTCTCCCCTCCCTTTACCTCTATGTGGCCTGAGTTCTCACAAACCCCCTCCCCCCCAGGTAAACCTCTGGGGGCATAGTGCCTGTACAACCCCGAGATTTCAGTTTGCCTGGATGTATCTCCTCCCGAGATAGATTCCAAGATAACCATGGTCGTGCCCTTCCGCTCGGGCACACTCCTCCTTAAAACCGCATAATTATGTTGTCCATTGTTCTCCCCATTTCGTTTAATGGCAATTCTTTGCTATTCATCTTTCATTTATTCATTGTTTTCGTGCCTGGGGCCTGTGATCTTCGTTCCCCTTTCTTGTTTGCTGCTTCTGTCTATAGTCCAGACCCATGGCTTTAGTCATCTCAGAGGGCTTTGAGAAGCAGATTGTCCGGATCGTTTCTCTTCGCCATCCATGTGCATCCGTGACCGGCCTTCCTCGCATATGGTGATCTGTTGCGGTTTGCCTTACCATGTAAATAGTAGCCCGAAGGGGAAGGTCGATTTGTAGGTTATTTATTTTTTTAGCTAAAAGTTTCTTTGTGACTAGTTGCACCATTCTCCTCTTTTGAAGT
Source organism: Ambystoma mexicanum (assembly GCF_040938575.1). NCBI lineage: Eukaryota > Metazoa > Chordata > Amphibia > Caudata > Ambystomatidae > Ambystoma > Ambystoma mexicanum. Next base: position 574,852,585 of record NC_090934.1, on the reverse strand, counting down.
GTAGTGAGGGCCAGGTCTTGAAAAAGATGGATCTGGGATCCATTGATGCATTTTGTTGCGGGCGTGCTTCCCTAAGTATCTCCTCCTGCATAGTGTACGAGGTTAAGGGCACCAGAACATCTCGGGGTCTTGCACCCGGCTCTCTCCTTTTGGGGCCCACTCTGTGCACTCGGTCAATTTTGATGTCCTCCGGTTGGATTCCTTTTAGGAGGCTGCTAAAACATTGTTGCATAGTGTCCTTTGAGTCAAGATCTAGAACAGTTTCCACCAGACCTTTGACTCTGTTGGACCGTCAAGAGCGATTTTCTCAATCCTCTGCTTGGGTCTCTAGAGTGTGCGCGGCATTAGCCACTTCGACGAGTAATACACTTCTGTTTTACTTCCTCCGACAGTTCGGATAGTCCGTCCTCTGTCACTGCCACTCAATTCCCAAGTTTATTTCCTTTCTGACTTCTGTAGGGATGTCTTGAGTTCCTCCTTCGTTTTCCCAAACTGGTCCTGGAAGGAATTAATCGTCCTCATTTTCCATTCCGTTCAGACATTCCTGTAGTTCTTCCTTACTCTGTGCCATTATTGGTAGGGTATAACTCCTCTCGGTTTTGTCTCCACTCTCTACTGGGCACTCAAGTTCCGATGAATGGGTGCTTTGTTGTTGTTTCAAGCAGCGTTCCAGCTGTCCTCCTTGTAGGTTTGAGGTCCTTTTAGTTCTTGCTGGGGTGGTGCAGGATTTCGCTCCTGGCATCGGAGGACAGATCTTATAATGCAATTGTTCCTGGAGATGCGGTTCTGTTACACCCTTAGTGTGTATGTCCCCTCTCTGTCCGCCTCCGGGGCAATGGATGAACAGTATCTGGTGAATCAGGCTACACCCAACGTGTGTTTATCCTCAGTATGGTCCGTAGTGAACTTTGTGGCTTGTAGCTTAACCTCTGGATACCCTGTTTGTTTTGTGTTCTCTAGCAGTTCCTCCCCTTCTTTGCAACGCTAGGGATGGGGCACACCTGCTCTGTTTGTTGCTGTGCACCACTTTTCTCTCCCTCTTTACCAGGGCATGTCGTGATGGTATCTGTGTTTTATGGGTGTTTATTTGCAAGTTTCCCAGATTCGGCAGGCGTACGCAGCGTTCCCCTTGATTGCTTCCAGGGCATGGGATATAATTACTTCGTAAATCCTCCGTTGGGTTATATTAGGTTGTTGCATAACACGAAAATAAGGATCTTAGTGGTCTTGTCGTACTTTGGAGCACAGTTTGCTTTCTCTCACCTCTTCAGTGCCCTGAAGGCTGTTATCCCCAGTGCCTTCTGTATTCTTACTGTCATTCACGTGTGCACACAAATCGTGGAACCACTGTGCACTGTTTATTGGGCGAGGTTGCCCAATACGTTTCCAGCTTTCAGTTGGGGCTTAACGCTCCCGTTTATGCTTCGTGTTTTCACTGCCCACACTACAGATATCGGTCCTTCCAGCAGATCCTTGCTCCTGTTCGGCACTGTGTCTCCCTCGTCAGCTCCACGGTATTCTCGGGGGGCAGGAGGGGTCTACCTTCTATTTCGATCGGGGGTAACATTTGCGCATTTGCGCTTAGCTCGTTGTATAGGGGCTACTCGTTGCTTTGTCGATCCGATTGCCACCTCGTCTTTTCAGCTCTTGGAGAGGGCTGAGAACGTTGCAGCGCCCCTCTGCACCGGTCGTTGCGTTATTCTGAGGTTTTGGCGATGGGACCAACTGCTATTGCAGCTCCGTGCCCGGTGTCTTTGCCGTGCTCTGCTTCAATTAGATAGCCTGTCTCCCTTTCGCTGACCATGCGGCCCTCTGTTGTTGCATCTCCTCTTGATCTCCCAGGGCGTACCTGCGTCAGCTCTAACCTTCCCGCTTCCGCCTCAGTATTCGATCTGCTCCGTTTCAACTTCTGTAGTGTCGGAGGAGGGGAAAAAGATCAGCAACTGCAGGGACAGGTACGCGTATTGTGAGGGAGAATAGTTTTGTCTATTTTTCAGTAGTTATGCATCATAGTTCCCCTTATGTTGTGGCCCGAGATGGGGCACTAATTTGTGCCTCCTCACGATCCGGCAGGCATCCTAGAATAATCAGGTTGCAAGATTTTAATAGTGCAGTGTTAATGGGGGAGGACATAATTATGAGGTCATAGGGGTTGGGGCTCAATACCTTCCTCAGGTATTTGTTGTAATGGCCAGTTCTGTCTCACAATCTGCTCTTGCCACTGACTAGTGATAATTGACGTGTGGCAAGTAAACAATTTTTTGCTGTGTTTATGGAGATCTGCAAGGCTGATTTATCTTTTTATGCTTGGCTAGTAGCTTACAACTTGAGATTTGTATCCCTGTGTCCATTTCTAGTTTAGAGCGGCTGAAGTCTGGTCCAGCGTCTGCTGATCTCCTCTTCCAGGATTTGGTCAAAGTATTCAAGGATTGGTCTTTGCATCCGATCAAGCAAACCGATGCACAAGGGATCAAATCCCAAGCCAGAACGTAATTTGTTAGCTATAGGATTAGGATCGGTTTCTCCCATTTTTGGTTTGTTTAAAATCTGTCGCGAGTGGTTTCCTGAATGTTGGTTGGTTCTTTTCCAGGCATACCATTCCAGAGTTTGGTGGCCAATGAAGAAAACAGGGAGCCTCCCTGTCATGTTCTGTTGTCACTAGGGACTTGGAAGAGTGTGGCATTGCTGGATCTTGATGTCCTGGAAGTGGTGCAGCTATGGAACTTGCTTGTGGAGGATGCTGCTCTCTTTGTATGTTAAGCACGATGGGGAGATGGTTTTGATAAGTATTCTTTCCTTGGCAGGGAGTCAGAGGAGTGTACCTAATTCTGGAGTGATGTGTTCAAGCATTTTCATCCAGAGGAATTGGCTGGCCGCTTGTTTTCTCATGAGGTGTTCTGGAAGTCTGAGTTGAAGGCTTTTGTGTAATCCAAGCGATATCAGTCCTGGTTCTGACAGTATATGCTAGGCAATGTATGCTACGTTGTGTGCAGAGTTGGAAAAATCAATTTCTGTGTGTCTCCAACCTGCGGTTAGAGTGTGTGGGTGCTGTCAATTGTTGTTCCTAAGTCATTACACTGGAGGAAACTGCTGGGCATGGGCCCTAACTCCCCAGGCCAAGGGATTGAGGAGGTATTTGAAAGGGCTCGGCTGCACAGCATTAGCAGTTTTGGTAGGGTTGAGTTTTAGCCGATTTGCTGTCAGCCTTGAGTCTGTGTTACCAAGGCATGTTATGTTTGGGGAGTTTGTCAGCTGAATGTGCTTGATTTTGTAGATTGTCTCAATCAGCATAGTTGTTGCAGGGGTGACCAGACTTGTTGATCAGGTCAAGTAGGGGTGTCGTATTGAAAAGAGGCAACAGTGTAGATCCTTGAGGTATTCCTGTTAATATGGCGTGGCTGCAATTTGTAAGGGACCACAAAGGTGGTTTCGGCTCTACTGACAAGGAACCAGCAGATGCACATTAGTGAAATCCCTTTTTATGCTTTTTTTATTTTATATAGGTTTATTTTACATTTGCCATAAACAGGTCAAAAGTCATTTACACATCAAAAGCAAAAATATCCACAAACCATATCTCAAAGTATATAACTACACCTAGGCCTCTAGATAAGGTGCATACTACGCCTTTTTACGCATGAAAATCTTGTAAATACGACAGCTTGATTATTTTCCTGTGTACATTTACACACACGTTTAGATCAGAGGGCAGTGCAAAGGTCAGGTTTCTTGACAGAAACCAGAACCCTTCTTTTAATTTTTATCTACATGGATGTAATTGCAAGCCATGGATAAATACCTCTGAAACAGAATGTATTTCTCTGAAGCCTTTCAAAAAATGAAACTGCAGACTTTGATAAAAGGAATGGTTTCTTTCCATTCAGCTTCTGTGTTGTGTGTAGATGCTCATGGAGCAAGCAGAAGCACTGCATATTTATTTTCCTAGCATTTTAGGATTGTATAATTAATAAGATGGAAAACTAAATTGCAATTGAGAATTAATATTTTGTAATAAATTGTGCTCCCCCTCCCCCCAGTGAAAGCAAACCGGAATTCCTGTGCTGTGCGCATAATCATGCAGAGGCAGATAATTTCTACACTTGCAATTTTATTTACAATCTAATTATACAAACAGTGTGTAAAATGAGTATGCACAGTCTAGTTTACATCCATTCAACCTTGCAGTCAATGGGGTACATTACTATAAATGGTCAGTGGCAGCAGAGTTTTTTTGCTCAATGGTGAATGATTGTCATTACACCAATCACTGGTGTTCTAGCATCTCAAATCTTCGACTACAATTAAAACCTCCAAAACCTGACTCTCCAGGAAGTGCAAGCGCTGTTAAAAAAAAACAAATGAGTTCTATTTGTAATTGAAATAGAAACTGTGCCTGTGATAATCCAGATAGGTATTTAACTTTATGAAGTGCTTCATACATGCTTCGTCCTACATATAGGCACTGATTATTATACCTCAGTCAATACTCGGTTTACCGACCTCTGAAGGATGTTGTCCAATAAGATAGCTCAGCTGGTTGAGACTTGTTGATGCGATAAGTTTGTGATCTGTAGGTTGCAGGTTCGATCCAGGCAAGGCAACTCAACCTTTTCATCCTTTCAAGGTCGATAAAGGAGTACCGACATCGGTTTGGTGATAATTGTTATAAATATTTTCTGTGTACATCGCTTTGCCAAAAGCGCTATATAAATGACCATTTGACTATGAGATTAGATATAGAATTAAGCATGGAGTCCTTGCGCCTCTGCACTGTTGCATCATAACATTGGCATACCATTAGGTAGTAATAGCTCCAGGAAATAAGGACTTTCATTAAACTTCAGAAGACAATTCTGCTATCGAACCTCAAAATTCACAATACAATTCATGCTTGTTTTACTATGTAATTGGCTAGGTTTTTGTGATTTTAGCATTGAAATATATACAGGAGAGATCAAATGGCCACACCTTGGAGAAATAATGAAAGGTGTATTCTGTCGCAATGCAGAAAGCTGCTGCATAGTAATGATTTCCATACAGTTTTTGCACATGTCGGCTGGATGTCATACATTTTACTCTCTTGCAAAGGAGAAAAGTCATATTTATTCTCATAAAATCAAATTTTTGCTCAAAGTTTAAAAATGGGGAGTAAAATGCTCTCGCCTCCAAAATCTAACCTGGAGCACTGCTGCTAGAGAAAGGTACTATAGAGCCAGTACATGTAGCAGAGAGGGACAAAGAATGGTACACTCCATATTTTTTAATCCCCAAGAAGGACGGAGGACTGAGACCCATCTTGGACTTGAGATGCTTGAACATGTTCCTTAGGAACGACAAGTTCTAGATGGTCCCACTTTCTCGGATCCTTCAGGCCCTCCAACTCCAGGATTGGATGGTGTCATTGGACCTGGAGCATGCTTATTTCAATGTGCTAATCCATCTCAAGCACAGAGTATCTGAGGTTCGCCTTTGGCGGTTCTCATTATCAGTTGCGAGTGCTGCCGTTCGGGTTGACCACGTCTATGGGTTTTCATCAAACCGATGGCGGTGGTGGTAGTGAGTCTCAGGAGAAGTGGGATTCGCGTCTACCCCTACCTGAATGATTTGCTGTTCAGGGTAAGTTCTCTCAAACAAGTCCTGGGTCATCTCAACATTAGCTGCCATTCTCTTCACAGACTGGGCTTCACCCTCAATTACAAGAAGTCCCATATGACACAATCTCAAAAGCTCCACTTCGTTGGGGCTGTACTGGATACATCCTTGGGGAAAGAGCTTGCCACCCAAGGTGTGGACTCCAGACATTCTGCAGATGGTCTCCAAGTTTCAGAGTGCCCAGTGTCTCCCGGCCTTCGACTTTTTGAGATTACTCGGCCTCATGGCATCCTGCTTTATTCTGGTGCCAGAGGCTCGCCTGAGAATGAGATCCCTTCAATGGGCTCTCGGGACACAGTGGTCTCAATTCTCGGGCAACATGTCAGACCTACTTCAGGTTCCAAGCAGGGTCTCACAGGATCTCCTGTGGTGGGCCTGCAAGGACAAGATTCTGAAGGGAGAACCTTTTTGGCAGCCATACTCGGAGATAATAGTAGTGACGGCCGCCTCACTCACTGGGTGGGGAGTCCACACCAATGTTCTGACAATCAGTTGCTGTTGGGCTCCATTGGAGTCCAAACTAGACATCATTCTTTTGAAGCTGAAAGCAATCAGACTTGCGTTGAAGGCTTTCCTGCCCTCCGTACAGGGAGAGAATGTCCTGATGACTGACAACACAGTGGCCCTGTACTACCTCAATGAGAGGTGGTGTAGGGTCACTACCACTATGCAGAGAAGCAATGCAGCTCTGGTTATGGGCAATACAAGAAGGAATCTCCCCATCAGCAGTTCACCTAGCCAGAGAGGAGAACACAGCGGCGGACGGCAGGCAGAGCAGTCTCCCACAAGTGGGAGGTAGCTCAGGAAGACCTTCGAGATGTTCACCCTTTGGTGTGTACCGCAAGTGTGAACTGTACTACTCCAGGGAAATTCCCCCAAGAGGAGCTCTAGGAGACGCATTCGTGGTGGACTGGGAGTTTCCACTCCTGTACGTGTTTCCTCCAGTCTCCGTCATCCCTCACATGATCAGGAGGTTGAGAAAGTTTGGGAAACACATGATCCTAATGGCCACCGATTGGACCAGGAGGACGTGGAACATGTCCAGAAGGTCCAGGTACATCTGCCCTCCAATACGTCTTCCACAAAGAGAGGACATTCTCTCGTGAGAGAAGGGTCGGCGTCTCCATCCAGAGGTAAAGACACTCAGCCTTCACACATGGTTTCTGAGAGGCTGAGATACAAGGATTGGGACCTCCCGGTTGATGTAATGGATATTTTGCGTTCGGCCAGAAGGCCAGCAGCAAAGTCTTTGTACTGCTGCCGTTAAAACACATTCTTCAGCTGGTGCAGGGACAAGAATGTGGACCCTTTGCTATGCAAAATACCAGAGGTGTTATTCTTTCTACTGTACCTGGTCAATCTGGGGCTCCAGGTTGAGACCATTAAAGGTTATTTGGCAGGGCTATCCATCAAGCGCTCGTCTGAGGTAACTTGATATTTTAAGATTCGTTTGGTGATACAATTATTGAAGGGACTCACTAATGCGTTCCCTCCATCGCCCTATCAGGTTCCCGTTATGGACCCCAATCTGGTGTTTAAAATTTCATGTGTGCACCATTTGAACCTCTCCATTCATGTCCCTTAAGTTTACTAACTTTCAAGACCATCTTGTTGGTAGCACGAACTTCAGCCCATAGAGTGAGTGAGTTGCAAGCACTATCCTCTAAACCTCCATTTACAGTGTTTCACTAGGTTGTCCTGAGGGTTGAACCTTAATTTCTACCCAAGGTCATTTCAGACTTTCATTTAGGACAAAAGATTGTTACCCACTTTCTATCCTCCACCTCATCCTGGCAAGGAGGAGGAGAGGATGCACAGGCTTGATCATCGTTGTAGGGCTCCGAGCTTCTACATTTCAAGGTTGTCGAAACTTTGTATGTCCAACTGTCCATAGGTTTTACGGGTCATAGACTGGATATGGTTTGCTTTGTTACAGCTTGACCCAGAAGGATTATTCTAGCGATTTCAGAATGCTAGAGGCTGACGGGCAAGGATCCTCCAGAAGGGTTGAGGGCCCATTCGACTAGGGGCATGGCTACTTCCCCTGCTTTGCAAAGAGGTGTTGCTATTCAACACTTTTGTGAGGCATCTATGTGGTCCACAATACACACTTTCACAAAGCATTACTGCCTTGATTCCACCCTACGTCAGGATGGAAGCCTTGGAAAAGCTGTCCTCCATTCTGTTCATGGAAATCATTGATGAAAAAATTCTTGCTCCCTCCACCAAATGTTTTGGGAGTCTATCAAAGATGAGGAATATGTGGGAGGACACAATTCATTCGAAGAACAAGTTACTTACCCCTGGCAACTTTTTTTTTCGACTGGATGTTCCTCCCACGTATTCCCAACCTACCTCTCAGTAGAATTTGCTATTACAGCTTTCACTCCTTCAGAGCCTAGTACAGTCAAACCTGTGTTGATGCAGGTAGTTCTACTTGAGAATGACATGAAAACGGAACTGAAGCCAGCGGGTGCTCCGTGTGCCATATATGCCTTTAGTTGGCATCCTCCTTGAAACAGAGGCCCTCGAGGGACGGGGTCGACTGCATAGACTCACAGCGCCCTTTGCCGTCAAAAAAAATTCCAAGGCAGCTGAAGCTGGATATTCTATATCAAAGATAAGGCATATGTGGGATGAACACCCAGTCGAGTTACCAGGGGTAAGTAACTTGTTCTTATTACATGGAGTTCTGTGCCTTAAATGTCAAGTTTTGTGACAGGAATGCACATGTAGTAATGATTCATTATGATGGCTGAAGCAAAATACTAAACAGTTTAAACATGCGCGTTCAGAGAAAATGCATTTTTAATTTTTTTTTTTAAGGTATATTTTTAACGTGAGGGAGTGGCCACCACTTGGAACCTTCTGTCTCCTAAGCTAGTATATCAGCTGTTGGGGGAAACTTTAGTTGTAGTTGATCAGCCTAGATAATCCCATAACCATACCATGTTTTGACATCCTGTACCTAGACACCTCAAACACATGCCCAATTGCTTGTTCTTTTACAAAGTATACACACATCACATATGCGTTTTCCCAGAATGCACTTTTACTTGTTAATTGCAGAAGTAGCATCTTCTGTATCATTCCGTACAAGGCATAAAGCATGTTAAGGATTTCAATCGGGCAATATCCTGGTCTCAGCCTAGCATGCAGTGCGCAAATGAAATACTTATTTTATTGTCTATAGGTTCAATATTCTGAGTGATATGCCACTCATACCACACCCCTTCTCAAAATACCCCCAGGTCACAATGGACCAGGAATCAGGCTGGCTGGTAAAGGTAATATTTATTTATTTAAAATTCAAATCAAACATATGTTTTAATATATGGGGCAGCAATCACCACCAATGTGGTGACAATACAAATAAGAAAGTAGGTAAGGCAGTTGAATTCCCTTTTTAGCAACACAAAATATAAAACACAGCGAAATGAATACTTTTGGCTTGTTTGGAAAGATGGTATTTAAGTTAAGATTTCCCCCTGCAAATTTCTCAACTCATAAATAAGCAATTCTACACAGATGTAAGGGAGCAGCAGGTATTCAGGAATAAAGACCAGTGTACAGGATTTGAATACAATCTTCCCTCCCCAAACTAGAAAAACGGTTTGGAAATCTTACACTTTTAAAATGACATTTGAATATGGCTGGGCAAAACAATAAAAAGTTGCAAAAATCCTTAAATCAATATAAATCTCTAAGGGAGCAACATGGAAAAGATGCCAACAATCATAAGCTTTAGTATGAGAAACAGTTAAAACTTTGAATCTTAATGGAAGTTTGGAAATTAACTTGAAAATCACAAGTGTAAAACTTTGCAGAAATGCAAATTCCTGCCTAAAATTCACTAACCGATTTTTAAGAAAAACGGATGAAATACACTGTTTTGGTTTTTGTGTTGGGATATAGCTACAGGTCTTAGGTTTAAGTCAGAGTTGAAATGAAGTCTCTAGCTATTAAATTGAGGAAGTTATGCAAGGTTGAATGAGAGGCGTTTTTAGGAAAATAGAACAGAGAAAAACAGAAAATCGTTTTTAAAATGAAAGGTTAATTTTACTTAAACTAGATTTAATGGAAAAAGAGAATGCCACCCGTGAATCTCCAGTTACAGAACCGCTTGTAATCCTTCACGTGGTGGAAACCCCATTTTCTTTATGGGAATGACTTCATTTAATCAAAATCACTAATGGCTTATGGTCTAGTAAAACAAAAATGAAGGTAAGATCGGCGCCAACACTAGGAACCACAGACAGGGTTGCAAGAATGGTTTTGACAATATTATAGGTTCTTAGGGTGAAGACAGGATGTTTTATGGATTGGGATAGGACAAGGCAAGGCAAAAAATATGCTATGGTTTACTATGATTCCTATTGATACTTACAGTCCACTTTAAATTAAGATGTTGCACTGTCAAGAACTCTGGTCATCACACAAATCGGGTCTAAAGGAAGGCAGGGCACATCTGGCGGATTTAGGTCAGCTGGGTGGTTCTGGTCACCTGGACTGGCACCTCAGACTGGACTGCACTGGTTACTGGAGACCGGAGATCAGTGGGATGGCGAGTTTGGAGCAGGCAAGCATTAATGGTAGCAAGCCAGACTGGATCAAATTGCTTCCCTTAAGTTTTGGGATGGTTTCAGAATTTGGGCCTAGCTAAAAAGGAGTTCAGCAATGCAGAGGCCTTGGCTTTGCAAAGAAATCGGGAATCTGGAACAAAGATGGAGGATTCAGGAACAGGGCGCCACGCGGAAATCAGGATGGAGTCAGGAATCTGTGTCTGTCCTGTGTGTTGTGAGGTTCCCTTATTTATCATGCCAAATGACATCACTCAAGTTTATGGTAGGGGCAGACTTACTATCCACACCCACAATGCTATGATTGGTCAAAGGCACAGTTCCCATCTTGCTCTTTGCTGGTGGGATGACAGAAAGGGCTGTCATGGTTTATGATGTGATCTGGAAACCTCCCATAGCTATTGGGACTAAAATCGAACTTTCCCACAAATGCATGTTTATGTAGTTATGCCCTCTAATAAAATCAGATGCATAAATTATATATTTCGTGGGTCACATTCTAATCCAACTCCCAAGTCGCTGGGACCTGGTTTATTCTTTCTGTTGATTTTTGGCAATTTTAGCCATAAACAGCTCATTTCCCAATTCTGTACATATATGCGCGGTTACCCCTAGAACAGGTGTACACAATTTTATATTTGCACCATTAATAGTTTCTGCGCAATTGTTAATTCTTTCTAACTTCTGTTCGTTACGCAGTAAGGAATTCTACCAAGTTTTCAAATGACTAGCAGAAATTCAGATTTAGACGTATGTACTGTTCAACCTCTTTCTTATTCTTGCTACCAAGTTAAATGTCTTGAAGTTCAGTGGCAAAATAAGCATTTTAAACCTCAAAATCACATGTCGGGTTTTTTTTCTTTCTTCCCAAGTGTGGCCACATGTCAAATCCTTTGAAGTTGCATGAAGGGCCTCTCCCCTGTAAGGGTGAGTGTCCAAGCCTGCTATTGTCTTCACTTGGGGCACAGACGAATGTCTAATGAGGTCCTTTGTCATGAGTATTTGGAGGCCTCCCAGCAGCAATTGGCTTTTCCTGCCAGCAGTGGAGGTGTCGACCTTTCTCAGGCTAAGACTGGGTTTAGCTTTAAATCTTTCCTTTAAACATATAAAATTAAGCAGTTTGTAGGGGATTGTTTTTTAACATTGGCAATCCTTTTTAATTAAAGAATTAAGCCATCACACAAGAACATACTTTAAAAACAGGCGATTTTGCCTTTCATTTATGAAAAAGCACATTAAACTGATCTCTTTAAATCCGATTTTCATCTGCAGCAAATACACATTTTAGTCCGCATTAGTTCTTCCCTTGAGTGCTGGGATTGTTTGCAGCCTGGATACATGTATCATGCCTTTGTTTAGAGTTTCTCTGGACCGCTGTTCCTTGCTACTTGTTTTCAAAGTTTTAGCCGCTTTTTCCCCCTGTGGAAAATGAAAACAAGGTTTCCTGGGTTGCTTTTTCAAAGATACATTTTGTAGAAGCTATCATCAAATGAGGCCCTGGTCCTCTGAGCCACACTGGATATTCCTGGGCATTTCAGGTCCCTTTTAATCTCAGTGAGTCAATAGAAATGAATGGACCTAGTTCCAAAAACAGCACTTTTTAAGGTTGCAAAGCTAACATTTTAAAAGGCATTTTCGGTTTTCAGCACAATGATGCGGTTTCTTTCCTTGGCTCCATGTTGAATGTGGCAGAGCCCACTGGCATGCTCCTGCAGTGAGGACTCGATCCCCTTCCCCCATCCACTGAACTGTGAGTGACTGGGTGTGCAGCCTTTTATGTTTGTGACCCAAACGCCGTTTTGAAGATTTTGGCTCGCACAGGAGCGAGCGCGGTCATTTTGGGCTGTTTCCTTCACCATTTCAGTACAGTGATGTAGAGGGGCACATTGGAATGGGTCAAAATATCCCACAAGCAAGCAGCATCATGTAGCAATTTGATATGTAATTCTGTAGGTTTGCTAATTAAATTGACCCTTGTACAGTTGGCAATTTAAATTACCTGTCCACACCTTCTGAAGAAGCTGGCGGGGAACTGTCTCGGCCGGATACTCGTGCGCCTTCGGGTGGACGGCCTGATTAGCATCGGGAGCCTTCGAGGCCCCGTTCAGACAAGGCATCAGGTGTTCACCAGAGACGTGCCAGGTCCAGGTTGCGGTCTTCTTCTCCGGCGAAACAGTCAACCTGTGAAATACTTGACACCCTTGAAGATGTCGACGCCATCAGCGCCATGCCCGTCGCGTGCGCCTATCGGGTCTTTGCCCCCAGTCAGGCCCTCGAAGCTGTCTGAGCCATCAACGCCATCGATGCCGTCTGCGCCGAATTTACCGGTGAAGGTCCCTGTGACTGTGGACCCTCTGAGGAAGGCTACTTGTAAGTCTCTGAAGGCTGTTGCAGAGAAGAGGTGTACTCCTCTTCCAAGGAAGGACTTCCCCAAGGAAGGACTTCATGTCTCTCCAGGACATTTATGAGGACGAAGAAAGGTCTGAGGATGATGTTGGGCCTTTTGGTCTTCCATATGGTACTCCTGGTGTTCTGGAGTATCATTTCTAAAGAGTCGGATGGAGGATCTGCGTCAGTCCTTATACGATGCCAGTGGTCTTGACTCGTCCCCTGAGATGGAATTTGGTAGGCCGGATCCGGGGGATCATGCCGACTCCTCTCATCAGAGACTGATGTTGAGAGTTGTGGAGTACCTGGGCTGGGCAAGGCCTCTGGTGCAGTTTGATCAAGATGATCTTAGAGATATTCTGATTCAGGGTACGTCCACTGACCTGGTGTTGCCATTTCATATGGCATTGCAGAAGAGGGTGGCTGCTACTTGGTACACCCTGGAGAGTATTCCGGCGGTGAACAAGTTGTTGAGACAGAAATACCACCCATCCTGCAGCGACCCCAGCTACCTGTACACACACCCCACTCTGAAGAGTTTGGTGGTTCAGGCGGCTACGACCACCTCGAAGCAGGCAGCGTCCCCTACCATCCCCCCTGATGGGGACGATAAGTGCATGGATGGGCACGCAAGGTATTTTCTGCTGGGAGTATGGCGTTGAAGTCTGCCAACTCCACCTGTACCTTACCAAAGTTGTCGCACTCTCTGTGGAATTGCATCTCTTTAGCGGCTGAGCAGATTACCAAAGGGAAGGCTTTCTAGCTATTGTGAAGGATGGCAAGGATACCATGTGTGAATCCCTTCAGTCTGGGTTGGACTCTGCGGATAGTGTCAGTAGGTCCATGGCCACAAGCACCGTGATGTGCAGATTTGCGTGGTTGCAGATGTCGGGGGTTGCACCAGATGTGCAGGCTGCCCTTTGACAGGTCGCATCTGTTTGGCAGCAAGGCTGATGTGAGCCTTGAGAGGTTGCAGACCTCCAAAGCAGCTGCCAAATCTTTGGGCGCAGCTGTTAGACAATCTCCGCCTTTTCATCCTATGGGACAGCAATTGAGGGGTTCCTTTCGCTGCTACTCATTTGGAAGGGTGAGAGGGATGGCCAGTCAGAGCGGCCAACATAACTTTCCTCATGGTGGACGAGGTAGAGGTGCCAAGGCTGCTCAAGCAGCAGCCTCTTTACCATCAGGCACTGCCGCAGCTGCTGAACTGCTCAGACCTTCTCATTGTTCACCGGTAGGGGGCAGGCTGTCTCCACATCTAGAAGAGTAGCAAGCCATTACTTCATACGCGCGCGCTCTGGAAACAATAGCTCACAGCTACTTCCTTCCTTTTCTTAGACGGCCTTGCGACAATCCACTGGGTTAGCACTCTGAGGGTTCCGTATCTGCTCCTTGTGCAGGAGATTTTGGCCCTGCTAGAGAAAGGTGCTATAGAACCAGTGCCTGTGGCGGAGAGGAACAAGGGTTGGTATTACCTGTATTTTCTGATTCCCAAGAAGGTTGGAGGACTGAAACCCATCTTGGACTTGAGATACTTGAACAAATTCCTCAGGAAGGACAAGTCCAAGATGGTAACTCTTTCTCAGACCCTTTAGGCCCTCCAACTTCAGGATTGGTTGATGTCATTGGTCCTGCAGGATGCTTATTTTCATGTGCCGATCCATCTCAAGCACAGGAAATGGTTGAGGTTTGCACTCAGTTTCGGGTCCTGCCATTTGGGTTGACCTCTGCCCGAGGGTCTTCACCAAGCTCATGGTGGTAGTGGCAGCGTATCTCAAAAGGGGATTCACGTCTTCCCCTAACCTGGACGATTGGCTGATCAGGGCACGTTCTCCCGAACAAGATCTTGGATCATCTCAGTGTCACCTGCCACTCCCTTCGCTAACTGGGCTTCTCCCTCAATTTCAAGAAGTCGCATATGACACCTTCCCAACAGCTCCAGTACATCGGGGCTGTGTTGAACACGTCCTTGGGGATGTGCTCGCCAACCAAGGTGAGGGCTTAACACATTCTCCAGATGGTCTCCAAGTTTCAACAAGCCCAGACTCTTTCGGCTTTCAAATTCTTAAGGTTGCTCTACCTCAAGGCATCCTGCATTTTTCTGGTGCCAGAGGCAGGGCTGAGAATGCGATCCCTTCAGTGGGCTCTCCGAACTCAGTGGTCCGAGTTCTCGGGCAAGATGTCGGATCTCCTTTATGTTCCAGTCAAGGTCTCCCAGGATCTTCTGTGGTGGGCCAGCGAGGAAAATCTCATGAAGAGGGAGCCTCTTTGGCAACCGTGGCCGGAGGTAACGGTAGTGACGGATGATTCCCTTACGGAATCGGGGGGGCTCATGGCAACGATCTGACCGTCGGCCGTCGTTGGTCTCCATCGGAGACCAAACTACACATCAATCTTTTGGAGCCGAGAGCAATCGGGCTAGCA
The DNA here is from genome assembly GCF_040938575.1 of Ambystoma mexicanum. Classification (NCBI taxonomy): domain Eukaryota; kingdom Metazoa; phylum Chordata; class Amphibia; order Caudata; family Ambystomatidae; genus Ambystoma; species Ambystoma mexicanum. The sequence continues at coordinate 574,837,541 of NC_090934.1, read as the reverse complement.
CTGAAGGCTTTCCTGCCGTATGTACAGGGAAAGAATGTCCTGATAATGATGGACAACACTGTGGCCATGCATTACCTCAACAAGAGAGGAGGTGTAGGGTCACTACCTCTGTGCAGGGAGGCAATGCAGCTCTGGTTCTGGGCATTCAAGAAGGAATCTCCCTAACAGCGGTTCATCTGGCCGGGGAGGAGAACATGGCGGCAGACACTCTGAGCAGGCAGAGCGCAGTCTCCCATGAGTGGGAACTAGCTCAGGAAGTCCTTCAAGAGATCTTCGCCATTTGTTGCCAACCGGAAGTGCGAAAGGTACTGCTTGAGGGAATTTCCTCTGAGAGGAGCTCTAGGAGACGCGTTTGTCGTGGATTGGTTGTTCCCGCTTCTGTACACGTTTACTCCGATCCCCGTTATTCCCCAAGTTCTCAGGAAGTTACGACGGTTCGGGACCCGCGTGATCCTCATTGCTCTGGATTGGGCCAGGAGAGTGTGGTACCCGGACCATCTAGACATGTCCATTTGTCCTCCAATACGTCTTCCCCAAAGAGAATCTTCTCTCGCGAGAGGAAGGTCGGGTTCTCAATCCAGAGGTCAAGACTCTCAACCTTCACGCATGGCTTTTGAACGGTTGAGATATTAGGATTGGGACCTCCCGGATGACGTGATGGAGGTGTTGCTTTCCGCCAGGCAGCCAGCTACAAAGTCCCTGTACTGTTGCCGTAAGTTTTGCGACTGGTGCAGAGGAAATATTGATCCTGTTCAGTGCTCAATTCCGGAGGTTCTCTCCTTCTTACTTTATTTGGCCCACCAGGGTCTTCAGGTGGGAACCATTAAAGGTTACCTGGCAGCGCTTTCTATCTTTAGGTGCTCGTCTGAGGAATATTCCTATTTTAAGATTCCACTGATCACTCATTTTCTGGAAGCGCTCTCAACTGTTTTCCTGCCGTCGCCTTTTCAGGTGCCGGTCTGGGACCTTAATTTGGTCTTAACATTTCTAATGGGTGCTCCGTTTGAACCTTTGCACTCCTGTCCGTTGAGATTGTTGACATTTAATACTGTTTTCTTGGTTGCAGTTACCTCTGCTCGTAGAGTGAGTGAGTTGCAGGCACTTTCTTCTAAGCCACCCTTTACTTTGTTCCACAAGGACACATTGTATTGCGAGTACGTCTGTCCTTCCTACCTAAGGTAGTGTCAGAATTCCATTTAAGTCAGAAGGTGGTGCTCCCCGCCTTTTATCCTTCTCCGCATCCTACTAAGGACGGGGAGCGACTCCCTAGGTTGGATCCTGGAGTGCATTAAGCTTTTATCTTTCCAGAATATCCAAGGTCAGAGTGGACAACCAGCTCTTTGTGGTGTATACTGGACACGGATTAGGCCAGGCTGTTTCTAAGCAGACCTTGTCTAGGTGGATCATCCTCCCTATTTCAGAATGCTACAGGTTGGCTGGCAAGGACCCTCCTTAGGGCTTGCAGGCTCATTACACCAGGGGCATGGCTAAATGGACTGCCCTGTAGATGGGTGTGCCGGTCAAGAACATCTGTGATGCTGCAACGTGGTCTACCATGCACACGTTTGTTAGGAATTATTACCTGGATACTGCCCATACTCAGGATGTCGCCTTTGGTAAGGCAGTGCTTACTCTGCCATTTAATCGACCCACTGCCAATGATGCAGGGCGCCCTCTGCCGAAAGAAATTCCGAAGCAGCACAGCTGTGTATATTACATGCCATAGATTAGGAATACGTTGGAGGAACATCCAGTCGAAAGAACGTTACCAGTTGGTAAGTAACTTGTTCTTCGAATGGATTGTGTCCTCCCACGTATTCCTCATCTTGTGATAATTTGTTATCTCCAGCTTCGCTGCTTCGAAAAAAATGTTTCTCGGCAGAGGGCACTGTGCTCGAGGTCGTGGCGTCGATTGTCCCTCGACGGGCTCCGTACTCTGTCGACGTCACTGATGGTATAAATAGCTCGAGCCGTGCCCGTTGCTTCAGTTCCGTTTTTCCGATCGCTTCGCTATCGTGAACGGCGCCCTTCGAACTTTTCTGTGTGAAAATGTCATCTTCTTCGACTACTTCGACACCCAAGACTGGGTTCAAGAAGTGTATCGATTGTGGATCGAAAATGTCTATCACAGATCCTCACCGAGTTTGTCTCTGGTGCCTCGGTTCTAGTCACCGAATCGACGACTGTGGTTCCTGTCATTCCATGACCGAGAAGGCCCTTCGTGAGAGGAGAGGTAAACTGTCGGTGGGGAGGGAAGCCTCTAAGAAGGCTACGTCCAAAAAACATAAGAAAGCGACTGATTCGAAAGAATCTGATCGCCATAGGCATTCCAAGAGATCTCGATCTAGGAGTAGATCGAGACACTCCTCTTCCTCGTCTAAGAAAATGAAGAGGAGACATAGATCTCCCTCGTCATCTTCCGAGTCGACCGAAGAAATTCGGTGTCCGCCAAAATCGTATTCCCCCAGAAAGTGGGAGGAATTTCGTAAAAAGATGGAGGTTTTCGAGAATGCGGCCTCGACCCCCTCGAAAGAATGTCAGATGAGTCATACCTCTAAAGTCGCTCCATTGGACGACAGAGAAGTCGAAAACTACCTTGGTAAAAGCCAGTAGTATCGAGGATACTCGAAAGACTCGAGTCGCCGCCAAGTCGAAGACTCCTCGAGCGTCGAGCACCTCTCCAGTCCCTCATAAAAAGCATAAGTCGTTGAAGGTTTCGACGACTTTGTCGACGCCATCGGCATCGACTGCTTCGGCATCGAAGCCAAAAGCGTCTTCGACGCCTGTATCGAAATCTTCTTCGAAGTCTTTGAAGTTCCCGTCGACAACCTCGAAGGATTTTTCTATTCCTTCGAAGAAAATTGTTGAGGAAGAAAGGAGATTTACTCCATTACCCAGAACAGACTTTTTTAAGTCTGTCCTCAATTTATGAGGAATCTGGCTCGGAGGAAGACAGTCACTCCCTTTGGAGTTCAATACGGCACAAAACAAGTTCCTGAGGAACTCATTGATCAGGAATCTAAAATGAGAGACCTGAGTGACACTCTACACTCTGCTAGTGGAATTGACACCTCCCCAGAGTTAGTTTGCCAGACCTGATCCTGCAGAACATGCAGACTCTGGGTACAGGAGTAATAGAATACATGGGTTGGGGTAACACTTCACCCGTGTTTGAACAGGACGACATGACAGATATAATTGTCAGAGGTCCCCAAAAAGACCGAATTCTCCCCTTCCATAGGGCTCTTCATAGGACAGTGGAGAAAAACTGGGAAAATCCTGAGAGCATTGCTGCTGCAAATAGTAATTTCCCCAAGAAATACAGACCAGCTGGTACGGATCCCGAATATTTAAACAGGCATCTGACTCCAGAAAGTCTTGTTGTTCGGGCCGCATCCACATCAAAACAAACTGCATATCCCACTATCCCTCCGGATAGAGAGGACAAGAAAGTTGATGCCTGGGCCCGTAAAGTTTTCACTTCAGGTAGCATGGCCCTGAAATCGACGAATGTCACCTGTACCCTGGCCAGGTTTACCCATACCCTGTGGGACTATTTCGGCGGCAGCTGATCATATTCCGGAAGGCGAGGAAAGGGAAGGCTTCCTGAATATAGTCAAAGACTGAAAGGAGGCAACGGGGGAATGTGTCCAGTCTGGACTGGATACTGCTGATAGTATCAGCAGATCCATGGCTGCAAGCACTGCTACGCAGATTTGCGTGGTTGAGGAAGTCGGGGTTTGCACCAGATGTGCAAGCCAGACTCCTTAACATGCCCTTTGATGGCTCGAGGCTGTTTGGCAGTAAGGCTGATGAAAGCCTAGAAAAACCTCAAAGGCAGCAGCTAAATCGCTTAGTGCCTCCATGCGCCAGCCTCAGAAACCCTATTCCGGCTCATCTTCCTGGAGATGTCGTTCTTTTCGTTACTACTCCTCATTTGGTAGAGGAAGAGGACCGGCTTCTCAAAGAGGCAAAAGAAATTTCCCTCGTGGAACACGAGGAAGAGGTGCAAGATCAGCCTCAGGAGCGGCATCTGTACCCTCAGCCACTCCTGCAGCCGCCTCCAAATCCCTCTGAGACCTTGTTACACAAAACACCAGTGGGAGGCAGGATCTCTCAGCATCTGAAGGAATGGCGGGGCATTACCTCAGATGGTTGGGCACTGGAAACAGTAGCTCAAGGTTACTGTCTCCCCTTCCAAAAAAGGCCTCAGAATCATCCAAATGGGAGCCAACTCCGTCAAAATTCCAGACCCGCTCCTGTTACAGGAAATTTTAACCCTGCTAGAGAAAGGTGCCATAGAACAGGTACCTGTAGCGGAGACGAACAGGGGTTGGTACTCCCCATACTTTCTTATCCCAAAAAAGGACGGAGGATTGAGACCCATCTTGGACTTAAGAAACTTGAACAAGTTCCTCAGCAAGGACAAGTTCAAGATGGTGACCCTTTCTCAGATCCTTCAGGCTCTACAACTCCAAGACTGGTTGGTATCATTGGACCTTCAGGATGCTTACTTTCATGTGCCAATCCATCCAAAGCACAAAGTACCTGAGGTTCGCGATTGGCAACTCTCATTATCAGTTTCGAGTTCTGCCATTCGGGTTGACCTCCGCCCCAAGGGTTATCACCAAACTGATGGCGGTTGTGGCAGCGAGTCTCAGGAGAGGGGGGGATTCAAATCTACGCCTACCTGGACGATTGGTTGATCAGAGCACGTTCTCCAGAACAAGCTCAGGAACATCTTTCGATCACCTGCACTCCCTTCACAAATTGGGCTTCTCCCTCAATTTCAAGAAGTCTCACATGATACCATCCCAAAAGCCCCAGTTTATCGGAGCAGTCTTGGACACTTCCTTGGGAAAAGCCTCGCCTCCCGAGTTGAGAGCTCTCCACATTCTGCAGATGGTAACAAAGTTCCAGAATGTCCAATGTCTACCGGCCTTCGATTTTCTCAGGTTGCTCGGCCTCATGGCATCCTGCATTTTCCTAGTACCAGAGGCCAGATTGAGAATGAGATCCCTTCAATGGGCACTTAGAACTCAGTGGTCCCAGTTCTCAGGGAATATGTCAGATCTTCTGCAAGTCCCGAGCGCAGTTGCTCAGGATCTTCTATGGTGGGCGCACAACGACAACATTCTCAAGGGAGAATCTTTTTGGCAACCATGGCCAGAGATAACAGTAGTAACGGACGCCTCACTCACTGGGTGGAGAGCACACACCAACGATCTGACAATCGGCGGTCGGAGTCCAAACTACACATATACCTATTGGAGCTGAGGGCAATCAGACTAGCGCTGAAGGCCTTTCTGCCCTCTGTACAGGGAAAGAATGTCCTGATAATGACGGACAACACAGTGAGTTGACCGTCATTATCAAGAGAGGAGCAGGGTCACTACCACTGTGCAGAGAGGCAATGCAGCTCTGGTTCTGGGTAATACGAGAAGGAATCTCTCTATCAGCAATTCACCTAGCCGGAGAGCAAAACACGGCGGCAGATGCTCTGAGCAGGCAGAGCACAGTCTCTCACGAGTGGGAGCTAGTTCAGGAAGTCCTTCAAGAGATCTTCGCCCTTTGGGGAACCCCGCAAGTGGATATGTTCGCCACCGTGATCAATCGGAAGTGCGAGCAGTACTGCTGAAGGGAATTTCCTCAAAGAGGAGCTCTGGGAGACGCATTCGTAGTGGAGTGGAAATGTCCACTGCTGTACGCGTTTCCCCCAGTCCCCGTGATTCCTCAAGTAATCAGGAGGTTGAGAAAGTTCAGGAAAGCCATGATCCTAATTGCCCCGGATTGGGCCAGGAGGACGTGGTACCCGGACCTTCTAGACATGTCCATCTGCCCTCCAATACGTCTTCCGTAAACAGAGGATCTTCTCTTGCAAGTGGAAGGTCGGGTTTTTCATCCCGAGGGATCTAGACACTCAACCTTCATGCATGGTTTCTGAGAGGTTTAGATACAAGGATTGGGATCTTCCGGATGACGTAATGGAGATCTTGCTTTCGGCCAGACGGCCAGCAACAAAATCTTTTTACCGATGTCGCTGGAACAGGTTTAGTAACTGGTGCAAAGATAAGGATGTGGACCCTTTTCAATGTGGCACTCCGATGGTGCTTTCCTTTCTATTACATCTAGCCAATCTGGGGCTCCAGATAGGAACAATCAAAGGATACCTTGCTGCACTGTCCATTTTCAAGCGCACCTCTAAAGAGGTTTCATATTTCAAAATACCTTTAATCATTCAATTCTTGAAAATTCTTAAAAGGGCTTACTAACGTATACCCTCCAGTACCTTTTCATATCCCAAATTGGGATTTAAATCTAGCACTAAAATTCTTGACTTGCATACCTCTGCCCTCGTGTCCATTGAGACTTTTAACACTAAAAACTGTCCTTCTTGTGGCCTTATCAGCCCGCAGGGTTAGCGAACTTCAGGCTCTCTCATGCAAACCGCCTTATACTACTTTTTATAAGGATAAGGTAGTCCTTAAAGTCAAACCTTCTTTTTTACCAAAGGTAGTTTCTGACTTCCATTTGTCACAAAAGATAGTAATACCAACTTTTTATCTTCCTCCTCATTTGGGCAAGGAAGAGGAGAGATTGCACAGACTAGATCCCAAGAGGGCTCTTAGTTTTTACATCTCAAGGATGGCTAAATTGAGACAAGATGACCAACTATTCGTGGGTTATACTGGTCATAAACTAGGATTATCTGTAACAAAACAGACCATATCCCGCTGGATCATCTTAGCCATAGCTGAATGCTACAGATTAGCGGGAAAAGACCCACCAGATGGGCTTCGTGCCCATTCTACAAGAGGAATGGCTACTTCTAGGGCTCTGAAGAGGAGAGTCCCGGCAGCAGATATTTGTGCAGCTGCAACTTGGAAAACAATGCATACTTTTGTCAAGCATTACTGTTAGGATACTGCCTCCTCTAATGAGGGTTTATTATCCAAGGCAGTTCTGCATTCTGTCCACAAACTGAAATCGGTACTCCCGCCTCCAAAATTGCTACTGCTATGGGAGTCTATCACAAGATGAGGAATACGTGGGAGGACACAATCCATTCAAAGAACAAGTTACTTACCAACTGTAACGTTCTTTCGACTGGATGTTCCTCCCACCTATTCCTCATCGACCCTCCCATCCTACCCCGCAGTACAGTTTACGTTTTCTTACACTTTCCTCTCACGAAAAGGTACATCAGTCATGGGGCACGCCTGGGTGTTCCTCCTATCTGTTCATCGAAAAAACAGAACTGAAGCAACGGGCGCGGCTCGAGCTATTTATACCATCGGTGACGTCGACAGAGTACGGAGCCCGTCGAGGGACAATCGACGCCACGACCTCGAGCACATCGCCCTCTGCCGCGAAAATATTTTTCCTTAGCAGCGAAGCTGGAGATAACGAATTCTCACAAAATGAGGAATACGTGGGAGGAACATCCAGTCGAAAGAACGTTGCAGTTGGTAAGTATCTTGTTCTTCTGTTTCATCACCTGACTATTCAGCACAATTAAGTGACTGAGCGATTCACCAAAATCTTAGGTAGGCTGATGACTTTGTCATCACCTAGCCTCTCAGCCCTTAATATGGTCGTAAGTTCTTTTGTAAAGTTATGTAACATTTGGGATAAGGTGAAGGTACATACCATGTCTTCGATTTAACACAAAGGTTGAAGACTTAAAGGCATGTGTGGATCACAAAGCATCTTGTGGTATTGTACCCGCTATGTGCGAAAATAAATGTAATCGACAAGCACCCACACCTGTTGATACAATTGTTATAGAAGAATCTGTAATTGAAACTCCAGTACCTTGATTTGATTCCTTTACCTGGGATCTCCTCTAAGCAGATCGAGATGCACTCAAGTATAGATATATGTAATAATCCCTCACAGAAAATAATGGCGCTAATCCATACCCAACAAACGGGTGTTTCCGACCTTACTAGCACTGTAGGAAAAAAAAAATGATTGCCAAAAAGGCACAACACATCCTTAAAATGGTTGCACAATCTTTCAGTAACCGAAGCAATGAAATGGCCTCAAATTGTTTAAAGGCCCAGAATCTGTATTGACCCCTGTATGCAATGAAAGTGGAACGGATATTCAGTCTCACTCCCACAGGTCATTTAGCCACGATTATGCCTGTCACGCAGTCCGGGATGAATGTTCCTGTGGTAAATGGTGGCTTACCTTTTTCTAAACTGAGCAGATCCTTATGTACTAATGGCTGTAATGGTTGTTCAGTCTTACCCAAGGCACCCGTTTACGTAGACTCCAACACGACGACAGTGCTAAAAGTAGATGCTGGAATACAGACGGCAGATAAACCAGAACGCAAAACATTATCTTTTGACGATCTTAATTCACTTAAAACCAGCAAGTGCCAAATAATTCAATCTACTATGTGCCTGGCTGAACCACCTGCTTTGACATCCTTAAAGTTGATACCGCAGTTGGGGGATGTCTCGAGTAACTGCAGGTGTGATGCGAGGCATAATAGTGCTGTCTTGAACCCGCCTCCAAATTCCATTGCACCAGCATGCTCCTTTGGCGATGGACTGCTGATGGATGCCGCTAGTAGCCGTGGTCAGATGTTCCTTCCTCCCAGTCTCAATAATCAGATTCTATTTCTACCGAACAAACAAATCCAAACTTGGGTCGCCTATGTGGCAAGTTATATATCCTGAGTGAACGCTAGTTAGACGTTTGTTCAGGTACACCTAATCAAACACACCCTTGTATAATTCCCTCAAATTCATATTATAATCTGAATGAACAAATACATAATACAAATCGGGGTGACTTACTTGACAGGCTAAATATCCCGAGTGAACGGCATTCAGACGCCTGTTCGGGTCTAGATAAATCTAAACAGCCCTGTAGAATCCCTTCAGTAACTAATTGTCACACGTGAGGGGATCACATGTGAGCCCGGAGGTTTCTAACTTCCCTACTTCATTAAATCAAACGTGCAAATTTGGATCTGACGAAGGCCGGCCTACAACAAAGGCCAGACCAAGGCCCTGTTTGCGCCCTGTTTGCGCCCTGTTTGCGCCCTGTTTGCGCCCCACTTCGGCAAGAAAGTTAGGCACCCTACTACCTCCTCCAAGTCGCGCTCTCATCCAGTGCCCCACTCCTTCCGCTTTTTCGCTGCCTAGTTTGTCTCGTATGGTTAACGTATCACCAGCCACATCCGGAGGCTAATCCTCTGCACTATCCTCACTACATTCATCTCCATCGAGGCATAACAACCCTCTGTCTCCACTGTGAACACCCACCAAGCCCAACCACTCAGTGACCTGTACCGGCACTTGACTCATCCTAAAGTACCATCCCAGGTCCCGTGTGATTCCTGCTCCGTTGTATGTGCTAGCATACTTCTGCTGCCTGCCACCATTCTGAAATGAAGAGAACATTTATATTAATACACAGTAATACCGGTACTCCTACGTCCCGTCCCCTTTCCTCCTTACTTATGGGACATCTCTCCGTCCTGTGGGACGGGACCGGAGCACTTTGTAAAAAGCATCCAAACATTTTTTTCAAAAATGTGTCCTTCCTCTTTCTTGCGCGGGGCCTGGCACGCAGCTGTAACCCCGCCCACCTTGGCTCTGCCCCACGCATCGCCCATCAGTCCTTTTCTCCGCTCGTTTGGGACTGGACGCACTTGCATCCTCGGAAGATTTTGTTCCCTTTTTTCCTCTCTGGCTCTCGCTAGCGATAGTGTACTAGTCTGTCTGTCGTTCAAACTAGACTTTCCAGATTGTTCATCGTGCCACCATCGTTTCGCGAGGGCGGATTCCCATCCTCGTTGCTTAATGTTTGGGTCCGGATCACAGTTGCGACTCCTGTTTTTACTGCGACTCCCTTTCGGTCCAGGCACTTAAACGTCGGTTGGAGCAGTGGGAGGAGGTGTTCTAACGAACTCCTCCATCGCATATACAGGCTTTCATCGACGAGAAGAAACAATGCCCAGTAAGTTCTTTACTTTTCAGAGCACCCCGGCCAGGGTATAACTTTCAGGTTCCTCTCGGGCCGGGAGGAGCGTTGATCGCTCTGTCACCGGGGTTTGGCCTGAGGTGCATGTTGGGCCTAATAATTGTACCGGAGTTTTCTACGAGGGTCTCCGTAAGGGGCCTGTGGATACCGGAGCACGCTCTGAGCCCCCTCCTGTGGGGGCTGTTTGTAGACCCAGTTCTACTGAATCGTGGGATACCGGAGCTCGCTCTGAGGCCTTGGTCGGCTTCCCTCAAAAATAAGACCGGGGTGCGTCCTGAGGCGTTGGTGGGGCTCGCTGTCACCGAACGGATGTTCGAGGCCCGCGCAGATAAGGCTGTCACCTTCAGAGGCTAAAGCTACCAACATTTCTGAGAGGCCTGTCAAGGCCTTGCCGGTGAAGGTTGTTTCTCACCGTTCCCGCTCTTGCGCCGACACCAGATCTGCTGAGGGGGCAAAGAAGGAAAGTTCTTCTTTTACTGGTAGTGCCGAGGTCATTCCTGGGAAAGCTAATTTGGCGGTTGGTATGTCGCAGAAACATTCCAGGCCTCATAGTACCGGCTCTGCCGAGGTTCCTTATGTTAAGGCTAAAGTTAAGACCCCTGATCCATCGACGGGGACCCCTGCCTCACTTCCTCACGTGCCGCAGTTCTCCTCAGACGATGACAAAATGGCGCCCGTTCCCGCCACGACCGCGGCGGCCATTTTGGGTGCTATCCCTACAACTACGCCATCGGCCTCAGGTGTATGGCTTGGTTCCTTGGGTGAACATAGAGTCCCTTGTGCGCATCCTTATCGGCCAGTTTATGATTGGAACGCCCGGATGCCTCTTCCGCACAATGTTTGGTTGCCTGCGGGGTCGGCGCCTTTGATTTACGTGCACACGTCGGTGGAGGGGCCAGTTTGGCACCCGTCCCCGTTACGTCCCTGGACTTGTCCACCTCATGAGGCCTCCTCAGGTACCAAAGCTGTCCCCGGAGGACGCCTTTTTCGGTAAATTTCAAACGCTCATGTGTACCGACCCCATGAGGGAATATTTTGAAGGGCTTTTTAGGGATATATGTCCGCCCGCGCCTCCGGCCACACCCGTTCCTCCGGTGGTTGCGCTGGCGCCTCCCTTGCCTACGGTGCCTGCCCTGACTTTTCCGCCTTTGCTCCCATTGTCCCCCGTGGACAAGGCAGCGCCCGACACGGCTCAGCAGGATCCTGACCTGTTCGGATGACGCGCTAGGCAATCAGGACAACAAGGACTTGCCCCGCTCTATTAGAGCTTTTCATGACCGGCTACTGGACAGGATATGCTTCTTAGATGTTCTGGTGCCCGAGGCACCCGCTCCGCAGGAGGGCGTGCTTTCTGGGGCGTTCACCCTGTCTCCTTTGGAGCGTACCGGCCTGTTCTTGCAGAAGGACGTGCTGGCCGAGGTCCGCAGGGTACGGGAAAAGCCACACTCTGGACTTTTCGTCAATAAGAAAAATGACGCGAGATACAGGCTGCATTCTTCGGAAGAGGTGGCACTGTCATCTTGTCCGCCCCCCTCCTCCACAGTGGTGGCTGCGGCCACTTTGCAGTCCAGGCCTGCAGCATCCTCTTCCACGACGGCTACGCAGGTTCTGGGAAAGGAGGACAAGCTCCTTGACTCCCTTGGGAGAAAAATCTTTGCCAACTCGGCCTTGCAGCTCAGGCAGGCCAATGCTGAACTGGTGTTAGCGGGGGCTAATATGCGGATGTGGAAAGGTCTGTTGGAGTTTGAGGAATTCATCCCGGTCGAGAAGTTGGAGGACTTTAAGGGTGGTTTATCTGATGCCAGGGTCTTGGCCCAGGATCTCCTGGAGGCTGCGGCTCATCACGTAGACACCTCGGCTCGCAGCCTTATGCTGGGGGTTGATACCTCACGGCAGGCGTGGTTGCATGCCACTAAATTCTCAAAAGAAGTGCAGGACAAGGTATTGGACCTTCCGTTCGATGGTAAGGAGCTCTTTCATTCTACAACTGATGTAGAGCTCACCAAGACGAAGGATAGCACTTAGACAGCTAAGTCCTTGTTGGTCCTTGTTAAGGCCCCTTTCAAAACCCAGAGACCATTGTTCCAAAGCCGACCCTCCTCTGGCTTTAAGGGCTTCCTCGACCGGAAATCTTGCAGAGTGGATACCCCTTCGGGGAATAACTGCCATAGGCAACAACGGACTCGGTTTTTCTACCGCTCCCCAGCCTCCTCCTCAGGTTCAGGTGGTAACACCACTGAAAAACCTACTAAATGAGGATTCACCACGCTCGCAAGAGACCCTGGTGGGAGGACGCATTGCGTCTCATTGGGAGGCATGGCAGACCATCACCGAAGACAGATGGGTCTTGTCAATTGCTAGGGCGGGCTTCTGCTTACCCCTACCCCACCCCTCAACCCTCCTTTTCAGCTGTCGGGCTCGCCCTCCCTCAAAGCCGAGGTTCAGAAACGTCTTGACCTCAGAGCTGTGGAACCCGCTCCCCTCGGGGAGCGAGGGGAAGGCTTCTACTCCCGGCTGTTTACGGTGCCCAAACCCAACCAGGCTGGCCTGCGCACCATCCTAGACCTTTCCCAGTTCAATCTTTTCCTACCCCAATTGAAATTCAAGATGATCACGCCCAGCCAGATATGGTCCTCCTTGCAGATGGGCGATTGGCTCAGTGTGGTGGATCTTCAGGATGCGTACATGCATATCCTAATTTGGAATCCACACAGGAGATATCTCCGTTTCTCTTTGGGAGAGGAGCACTTCCAGTTTCAAGTGCTTCCTTTTGGCCTCAGCTCGGCGCTGCGTGTCTTCACGAAGATTATGTCGGTGATTGCGGCCTATCTTGGTCTGCAGGGTATCCATGTGTATCCGTATTTGGACGATTGGCTCTTACGCAGCCCTTGTCCGTGGAAAGCAGCAGGCAATCTTCAGTTTCTCCTTCAGCTCCTGTTCCATCTTGGGCTGTCGGTGAACTGGCGGAAATCTTCCATGACGGTCTTGCAGGACTTGATTTTACTGGGTTTTCGTTGGAACACGATCGACTGCAGAGTGTACCTGACCGGGGACAGGATGGCGAATCTGTTAGCCACATGTCAGATGTTTGCGCAGTCGGAGAGCATGTCGGCCTGATGGTTCCAGAGGCTTCTGGGCCTCATGGCCTCGTGCGTGTTGGCTCTTCCTCTGCTCATCTCAAGATGAGGCAGACCCAAATGGCACTTCGGAGTTCTTGGCGTCAGGCTGTGGACCCGGATTCCAAGCTGATAATGATTCCGGCTTTCATGAGAGTGGACCTGGAGTGGTGGTCATCTCTCAGCAACCTGTCGGTGGGTGCTGGGTTTCAGGACCCTGCCCCTACGGTGACGATCACGACGGACTCCTCCCTCCTGGGGAGGGGTGCGAAGTTAGATCTTCAGGTCTCGGATCTCTGGTCGCCTCAGGACAAGCTACTCCACATAAATCATCTAGAGCTTCTGGCGATCTTCCTAGCGCTCGGGGCGTTCAGACCGATCATTGCCTACAAGGTGGTCCGCATACGCACGGACAATGTGGTGTCGATGTACTACATCAACAAATAAGGGGGAACCAAGTCCCGTGTCCCCAACCCCCGCCCACCCCCCCCCGTGGACCTGTCCATCCTGATTTGGGAGTGGGCCGTTCTTCATGGTGTTTGGCTGCTTGCAGTGCACATCCCGAGCCAGCTGAATGTTGCAGCGAATGCCCTCAGCCGACGGACAGTGGTCAGCTACGAGTGGGAGTTGAAGGCGGATGTCCTCTCATGGATTTTCTTGCGTTGGGGCACACCGGAGGTGGACCTCTTCGCTACGGCGGCAAAAAAGAACCTTCCTCAGTATGCCTCCAGAGGGGGGCTGGGAGCCGCCTCTCTGGGGGATGCTCTCAAGATTCCATGGCACAACATGAGAGCTTACGCCTTCCAGCCTCTGCCTCTAGTCCATCGGGCAATTTGGAAGCTGAAGAACTCAGTGAACTGTTCCCTCCTACGCATAGCCCCGTGGTGGCCGGCCAGGTTTTGGTTCTCAGAACTTCAACACCTGTCAATGTGTCCGCCGATCAGGTTACCAGTGACCCCCGAACTTCATAGAGGGGGAACAGCAGCTGTGGCACCCCTCCCCACAATCACTCAGCTTGGCGGCATGGTGCCTGAGTTCAAGTCTTCAGAACATCTTAACTTGTCTGCGGATAACATGCGTATTATCCAGGCAGCCAGGAAACCCTTGACTAGGTCCCAATACAGAAGTAAATGGCTCAGGTTCTGTCATTGGTGTTTGGGAAAGCGGTTGGACCCAAGGGAGGCTACGGTTGACACGGTACTGTCCTTCGTATCCTTCCTAGCAGAGTCGGGTGTACATGTTCTGTCATGCAGGACTTACCTTTCAGCGGTCTCTGCTTATCTTTCTACGGACCAATGTTCTTAGTCTTTGTGTAATCCAGTGGTTAAGATGCATTTTGCAGGCTTGACCCGCCTCTACCCTCGAGTTCGTACTCCGCACCCGCCGTGGGATTTAAATTTAGTCCTCACAGCGTTGTGCCATAAGCCTTTTGAACCCATGCCAGGGTGGACCTCAAGTACCTATCCTGGAAAGTGTCCTTTTTGGTCGCCGTGACGTCAGCAAGGCGGGTGAGTGAGCTCCAGGCCTTGTCGGTGGAGCATCCCTTCTTGGTCTTTCACAAGGATAAGGTAGTCCTACGGACGAATCCTGCTTTCCTGCCGAAGGTGGAATTCCATCTGAACCAGTCGATCTCCCTTCCGGTCTTTTTTCCGAACCCTACCTCAGAGGCAGAAAGGGTTCTGCATTGTCTCGATGTCAGAAGGGCTCTTAAGTTCTATCTGGACAGAACATCCGAGCTTAGGAGTTCTTAACTATTTGTGACTTTTGGTAACCCTCAGGGTAAGCAGGCGTCTAATGCGACTATTTCCCGGTGGATCGCCGCCTGCATTACGGAGTCTTTCACCGTCCAAGGGCTGAAACCTCCTAAAGGTATTAATGCACACCTGGTGCGGGGCAAAGCAGCCGCGGTTGCTTTTCAGAAATATGTCCCCTGGGAGTCCATTGCTAGGGCAGCTACTTGGGCCTCCATCTGCTTTTTGTAAGCATTTTTGTCTTGACATTAGCTCAAGAGCTGATGCTCAGTTTGGTCAGGCTGCGCTGAAGAACCCTTTTCAGTAATGGGTATTTCCATCCACCCGTAGTTCCTGTTAGGAGTGCTTGGGAATCTCCCATAAGTATGGAGGAAAGCGGACGGGACGTAGGAGTATAACAAGGTTACTCACCGTAGTGACCACCTTACTCCTAGTCCCCTTTCCTCCATACGCACGCCCGCCCGCCGTCCCCTCTAATAAGGTTCTTCTGTTATTGCTAATAGGTCTTTGACCTAGTAATAGAAAAGGACTGATGGGTGATGCGCGTGGCAGAGCCAAGGTGGGCGGAGTTACGGCTGCATGCCGGGCCACGCACAAGAAAGAGAGGACACATTTTTGGAAAAAAAATGTGGATGCTTTTTACAAAGTTCTCGGTCCCGTCCCACAGGACGGAGAGATGTCCCATAAGTATGGAGGAAAGGGGACTATGGACTAGGAGTAAGGTGGTCACTACGGTGAATAACCTGGTTATTTTGAGAACCCTTGGCCTCTTACTATTATTTAACAGGGAACCTTTGCCCAATGTTCCATTTCTAATGGTATACTTGCGTTCAAATTGTGTTTAATGGTGTTGTCGCCCGTATTAAGTGTATTTTAAAGCTTCTCTCACCCAGTGTATTAGTAATCAGGATTATGATACTACTCTCTGCACTTCAAACTGCACCCCACCTTCTGCTTTAGTCACGGGGCTCCTTGTGCCCACTGCTGGTTACCAATCTAGCCCAGAATTTGTATCACCCAGGTTTTTTCTGCCGATCATGCGTCTCAAAGGTTGTCCCACCGTTGGCTCTAGTCTTCACGCTTATGCTGCCCCCTGCCGCACCACACACTGTATTTGACCCAGTGCTGCAATATATATATTGCATTTGACCCAGTGCCACACCTCTTTCTGCACCTGACCGAGTGTTGCATGTCATAGTGTATTTGGTCCTTTGTTGCACTGCCTCACTGCAACTTATGTAACTGCCTCACTGCAACGTGTTATTTTAACTGCTGCATTGCATCGTGTTTTTTTATCTGTTGTCACTGTAACGTGCTAACTAGCCCTGGGCACTTATTGTAATGTGCTACTTAGTTGCTTCCAGACTTACATCTAGCCTGTCTGCATTACTATAACGTGCTACCTAGCCTGTGCACAAGTCCGCTACATCCTACTTAACCTCATCTAGACTTGTATCTCACCCTCATGGTATCCTTATGCAGAGCCACACGCAACATGGCCACCATCCTCCCACTAGTGAAGTCCATCACACCCACTAACTTACTCCCCCACCTCCTCACTCACACTTCCTCAGCGCTCCTCTGCCCATCATTCGTGCCAATAACCTCGATAACCTTAGCAGCCCCCTTAGCCCAGCGGAATGGATCAATCGCTACTCCTCGCCACCTACCGTGCTGATACCCTGCCCTTTGAACTGTAGAAAGGAAAGACTAGGATCGCGCTACCCACACCGTATAATCCTCACTAAGCCTACTAAAGTCTTCCTTCACCAAGACCATCCCTACTCGACCTACACCCATCATGGCTGAGGTTACTAAGCCTAAGGAAAACACCAGCACACTGCCCCTCCCCTCAAAGGAACTCTCATCAACGCACGATCACTGGTTGCACATGCCCTCGACATCTCACTTAATCACTACCAATTGCCTTGACTTTCTCGCCATCACTGAAACCTGGCTGCATCCGGCAGCTGCCCCAGCCCTATCCCTGGCACTCCCAGAGGGTTTCACCATCATCGGGTCAGATAGAGATTCAGGCAAAGGTGGAGGTCTAGCCTCCATAGCCAAAACCCATCTCGGCCTCAGAAGTGTCCCCTGTCCTCTTCCAATCAGCAGAACTTCTGTCAGTTAAAGTCCCCATCTCACATCCCATACGCTCCTACTCCACCTAATCTACCATCCTCCTGGCCCTATCTCCTCCTTTGAGGAAGATATTAAGGATCTGCTTACACACAACACTAAGCCAGGGTTCCAAATCATCTTGCTTGGTGACTTCAATTTAGGACTTAATGACCCTAATGGCTCCAACACCACCTTGCTCAAACGCCATCTCCCAAATGGGCTTTAAACACTGCATCTCAGGGCCGACTCACAACAAAGGCAGAACGCTGGCTTGGCTGGCAGATCTTAATTGCTCAACCACCATCCTCCAGAATGAACCCACTGCTTGGTCAGACCACCACTGTATCTCCTTCTCCATTCAACAGCCCGTGCCCACCAACCCTAACCCTACTATCGCCTCGCCAATGCTAGCTAGAAACAATCGCAACATCACTACAAAATTTACGACCGCTAATCCACGCCATCCTTGACCCAAGCATCTATAAGAACCTAGACTGACAATTTGGTTGAACTTTACAATGCCACCCTAAAATCTGCTATAAACGATGTTGCACCTATCAAACTACAAAAAGCTAAAGCAGCAGCTCATCTCAATAAATGGTTCACTGCGGATCTGAAAACCCGCCACACCAAGAGAGCTGCGGAAACTCTGGAGGAAATCTCCTACCTTTGTTAATAAGACTAACTTCACCTCGGCGGTCGCCGCTTACAAGCTGGCCATCATTAACACAAAAAAGGAGACCTAGAATAATAATCCTAAACGTCAAATCCTGTACTAAGGAACTCTTCACTATCCTGAGGGAACTAGAGTCTCCAGCTCCACCAACAGAAGCGTGTGTCAAGGACGCAGAGTGGTGTGCCAATATACAGAAGGCCCTGTCTGACAAAATCGCAATGCTTCAAGCCAAAATATAGAAAAAAAAATCTAGCCTACTTAACAATTCAAACATAAACACCCTGTTGGATCCCCATCACCCCACCTGCCCTCCTTTCTCCTCCTCCCCCCCCAGTCACTCCTAAGGAAGTAGAAAACATCCGTAGCATAAAACCATTTAGGTGTCAGGGAGATGTCTGCCAGGCCCCAGTGATCAAGGAAAGCGCGAAAGACCTAGCCCCATATATTGGCACTGTGATTAACGCCTCCTTCAACTCTGGCTCAGTCCCCAAAAACCTTAAGGAGGCATGGGTCATGCCCCTTCTCAAAAAACCCACTCATGATCCAAATATCCCAACCAATTATAGGCCCATCACCACTGTCACGTTCCTCCTAAAAGTACTGGACAGAGTGGCCTATATACAAATTCAAAAACACCTGGAGGATAACGACCTTCCCGGCCTCCGTCAATCCGGCTTCAGACCGAGACACGGCACAGAAACGGCCCTCTTGGATTAAAAATTCCAAATGCATGAGTCCAAAGATAAAGGCAATCTGGCTAAACCCCTGTTGCTGGATCTCTCTGCAGCATTTGATCTTGTTGATCCCAACAGAAAACCGAACTACAGCCGCTGCCTTCTCCCCAAAAGCATCAAACTGGACCCAATCCTTATCAAACCGAACCACCAGAGTCTTCGCACCTTCAGCCTCAGCTGAGCCAGTCCCTATCACGTGTGGAGTACCCCAGGGTTCCTGCGTCTCCCCGACGCTCTAACATATTTACTAAGCTTCTCTTTGACCACCTTGCCAACTTAGGTGTCACCTATACGAATTACGCCGATGACTCCAAGGTTCTCATTACGCTCACTGGTTGCTACGAGAATGACTCCTACTTGATAAATGAAATCTACCAGGAAATACAGGCCTGGATGGCCTCCCACAGCTTGCGTCTCAATGACGACAAGACAGAGCTCTTGATCATTGGAACTCAAGCCCGCCTAAACAAACTTGATTCCTGCTACTCATCTTTCAACATTGATGGCAACATTATTAAGGTAGCCAAAGAGGTCAAGACCTTGGGAGTCTAGCTAGACTCTACTCTCTCACTCAAGAGATAATTGAGTGCTACTGCTTCCACAACTGCTTACACTAATAAGCTCATCAATGCATGCAAATACTACTAGTCTCCCAACAGCTGCATCACGCTAGCCAGGGCGCTAGTCCTATCTAAATTGGATTACTGCAACTCTATTCCTAGGTTCATCAGAACGTGACCTTAATAGACTGCAGGTCCTTCAGAATAACATTTTGAGGGCAGCGTTAAATATTCCCTGATCTCACCACATATCAAGCCTCAGACGTGACACCCACTGGCTCCCGATTTGCGATAGGATCCCGCTCTGCACGCTTGTTATCACGCACCAATGTCTTGCCAATACTGCACCGAAATACCTCTGAGACAAATTCACCAGAAATCAACCAGCCAGACCTACCAGATCCTTCTATTCACATTGCCTCAGCATCCCAAGGATTAACCTCAAAAGCGCTGGAAGAGCCAGCTTCCCAGTTCAAGCTGCCAAATGCTGGAACTCCCTCCCCCTTTCGATCAGAGCTGAACAATCTTTCTGGCCTTTCAAAACTGAAGTAAAAAACTGTCTGACAGACAAGGCTCATTAACTGCCTCCTGCCACCGGCCTGCGTTGCCAGCAACTTCCAGCACTTACCTGTAGTCACATCTACGCCGCCTAGTCTGTAACCTGAGTCGGCTTGTGCTTGTACCCCACCTGTATGTCAATCCTGATTCTGTAACCATGTATCAAGTCTGTGCATCCAGATACCCGAGGGTTAAGTGTGCTTTACAAATCACTAAACTTTTAAACCCCATTTCCTCGACTCAATCCAAACCAAAATATGCATTGAGAGCTCAAAACAATGGTAATGCACATATGAAGAAACTAATGCTATATTGATTTCTAGCCTCCTGGGAGGTATATATATGCTTGAATCAAATTAATATCTTGCAAATTTTGGTGGAGATTTCGAGACTGCCATTTCCTCTGCAGATATTGAAAGGGTGGCTTTTCCTGATAAGAATAACATCTCGCAAGCTTTACTTTGTTCGCTCTAAATTGATCTGGTTCTATCTGAAAGATCCCTCTTCCATAATATTGGTTTTTCACAAGTTAAATGGGAGGTGCACTTTCATGGTGCTCACTCCCCGAAGCCAAAAGAAAATTCTCAAACCAATTATTTAAAAAGTTTGAATGGAGAAAACCTTCCAGCAGGATTCTACGAAAATAGATCAGATTGCCGGGGCCTGGTAATTCTGGCTCCTGGTCGAGACGATGATGAATCTGAACCTTTTACAGCTTTGTCGCTGCGGAGTTAAAATTACTTTCATGGAATTCTAGAGGCCATGCTCACTTATATACAAACAAGGCAGCTACTGATGCTTTAAGAAATTGTAACTGTTTAATGCTTCAGGAAACACGGTTGACACATATTCCTATATAGATGGGTACCATGTTTTCTTCCAAGCTGTAAGCGTGGGTGGACCTTCTGGTGGCTTAGTTGCTGCACTTCAATCCGATTTAAAGGTAGATAGCCACCAGATTGAGAACCCCCACGCCTTTATGGGCTGTTAGCTGTTGAGATATCATTGCTTTCGAATAAGTACCATGTTCTTCTGATATATATAATATGCATAAAGGGGTGGGAGAGCTGGATGTGTTTATACAGATTATTTTTGACTTAGTTTGCAAGTGGAAAACTAGAACTGGCCCACGATATGTGGTGCTAGTTGGCGACCTGAATGCTAAGTGTACTGACTAGTTTGACGACCCAATATCAATGAATAACACTAACTTCCATTTTGACCTAAAATCAAGAGCTGGCCAACAATGGAATTGCGCAATGGCAGTTCTGAATTTACACTTCTTAACAGGCAAATTGGAAAGCATGACGGTGACTGGTTTTGTGGCAATAGCAAATCAACAATCTATTGTATTTTGCACACCTATATATGTTTGATATTTGCTCAAATTTTACTATTGAACAAACTTAATGGAGCGATCACTGTATCTTGAGGCATCACACAGTAACTAAAACTAAACAATATCCCAAGGAAGTCACCCCACGGAAACCAAAGAACCAACTTGGAGTCATGGCAGGAGGAAACGAACGACTGAATACACAGGCTGACCTAGACAGATACACTAGGACGTCCCATCAACAGCACTCCGACCCTGAACCATTCAAAGCCTCAACCGACCAGGGTCACATTAGACAACAAGAGAATAGATACTACCAACACAGTTCCACACCCGAAGAAAAGGTTCAGACACACCTATTGCTCCATGGTAGGAGATGGTAGGCACTCCATACGATACTCACTACGATAAAGCTGGATCGGCGCAGCACCACCACAGCGAGACGCCCCATAAGGAACCAGCAACAACCACACCCGCAGGGATACAGCCCGAACAGAACCAGAAGTACCTGACAACAAACCTGACATCAGGATACAGACTCCACTAACCCAACCCTCGACTTTCTGCATACTTAACCCGCACAAGTCACACAACCATTTCTCTCCCAGCAATCCGCACGCACTTTACCACACCACAGCAAAAACACAAACAGCACCCACAGCACACGAGGTCTCGCCCGATCCGATACTTGCACCAAAGCCTAGCACTCAGTGTATACCGAGCTGAAGCTGCCAACAGCACACCACTTCTCCCATTCTCCTACTCCCCTCCTCCCGATTAACCTTAGCCGACGTCCTTCCTGTTTACAGATCCGCAAGAGCGCCTGGGGACCAATTCCGTTGGTGACGGTGCGCTATATAAATACCTTTAACATAACAACAATTAAAAATGATCTAATCGGCCCAACTGCTTTAAAAGTAACTGCATGTGGTAATGCTATTCGTAGGTCTCTATTGAACATGGATATGTTAACCGATTATTTTAGGCAATTGATGTCTTACACGACACTTGAATGGAATATTCACGTTTTCAATGTAGGCCATTTTGAGCTTACTATTGAGGCACTTACAACTGGTCCAACATACAACTTAAATCCCATTAGGCATTGCGCATATAAACATCTCCATGTCTATGATGACCAGTTGGCTCAGAGGAAAGTCGATATGAGATTGGCGGTGAGATCAGTAAAATGCCATGTTATTTCCCAGGATGACAAGATTGCCAAATGCAAAGCTATAAATCAAAAGTACAAATATTATTGTAAACAGCGTCATGCTGCATTGGTACAGCACGACTCAAAATCTATTTGGAAAGCATTATCAAAGGATTTGGGTATTTTTTGGTCTTTAATAAATGGTCAAGATTTGTCAGTTTGTACTGCCAAGCTAAATGCAGTAGATGAGTCCCCTTGGGTGGTGATCTTCTCGAAACTTTACAATTTTGGTAACGCTAAACCTTACATTTTTGCTGATGGATTTAACAGCAAGATGGGTCAAGAATTGTATATTCAGATTGATGCTAAGATGGTGTTTGACCTAATAACCGGCTGAAAAATCATTCAGAGCTCTGGGTCCTAATGGGGTTATGAATGATAACTTAAAAAAAGACCCAAAGAATTGGGCCAATGCCTTGACTATTTTATTTGAAAGTGTGTCAACTAAAACTTTCCCCAAAACGTGGCAAACTGCATACATTCCTATTTTAAAGAAAGGTGCAAGTCAGAACCAAAGAACTACAGACCCATCTCGTTGGATGTTGATAGCAAGATATTTTCATCCATCATACTTCACCACTTGGAAATATGGGCTTCTCAATCAAATAAGTTATCCAAATTTCAGACAGACTTTTGTAAGGCTCATTCCACGAACCTGAATGGTCTCGTGTTTGCGATCTATGCAAGAAACAGCTTGGTCCACACCAGAAACTTGTACGTATATCGCATTGATAGCCTTTGACTGCTCAAGATTGTGAGGAAAGCTGAAAAGCTGGTGAATTCGTTATTGGAATTGATAATAGGACGTCACGAAAATTCTACTATTCAGGTCAGGTTGAATAGAGGGGGGTCTATGTCAAGTTGCATTCCGACTCGGTCTGGTTTTAGACAGGGTTGCACTCTTGCCGCCTGTTTATTCAGCCTGTACGTGTCTGATGTGAATGACTATTTGAGCGGTGCTGCCCTGGTTTCTCCCAGGGTAGGTGCTTTTAAGGTGTCTTGGCTCGCATATGCGGATTTCCTACTCTTTGATAAATTGCGAGTAGGGCTAAAAAGACTTCTTGCTGCATTTTCTGCATCGCGTGTGTCAATAGCCTCAAGATCAACTCAAAAAATTATAGCCATATCAAGAAGTAAGAAAATGATGGCTAAGATGTGGTCTTGGGAGAATACCGTTATTAGTTCTGCACTTAGCATGACATATCTCAGATTCCCCCATATCTGCATCACCAGGCTACTGTAATGTGAGATATATGCTCAATCAAAAATCAGCTGTTCTGCTCTCCCAAGTTTTGGTAATAAATCGCAAATTTGGTTCTTTCTGCATTATCTCTGCCTTAAAATTCTGAGGGAAAGGTGATTCCTAGGCTCATTTACGGACAAGAACTTTTTTTTTCATGTTGCCCCGAAATGGCTAGATTTGTTAAAAGTCAAGATTTGGAGGAGAGATTGGGGTATATCGAATAATATCCCTTTTGCTGATTTTAAGATTTGAACTGTCTCATTTCTATCCATGTGCGTGTTGCGTGGAAGCTGTTGTCATTATTTAGGAAATGATTTCTTCCAATCAGCGATTCCCTCTGAGAACCTGAAGGAGTGTATGCATCTAACATCCAGAGGGAAGTCTATAAACTATTAATATGATTAGAATGGCATGTGAAAGAATTTTGCAAAAGATAAACTTGAATATTGACACATTGATTAACAATCAGACTAAGGTTTAAAATCACCTATATGACTACAATTGGATTGAGACTTCAAAGAAATTACATAGGTATGAGTCTGTCTCATATTTCCCACGAACATAAAGGGGTAATTTACTATTTTACCTCATTTGATAGATCATACAGAACAATATTCCTCAAATTTTGTTGGAACATACTGCCAACTAAGGAAATACTCTTGCGCTGAGGAATGATTTTATTTGAAGACTGTAGATTTAGTAATCATAAAGACACTATTGAATCAACCCGATGTTTGCTTTCTTATTGTACAGCGCTAAATGAAAAGGCTGCAATATCTAGGAAAATTGTTACTAAAAAATCAATGGTGTAACAAAAAAACACATTTGGCACACATGCTTAAGTGGTGTAAACACCTTGTACACAATTGCGGTGGCAGCTTTTTAAAAATCTTTACAGTTAAAATTAGAAAGTTAAAAATATGCGAGCCGAAAGTTGTGCAATACACCAAATGCGTAGTTTTATGTACCTTTTGGTTTTAATGATGTGATAATATTGTATTTGCTATGTCAAATTTCACTCATTTTCATGTTTCAAATCTTTCTTTGTAAATTTGTTTTTATTGAGTTTTAGCTTTGTCCTACAGAGATCAAGTAAATGCAACTGAGGGAAAAACCCTCCATCAATCGAAACGATAACATGTTGTAGACAAGTCCCGCTCCCCCCGCCCCCACTTTGGCGTGCAGGGGGTGAACAAACCTATTGGGTATCTGTGGGATTGAACAATAGTCATGCAAGTTCGTCTGTGGCCGGGTGGGCTTTTGTGATAATGTTTTTGCACCCTTGTGGTGCGTGGCTTGTCTTTCACGCTCTGATCTTGGCCGGGTCGGGCCCCTTCTATAGGTGCTTGTCCCCCTGCACTCCCTTATTGAAATTTGTTGTTGAACTGTAACTAGTCTGTTTCCACAGCAGTGCCACTGCCATGGATTGCTGCAGATATCTTTTCCATCAGATAAATGTCCTTTGCAGTGGCCGACCATTCCCTTACTGACGGGAGGTGTTCCCTTTTCCTGTATCTGGCCCTGCAGGCCCTTGCCGCTAACAAAAGGTGATCCAACCCGAATAGTATAAGCATGGGGTCAAAAGTGTATGTCCCAAAAAAACGCCCCCTTCCCCCCCACCCCCCCCCCCCTCGCATCCCTGATCCATTACATCGGACCAGAAGATTTTGACCCGTGGGCAACCCCACCACATATGCTAAGCCGGCCCTGGCTCCACGCCCATGCCAGCAATGCGGATTCACAGTTGGAAACAACTTTGAGAGGCGTACAGGGTCATATTGCCATCGATGGAGCAGTTTTATTGCATGAAGCTTATATTGACAGGAGATGGAGGTCTTGAATGCCTGCTTGCACATCGTCCGCCACAGGTTATCACCCATTTACACCTCTAGGTCCCTTTTCCATCGTGCACAGAGACCCCTAGTTGCCTCCCCCTTAGATTCTAATAATGCCCCTTAGAGGCGTGAGATAAGGTCTTTCATGTCTGCATGCTCATCAAGCACTTTCTCCACTGGGGTGAGTTCCCTCTGGATACTTTCCTTCCTTTTTCTGGATATAAAAACCCCCTTAAGCCTGAGGTATAACAATACGGGTAAACTCCCACTGCCCAGGGCCTCCTAACTTCTGGATGCTTATGAATTCCCCGTTTTGCACCAATAGGCCCGCTTCGAACCAGGACTGGTAATGTTCTACCTCCGGTATGTCGTATGAGTGGTGGAGCCCAGATGTGGCTCACCCCCATTGCCAGGGCTTCCCAGTGAACCCCCCAGGATCGGGTGATCTTTAAGACGTCGCGGGAGACGACTCCCGGGGACCCAGAGCCATTCCCCTACTGTCGCCGGGAGCAGATGCTGGTTCTCGAGGAAGACCCACTGTTTGTCCGGACCCTCCCTCGGGTGCGGGACTGTTGCTCTTAGCTGGGTCGCCCTATAGTATAGCATCAGGTCTGGCAGGCCTACACCTCCCTTTTCCTTTGGCAAGATGAGTGTCTCATACCCCACCCTTGGCCTCTGAACCTGCAAGAGGAATCTCATTATGCGCCGTTTGGCCTCCAAGTATTCCACGGGTGCCCTGATGGGGAGCATCTGGAACAGGTATAATACCCTTGGGAGGAGATTAATTTTTACCGCGTTGTCTCCCCATCCAGGAGAGTTTCCATTTCCCCCAGGTGTCCATGTCCGAGAATAATTTCACGAACGGGGGGGAGGAGGGTTGGCCTGGCCTAGGTCCTGGCCCGGGCGGACGTTGTTAATCCCTAGGTGTTTGATCCCCTCTAGCTGGATCTGTAGTCCCAGAGGCTCTATTTCCTCTACCTTCCTAGCTGTGCTGGGGGCGAATGGGAACACCACCGACTTGCCAACATTCACATTGAACCCCCGAGAATCTCCCAAACTCTTCGATCACCTTCGTAGCTGTAGGGATAGACTGGGCCGGCTGCCGTCGATGAAGCAGTACATCGTCGGCATAAAGCCCCAGTTTGAATCCCCCCCCCCCCGATACCCTGAAACTCTGGGGTCACTTTGGGTATTCCGCCAATATCACCATTGTGAGGGCAAAGCACGGGCGAGAGAGGGCACCCCTGTCTGCTAATTCGCTGTAAGGGAAATGTCTGGTACAGCCACCCGTTCACTGTGATTCTAGCTGTTGGGCCCTCATATAAGGCTTGAATAACCAGCTGGATCCCCCCGCCAAAAACAAACTTTCTAAGTACCCCACTGAGGAAGCCCCCAGTCGACCCTATCGAAGGCCTTCTCTGCAGTACTGGGTTCCCATCCTCGCCTGATGCTATTTCCGTAAGATGGAGTGTCTTGCGCAAGGTATCTGCCCCTTGTCTGCCCTGGATGAACCCCACTTGGTCCGAATGAATGAGTTTTGGCATCAGGCCCTCCATTCTTGTGGCCAATATTCGTGTGAAGATTTTGGCGTCTATGTTAAGTAGAGAGATGGGTCTGTAGGACTTGCAGTCCATCAGATCTTTGTCCTTCTTAGGGATAACTGTGATTAGCACATACTGCTTGTAAATCAGGCTTGTAAATCATACTGCTTGTGACTAGCCACGGGTCCTGCGAAGTTCTTGTAGAACCCTGCTGTGAAGCTATCCTCCCCTGGGGCTTTCCCTAGCTTGAGGCCCGAAATTGCTTTCAGCACTTCCTCCTGCGTGATCAGTTTATCCAGGTTGAGGCTCTCCCCGGGTCTGAGCTCCGGCAGTGTCACTCCTGCGAGATAAGCCCCTAAGTCTTCTTTGTTGGATCCCCCCTACTTTCCATACAATTGCTCATAGAACGCTGTAAAACCTTCTGCCACTGCCCCTGCCTCGGACATCTGTAGGTCTCCCTCCCCTTGGATTTCGGACACCCACCTCTCTGCTCTCTGGCCTCGGAGTTGCGCTGCCAATATGGCATCGGCTTGGTCTCCTTTCTCATAGTACCTCTGTTTTAGGTACTGGAGGCTGGCTAGTACCCTACCCATTTCTATGTCCCTCAGCTCCTGACGCTCATCTCGGGCGACCCGAAGTTCCTCCTCAATCTCGTCTACATCCTTCATGTTTTGAATCTTACTGTTAACTTTGAGGCTTTCGTAAAGGTTTTTAGTAGTTTGGACTTTTTTAATGTTCTGTGATCATTGTGATTTTCTTAGGAGGAGCAAATGGATTTGTCTTTTTTCTTGATATGCTGTATTGTAATGACGTGATTTCTTTGTCTGTTTCTAATGAATTTGTAAGGTTTTAAACCATAGACAAAAAAAGGAACATTATCTCCAAGAGGGAAGTCACTCCCAGTGAGGTCACACTAGGGAGGGTCTTGCGTAGCGGGTTCACTTCTCTATCCTCAAGGATGTGAGGGGGGGTGGCCTCCCTCTGTGGAGAATGGACACATTGTCCAGATTCGACATAGTGCAACACCTCGTTGCCTGCTCTGCCCCCTGCCCCCCATGCCAACTTGACTGCTCACCTCCTGGCCCACTGCCAGGTCCATGAAATAGTTATTTCCACCTGCAGACATGTGTAATTTCTTTTTAAGAGAAGCAGGAATTCCGCAAAGCCTGGTTCCCTTAAACTTGTTAAACTATCCGCATCCCAGATGGCAACTTGGAGTGCTAATAGTGATCCACTTAGCATACTGTTTTCATGGGCACTCTGGGCTGGAGTGCTGCGTTTGGGCCTTACTGGGTCTAACTGGCTTGGTCTTTAGGGCTGTTACTGGTCATCCCCTCCCCAGAAAGTGGTATTTAACAGAATATTTAAAACCTTCATTATCAATGGCTGGGAAGGGCTGTCTTGGCCACCTGAAGTTGACAGTTGCCCTAACTGCCGCAACACTGTACTACATACTTAGTCCTTGGCTATGACTTTCCTTTGACATTTCGATTTCTGAAACTTCTGAACTTGCCATTACACAGCCAATGATGAGGCAAGCATACAGTGTACGGGGCACTGTCCTATTCAACACCAAACGCACAGAGCCTTGCAGTGAATACTGTTTTCCGGGCCTTTTTATCATATCCATTTGTAAAAAGTAAGGTTAGCTACATGAATGGACACAGACTGTGATCTCTCTAATGTCTTTCTACAACGATGCATAGAAATGCTGTATTGTTGCTCATTTTGTGTCTTGGGAACACAACTTCTGGTGACATTAAATATATTAGTAAAAAATTGTTTATCAAATTGTTAATCAAGAACATTGTAATTGGCAAACTCTGCTAGTCCATTTTTGAAAACTAATTTCTGCCTTGCCGTTCTAATATTTGTACAGGATCACATGTTCCGAATGTCACACTGCTTATTAATGAACCACTGACAGTCACTCTGCGTAGATTAATGCACATGAATTGTATGCTCCATACATTTGCATCACCCAGTGCACCTTCGTCCGTGTGTCATTCTATCGGGAAGCAATTGTTCGCCTAGTATGGAAGGCCGGCATGCACCGGACTTTGGGTCCCAGAATTCACCCTTACTTAGTACTGTCCCCAGAGATATACAGTTCCCAGAGTGTACTTTGCTTCTTACAGGGCACGCGCACCACGCTTGCGCTGACAATTGGGGTTTACGTCATTGGTTAATTATTGTGTTCCGAGCAAACTGATCGTCTAAAATAAGCCAGGTATGCAACACCGTACTAATGTGCATTACGAGGATTGCCATGACCATTTCGTCCATGAACTGTTTAAATCTATAAATACATGATGTTGGTGGTGATTGAGTCCTCGCAGAATTTTAAATCGGTGACCACAGTAAAAAGTAACATTCCCAGGGTGTTTTGTTTAATGCCCAGGGTGTGCACTAAGCTCTAGGGTGCGATTTCTACCACGGACACTTTAACTGAATCACAAACTTTGATGAACTGTATATTGAAACACAAAGGGGCAGTGTCTTTTCTGACTGGGACCGGCGTTCCCCTGACAACCAAGACCTTGCTTGGATAATCTTTGGAATGGCAATACTCCTACGTCCCGGCCCCTTACCTCCATACTTATGGGACATCTCTCCGTCCTGTGGGACGGGACCGGAGCACTTTTGTAAAGTATCCAAAAATGTGTCCTTCCTCTCTTGCGCAGGGCCCGGCACGCGGCCGTAACCGCACCCACCTTGGCTCTGCCCCGCGCATTGCGCATCAGTCCTTTTCTCCGCTCGTTCGGGACTGGACGCACTTGCATCCTCGGGAGATTTTCTTCCCTTTTTTCCTCTCTTGCTCTTGCTAGCGATCGAGTATTAGTCTGCTTATGTCTTTTAAATTAGACTTTCCAGATTGTTCATCCTGTAATCGTCATTTCGCGAGGGCGGATCCCCATCCTCTTTGTTTAGAGTTTGGGTCCGGATCACCGTTGGGACTCCTGATTTTACTGCGACTCTCTTTCGGTCCGGGCTCTTCAGCGTCGGTTGGAACGGTGGGAGGAGGTGTTCCGACAAACTCCTCCTTCACATCTTCAGGAGTTCATCCATGAGAAGAAGAAACGCCCGGTAAAGTCTTTACTTTTTAGAGCACCCCGGCCGGGGGATACCTTTCCGGGTTCCTCGCGGGCCGGGAGGGGCGGTAATCGTTCTGTTACCGGAGCTCACCCTGAGGTGCCCGTTGGGCCTAATAATTCTACCGGAGGTTTCTCTGAGGGTCTCCGTAAGGGGCCTTTTGATAACAGAGTGCGCTCCGAGGCCCCTCCTGTGGGGGCTGTTTGTAGGCCCAGTTCTACTGAGTCGTGGGATACCAGAGCTTGCTCTGAGGCCTCTGTCGGCTTCCCTCAAAAATACCGGGAGCCGTCCCGAGGCCTTGGGGCTTGTGGTTCTTACCGAACGGATGTTAGAGGCCCGTGAAGATAAGGCTGTTACCGGACCTGGGTCCGAGGTTCCTCGTCCAGATGCTAAAGTTACCAACAGTTCTGAGAGGCCTAAAAAAGGCCTTGTCGGTTAAAGTGGTTTCTCACCGTTACCTCTCTTGCGGTGATACCAGACCTGTTGGGGAGGCAAAGAAGAAAACTTCTTCTTTAAACGGCAGTGCTGAGGTCCTTCCTTAGAAGGCTAATTTCGCGATTGGCATGTCACAAAAACATTCCAGGTCACAAAATACCGGTTCTGCCGAGGTTCCTTATGTTAAGGCTAAAGTTAAGACCCCTGATCCATCGACGGGGACCCCTGCCCCACTTCCTCACGTGTCGCAGTTCCCCTCAGATGAGGACAAAATGGCGCCCGTTCCCGCCACGACCGCGGCGGCCATTTTAGGTGCTACCCCTACAACTACGCCATCAGTCTCAGGTGTAGGGCTTGGCCCCTCTGGTGAACATAGGGTCCCTTGTGCGCATCCTTATCGGCCTGGTTATGATTGGAATGCCCGGATGCCCCTTCTGCACAATGTTTCGTTGCCTGCGGGAATGGCACCTTTGATTTATGTGGATACGTCGGCGGAGGGGCCAATGTGGCATCAGCACCCGCCATGTTCATGGGTCTATCCACCTCGTGAGAGGTCTCCTCAGGTCTCTAGGCAGTCCTCGGAGGAGGCTTTTTTCGGTACCTTTCAAACATTAATGCGTACCGACCCCATGAGGGAATATTTCAAAGGGCTCTTCAGGGAGATATGTCCACCTGCGCCTCCGGCTCCAACCGTTCCTCCGGTGATTCCGCCGGCGCCTCCCTTGCCCACGGTGCCTTTCCCGACTCTTCCGCCTTTGCCTCCATTGTCCCCGGTGGACAAGGCAGCGCCTGACCCGGTTCAGCAGGATCCCGACCTGTCAGATGACGCACAAGGCGAGCAGGACAGCGAGGACCTTCCCCGCTCTATCAGAGCGTTTTATGACCGGGTACGGGACATGAATTTCCTAGATGTTCCAGTGCCCGAGGCACTGGTTCCGCAGGAGGGTGTGCTTTCTGTGGTGTTCACCCACCCTGTCTCCTTTTGACCGTACCGGCCTATTCTTGCAAAGGGACGTCCTGGCCGAGGCCCGCAGAGTCTGGGAGAAGCCACACTCTGGGCTTTTTGTCAATAAGAAAATTGACGTGAGATATAGGCTGCATTCTTCGGAAGAGGTGGCCCTCATCTTGTCCGCCCCCCTCCTCCACTGTGGTGGCTGCGGCCACCTTGCAATCCAGACCTGCAGCATCCTCTGCCACGACGGCTGCTCAGGTTCTGGGAAAGGAGGACAAGCTCCTGGACTCCCTCGGGAGGAAAATCTTCGCTATTTCGGCCTTGCAGCTTAGGCAGGCCAATGCAGAATTGATATTAGCAGGAGCTAACATGCGGATGTGGAGAGGTCTATCGGATTTTGAGGAGTTTATCCCAGTCGAGAAGTTGGAGGACTTCAGAGAAAGCCTCGCTGATGCCAGGGTCTTGTCCCAGGATCTCCTGGAGGCTGCGGCTCACCATGTAGACACCTCGGCTCGGGGCCTTATGCTGGGGATGGATGCCTTGCGGCAGGCGTGGCTGCATGCCACCAAGTTTTCAAAAGAAGTCCAGGACAAGGTGTTGGACCTTCCGTTCGATGGCAAGGAGCTCTTTCATGCCACTACAGATGTGGAGCTCACCAAGACGAAGGATAGAACTCAGACTGCTAAATCCCTGTCTGTCCTGGTTAAGCCTCCTTTCAAAACCCAGAAACCACAGGCACAGGGCCGGTCTTCTTTCGGTTTTAAGGGTTTTCTCGACCGCAAAAATCGCAGAGGGGATTCCCCTGCAGGGAATAACCGCCGTAGACGACATAGCACGCGGTTTTTCTCCTGTTCATCAGCCTCCTCCGCAGGTTCTGGTGGTGCTACCACCGATAAGCCTGCAAAATGAGGGTTTTCCTCACTCGCACGAGACCCCAGTGGGAGGACGCGTGGCATCTCATTTGGAGGTGTGGCAGACCATCACAGAAGACAGATGGGTCTTGTCAGTCGGGCGGGCTTCCGCTTGCCTTTACCCCCTACCTCACCCCACAACCCTCCTTGTCAGTTGACGGGATCGCCCTCCCTCAGAGCCGAGGTACAGAAGCTTCTGGACATCAGAGCGGTGGAATCCGTTCCCCTTCAGGAGCGAGGGGAGGGCTTCTATTCCCGACTGTTTACGGTGCCCAAACCCAACCAGGCTGGCCTGCGCACCATCCTAGACCTTTCCCAGTTCAATCTTTTCCTACCCCAAGAGAAATTCAAGATGATTACTCCCGGCCAGATACGTATTTCCTGACAGAAGGGCGATTGGCTCAGCGTTGTGGACCTTCAGGACACGTACATGCATATCCTGATCTGGGACCCACACAGGAGGTATCTCCGCTTCTCTTTGGGAGAGGAGCACTTCCAGTTTCGAGTGCTTCCTTTTGGCCTCAGCTCGGCACCGCGTGTCTTCACGAAGATGATGGCGGTGATCGCGGCCTATCTTCGTCTTCAGGGTATCCATGTGTATCCATATTCGGATGACTGGCTCTTACAGCATGTCGGCCTGGTCGTTCCAGAGGCTTCTGGGCCTCATGGCCTTGTGCGTGCTAGCTCTTCCTCTTGCTCGTCTAAAGATGAGACGGACCCAGATGGCTCTTCAGACTTCCTGGTGTCAGGCTGTGGATCCGGATTCCAAGCGGATAATGATTCCGGATTACATGAGTGGACCTGGATTGGTGGTCATCCCGCAACAACCTGTCGGTAGGCGCGGGGTTTCAGGACCTGGCTCCCATGGTGATGATCACAACGGACGCCTCCCTTCTGGGGTGGGGGGCAACGTTGGATCTTCTTCAGGTCTCCGACCTTTGGTCGCCTCAGGACAAGCTCCTGCACATAAACCATTTGGAGCGTCTGGCGATCCTCCTAGCACTCAGGGCGTTCAGACCGCTTGTTGCCAACAAAGTGGTCCGCATACGCACAGACAATGTGGTGTCAATGTATTACATCAACAAACAGAGGGGTACGAAGTCTCCTCCTCTTGTGGACTTGGCCATCCAGATATGGGAATGGGCCGTGCTTCATGGCGTCTGGCTGATCGCAGTGCACATTCCGGGTCAGCTGAATGTCACGGCAGATGCCCTGAGCCGGAGGACAGTGGTCAGCTACAAGTGGGAGTTGAAGGCGGAGGTCCTCTTATGGATTTTCTCGCGTTGGGGCACACCGGAGGTGGACCTCTTTGCGACGGCGGTAAACAAGCTTCCTCAGTACGCCTCCAGAGGGGGGGTGGGGTACCTCCTCTCTGGGGGATGCGCTCGAGATTCCATGGCACAACATGAGAGCTTACGCCTTCCCGCTGGTTCATCGAGCAATTTGCAAGCTGAAGAACTCGGTGAACTGCTCCCTTCTGCTTATAGCACCGTGGTGGCCGGCCAGATTCTGGTTCTCGGAACTTCATCACCTGTCGGTGTGTCCGCCGATCAGATTACCAGTATCCCCGGATCTTCTTCATCAGGGGGAACTGCAGATGTGGCACCCCTCCCCACAATGGCTCAGCTTGGCGGCATGGTGCCTGAGTTCAAGTCTTTAGAGAATCTTGACTTGTCAATGGATAACATGCGAATTATCCAGGCAGCCAGGAAACCCTCGACCAGATCCCAATACAGAAGCAAATGGCTCAGGTTCTGTCATTAGTGTTTGGGAAAGCAGTTAGATCCAAGGTTGGCTACGATTGACACAGTGCTGTCCTGCGTGTCCTCCCTAGCTGAGTCGGGTGTTCACGTTCTGTCATGCAGAACTTATCTTTCTGCGGTTTCCGCTTATCTTTCTGCGGTTTCCGCTTATCTTTCTGCGGTTTCCGCTTATCTTTCTGCGGTTTCCGCTTATCTTTCTGCGGTTTCCGCTTATCTTTCTAAAGATCAATGCTCTTATTCCCTGAGTAACCCAGTGGTTAAGAGGCATTTTGCAGGCTTGACACGCCTCTACCCTCCGGTTCGTAGTCCGCGCCCGTCGTGGGACCTAAATGTAGTCCTGACGGCACTGTGCCATAAACCTTTGAACCCATGGCTACGGTGGACCTCAAGTACCCATCCTGGAAAGTGTCCTTTCTGGTTGCCGTTACCTCTGCGAGGAGAGTGAGTGAGCTCCAGGCCCTTTCGGTGGAGCATCCTTTCTTAATTTTTCACAAAGACAAAGTAGTCCTACGGACTAACCCGACCTTTCTACCGAAGGTGGTCACTGAATTCCATCTAAATCAGTCGATCTCCCTACCGGTCTTTTTTCCGAACCCGACCTCAGAGGCTGAAAGGGTTCTGCATTGCCTTGATGTCAGAAGGGCTCTTAAGTTCTACCTGGACAGGACTTCCGAGCTTAGGAGCTCTTTGCAACTTTTTGTCACCTTTGGTAACCCTCAGGGTAAGCAGGCTTCCAAGGCGACTGTTTCCAGATGGATCATCTCCTGCATCACGGAGTCTTTCGCCGTCCAAGGGCTGAAACCTCCTAGGGGTATTCATGCACACCTGGTGCCGGGCAAGGCAGCCGCGGTTGCTTTTCAGAAATATGTGCCCTGGGAGTTCATCGCGAGGGCAGCGACTTGGGCCTCCCCATCGGCTTTTTGTACGCATTATTGCCTTGATATGAGCTCAAGAGCTGATGCTCAGTTTGGTCAGGCTGTGCTGAAGAACCTTTTTCAGTAAGGGGTATTTCCATCCACCCGTAATTCCTGTGAGGAGTGCTTGGGAATCTCCCATAAGTATGGAGGAAAGGGGACGGGACGTAGGAGTATAACAAGGTTACTCACCGTAGTGACTACCTTACTCCTAGTCCATAGTCCCCTTTCCTCCATACGCCCGCTCGCCATACCCTCTAATAAGGTTCCTCTGGTATTGCTAAGAGGTCTCTGACCTGGCGATGAGAAAAGGACTGATGGGCGATGCGCGGGGCGGAGCCAAGGTGGGCGGGGTTACGGCCGCGTGCCAGGCCCCGCGCAAGAGAGGAAGGACACATTTTTGGAAAATGTTTTGGATGCTTTTTTACAAAAGTGCTCCGGTCCCGTCCCACAGGACGGAGAGATGTCCCATAAGTATGGAGGAAAGAGGACTATGGACTAGGAGTAAGGTAGTCACTACGGTGAGTAACCTTGTTATTGCCGTCTTGTAACGCAGCCGTTTTATATTCGGGTTCTGTGTGCCATCATGGCTCAACAATTTTTACTTTTGCTTTCTTGAGAAGTGTCTTGAAGCCTTCACAAAAATTGCACCTCATTGTTTGCCTCTGGTACCAGTAAGTAATTTTGCTCCTCGTCTGCTTCCGATTCCAGGAAGCACGTTTACTCGTCGAATATATACAGAAGCCCTTTGTAGGAGATTACATTTTGCTCGGAGCTGCCCATTTATGTTAGTGGCATTTTCATTTGATCGGAGCTCCGTTATATGTTTAATGCATTTGTACTGCGCACTGTCACCAACGGAGTTGGTCCCCAGGCGCTCTGGCGGATCTGCAAACGAGAAGGTGGGGTGGGTTAGTAGGTGAAGCGGGAGTAGGATAGTGAGAGGAGCGGTGTTCCGTTGGCAGCTTCAACTCGGTATACACCAGGTGCTGAGCTTTGGTGCGAGTATCGGATCGATTGTCAGTTCTCGTGTGATGTTGGTGCGGCTTATGTGTTGTTGCGGTGTTGTGAAGTGCGTGCAGGTTGTTGTGCGAGAGATGGTTGTGTGAGATTTTTGAGTGAGAAGTCTGCAGAAATGCTGAGTTTTTTGTTAGTGGGTTATATGAAGTTTAACATGCTAACATTCAGAACTGTCCGAGTGTGGCGCTTGCCAATCCTCCCAATCTCATCGGGGTGGGCAAAGGGGTTACGCCTGGCAGGGTTTTAGGTTTGTGTGAGGCGCTCCCTGTGCTGTAAGTGTTCTAATTGCTCCTCGCCGTTCTATTTTAGCGAGCTCTGTAGGAGTTCTAATGCTGATGGATTGTTTAGTGTGGGTTGGGTGTCTATTCTCCTCCTTCGGTGCTGGAGCTGGTGGTGTGGTCTCCTCTCACAAACTTTCTATCTAAATATCGATTACATGGTTCACGTTTTCATAAATCTGGAGGACATTCCCACGCAATCCAGTCCTCTCAAATTCCACTAGGGTGGGCAAAATAGTTTAGCCATGTTTTACTGAATTGTTCAGATATAGATTCTTTAAAAAAAAAAAATTTAAAATGCATTTTTGCTAGTTTTTTAAAGTCATTTTCCAAAGACTAACGTAATGGAAAACCTTGCGCTTGGTGCACATATTTTTCTTTTCGAAGGTTCAAGTAAATGGTGAGACACCCAGGGTGCAGTTGCGTGCTTCGTCGAGGTTGCTAGCCTGAATACCAATGCCAGCCAGCCAAGCATTTTCCATTTCAATTCAGTGATCTCGTGGCTTCATTCACTCTCTCCGTATCCTGGCACGGCACTTCTCACTTCATGCCTTTTTACTGCTGACTTGATAAGTCCCGCCCCCGAAATCCTGCTTTTTGGTGCCTGCCTGCTTTCTGCCCTGGTCTCTTGCCACATGTAATTTCTTGTCAGTTTTAATATAGCCAATTTCGGATCTTTGCACCAATCGCTGATCATTATTAAGCATGCAACTACAATTACTCTTAAAATTTCTGTTTCACCTTCCGTTAATTCCCAGTCATGCCCTCGTATTTCCACTTTCCATTTGATTTCTGTCCCTCCAGTTGTTCCAGCACTGTGTTTCTGCTTTCATTGACCAGCTTCCACTTATTCTGAACACCGTTTTATATACTTGGCTTCCTTCTTCCGATTTCGTTCCTTGGGCAGGTGTAATTCTTCCCTTTTCCCCTGCACGCTTTGGTTACTCTATATAGCTAGTGGCTAACATGGTCTGCTCAAGGGTTCGAAAAGCACTCAGTTTGCCTACGTTTCTTGGGAGCTACTGCAAGGAGGAACATAGTTGAAAATGTTGAAAATCCATGACAACTGTCATGAGGGATGCAGGTCCATCTGAGTACTCCTAGGCAGTGCTCAAGATAACATTTTATGGTGGGAGTGTTTTACTCCATGTTTTTATACTTTGAGAGTAAAAGTAATTTCAGTGGAGTACAACTGTTTTTCTCCTTGGCAAGAGTAAAAAGCCTGTGACATGCAGACAATGCATATACAAAGTTAAACCTGCTAAGTAAGGCCAGCAGCCACAATGCCCCCATGACATTCCTTGCATGTGCGCCTACCCTACTAGTTCTCGCACGCCCTCAGTTATGCAATAGCAGGAATGCGCGACTACGGTCTCGCACCCAGCCCACCAACCCCTTCAGCATTACCCCCACCCTGGGTTACCGAAATGCTAGGCTGGGCATAAGAAGCCAGCCGCCAGCACACATATGCGCTGCCACCAAACGCGCCCTGAGCCCCAGGGTTGCCTCACACTGCTCTGCCACGACACAACAGGTCTTCAAGGGTCATACCAACAAACAAGACCTCATGATCATCCACCCTACCAATAGCATTAACTTTGCTCCTCAATCCTCGCCCCATTTTCCTACTGCACCCATGCACGGAGCGCACAACGCTGGTGCCCCCATTGACTGTGTTTCTATGCCTATTGACCCTATTGCTGGTGCCCCCATTGACTGTGTACAGTTCACTGATGCTTCTATGCCTACTGATCCTACTGTTGCCGCACCCCTGACCACACCACCCAGTACTTCTGACTCTCCACCCACTAGCCCACCTATCCCTATGCCTCCCTCTACCTACATGCTTAGCTGCGCCCTGCTCAATGCACGCTCCGTATCAGCGCACGCCCTCGACATTAACGACTTGCTCATAAACGACAAGCTCGATCTACTCATCCTTACTGAAACCTGGCTAAATGAAAGCTCAGGCCCGGCCCTATCACTGGCCATCCCACCTGGTTATTCCATCTTTAGGAAAGACCGCACCTCTCAGAGGTGGAGGCGTTGCCCTCATTGCCAGAGACACCCTTAACATTAGAGAAGTTGAAGGCATCCTTGACAGCAACAGTGACTACCTCCCTCTAAAAATCAATGTCTCACCCAACTGCACCATTTCCATGCACATTGTCTACAGACCACCAGGCCCGTGCACTGACTTCCATGACACCATCATCCCAGCACTGTCTTACAACATCAAAAAGACCTCACAGGTTTTACTCCTCGGTGACCTCAAACTAGAGCTGAACGACCCCAAAGACTCCCCTGCGAAACACCTCAAGAAGGCACTCTCCAACCTCAGCTTTGCGCACTCCATCTCTCACCCCACGCACCTCAAAGGACGCACCCTTGACTGGATCAGCCATCACAACTTCTCCCTTCTCATCACTGCCAACACCCCTATCCCCTGGTCCGACCATCACTACATCCAATTCAACCTCGGAACCAAAAAAAGTGGCTCTCTCCCCGCCATCACCGTGCCTTGCTACCTACGCCAGGAGCTCACGCCTTATTACAGTCACGAACCTAGCACCTTACCTCCTCAACCCAGCCCTTCAGTCCCCCTCCTCGAATAACCATGACACCTTAGCTGACACCTTCAAGGATGTCATCACGTCAGCCGTGAATGCCATTGCTCCCCTGACTCTCAAAAAAGCTAAGAAAGCCAAACATGCCAATTCCTGGTTTTCCAAAGAACTCCTTGACCAACGTGCGCAAAAGAGGATTGCACTATCCACTTGGAAAGCAAATCCCTCCGAAGCCACTAAACAGAAGTTCAAAGCTATCTACAAATCATACAAGACTAACATCACCCTGGCAAAGGCTGCTTCCTTTAACGCTAGGATCGCTGACCCCCAGTCAGGATCTAAGGAACTATTCACCATATATAGGGAACTCGAAAAACCCTCTGCCCCACCCACCCCTCCTCAGTCATCAAAGATGACAAGTGGTGCAACAGCATTTAATCTGCCATGCTAGAAAAGCTCAACACCCTCCAAACTAAAATTCATGGCCACCAAAAAGCCCTCACCCACATCATAGCTAGCATGCATGCCAAGCCACCCACCAAGACCATTCAATTCAAAGACATCACCGAGCAAGAGGTCATCACCCTGCTCAACTCTATTAAACCTTCCAATTGCAAAGGGGATGCCTGCCCAGCCAGCCTCATCAAAGAATCCACACCTACCCTAGCCCCCTTCCTTACAGCCTTGATCAACTCCTCCTTCCGATCAGGCCATGTCCCTTCAGGACTTAAGGAAGCATGGGTACGCCCACGCCTCAAGAAACCGTCACTTGACCCAACCGTTCCGGGGAATTGCAGGCCCATCACGACTGTACCATTCCTGCTCAAAGTTCTGGACAAAGCAGCCTACCTGCAAGTACAAAAGTTCCTAGAGGACAACCGTCTCCTCGGCCTACGGCAATCTCGGTTCCGCCCACGACATGGCACTGAAACGGCCCTCCTAGACCTTAAGAACCAAATGGATGATCTCAGAGATGCAGGCAAACCGGCCCTCCTACTGCTCCTTGACCTCTCTGCAGCGTTCGACTTGGTTGACCACAATACCCTGTGTCACCACTTAGCCACCCAAGCCAACTTCTCCCCTAAAGCCTGCCAGTGGATCACCTGCTTTCTCCAAGAAAGGGCCATGAAAGTCTTCTCTGAAGTTGCTGCCGCCACTCCAAGCCTCCTCACCTGCGGTGTCCCTCAGGGATCCTGTATCGCACCCACTCTCTACAACCTCTTTACTAGGCTCCTGTTTAGCATCCTGGACTCCCTTGGTATCTCATATACCAACTATGCAGACGATACGCAGGTACTCATCCCACTCACAGGCGACTACCTAGCAGACACCAACACCCTCACCTCTATCTACTCTACCATCCAATCCTGGATGGCGGAGAATTGGCTCTGCCTCAATAGCGAAAAGACCGAGCTCCTCCTCATTGGGTCACCCTTCACTCTCTGTAACCTCGGGGAGCAGTACGCCTCCTTCACTATTGATAATATTCCAATCAAGGTCTCGAACCATGTTAAGACACTCGGAGTCTACCTTGACTCCGACCTGTCGATGGATAGACAGGTCAATGCTATCGCTGCATCCTCAGCCTACTACTCCAAAGTCCTCAACGCAGCCAGGCCCTTCTTGGCCCGTCACAGTTGCCTCACGATTGCCAGGGCAATCATCGGGTCAAGACTAGACTACTGTAATGCCCTTCTTGTGGGGACATCCAACAAAAACCTGGCCAAACTCCAGCTAGCCCAAAACCATGCACTAAGGGCGGCCACCGGCACCGCAAAAAGAAACCACATCACCGAAATCAGAAGGCAAGCACACTGGCTCCCTGTCAAAGAGAGAATTGTCTTTAAAACTCTGGCTCTCACACACACATGCCTTCACAAACTTGTCCCCCCCACCTAACAGAATCTCCAGGCACACCGCCACGAGACCTCTCAGATCCCATTATGCCACCTTAATTGTTACACCTACTACACGTAAAGTGCACGCTGGGGGCTCCAGCTTCCCCACCCAAGCAGCCACACATTGGAACGCTCTGCCACCTCACATAAGACTCCGTGTCCCACCTAGCCTTTTGTAAGGCTATCAAAACCAGACTTTTTGTCTAACCTGAATCTGTATCATCCACTGCATATATGCCTGACAATTTGTAACTAAGAGCCCTCCTGGCACCTGTCTGTGATCTTAAATCTGCATATTCTCTGTAACAGCGCCTCAATGCCTTATGGGCTGCAAGTGCGCTTAACAAATAAAAATAAATAAATAAAGTTAAAACTATTGAATCATCCTGTGCAGTGGTCTACGTGGAGGCAGAATAGCAGCGGTCTCTCACAATTGTCAGATATTGCAAATGGTGCAGTAGTACAACCATATAAAAGATGAGTTCTAAACGTGTCTGCTTCCCTTACATGAAAAGTAAATGTACACTGTTGAACCTAAAACTGTTGCAATATAGTCCCTGTTGAATCTAGCAGTTTTTTTCAGTAACCACTTTTAAATACATGTGACCCCTGCAATATAACTTCTGTTGAGTCTAGAACTGTCATAGTAGCCACTGTTGTATCTAGGATAACTGTATTTCTGATGGTTA
The DNA here is from genome assembly GCF_040938575.1 of Ambystoma mexicanum. Classification (NCBI taxonomy): domain Eukaryota; kingdom Metazoa; phylum Chordata; class Amphibia; order Caudata; family Ambystomatidae; genus Ambystoma; species Ambystoma mexicanum. The sequence continues at coordinate 574,796,332 of NC_090934.1, read as the reverse complement.
ATCTGCTTAGAATCACATGCTGTGCAAAGTCCGACAACCAGTGGACAATGAAGAGTATTGCATTTTGTTTTTCGTAGTCGAAAAGGGGCGTCGACATAGGCGTGTTTGTAATACTATCCCTATAGTGACGTGTAGTGTACCCACAATCCCTCACGCGTCGAGGTCCCTCAGATTGTTTTTTTCCGCCCAGAATACTGGTCGCCTTATGCGGAGCTCGTAAGAGACATTGCAAGTACCATTTTATTCGACTCTTGGTCGTTTTTTTGTCAGTTATCACTAAATACACGCCTCCAGCCCTCCTTCGACGGCTAAGCTACTTCCCCGCCAAGTCAAGATCTTCGGCGGTGGTTTCGAGGAGGCGATCCTATCGGCGCTGCCGAACACGTGGCCCGGCCTCGCCGGCCTATACAGTAGGGAGAGTGGGGGTTGTGGGGACACTTCTGTTTCCTTTTAGAATGCCTTTCTCTTTCACCCCCCTTTCCTTTGGGGTCGTTATCACTTACTCTTGCATCCTAAGCTATGGAGAGGACTCCCTTTAGATTTTGCCCTCTTAACAGCAAATTCACTTGGAAGGATAAGCGTAAGCGGTGTAACCGCTGATTACCCCTCGACCACAACGAGGACTGCTGTGCGACCTGTAAACTCCTTTGCCCAAAAACTTTAAAGGTCCGCAGGGTCGAGAGGTGGGCAGCCTATGCTATGTCGAAGGCTGATTCCTCACCCTCTGCAGCTGCCGCCGAATGTGACGAGGGGGACAGTGATAACGCTACCTCCGTATCGGAGGTTGATGACCTTTCTAAGGAGCGTTCCCGCTCCTCCGCATCTGTCCCCGGCTCCAACGGGTTCGGCTCACGCCCTACTCATGGGGATGTACACCACGGCGACGCCGACGCACATGGAAAGCAAAAAACTAAACCCACAACCCATGGTCCTCCTTCGACTAAGTCGAAGGCCCTAGCACCAACGGAGACACCGGATCTTCCGGCAGCCTCCGCCGACTGTAAGGGTTGCAAGCCCTCCCTGCAGCCGCATGCGCGACTACCGGCCGGGCCCTCCACTACTAAAGGCGCTATCACCAAAACGCCTGACGACACGCCTCGTAAGAGCGAGCGTCGGCGAAAATGTTCCGGCACCGCCGAAACCCGTGCATAATCAGCCTTCGACTGACAGTTTAGTCGTCGAAAGCTTAGCTAGAAAAGTCTCCACTGACGCTCCAAGACGGACGGCGAAGGAATCGCCGAATCCCGTTCACAAGGCCAGGGAGACGCCAAAACAGACGGAAGGTGTGCCGGAACACATCCCCCCGTCGAAAGAAAGGCCTAGAGATACACCCCCAGTGTCGCAACCACGAGAAGGGTTCTCAGAGGGCGACGGGAGTATTTCCTCCACACTATGGGATAGATCTCGACGGCTACAGGCGGAAGAGCACCCCTTTCCGACTCCAGACCGTTGAGGGTTACCCCAATGGACGTTAGAAAGGTTCCAATCGTGTATGGACAAACTAGATGTCCACCCCTGAACACGTTACACCCAAGAGGCCAAGGGAGATACTTCATGAATACCCTAGACTCTTTGACCCACTTCAGGAGGATATTCAATGAGGAACTACAAGACCATGTCGAGGGCTATGAAGAATACCTAGACATTGGGAGGGGGGGGACTTCGAAGAAGATCCTGACATAAGAGGCTCACAGCCCTGGCAGTCTCCAGGGGCGTCAACAGACCCTGACGTTCTGGATCTGTCCTCTCCTCAAACTACACCGGTCAGAAACCCATCACCGGTGGATGACCAGCCTATTTTCAATGCACTGCTACGTAAGGCAGGAGCACACTTTGAAATTGATACAGGGGAGATTTCTCCAGAGATGGACTTTGTGGAGAAAATAATTAAAGAGAAATAACCTACTAGTCAGGCCATTCCCCTTCTCGCCTCAGTCAAAAGACGACTCATTCCATCTCTTTCAACACCTGCTTTGGTTAGAGGCGTGAACCCAAGGATTGAGAAACTTTTCAGCCCCTCACCGTCAGACCCTTTATATATTAGGGCTCACTCAATACCTGATTCCTTGGTAGTAACCACCACAAGGAAGAGGTCTGGGGTTCCGCTATCTACTAGCGAGGCACCCCCAGACAAGGAGGGAAAGAAGCTTTATGCCTTGGGAAAGAGGATTACATCCTCAGCAGCTTTCTCCACCAGAATTGCCAATAACAATTCCTTATTGGCAAGCTACGCGGATGCCCACTGGGGAAAGTTACGCGAAGGCCTCAAAGTCCCAGAACCCTTATGAACCCGTTTGTTAGCCACTGTAACAGAAGGTACGCTGGTAAACCAGAGCATCATAAAAAACACGCTAGATGCTGCAGAAACAGCTGGCCGGTCTTTAGTCCAGGGGATACTTCTCAAACGTCATGTCTGGCTCAGGAACTCTGGTTTTAAGCCAGAGACCCAGGCGTCCCTCATCAACAAACCAATTGAGGACTCGAACCTCTTTGGCAAGGCGGTGGACAACGCACTGGAGACAGCTAACAAGGAATTTGATACCCTAAAAACTCTAGACCAGATCACAAGACCTCCTAATAAGCGAGGTTACAGCAACAGGTGCTTTTTTCGTGGCCAACGACAAAACCAACAACAGTACTCCTCAGCATGCAACTGGTCTTCCACTCAAGGAACCAGCGGACAATATGCTCAGAGAGGACAACGTCGTGGCAAGGGAAGAGGTCGGGCCCCACTCCTAGAGGCTCCCCGGCTACCAACACCAAATGACCCGAAGATTCGGGTCCCCTCCCATGCATCTCCGGTCGGGGGACGGTTAACCTCATTTCTCCCATCATGGGAGGGAATAACCACAGACCGCTGGGTACTATCAACCATAGCCCACAGCTACTGCATCGAGTTCAGTCGGTCCCCTACATTCAGGCCCCCGAGGGGATGACGCCTATCACCGGAGCACCTCGCCATCCTTCTTCAAGAAGTCGAACTGCTACTAGAAAAAGGAGCAATAGAGGTCGTCCCTCTATCACAGGTAAATGAGGGTATTTATTCAGTGTACTTCCTTGTACCCAAAAAGGATCTAACCATGCGCCCTGTACTAGATCTTCGCCCAGCAAACGAATTTGTAAAACCTCAAACATTTTGTATGGTAACTTTACAGGAAGTAATTCCCCTGCTCTCACAGGGGGATTACATGACAACACTGGACATGAAAGATGCATACTTTCATATTTCAATGTTGCCAGCGCACAGAAAATACCTCAGGTTCATGATAGAGGGCAAACACTTTGAGTTCAAAGTGCTACCCTTCGGCATAGCGTCAGTGCAGGAGAGTATTCACAAAAGTAGTGGCAGCGGCCCACCTGCGCAGGTTATCTCGACGACTAGCTCATAACAGGGGATTCTTATGAGACCTGCTTCTCAAATACCCAAAGGACTGTGGACCTTTTTTGTTTCAGCTGGGCTTCTCCATCAACGAGAAGAAATCCAGCCTAGACCCCAGTCAAGTCAAGCAATTCCTAGGGGCTCTAATTCGAACAAAGGACGGCCTCGTCTTCCCCTCCAACGAGAGGGTCCAAAATATGCTGTTTCAGATACCTCAATATGTAGCCGGTCGAGAGGTAACGGTACGCAAAGCCATGCGATTGCTAGGAATGATGGCGTCATGTATTTATTTGGTACCTCACGCGTGGCTGCGCATGCGTCCAATGCAAGAGTGGCAATGGGACGATCTAGTGGTGGTCTCGCAGGCCCTGCTTCTCTCGCTGCGGTGGTGGTCGAAGGAAAACCTCGTAATAGGGAAACCATTCGCCACCCCCGCAGTGGAAGCCACTCTAACCAGACGCATCCCTCACAGGATGGGGCGCTCACCTATCCCATCAGACTGCACACAGAGTTTGGACTCCGACTGTAGCGTCCAAAAACATAAACTTGCTGGAACTACTGGCAGTCTTCAAAGCACTGAAGGATTTCCAGACAGACCTTCAAGGGAAGACAGGGCTGGTCCTCACGGACAGCACCACAGCAATTTACTACCTGAACAAGCAAGGGGGCACTCACTCTCCAGGACTGTCCAAGCTGTCCCAGAACATCTGGAAATGGGCTCTCAGACACATGTTCCTATTATCTCAACATGTACCAGGGGAACTCAATCTTCTGGCAGACGAACTCAGCAGAGACTTCCCTCTGCCCGCAGAGTACGAATGGTGATTACAAGAAGACATCGTCTCCAATGTTTTCGCAGAATGGGGATTCCCAGAAATGGATCTCTTCGCAACTCTGGAGAACACCCAATTCCAAGATTACGCCTCCAGGTACCCCCAGAACCGCTCCAAGGGGAACGGTCTCTGGATAACATGGTCAGGGAAATTTGTTTACACTTTTCCCCCGAATCCTCTTCTCAACAATATAGTGCACAAGATGCACCAGGAACCAGTTACCATGATACTAGTGGCCCCGATGTGGGCCCGGCAACCCTGGTTTGCTCATCTAATGGAGATGTTGCTGTCTCCACCGGTGAAACTACCCTGCCCGTACAACATGCTATCACGGGACAGGGGCAGAACGCTACACCCATGCCCACAGACCCTGAACTTAGCAGCCTGGCTCCTGAGGTCATAGAATTTGGACATTTGCAGCTCCCTCAGAGATGCATAGACATTCTTAGGGAGGAAAGAAAACCAAACACTTGTTACTGCTATTCTAGCAAGTGGAAACGGTTTGTCATCTGGTGTAGGGCTAAGAGCATCAACCCCGTTGACTGCTCTCCCACACAAATTGTCCTATACCTGACTCACTTGTTAGACTCAGGATTAGTCTTTAATTCTATTAAAGTTCACCTAGCTGCTCTCTCCGCATACACTACGTCTCAACATAAGGTGTCATAGTGGAAAGTTCCAGTGATTAAAGCCTTAATGGAGGGAGTGAAGAGAATTCACCCTCCTATATCTAACCCAGCTCCCGGATGGGACCTGAATGTTGTACTAACCAGGCTAATGGGCTCCCCCTTCGAACCCATGCACAAAGCAACCCTTAAGAATCTCACTCTTGAAACTGCTTTCTTAATAGCTATCACCTCCATTAGGAGAGTGAGTGAACTACAAGCGCTCTCTATACTAGATCCCTTTGTAACAGTTCACAAAGATAAGGTGGTTCTACGCACGCACCCTAGGTTTGCACCTAAATTCATTTCTAAATTCCATGTCAACCAGTCTATAGAACTACCAACGTTCTTTCAAAACCCATCAAACTTGGGAGAGAAGAGCCTGCACACACTTGATGTGCGCAAAGCGGTCATGTTTTATATGGAAAGAACTAGACCACTGAGAAAGACTAACCAATTATTTGTCTCAGTGGCGGCAGGAAGAGAAGGAGATGCAGTTTCCAAATCCACTATTTCTAGATGGATTGTCCAATGCATCACTCGCTGTTACACTCTTGCTAAGAGTGAACTGCCCTTTAAGCCAAGAGCACACTCTACTCGAGGCACTGGGGATTCCATAGCATTCATTGCAAATGTTCCCCTTGAGTCCATTTGCAAAGTGGCAACCTGGAGTTCTGTACACACCTTTACAAACCACTACTGTCTAGATGCCCATTCTAGATCTGATTCCCAGGTGGGACAAGCAGTACTAAGACATCGTTTTTCTTCTGTTCCTTCTCACAACCCACCTCCAACTCCGGGCACTGCTTGCTAGTCTATGCACAGCATGTGATTCTAAGCAGATTAACAAACATCAGAAGACGTGCATTACTTACCGTAAAAGCCTTTCTGATGGTTGTATCTGCTTAGATTCACATGCGCCCACCCTTCCTCCCCGCTCGGATGGAAGGAACATAGAAGTCTTATTACTTTCTCTTTTCTGTACTCACTCATGTACTAACAAGGCTCCCTCAGGGCAGAAAAAATGCAAACAGAGGGACATTGACGCGTGAGGGATTGTGGGTACACTACATGTCACTATAGGGATAGTATTACAAACACGCCTATGTCGACGTCCCCTTTTCGACTACGAAAAACAAAATGCAATACTCTGCAGTGACCACTTGATGTCGGACTATGCACAGCATGTGAATCTAAGCAGATACAACCATCAGAAATGCTTTTACGGTAAGTAATGCATGTCATAGCCACTATTGAATACCTGCAACATGTACAATATAACCACTGTTGATTCTTGGAGAAGTTTCAGGGTATAGCCACTTTTGAATACATGTGACATGTACATCATAACCACTACTGAATCTAAAAGAACTATCTGAGCACAGCCACTGTTGAATCCGGATGAACTTTTAGGACATAGCCACTGTTGAATCGAGGAAAAGTACTGGAGTATAGCTACTGCTGATTTCATGTGAACTAACCACAGAATACCACAAGGAGGCAATTTCTGCTGTTGATCGCTATGCAAATAGAAAACTACAAGGCCCCTCAAGGGAAGACCTAACCACAAACCACCACAGGAAGGCTTCCGCCAGTGTGAACCCAATAAAACTACAAAACCACAGGTCACTCGCTGCCTTTGGAAACCAGATGCAAGTAAAAAGCCATTGGCCCCCCACAAGGAGAGGCAGCCACTTGGGGGGGGGGGGGGGCAGATCCCCAAGGGAAGAACGAACCACAGGACACCACAGGAAGGCTTTTACCACTGACAAACCCAATTCAAATACAAGAGCCCACAGAGGACACCACAAGACAAGATCAAACCAAAGGACATCACAGAAATGCTATCGCAAATGTCAACCCGATACAACAAAACCGCAGGTCCACACAAGGGATGATCAAACTGAAGGGCATTGCAGGGAAGCTTTCGCAACTGTAAGCTCGATATAAATACAACTACACAACGTCAGGAACCCACAAGGACAGGCAGCTCCACAACCTCAAAAGCAAAGATCTACCCACAGGGCAACCACCGATCTCCACAACAAGGCGAACACCATTGTGAGCCCGATATCACCAGATATAATTACCACAACAAACTACAGGATCCCACAAGGAGAGAGAACCACACAGGAACCCTCAAGGAAAGATCTAACCGGAGACCATCCCTGATCTCCACAGGGACGCTCTCGCTATTGTGAACCAAATACAACTAACTACCCAAATGTATTCCACGACTGCCAAAGTTAGTCACCAAACCACCAGGGTCATTCCCTGTTGGGGTTAGCCTTTACGGAGGTTAGGCCCCGACAGCGTTAATTACTGACTCCCCCCCCCCCCCCACCACCCTGAGATGGATCTACCCTCAGAACAGTCCTCATCACAAAAAAGCCTTGCACTTTGAAAGACAGACACACAAGGCACAATCAAAGCAGAATGAAAGAAATGGAACAAGCACAGAACTCCACACCCATGAACAGATTCATACCAAGGGATAACATACCAACACGCTGAACGGAAACGGGACCACTCGCCAGAACAAGACCAAGATTGCTCTACCCAACACCCTACCTGTCAACCTATCATTCAATCAAACAACCATCTATCCTCAAGAACCATAAGCACATCAGCAGGATAACCAGAAAACATGGATGAGGAAAGTTGGGAAATGCACAGAATCGAACCAGAAAAAAACGCTAACATGCCATCTGCCACAAAAAACTGGAATGACAAAAGGCACCATCGGTGTCAACAGGAAGACTATCTTCAAGAAACCAATTCAATAAAAAAAAAACCTGACCAAACTACCCAATCAATAAACCGTGTCATCAAACCTGAAAAGCAATCCGGTGCAAAAATATGACCAACACAACCACCAAAATAAACTGCCAAAGACCAAACCGACCACAAGAAACAGATGCACTGCCACCTAGTGAACACCAGATCAATAAAGCAGAAATCTACGACCTGCTATGCAATAGCAGGATAGACCTGCTATTCCTCACAGAAACTTGGCTGACTGAAAACTAAATGTTAACCGTGCACAACTGCCTACCTAACAACTTCGAACTCGAGCATGCCAACAGAGAAGAAAAAGGAAGACTCACAGTTGCATACAAGGACCAACTAAAAAGAAAAACCACACCACTGTTAAACATCCCAAAGTATGAATCACTCATCCTACATCTAACCGCAGACCCCCAAACTAACCTAACGTTACTACAAGTCTGCAGCCCACCGACCTACAACTCGACCTTCATAGACTCCTTCATGGACGCCATCACGATCATGGCCACTAAACATGACCACCTGATCGTACTTGGAGACTTCAACATCTGGCTCAAAGACTAGAACATAAACTCACCCAAAACACTAACTAATCAACTAGCGAGAATGCATTGTGAGGAATCTAGCAACATCGTCGGATTCCCTGGAGGGAAGCTTCACTTATGTGGCCAGGGAATGGCAGAAGCTGCCGGACCCTGGGGGTGGCTATCTGCGGGAGGACCACGTAGGGGAGGTCAAACTCCAGGGAGACAGAAAAATCTTGAATCTGAATAATCCTTCAGCTGTAATTCTTAATGAAACCCATGTGCCTTTGCAACATTCCTGTATGGCTTATTGTGATGTAGATTGAGAATTCCTGGATTTTTATGGCCAAGAACATGATTTACCTCGCCTCCCCCTGCCAGCCCCCCTTGTATAAGTACTGAGACGAGGAAGAGGGATGGAGTAATGAGGATGACTAGAAGCATTAAGCCACTGCCGTGTTCAAGTCTTTGGCAAATGCTAACCAATGCTGGGGACATTTAAAACTGACAAAGCTGAACAGAAAGGGAGAGTGATGGAGACTGCTGCTGAATATAACTTGTTCTGGTGTTGTTTGGGACACCAGAGGTGAGCAAACTGCAGGGCGCAGCACAGAGGCTGACGAGAAAGGCATGATGAGAAGCTGAGACAAGTTAGCAGCATTATTTCCACGGGCAGCTGGAGCTGCCAAAGCACGGAAAGGCAAAGCTGGACACAAGTGGCTAACGGGACACACTTCCAGTCAGCGGGCCGAGAGCAAAGAAGTCGGTGAGACGTGAGGAAAGCCGAAGCGCCAGTGAAGACTGGTAAGCCCCGTGAGAGTGAAAGTACATCGGGACGCTTCAGGGTGAATACCGCGTATAGTTGACAGCGCGAGAGAGACAAATTAAAGGAACTGGAATAGTTAATACGAAAACGAACATTTTTAAGAAGGGGTTGTTGGCCCAATACTTGAAAAGCATTATTTCCTGGATGCAAGAGAGTAAATGGAGAATGGAAAAGCCCTGGCAGGATAGTGAACCATGCAGTGTGCGTGTCTGGGACCTGCACCCAAGTGTGATACCCTGACGGGAGAGGAAACCAGGGGTAAGAAGAGAAGTAGGAGAACTGTGATTAAAAACCCTGTCCTGAAATTGTGAAACAGTGGCCATCAATACAAGAAGGGAAGAACAAACAACTTTGAAAGATAATTGAGACCCAGAGAATGAGAGAAGTAATAAAGCTACAATTACCCTGGCAGGAGAGTACACTAGGGGTAGTAAAAGGATTGAGAAAGAATGGGGTTCAAAACCCCTCCTTGAAATTCTGGAACAGTGACAATCAATGGAAAAGGGAAGAACCATATCTCTTTTAGGACAACTGAGATCCAGAGATGAGTGAAATATTTAAAAGAACTGTTGTCCCCCTTGAAACTGAAGTAAAACATTGATTGAAAGGTGAAACGCAGGGGAAGAGTCATCCTCCTGTAAAGTACTGGATTGACGGTGGAAGACACGAAGAAACCTAGGGGAAGGGAGGACCCCTTTTCCAGCTGGAACTTTATTTCTTTTCTGAACCTTATAGCTGTCTTTCAAAGTTCCAAAACAAAGTTCTAAGTGTATAGCTAACAGAATTCCCAGAGTTGCTCATTATATTGAGTTTAGAAAATAAGTCAGTTTAAGTTTTTGGACACAGGACAGAGTATGCTTTTTGGTTGAATAACCCGACAGACGGCACTTAGTGTTGTTGAGGCAGGGAAACCCGTTGTAGAGTTAGGGCAAGGTAGGATCTGCCCGATGAAACGAGTGTCAGTTGCTGCCTTTGCATCCACCTTCATCCCACCCTCTCCTACCAAAGCAGACTCTACCTCGGACTCTGCTCTCAACAACCTCCATCTCGCCATCTCGAACACTCTTAACATTCTTGCTCCAGTCATGAGGTTCCGCCTGAAACGCACCACCAAGCTTAGCACTTGTCAGACTCCAATCTAGCAGACCTGAAGCACATATGCAAAGCTGCAGAACGGAAGTGGCAGACCACAGGCTCATCCTCTGACAAACTGGCCTGTCGCCTTCTCCAAAGGCAATATCGTCTCACCAGTCATTGTAAGAGGAGGGCCCACATCCAGGCCCGTGTATCTGGAGCATCCAACAACGCGGCTGAACTCTTTAAAATCTGCAAGAAACTAGCCTATCCTTCAGCAATCTCCAAATCGCCTCTTCCCTCTGCACTGGTCACCCAATTCACTGCAAAAACTCAGGACATCCTGAGCATTGTTTTACTCTCTCCCCCGCCCTCTCCTCTCCTCCCATCCCCTGGCCTCCCAACTTCCCTCAGCCTTTCTCTCCTCCTCTCCTATCACATCGGACAAGGTCACTAGGATTGTCCACTCTATGAAGGTTTCCTCCAAACAGGTCTCCCCCTCTTCTTCCAGAACTATGAAGGACAAAATTGTCTCCTTTGCCCCTGCACTTGCTGATTTCTGCAATCACTCTTGCTACTGGGTCTTTCCCCTCTTCCCTCAAGCACTCTTGACTGAGATTCTCCTCATTGGCACACCCGCTCCCTCCTTTCCTGTCACTCTCTGGCTCTTGGCCCTCTACCTGCTCCCACCTGTGAGGCTAAAAACCTCAGGGTCATCTTCGACTCCACACTCTCCTTCTCTCCTCACATCTGTCTCTAAGAAGTCTCACTACCAGCTGCACCTCTTCAGAGGTATTTTCCCTTTCCTTTCCCCAGAAGCTTGCTGTCTCCAGAGCTCTGGTTCTCTCTAGGGTGGACTATTGCAACAGCCTGGTTCTACTCTCCGCCCTCTTCAACTCATCCGAAACAGGACTGCAAGACTTGTCCTTGGCCTCAAGCCCAGGGATCGTATCTCTCCAGGACTGAAATCTCTGCACTGGCTCCCAGTGGCGGCGAGGATTAAGTTCAAAACTCTCTGCGTTGTCCACAAGGCCTTCTAGGGCCTGAGGCCTCCAATACCTTCAACTCTCTTCCCAAATACCTTCCTCCTAGAGCTCTTCGCTCATCCGCCTCCAACTCCCTCAGGGTCAGCCGCTTCTCCAAGCAGCGAGTTGGTGGTAGATCTTTCTTCGGCTGGGGCCCCCCTCTGGAACAGCCTCCCTGAAACTTGAGGAGAGCCATCTCTGGTTCTGGAAGCAACTCAAGACCTTCCTCTTTGCTTCTGCTTTCTCTCCGCCTCTCCCCTGCTGACCTCCTGACTATAACTGAAACTGCACGGGTTGCCTGGCCGCCCTCTGATCTGGGGCCCAGATCCTTCCTCCGCCAGTTGCACACCTGCACTGCCTCCGGGCAACCCCCGCACTTGGACTGTTTTTCTGTATCCCCAAGTCTTCCACCAGCACTTTACACCTGATGTCTGCACTTAGCCTTGCACTTGCCATCAGCTGGCAATACTTTGACTTTTTTTTAATTTATTCTATCTATCCTATGTACTGCACTGTCCCCTCCCCGTCCGCATTGTTCCCGTTCCCCCTTCCCCTGTACTTATAAATTGCCATATCATATATAATCTGAAAAAGCCTTCCGCTGACCCCTTGTGTATGGCTAAGTACCGCCCCATCTCTCACTCCCTTCCTTGGGGAAACTCCTGCAGAAGCTTGTCTTCCCCCAACTGGCCCAGCATACTGAGCTTGATGGTTGCCTACACGACCATCAATCTGGATTCCGAGCATCCAGAGGCACAAACTGTTCTGAACACCCGTGAAAAACTGCTGGCATCTCTTGCCACCAATTTACCGCTGTTCTCATTCTACTTGATATTTCCTCTGCATTTGATACAGTCAGCCACTCCATCCTCCTTAAACGGCTTCATGATACCCTTGGTATCTCGGAGCGGGCACTGTACTGCTAACCTCCTTCCTCACTGACTGTCTCTCCCAGGTCATCCTGGGCTCTTTTCTCCTCTCCTACCTCCCTCTCCACCTGTGACGCTCCCCAGGTCTCTAACCTCTCACCCTGGCTCTTTAACGTCTATCTCACTCCGCTTGCTCGCCTTATCTCCACTTTCTCCCTTCACTTCCAGTGTTATGCAGAGGACACCCAACTCTTCTTCAAACATCCCTCTGTTGCTCTCACTTACTTCCGCTACCATTCCCAACTATCTACCTGCTATCCACTCCTGGTGTGCCTCCAATGATCTCTGCCTCAATGCCAGCAACACTGAGAACCTTGCTAATTGGGACTCCCACTCCCTCTTTCCTCCCTTCACTCTGGCCACCCTCTCCTGCATCTGAAGCCAGAAACCTTTGCGTCATCTTAGACTCCACTCTCCTTCCTCCCTCACATCTTGGACTTTGCCAAGAAGGCTTATTTTCAACTCCACCTTCTCAAAGTTATCCTTCCCTCACCTTTGCCCAGAAGCTCAATGTTTCTAGAGCTCTGGTACTCTCTAGGCTGGTCTACTGCAACAGCCTCTTCCTTAATCTGCCCTCTTCCTCCCTCTGCCCCCTCCAGCTTGTCCAGAATTGGGGTGCAAGACTTATCCTTGGCCTCAAGCCCAGGCACTGTATCTCTCCAGCCCTAAAATCCTTCCACTGGCTCCTGGTTTCTGCAAGGATCAAATTCAAATCCTTCTCATCCATAAGGCTGTCTGGGGCTGTGGACCAATCTATCTACAACTTGCTTTCACCAAATTCTCTCCTTCCAGATCTTTCCTCTCCTCCTGCTCCAACTCAGTCGTGGCAGGTGCTTTTTTAAGCAGCGAGCTGATGGCAGATCTCTCTCCGGCTGTAAACCTCTTCCGGAACAGCCTCCCCTTCGAGCCGGTTCTCCTCAAATTCCAAGACTGTCCTCTTCACCTCTGCCGCCCTCTCACTCTCGTACTAATACCCCACAGTCGCCAAGGTGGGTGGCCTGGGACCTTGTGTCCTTCCGGGTCCCGGCCAATCACCCTCAACCTTCCACCCCAACCCAGCACTTGCCTTCAGGCACCACTGGCTTATGTTCTCACAGGCCTGCAATTACTATTGGCAGGTGACCACTCTGAACCATACAATCTGTGCCAGGCACTTACTGGTGCACAGGACATACTCCTTGGCACTTCCCTCTGTGGAACTCCTAGCACTAACCCCCTTCCTTGTCCCTTCCCCCTCTCCCTGCACTTGCACATTCTGAATTCTCACGTCTTAGTAGGACCGTCCCTTTCTCGTTCATTTGTTTATTCTATTTGCCTTTGTTTTCATGTTCCCTCACCTTTGTCCTGTGGGCGCTTTGAAACACAATTTTGTTTAAGCGCCTTACAAATGCAAAATAAATAAAATAAATCTTAATAAAACTCCATGACCAAAAACAGAATGCAACTGTGTCTGACTTACTCTTGATCCCTTGCAGCATCTACAACTGGTGAAAGGAGCGACACACACGGTATGCAGTCATTTCGAATAGAAAACAACAAATGTAATTTTAACGAATGAAAAATCAACAAACGAAAATAACGAATTTTGGAAAAAACTTAAAATGGGGTTGGGAGAGGGAATAATGGTTACGAGTGTGGGGGAAAGTATTACTAACAAAAAAAGGGGCAGTGCTTTGGGCGGGGGCGACGGGGAACCCCCCCAAAACAGCAAAATAGAAATTAGTTATTTTGGTTTTAGTTATATTTTGTGTTAAAATGTCTTCGCTGAAATCGCATGAAACCGTCCCACACAGCAGGCAACACACTAGATGCAATCTTCAACAAAAACCTGGTCACAACTGTACCTTCAATGCAAATCCTCTGGAGCAACCACTTCATTATACCGTTTGTGATCCAACCGACAACAAGAATACCTGATAACATCCCTAAAGCCCTCCAATTCTGAAAAGAAACTGCAGAGCCATTAACAGTGTGGACTTAAACGCGACACTGGAAGCAACAAAACCAGCAATCGCCATCCTAGACTCAACCGGCATAGATGAAAGAACGGACCCAATCCAAAAATTGATCATGCAGGCAAATGGAAGCTGTTGCATTCCACTTATTAAAAACAGTGCTGGTGACCTAGCACACACTGACAATAAAGTCCGAGTCCTTTTATACCAAGTTATTTGCAAATAAAGATACTTGCACGTCAGCGGACATCGCTGGATTTGTAGATCTTCCTATCACACTTTTCTCCGGAAGCGGCGGCTCACCTAGATCTCCCAATCTCGCAGGAGGAAATTGCTTGTGCAATCGATGCTTTACCTACTGGTAAAGCCCCTGACCTTGAATTCCCCCCTGGTTCCCTACCTCCATAAGGTCTGGGTTGAGGCCCTCTAGTTGCAAACGCTCCCTACAGCCATGAGAGAAGCAGTCATTACTGTTCTCTTGAAGCCCAACAAGCAAGCGGACTGCGGTTCTTACCGCCTTCTTTCGCTGATGAACTATGATGTCAAGATTTTTGCTGAGATATTCGCTGTGCTCTTGACGCTATACATGCCTTACATAATTCATCCTGACCAGTCGGGTTTCCTACCTGGACGTTCGAAAGTGCTTAACATGCACCTGCCTTTCAATATTCTTGCACAGATAAACCCAGAAGTTCAGGCAGTGGCGGCCACGGTTTATGGCAAATCATGTATGCCACTTTAGAAAAATGCAAATTTGGGTCTAATTACATATCAGGGGTGCAGCTACTGTACACATAACCGTTTGCTAGAGTTGGCTCGAACTGGATGCTGTCCATCCTGCCTCACCTCGCAAGCACGAGCCATGGTTGCCTTTTATCCCCCCCTGTTATTTGCCATAAATGTAGAACTACTAGCAGATCTCATTAAATAGAAGCATAAACACAGAGGCATTCGGATGACCGGCAAAACAGAAATTATATTCCTCTATGCAGACGATGCAATATTGAGGGACCCACATATTCACCTGCTCAGATAATGCGTGATGTTCTTATATTCGGGCAACTGTCTGGTCTATGGGTGAACTGCAGGGTGAGGTAAGTAGTGCACACCTGGTGATAACCAAAGACTTGAATAGATTTTAATCAATCCAGCACATGCTGGTTCGGGGAATTTTTAGGTGTGGGGGAGGAAAAAAGGCCTTGGCACAAAGCCTTATTCAATAAAGAAAAAGGTAAGAGGACCCAAACTTGGGATCCTCCCGTCACCTGCACACTTGCTACATACGCCCTATGTGCGTTCAAATATTTAGGCATACAAAAGTCATGTATAGTATAAATAACAATTTAGTTGACAAAATGAATTGTGCAGAAAGGCACTCAATTAAAAATAGTGTTTTATTACATTCAGTATAGTTAGATGCGAAGAAAAACACATAATGCAAATGGCAATGTTCAATTGTTTTTTGCCCGATGCGTTTCGAGGATTCCCTCTTCTTCAAAAGGGCCTAATTGGACTGGTCATAGCAATTGAAAGAAACAGAGAAAAAAAGGGTAAAGTAAGTTGGTGTTTATAAGGAACTGGTATAAACCGTTATAATTACAGTAGTCCGATGCAGAGCAATTGAGCATAATTAAGGAAAATAGTTTGCTGGTATTGTATGCCCATTATGAAAGTTACCAACCTCGCTGAGATCAGTCGAGGTACCATGTCAAAAGATATTAAGATCATTAGAGAGTGATTAGAGACAACAGGTATACAGGTATGAAAAATGAAAGGTAACAAACAAGTTACCGGTAGAGAGCTTCAAGGTAAGAAACACTGTATATATCTAGTGGTTAGAGACCTATGTACGGTCGGTTTAAATGAGTAAATTGGACTCATGAAAAATGTACACTCATAATGTAGTGAGTGAAATATTCAACTCACCGATGAACGTTGTAATCTTCCTCGACTATTTATGCGATGGCGTCAGGTCGTGAAGACTAGGTCTCAAAGTAGGATGTCATTGAGGGGAAATTAGTACTGTGAGACGAAGGTTTTGTGTTATGAAAGTCATGGCAATGAGGCTCATCCAGCAGTAGCATACAAATTGTGACGGACACTCCTGTAGACCTAATGTGATCTATAACAAGGGGAAGGTAATAGATACTAATGTAGTATATCGGATATAATAGAACCCTATTTTGGAAAGTATATTGTAAATGTCAACTTTGAAAATAAACCATTGTGTCATGTATCTGTAGATATAACAATTACATATGTTGCCAAATTGTAAATATGCCGCGTGAATTACCTCGTTACGATGCTTATGACAGGGAATGATATCAATGTCCGTGAAATCTGTGGCAATAGTTCAAACGATTAAGGAAGCATATTAATCGTACACAAATAACTGTTGACTGCCATGACCATTTTAGAGGTAGAGTCTTTAAGTTACAAATCATGTACAAATTGGTCAATGCATAGTCCTAGAGTTATAGGTGAGGCTAAGATACCTAGATTAAAAACAAGTGGATATAACACTTCATTAAGTATGTTATCACTTTATAACAAACAGCTCAGAGAATTCCTCATTCAGGCCCCTGGGGTGCAGGGTATCGAGCGCATGTATCCAGTATTTCTCTCGCTGTGATAGGAGGGCTTAGTAATTGCCACCCCTTTGTGGGCGTTTGACAATTTCTACCACTTGAAATTTGATTTGGGCTATAGTGTGCTGGTGTTCGATGAGTTTCTAGCCACAGGGTATCTAATGTTCTTGCACCTGATGGTGGATTTGTGTTCAGACCATCTCTTTCACAGGTCTCGTTGTTTGACCTATGTACAATTTACCACAGGGGCATTTTAGCAAGTAGAGGACTCCTGTCGAAAGGCAGGTAGCAAAATCCTTGATTTTAAATTTCTTGCCTGTTTGGGTGAGATATTGTATCACCTTTGATCACGTTATTGCAGTTAGTGCAATTAAGGAAAGGGAAAATACCCTTTTTCTTAGTACTTAACAAAAGTTGCTTGTCCTTGGCAGGTCTTTCTGCTCACAAGTTTGTCCTTTAAATTCCGTCCTCGTTTAAAGGCCATCATGGGCGCTTTGCGGAATAATTTCAAGAGATCAGCATCATTATGCAGTATGGTCCAGTGCTTTCTCAGCATTTTGCTAATTTGGATACTCTGGCGTGAGTACTTGGAGATGTATTATAGTGGTGTTCCCTTTTCCTTGACCTTCGGGGTGCGAAGTTGTTCTTTCATGAATGTGGCTGATCTAGTGAGGGCTGATCTAGTGAGAGCTTCTCCTGTGACCATCTCTGGATATCCCCTAGATTCGAACCGTTCAATGAGTAGTGAACATTCTCAGACCAGCTGGGTCCGAGAATTCTCTTCAATCTTAATATTTGGCTGTACGGGAGACTTTTTAACATGGATTTCGGATGAAAACTAGTGAAGTGTAGGAGATTGTTGACGTCAGTTGGTTTGTGTTAGACCGTCGTGTCGATATTACCCTCCTTAATCACTAAACTCACATCTAGGAAATGT
This sequence comes from Ambystoma mexicanum, assembly GCF_040938575.1. NCBI lineage: Eukaryota > Metazoa > Chordata > Amphibia > Caudata > Ambystomatidae > Ambystoma > Ambystoma mexicanum. The sequence continues at coordinate 574,778,810 of NC_090934.1, read as the reverse complement.
AATGATGGTTCTCCTAGTTCTATGGTTAATTTGATTGTATTGTGTACTGAATTCAAATATTCTAGAAAGAGGTCTAGTTCATCTCTCGTTTCACACCAGATACCGAAAATGTCATCTATGTATCGTTTCCATAGTAAAATCTTAAATGACCAAAATGGATGATTCAGTACGTGTTCCTTTTCAAATTTATACATGTATGTGTTCGCATACACAGGTGCCATGGCTGACCCCATAGATGTACCAGAGGATTGTGTATAGTATTTGCCCTGAAAGCGGAAGTAGCTGTTGTGTAACATTATTTCCAGCAATTCCACGACAAACTCCTTCACTCTTATGTGTGAGTGATTCAGCAAGAGCCAGAGTACAGCACTTATTATCCCTTCAGCATGTGGGATCGAGGTGTATAAGCTACATACATCCATGCTGAAAAGGTTGCAGCTTGTGTCTAGTGCTGTGATCTCCTGTAAGCAGTTTAGAAAATCAGTAGTCCTTTAAATAGGTGGGCATTTTCTGAATTAAGGGTTGTAATAGTCGATCCACATAGATAGCCAATGGATCAAACACACTGTCTGTGCATGCTACTATAGGTCTTAAGGGACGATTTTTGTTATCTTTGTGAACCTTTGGTAGGCCGTAGAAAACAGGTGTGATCGGGTGTTTATTTATTAGAAATTGGCTTGTTTTTTCACTAATCCAATCATTTTCAAATGCGTTGTCAATGGCTTTTTCAATGATGACCTTAATTCTGTGTAGTGGATCGCTGTCAAGATTAGTGTAAGTGACAGGGTCGTTGAGTAGTTCCAGACATTTTTGTGTGTAATATGATGTATCCATAATCACAATGGCCCCACCCTTATCGGCAGGTTTGATGGTAAGTTCTTCGTCTTTTGCCAGCATCTCCACATGTTCAAGTGGACTATTCTTGATATTCAATGGTGCAGACCTCTGGTAGTTAATTCTCTTCAGATCATTAATTACACTTTTCTCAAAAAGATCCAGAATGGAGTTTTGGATATGTGGATCAAAAGTGCTTTTGGGACGTAGTTCCAAATTGTCGTCATCGAGCATTGGGGATTCTTGCTCGGGATCAGTTTCGAAAAACATCTTCAATCTGAGTTTCCTCAGCTGTCTATGCAAGCAGATTTTTTCCTCTAAAAAGTGAGGTATTACAGTTAGATACAAAGGAGAGGCCACGGTTCAAGATTTCAAGTTGACCGCTTGTAAGATTTTTGCTTGATAGGTTAATAACCAATCACCCTCCCACACCAAGTCCCCTATAGTGGCCATCCCTTTACTCTACCCTATGCCTTCTATATTGTTTCACTGCACCTCTTTGTTCCCCGATAACTCTGGCTAAGGGGCGGTGCTTGGAGCAAGGGTTTGGTGTTCCCAAGAGTTTCTATGCCCTGTTCCATATTTCTTTTCCTAGTTTCAACAGCCTGGAAGTTGCTCCTAAAGCGGGTGCTTTAACCCATAGTATCTGCTTCAGAAAATGTTGCCCTAATCTGGGGTGCAGTAGCAGGGTTTCCTGCGTGGTTTAGTCTCCCAGCCAGTTCACTGTGTATTGTAGCTCCCCTGCTAAGTAATAGCATTCAAAGTTGAGCACCATCATCCTGCCTTCGGCATAGTCCCTCTGTAATGTACATAGCGTGACCCTATTTCTCCTGCCTCCCCAAAGGAATCCTCTAGCCCTTGAGTGCAGTTGGCGAAAGAACGCGGTTGGTACATTATAGGGTATGTTGACAAAGTAATACAGAAGTTGATGGAGTACCACCATCTTAAGGAGGGCTGTCCTACCTGGCACCCCCAGGGGTAGTCTCTTTCACATTCCCATGGAGTTGCCCACCCCCTTCAGGGCCTTCAATGTATTGTCCACGTGTGCCTTCAACGGTTCGTGCCATATGTTGATACCTAAATATCAAAATGTCTATTTTCCATTTGAGGCCCAGACTCGGCAATCTCTCTGTGCCTCAGTCTCTCAGTCCCGCTAACGGGTACAGGTAGGATTTCTCCCGGTTCACCTTGATGCCAGAGAAAGTTCCAAATAGGCTGACGTCTAATCGATGTGGTAGATTATCTTCTGGTTGGCTCACATACAGCAGCATGTCGTCTGCATATAGAGACAAGGTGTGTCGCTCTGTCTATCCGGATGCCGGTGTCCGCATATTCTTTCCTGAGGAAAACGGCAAGCAGCTCTAATGCAAGGATGTATAGCATCAGGGACAGTGGACAGCCCGGTCTGGTGCCTTTGCCCACCCTCCATACCTCAGATTTGCCTTCCTGTCATCACGCATGCCATGGGGGCCGTTTAGATCAACTTTACCCACCTCTATAAGGCTCTACCGATCTCGGTGTCCCAGCAGACCGAGTCAAAGGCCTTTACCGCCTCTAGTGAGGCTACTGCGCATTCCTCCTCCAATAAGTTGGTGCTGTCTATGATGTAATGTAGCCTTTGTAAGTTCCATGCTGTGCTACGCCCCGGGACATAGCCTGTCTGATCCGTGTGGGCCAGTTCCCTGATTACTCTCTGGAGCCTGCCTGCTGGCACCGCTGTCAGTATTTTGCAGTCCTGATTTACCATAGAAGGGGGTCTATACAACCTGCAGTCATGTGGAGGTTTACCTGGCTTAAGGATGGGTACGATGACTGCTTCTCATAAAATATCAGGCAGCTTCCCCAGATCATAAGCTTCTTCAAAGACCAGCAATAGTCTGGGCGCTAGTATATTGGCATAGGCTTTATAGAACTGCCCCGGGAGCCCATCAGGTCCCGGGGCATTGGCGATCGGGAGTTCCCTTATTACGCTTTCTATTTCCTCCTGCGTCAGCAGTGCATCAAGCATTTCCACCTGTTCTGCTGTCAGCTTAGGTAAGGCAATTTGGGATATGACGTTAATGGCATTGTGATCTCCTGAGACAGTGTCCCCGGAGTAAATGGATTTATAAAAACTAGAGAACACCACATTGAGTCCTAACCAACTGTCCAACTGAATTGGCGATGGTGCTGATCATGTCCCTAGGCTCCTCACGCCTGCACAACCATGCGAAGTCGCCCTGCTCATGCAGCCTTTTAGTATACGTAGCAAAGTCTAGCCTTCCCAACTGGCCCCATTCCTGCATGCATTTTTGCCGCAATTCCCTAGATTACCCAGGTGTCTGTCATTTTGCTTTCTTTGCATTCTATTTTGTTTTCCATGTTCTCCAGAGCTCTTAATATCTTGTTCCTAAGGCCCCCCCCCCCAACCGTCCCTATTGCTGCCCCTCTAATGACAAACTTGAATGCATCCCATAATATGCTCATTTGCTCCAGACTGCCTGTGTTGGTGTCAAAATACTTCCCTAGCGTATCCCTCAAATGCTCAGTAAAGGCCCCCTCTTGTAGGGGCTCCGGTGGGTGGGTGCCAGGTGGGTATCTTGGGTCTCGATGTAGTGTTCTGCCATGTTGCCACCAGCGACGTGTGTTCAGAGATGACCATAGCTCTATATTCTGTGTGCACAAATTCTCCCAGGTTTTCCTTCCCTGTGAATAGATAATCGATCCTTGTGTGTACCGCGTGTGGAATTGAAAAAGAGTAACCTCTTGTTTAGCTGCGTGTTTCCCTCATATGTCCGCAAGCCGCAGATCCTGCAGGATGGAGCTCAAAACCGAGGCGTGCAGTGCGGGCTTAGCACATTTCATGCCTGACTTGTCAAGTCCAGGGTTGAGTACAATTCAAGTCTCCACCCCAGACCGACATGGCTTCCCTATGTGTCGATAGTCTTGGATATAGTGACCTGAAGAACACGGTGGCGACATGGTTGGGGGCATACGTGTTTACAAAGCATAACTCCCCGTTTTCCCACAGCCCCGGCACCAGCACCATTCTACCCTCAGTCTTTCTTAAATTCAAGCAGTTGGAAGGGGGACGTCCGGGCAATCCAGGTAAGTACGCCTCCAGCATATGCAGAGAAAGGTGATCCATAGAGCCCCCCCTGCCCATTTTTTGGCCAACGCGGCTTGCCTGTCAGCCGTTAAGTGGGTTTCCTGCAGCATCGCAACCTGTATGCCTCTTCTCTTCAGGTATGTGTTTATGGACTGCCTGTTCACGTACTGAAGACCCCATACCTTCCAGATGATAATGCTAACTCCCCTTTTTTCGGACATGGGTGTGTCGCGTTCGGCCTTCTGGTTCCCACTGCCTTGTAGAGCCGCTCGGTGCGCTCTGCACACTGAAAAGGTCCACTGTTTCATTTGTAACCCTTGAGCAATGCCCACAATCTTTGCACTTGTCACAGTTCAATCTGTCAAACACAATGTGCCCCCCATTTTCTTGCCCGTTCCTCCCACCACCCCTTTCTCAGCCCCCCTTAAATCAACCCAATAACAATCATACATCAGAACAATGACCCAGCATTCGGTCCTCTGGTAAGGCCCAGCCCCCTGCCCCCCACACCCTCCCCTCTTGTGGCACCTGCTCGTCGCAACTGCCCCTTAAGGTTACTGCCTCGGTCTCATATGCATGAGCTCCCAATTGTATTTATTGAATGTCTCCGGTGTTTGTGTGAATAGACGCTCCGTGGGGTGTTGACCACCGGCTTTAAACCTCCAGGTCTTGTTGGCATCCTTCCGCTATGCCTTGATTGATCCTGTTAGGGAGCTGCAGTATCCCTTCTGTGTCCATCAAGGTTTGTGCTCCCATCGGGTTCTCAAAGAAGTGTGCTCTCCCGTTGTGTAGGATCTTTAGCTTGGCGGGGTATATCGGCGTATCTCGTAGGTTCGCTCACGGCAGTCGTTCCTTGGTCTGCCTTATTGTGCCCTCTGCCTCTGGACTAGTGCAGTGTAGTCGGTAAATCGGCAGCCTCGCGGATCCCCTTGTGAAAGTCCAGACCCCCTGACCCCAACCCTCCACCCCCTCCTGAGAAGCTCAGGATCCATTCTGTCCTTGTAGTTTGCTATCAGTGGTCTCAACGGGGCACCCGGTGGTCTCTTCATCAGCGATCTGTGCGCCCTTTCAACTGTGAATCCCTGGGTGAACATGCCCGGGCCCACCTCCTGCAGCAGCATATTCTTGAAGTATGCAGTGGGGTCTTTGCCCTCTGTCCCCTCAGGAATGCCCAGTATCCTGATGTTCTTGCGGGCCCTTCCTTCTGCATCTTCTGCCCCGTGTTCCAGGGTCTTCACACTCTGCATCTTCTGCCCCGTGTTCCAGGGTCTTCACTCTATCCAACAGTTCCGCCACTTGGGCCAGGGTACTGGCGATGTTCTGTGTTTTCACGTACTTGTTGCTCTGCCGTGACCAAGCGGTCTGCCATTGCGTGTACATCTTGGCGAAGCAGTCCCACATCTACGATTACTGCATCAATCTTGTATTCCAGTGCCGTTTTCAACTCAGCAATGGCCGCCAGTATTGGACCCCCATCTTGCGTCTGCACTTGTAGTGTAGGAGCCAGCATCGCCCCTTCGAATGGATTGTGTCCTCCAACGTATTCCACATCTTTGACATATAATGTCCACAGCTGTGTACTTCGGAAACTTTTTCGGCAGAGGGCGTTCTGCGTCGATGTCCCTCGAAGGCCTCCGTCGAGGGCGATGTCACTGGATGTTATAAATAGGGCGCCCGAAGCCTCAGTTCTGTTTTTTCCGCAAACGTGTTTGCTTCAGAGACTCAGAGCGCCTCGTGTATTCCTTGTGAATGTCTTCTTCTTCAACCCCTCTGACTCCGCTGTCTGGCTTCAAGACTTGCCGGGACTGCAAGTCAAAAATGTCGATTACTGACCCGCATCGCATTTGTTTGTGGTGCTTGGGTGAGAGTAACGACACTGACGACTGTTCCAAAGGCCAGTCGCTCACTGCTAAGGCCTTGCTGGAGGGTAAGGGAAAGCTTCAGGTAGGTCGGGGTTCTAAACCCAGTAAGTCCCGTGAATCCAAATCCAATGGTGTGTCCACTGACGATTCGAGGGGCGACTCTCCGCATCGGAAGGAGTCCCGGAGGTCTCGGTCCCGGAGTGGTTCCCGCCATTCATCCTCCTCGTCTCGGCATTCTAGGATGCGCCGTCACCAGTCGCCTTCCCCGTAGTCCTCGGAGGGTGGAGGCGTGAGGAAAGTGGCTTGTCCAACTAAGTCATCGACTCCGGGGGAATGGGCTGCCTTCAGGGAGCAGATGTTGGCGATTTTTTTAATCGCAGGCCACAGTTCCATCCGCGCCTTCTAACGAACCCGGCAAGGAACGGTCTTGATCCGTGGCTCGTACGCCTTCGGGCTCGGGTCCTCAGCGCAATCCTCATTGGGAACCTTTGAGGTCCCGTTCGGACAAGGCTCAGGATGGTCGCAAGAGACGTGCTTCCAGGTCTCGGTCCTCGTCCCCAGCGAGACCGCAGAAAACTGCTAAGGGCTCGAAGTTGGCGTCTACTCCGTCGGCGCTGTGTCCGTCTAATACAGACGTCGAAGCTTTGCCTTAGTATCAGCCGTCGGCGCCCTCGACGCGAAGCCTTTGGAGCTCTCGGCGCCTTTTGAGCTCTCGATGCCTTCGGGGCCCTCAACGCCTTCGTGGCCTTTAAATTTACCGTCTGAGATCCCTGGTACTGTGGATCCTCAAAGGAAGTCTACTTCCAAGTCTGTAAGGCATGTTATGGATTCCAGACCCTCGGCTGTTCCGAGACAGGACTTTTACATCCCCCTGGATGACATCTATGAGGAGGAAAGGAGATTTAGATCTTGACCAGGTTGAGCCTGATGTGGCTCCTGTCTTTTCAGGGTATGGCCAATTGGAAGACTTGAGACAATCTCTTCATGATGCTAGTGGCCTGGACGCTTCGCCTGAGGTGGAATTTGGCAGGCCTGAGCCTGGGGCTCATGCTGAGTCATCATACAGGAGACTTATGGCTAGAATAGCTGAATACCTTGGTTGGTCCAGTCATCCTGAAGGTTTTTATTCAGGATGGCTTAACTGACATTTTGGATCAAGGTCCGTCCTCTGACCAGGTGTTGCCATTTCATTTAACCTTGCAGAAAAGGGTGGCAGGTGCTTGGCAGACCCCGGAATCTCTTCAGGCAGTTAACAAATCGTGAACTAAGAAATACTGCCCTTACGGTAGTGACCCCAGCTACCTTTCATCTCACCCCACTCCCGAGAGTTTGGTGGTTCAGGCGGCTACGGCAATGGTTGGGCACGCAAGGTGTTTTCTGCAGGGAGTATTGCGCTGAAATCAGCCAACTCCACTTGTTCCTTGGCAAGATTCTCACACACTCTGGAACTGTTTCTCTTGCGGCTGAGCATATTCCCGAGGGGGAAGAAAGGGATGGGTTCATTGCTCTCGTGCAAGATGGCAAGGATGCCATGTGTGAATCCCTTGCGGAAGTGTGGTTTTGCTCCAGATGTGCAAGCCCGTCTTTTGAACATGCCCTTTGATGGCGCGCCTTTGTTTGGCAGCAAGACTGACGAGAGCCTTGAGAGGTTGCAGACCTCAAAAGCTGCGGCAAAATCTTTAAGCGCAGCTGTGTGACCACCTCTGCCTTTTCGTCCTAGGGGACAGCAGTGGAGGGGAGGCTCTTTACGTTACTACTCCTCCTTTGGTAGAACGAGAGCAGCTGCCAGTCAAAGGGGTCAGCGAAAAAGTACCTGTGGTGGTCGGGGGAAATAGTGGTGCCAAAGCGGCTAAGGCAGCAGCCTCTTTGCCTTCAGGCGCTGCCGCAGCCGCTCCCAAACAGTCATGAGGCCATGTTCCATGGTTCGCCGGTTGGGAGCAGACTTTCTCAGCATCTCTAAGAATGGCGAGCCATTACTTCGGATGCGTGGGTTCTGGATACAATAGCCCACGGCTACTGCCTTCCCTTTCTAAAGCGGCCTCACAACAATCCACCAGGGAATCTGTTTGAAGCTTCCGGATCCGTTCCTTGTGCAGGTAATCTTGACCCTGCTAGAGAAAGGCGCTATAGAACTGGTGCCTGTAGCGGAGAGGAACAAGGGTTGGTATTCCCCATATTCCCCATATTTTTTGATTCCCAAAGAAGGACGCGGGAATTGAGACCCATCATGGACTTAAGTTGGTTGAACAAAAGTTTCCAGGAAGGACAAGTTCAAGATGGTTACTCTTTCTCAAGTCCTCCAGGCCCTTCAACTTCAGGATTGGTTGGTGTCTCTGGGCCTACAGGATGCTTACTTTCATTTGCCGATTCATCCAAAGCACAGAGTACCTGGGGTTTGCGGCTGGCGACTCACACTTTCAGTTTTGGGTCCTGCCATTCAGATTGACCTCTGCCCGAGGGTCTTCACCAAGCTAATGGTGGTGGCGGCGTACCTCAGGCGAGTGGAAGATTCAAGTCTACCCCTACCTGGACGACTGGCTGATTCATGCGTGTTCTCTCGAGCAAGCATTGGATCACCTCGGTCTCACCTGCCACTCCCTCCACAGGCTGGGCTTCTCCAATTTCAAGAAGTCACATCTGACACCTCAACAGCTCCAGTACATCGGGGCTTTGTTGGACACGTCCTTGGGGAAATGCTCGCTTCCCAAGGTAAGGGCTCATCACATTGTGCAGATGGTGAACAAGTGTCAACATGCCCAGAGTCTCCGGGCTTTCGAATTCTTAAGGTTGCTCGGCCTCATGGCATCCTGCATTTTTCTGGTGCCAGAGGCCAGGCTGGGATGAGATCCCTACAATGGGTCCTCAAGATGCAGTGGTTGCAGTTCTCAACAAGATGTCTGATCCTGTTGAGATTCCAGTCTGTCTCCCAGGATCTTCTGTGGTGGCCCAATGAAGGGAACCTGATGAAGGGGGTGCTGTTTTGGCAACCATGGCCGGAGGTGACTGTAGTGATGGATGCTTCCCTCACAGGATGGGGCGCTCATGCCGACGACTTGACCGCCAGCGGTCGTTCGTCTCCGTTGTAGTCCAAACTCCACATCAACCTGTTAGAGCGGAGGACCATCAGGCTAGCCCTGAAGGCTTTTCTGCCGCCTGTGTGGGGGGGGGGAGAGTGTCCTGATCATGACGGACAACAGTGGCCATGCATTACCTCAACAAAAAAGGGGGGGTGGTAGGGGTCACTCCCGCTGTGCAGAGAGGCAATGCAGCTCTGGTTCTGGGCAATCCAGCAGGGAATTTCGCTCTCGGCAGTTCATCTGGCCGTAGACGAAAATGCAGCAGCGGACACTCTGAGCAGGCAGAGCACGATCTCTCACGAGTCGGAGTTGGCTCAGGAAGTCCTTCTGGAGATCTTCGCCCATAGGTGAACCCCACAAGTGGATCTCTTAACCACCAGTGCCAACCGGATTCTGCTCAAGGGAATTTCCTCCAAGAGGAGCCTTAGGAGATGCATTCATAGTGAAATGGTCATTCCCACTGCTGTACGCGTTTCCTCCAGTCCCCGTCATTCCTCAAGTGTTAAGGAGGTTACGGAGGTTCGGATCCCACATGATCCTCACTGCTCGGGATTGGGCCAGGAGAGCGTGGTACCCAGACCTTCTAGAAATGTCCATCTACCCTCCACGCTGCCTTCCCTACTGAGAGGATCCGCTCTCACAAGAGGGTTGTCAGGTTCTCCTTCCCGAGGTCAGGACTCTCAACCTTCACGCTTGGTATCTGAAAGGTTGAGGTATAAGGATTGGGACCTCTTGGATGACGTGATGGAGGTGTTGCTTTCGGCCAGAAGGCCAACAACAAAATCCCTGTGCCGTTGGCGTAACTTTTGCGACTGGTGCAGAGGGCAAAATGTTGATCCTTTTTAGTGTTCCATTCCTATGGTTTTGTCTGTCTTACTTTCTTTGGCCCACAGGTGCCTTCAAGTGGGTACCATTAAAGGTTACCTGGCAGCGCTGTCTACATTCAAGCGCTCGTCTGAAGAATGCTCTTACTTATAGATTCCCTTGATTTCTCAATTTCTTAAAGGACTTACTGTGTTCCTGCCGTTCCCTTTCTAGGTGCCGGTTTGGGATTTGAATTTGGTTTTGAAATGTCTTATGGGTGTTCCGTTTGAACCTTTGCACTCTTGTCCTTTGAGATTATTGTCCTTCAAGACCGTGTTCTTGGTTGCGGTTACTTCCGCTCGCAGAGTGAGTGAATTGCAGGCACTTTCATCTTAGCCGCCCTTTACTGTGTTCCACAAGGACAGGGTTGTACTAAGGGTACGTCCTTCCTTTCTACCTGAGGTAGTATCTGAATTTCATTTGAGCCAGGAAGTGGTTCTTCCTTCTTTCTATCCTCCTCATCCTGGTAAGGAAGAGGAGCGGCTCCATAGATTGGACCCTACGAGAGCTCTGAGCTTTTATATTTCTAGGATGTCCATGGTCCGAGTGGACAATCAACTCTTTTTGGGGTATGTAGGTCACCGACTGGGCCAGGCTGTGACAAAACAGACCTTGTCCAGGTGCATTATCCTCACCATTTCTGAATGTTACCGTTTGGCGGGTAAGGACCCTCCGGAAGGGTTGCAAGCTCATTCCACTAGGGGCGTGGCTACTTCCACAGCCCTACAGCGGGAATATTTGTGATGCAGCCACATGGGCTTCTATCCACACCTTTGTTAAACATTAGTCCCTGGATACGCTCCATGGTCAAGATATGGCCTTTGGAAAGGCAGTTCTTTATTCTGCCATCTGATTGGGTTCTCTAAATTATTTTCCCTTCTCTGTTTTCTGGTACTGCTTTGGGAGTCTGTCAAAGATGTGAAATACGCTGGAGGACACAATCCATTTGAAGAACAAGTTACTTACGAAACTGGTAACGTTTGGATTCGATTGGATGATCCTCCAATGTATTCCACATCGTCCTCCCAGCCTGTCCCTCTGGAGAATTCTCTGTGCGATTGCAGCTTATGTTTCCGCAAGGTTATGTGTAGGTCACACGTTACGGAGGAAAAAACATAAACTGAGGCTACGGGCGCCGTGCGTCCTATTTATAACATCCAGTGATTGTCTCCCTCGACAGAGGCCTTCGATGGACATCGACCCAACGCCATTGATGCAGGACGCCCTCTGCCGAAAAAATTTCCGAAGTACACAGCTGTGGACATTACATGTCAAAGATGTGGAATACGTTGGAGGAACATCCAATCGAAAGAACGTTAACAGTTTGGTAAGTAACTTGTTCTTCTCCCTGCTGTGTCGGGCAGTTTCCATCCTTCTGCGTGTAGGCCTCCATGACCGTCTGCCTGGATTTCCCTTTTCTATTTTTGTCTGGCATTTGCGGGCGAATTCTGTATCAAGCCTGCTCAACTTGTGGCAGTGCAGAGGTTTGTTCCTCCCTTTTCAGTTGTTACTTGGGAGCCCTTATTCCTGTGCCTGGTCTGCTTATTGCCCCCCCCCCTGCCTTTCCCCTCCTGTTGGCCGTCTCGTGGTTCTCACCGCAACTCCCAGGTGCAGGGCGTCAAACGGTGTGCCAGGGCTGGACTCCTCTGGGTGAATGCCACAGTTTCCTCAATGCACTAGGCGGCAATACAGCTTGTTCAGTAAAATCCCGTCGGGGCAGGTCATGTATGGGCGTTTGGTATAGTGGCTTGCCGGGGAGGGCCTGCTGTGCGCTTCTCAAGCAGTGCCTGCAGGGCCTGTGCCTGTCATGTATGCCTGTCCCTCACTTCCCTCCGCTCCAGGATGTTCCGGATGCGGGAGCACTTCTCCCCACCTGCACTGCTGTCTGCCCAGCCAGCTCCGTCCTGCCAGCTTCCTCCAGCTGACTGTGATTCCCTCTCCTCTGGGGCCCCGCGGCTCTGGGCAGGACAGTCAAGCCACAGCAGCTTACAGGCCCCCAAGGGGAGGCTGGGGGGGGAGGTTCCAGGTTCCCCTCCAGGCAGGCCACTTGCACGCTGTGGTCAGTTGCCTCCCTCCTGAGGCCCCGTCTAGGAGATGGAGGCCACCGGGTCTCGGGCACTCTGCGCACCTCCCTTCTGCCTCTCTCAATCTGGCACGCCCTCGGTTTCTCGATGGGGGCCAACAGCCACCTCAATGTCCCGTCGGGTTGTGGCTATGGTCCAGTTGCGGCTCCGGTTGCACTTTTCCGCTGTCCCGATCCCTGGAGGAGGTCGGTGCAGAAGGCCTCTGCTTTCACTCTCCCTCAGTACGCCATCATCATAGCGCACATGCGATCTTGGTCTGTCGGTGCCTCCGGGTCCTCCAACTGTCTGCCTCCCGGGGAAGGCACACATGTCATTCAAGAGGTTTACGAACAGCCAGACCTGCCTGGGGGATAGGAATCTGGGTAGTAGGGGTTCTTGCCACACCGCAAAAAGAAAGGGTTTCAGTGGGAGCTTGTGCCAGGCATGTCCTCACAGCATGGACTCTGACCACGCCCCCGATGATATCCCTGTTCTTGTACATTCACTCCTGCTAGCAGATGTACTTCCTTAATTGGGGTTTTCCCTCAAGCAGCAGAAGTCGCGGTTAATCCCCTCCCAGGACCTTGTGTTTCTTGGAGTGAGGTGGGACATGGCTGTTCGAAGCATTGTCCCACAGCAGACCGGCCCTCTGGAGCGCAATTAGTCCCTTCCTGACCAACTTGTCCACCTTGACGTGGTGGTCACTTGCTCGGTCTCATGGCTTCATGCATGCTCACTGTTTGGCATGCCAGGCTCCAGATGAGACGCCTTCAGCTCCACCTGGCATCCTGCTGGGATCAGGAAATGGGGTAAAGTTGGACAGGCTGCCCATTTCCACGGTCCCTCTTCCACATCTGCACTGGTGACTCCTCGACAGCAAAGTGGCAGTGGGAGTCCCCTTCTCTCAGCTGTAGCCAGCCCTGGTGGTGACAACGGACTCTTCTCTACTGGGCTCGGGAGCGTCTCTGGACAGATACTCTATTCACGGTTCATGGTCCAGGGCAGAGGCCCTCCTTCATATCAACCTCTTGGAGCTCAGAGCGGTGGGCCTGTCTCTCGGGGCTTTCCTGCCTGTGATTAGGGAGAAGGTGGTTCTGATCAGGACTAACAACTCATTGGCATTGTTCTATTTGAACAAGCAGGGGAGGGGGGAACCCGGTCTCCCCTCCTCTGCATTGAAGCAGTGTCCATCTGGAAGTGGGTGTTGTTGGAGGGGGACCTGGATCTCTGCGCTCCATCTCCCAGGGGACAGCAATGCGGAGGAGGACAAGCTCAGCCACTTGGGGTACAACACCTACAAGTTGGAATTGCACACCAACTTTGGAGGTTCAATTTGGAGCCAATCCTGCCGGAATTGGCCTTCATGGGAGAGGCTTGACGGCTGGCTGTTTGATCCTTGAACGCCTATGCGTTTGCTTAGTCCATACAACCTTTCCTCTAATCCGTCCCTCTGCTCCGCCCGCTGCTTGCAGCGTGCGCTGTTTCCCTGATGCCTGTGGGGCCTGGTGGGCTGTGTTGCTGTGGGGCCCAGAGGCTGATACCGAATCTGGTGGTTTTCATGCTGCAATAGTACGGTGAGCCTGCTGCCCACTCTTTAGGGTCTGGCGGGACCGCTTGCTGTATCATATAGTAGATGCCAGTGCAGTGTGCTGGCGTCATTGAGGCTGAGAGTTTACACGTGGGAAGAGGGGATTGGAATCTGGTTTATCTGCTGCTCTATGCTTCTGAAAATGGTCCTGACTAGACAAAGTACCCTGTGTGGGGACCTCGTCCGCTCAGAGAAATCATGCAGCTGAGGTTAGGACTGCTAGTGCCTGTAAGAAAAGTAGCCTCCAGGAGAATCAACCATGCTCCCTGGAGGTTGATAATTGAGAAGGCATTTCAGAGGTCCCCACCAAACAGGGAGACTATGTTAATAGAGGTGATCCATGTGTCCTACTGGTCGACTCCACAGCGGACTTTGGTGGCAGTATTAAGCTGTTAGCTTTGTCGTTATCCATATCATCCAAATTATGCTGTGATATAAGGGAGGAAACGTCTAGGGAAAATCTGGGCTCCAATGAAGAACATACTGCCTAGACGGACCAATTCTGTTCTTCTCAATGGCAGTCAACAAAGGAAAAAATTGTTGCTGAGCTTCTCCAATATAGAAATTACTATGACTTTTGCTTATGGTTGGAGTTGCTGGATAAAGTTGCTACCCTGGTGCGCCCCATCATGGTGGATAATGCATGTCAAATTAACACCCCCAGGACTCCTGGTTTTGTTAATATAGGTTGCCAAACTTCACAGCAGGAATCTGTTTGTCTGTGACAGAGGATAAAAGTAGCCAGACAGAGTTGGGCGCTCTGAACCTCTCAAGTCGAGGACGGCTGGGTATCTGATGCAACACCTGTCTATTCCCATGCCAGTATCCACCTCCGGGGGTTCCAATAGGCAAGCTTAAGCAGGGCTTTTTTTGGTGGACTTTGGCCTGCACTGAGCCTCATTGTGTGCTACTCATGGAGTCTGTACCAAAATTAAACCCAATCCCTTCACAACTGCTTGACATGGGAAATCTGAGATGCCATATATTTCGGATAAGTCACTGAGAGCTTGTGTTAGATCCTAGAAACATCAGCACTAACGTATCATCAGTGTTGCAGGAACCCAGAGAGGCACTATGGAACAATGTCCTGGCCTGGCTTTGTGAAAGATCTGGATCAGGATTGTTAGAGGTTGGGATCTGAAGGCCTTGCCTAGGATTAAGTTGTGGAGCTGTGTACGTAGCCAATGGGGATTATATAATCATTGGTTGTGGCTACAGTAATCTGCATTTTTTTCCTGGCAAACTGTAAGAATTTCGCCTACTTACCATCCGATTTGAAATTGATAGTGGATAATCGTTTTTTGTTCTTTTTTTCCGCCTTCTGTTTTATATTGTGTGATTTAAGATGGTTTGTATGTGTGTTTCGTTTGTGTGCACTGAGGCCCATGGGTGTGTTGCGCAATATAAGAATAAAATAAACTCCTGGATACCTTTCTTCCAGATGTGGGGGTTTCCGGATATGGACTTATTTGCATCGCCTCAGAACTCCAAATGCCCCCTCTTTGCCTCATGGGCAGGTCAGTGGCTTCTGGGGGACACAGTTCAGCTTTGCTGGCACTGCCACGGGTGCTACAGTCTTTTACTGATTGCCCCCCACTGGCCATCAAGTTCGTCTTACTTGGGCCTCGTCTAGCTCCGATCCCAGGGTTCGGTCTTGCTTCCGGTCCCGAGCAGGGGCTTTCACACTCAGCAGCACAGGGCGGTGGAACACCCAGACCCGTCCAAGCTGGCTCTTGATCTAAAACCTCATCATTCAATGTTCTCTGAAAGTAATTGGGAGATCATACAAGAGACTGTCCACCCACTCATAATATAGGAGTAAGTGGACCAGGTTTTGCCACTGGTCACGTGGAGAAGATATTGAACCCCTCTCTTGCTCCCTGGATGACGTGTTGTCTTTTTCTGCGCACCTGGCTCGATCGGGCATCCAGCCTTACTTGGCGGCTTTCGGGGTGTACAAAAACTTGCCAGATCAGACTTTCTCTGCGGCTAACCCAGTGGTGAAGGCCTACCTCGAAGGCTTGTCCAGGCTGTTCCCCACCTGTGGATAGGCCCCATCCCATCTGGCACCAGAATGTGGTTCTGACCACCTTACAGCACAAACCCATGGCGTTGGTCGACATTAGGTGGGTTACGCACAAGGCAGTCCTTCTGGTGGCTCACTGCAGTGTGTAGAGTTAGCGAGCTGCAGTCATGGTCTTGTGAAACTTTCACCACTTTGCACAACAGCAAGGTCATCTTGCGCACTCATCCAAACTTTCTGCCCAATGTGGTCTCACCATCCCACTTAAACCAGGAAATCTGCTTGCCAGTGTTCTTCCCGAATCCACAGTCCGAAAGCAGAGATGGCTCTGCACTCCCTGGATCTGCAGAGTGCTCAAGTTCTAACTTTCCCGGACAAGATCTTTCTGGAAGTCAGAAGATCTGTTCCTCACGTTTGGGGGGTGTGGCTTCTGCCTCCCAGGCCTCCATCGCCCGCTGGATGGTCCAGGCCATTTCAGAAGCTTATGTGGCCTTGTGAAAGACTGCCGGCACTAATCCACGCTTACAGTCGGGGACAAAGCTACCGCTGTCGCCTTTCAGAGGCATGCATCTTGGGAAGTCATTAGTAAGGCGGCAACGTAGGCCAGTGCGCCCGCTTTCTGTAAACACGATTCCCTGGATACCAGTTCCAGGGGAGATGCAGAGTTTGCTCAGGCGGTTCTGAGGAACCTTTTGACTTCTTCCTTAGTAGGAGGCATGTGGTTACAGCTCCACCAAGTTGTCTTGTTTCAGTGGAATCGCCCACAAGGATGGAGGAAACTGGACAAGACGTATAAGTAATTAAAGTTGTTCACTGTAGTGACTAGAGTACTCCTAGTCCTTGGTGCCCTTCCCACCCACCTTCCCCCGCTGATATGCCGAGGGCTAAAAGGGTCAGTACAGCAAGGTATTCAAGCGTCCGATAGATGTGGAAGATCCCGCAGATCTGCCTGAAGGCTACTGGCAATGGCAACCGGTCGCATTTAAATCCCGGTTTGGTAAGCAATATCGATGACGGTGACATTATTATGTCTTGGAACACTAGAGGTAACTCTCACTTCACGTTAGAAGATGGCCTTGTCGCCAATATGCAGTTATTTTTTCTGGTTGCGCTACAAGAAACCTGGCTGTGGGAGCAATGCTACATAGGCGGCCGCAGTACTGTCCAAAGATTGTGTACTTGGGGAGCTTTTCTGGTCACTCTTGTACCTCCGCAACCTTATTATAAGATAACAGCTTGTCGTGTCGCAATGATGTGTGCAGTGAACGAAGACCTAGAGTTCCCCTACTTCGTTTGTAAAACTTGAAGAAAATGGGTTCCACACACATCTGTTTCTGCGCCACAAAGAAATAGCACTCAAAATTCGTTCATTACATTATCTTGCTAGCGAGATACGACGCGTGATGCAGGAACCGTGATTTTTCAGTATGAACACTGCTGTTAGTCTGATGGGACTCCTGTTCACCCAAACCACATTATTATGAGATTTCTGAACACCAAGAGATAGAGAACGTATTGCCCAGATTTGAAAAGGGCACACAGAGTGCCGAAACACGTGTTATCATAATCATATGGACGTTAACCGAAAATATAAATAAAAACCCCAAAAAAGCATGCAAGAAAATCTAATGAACTAATTTTGAGTGATATTTCTTTGTGGCGCAGAAACAGATGTGTGTGGAACCCATTTTCTGTCCAAAGATGAAAGTAATTATGAACTAAATGGAAATATCTTCATAAATGATGGGGGAAATCGGATAAAATGGAACCCTAAGAAACTAGAAAAGGGAAGAAAGATAGCAGAACAGGAGCTCCCGATCTTTATAGATAACGCGCGGCAGCTTTTAGACAAAGGTGAGCCTCTTGCGGTACAAGCTTTTGAACATGTCCCAGTACCCATGTACCCATGTAAGCGGTATCCTGTCAAAAGCAAGTATACACTAGTAAAAGTGAAAGATGGAATATTATCCATCGTCAGAAACCACTGTTCGATCGAGACATTCATGACGCAAAAAGAAAATTAAGAACTGCCATTAGCCTAATAAAAACCTTGATCAGGTTGATGCCCCCTTATGATTAAAAAAGCGAAGAATGTATACCAAAAATTGCTACGTCATCATAGAGCTTACGTGGCCAATGAAGTTTGGCGGTCTCTGGATTTCTTTGCTAGAACTAACAACCAAGGCATCTGGGCTGCTGTGAATGGCACAAAAAACAAAGCCTTGCCCATTAACGGTGTTTGTGAACATGTTTGGATAGCGCATGTGAAAAAGACCCCGGGGGCACAAAATATAATTGACAAACTAGAGGTTACCAATGAGGCTGAATGCCACACAGTCAAAGATCTCACAGTAATTATTAAAACCCCTCCCTTCACGGGTGGTACAGTCAGATGGCACCTTTGATGCACTAGTTATACTATCCCCAGAGAGAAGGGCACATGCCCGTTGCCTCTTATTTCAATGGATAGGAAAACATGGCCAGGTCCCTAAAACTTGGTGAGAGAGCTCCATTCTGCCTATTCACAAAAAAAGGATGTTGGAAGGACCAACCAACTATCGCATGCTAGCGATGTTGGACATCCCAGCCAAAATATTTGCTAAAGTTCTACTACAAGAGCCGAATCGATGGCTTGCAGATAACCGCATCCTCCCCCCAAACCAATCCGGTTTCCGAGCCAACTCTTCCACAGTTCATAACATCACTATTCTGGTTTCATATATACACTGTGCATGTAATAGGCGGCAGCTCCCAGTTTATGGAGCTTTCATTAACTTTAGCGCTGCCTTTGACACGGTTCTTGGGTACAAATTGTGGAACAAGCTTAGTCGATGGGGCATCCCGGCTGGGCTGCTCTCCATGATTCGATTGTTATACACGAATACTTCTGTTAGAGTTAGGCTTGATGGAGAAGGCAAAGTTTCCAATCTGATTTCGACCTGCCGAGGGAATAAACAGGGGTTTAACTTGTAGTTGGCAGATTTGCCATTAGCATTCAACGCCATATTGTCCAATGACACCAAAATAGGTTGACTAAAACTTGGCTGTTTAGGTAATGCAGATGACCTTTTGCTTCTTGATTACACGCCCAAGGCGCTACAGCTTAAACTAATGGCGCTTGAGAAGTTTGCATCAGAGAACGGGCTAAAAATGAATTTGGGAAACACAGAAGTTATTGCCACCTTGGGGGGGGGGAAACAAAGACGAGGCCTGAAGAATCTGAGGTGGTCCATCTCCGGTCACAACAGTCAACTGGTAGACTGTTAGAGATATTTCGGTGTCATAATCAACCAGAAATTGTGCCGGAAACAGAGGGTTGAAACTAAAAGTAAGTGTATGAAAATCACAATGGCACTTGGTCACTTTATTGGTACACAAGGCAGATGCTCTCTAAGTACCATCTTATTGCTATACTCTGCCAAAGTTGTCCCTTGTCTTCTATATGGTGCTAAAATATTGGGGATGAAATTCAAACAAGAGTTGAATAGGTTTGAAGGGAACATTTTAAAAACGTTACTTAAAATGCCCAAATCGCTTTCGGTTGAGTTTATATTATTAGAATGTAACCTGATGCGCATAGGCGCGATATCCTGGAATATTAAGTTGCAATGCTGTATGCCAAGCTATGCATATTAGATGACGACACATCCATTGTCGAATTAATGAGAGCTTTTAGTGGTATTGATGAGTGACAAGCTTTGTGTCTTGGGATACCTAAGATCTGTTTATTTTAAATGGGCCAAGGAGAGTGCATATGAATGGTTAGAACATACGGATGCTAGAATTAAGCGGCAATTGAAATATGTTGCACATGATTCAGGAAAAGAAAGGGATTTGGCAACCAAGGTTAACATTGGCACCTTTATACAACAATGGTTGAGCTGCCTTGGAATACCTAAATATGTGTCTGTGTTTCCAGATAACAAAACAACAAGGCAATATTTATTATTTAAATTTAACATGTCTGATACTTTGGAAATAGAGCCAAATGTGGAATTACAAGAGCAAATCTTTGGTGCAGATTATGTGGGACTTTATCAATTGAAACTGCTGAACACATTGTTTGTCAATGTGAAAGTCTCGATACTTAAAGTCTGAAATATCTGAAGGCAAATGACAATTCCTGTGACCTTGTATATGTGAATGTAATGTGGGAAAATCTTTTAAAAGGAAATGTGTTAACTTAATTTTTCATATGATGAATTTTTATGAACTTTGTTTGCACTTTTTTCACCAATTGTCCGATGGCATATTTTATTAATAGCCCCGTAGGGCTGATTTTAACATTGTAAATCTCTTTACTGTTGTCCTTTGTTTCAATGTATGTAAAGCCTTTGTTGGCTGAATGCATATGAATGAATAAATATACAACTATATGTCAAAAGGGGACTGAGGTGAGGCACCAGAGGGTGGTGCTTTGGGGGCATTCCACCGCCCGGGGCCGCACCCCAACCAACATGCTATACTAAATTTTAAAGGGGTAGCTCACATTTTTCACTGCCAAATGTTCTGGTAACATCCCCATGTTGGGGTGCTCTCGCAAGGATGGAGGAAAGGGAACTAAGGACTATAAGTACTCCAGTCGCTAACAGTGAGCATCTTTAATTTATACAGCATGGCTTGGAGCCGTACCTTGGCGCCCCTAACTACACTCCAGTCCAAATGGGCGTGATACATGAATCCAGCTGATCCATGCCCACCCGACGTCTACAAGTTCATCACCCAGAGAACACTGGCAGAATATTATTGCAAACTCTTCAACCACTCACTAGAAACCGGATTAGATTTTATTTACTTTCGACTGAGTCTTTCCTGTGTTATAACTGACACCCAATTTATCCTAAAACTCCTCAACTCAAACCCCAACTGTCAGCCCGACCTCGCAGCCTGCCTCCTTGACATTGTTCGCTGGATGACCTCAAACCACCTCCTCCTAAACCCCACTAAAACCGAAGTCCTGGTGTGCGTCAACACAGAGCTCCTCCCCCACCCTCTACCATGGCCATCATCCATAGGCAATCCACCCACCACCTCGCCCACAATAAAAGACCTTGGATGCACTCTCTACTCTGACCTAACCCTCTCTCGCCAAATCAACGTCTCTAAATCCTGCCTTTACCACCTCAAAATTCTTAGATGCATTTTTCCGTACCTCTCCTTTCCCAACAGACTCGCCGCTGTCCAATCTATTGTAATGTCGAGACTGGACTATGCCAACTTCCTCTACCTCGGGGTCCAAGGATACCACCTCATTAAACTACAAAGAGCACAAAACACTGCAGCCAAATTGCTTCTAGCACTTGGCCCAAGAGACCACACCTCTCCGGCTCTCAGAACTCTCCACTGGCTCCCGGTTGGACGAAGGGTGACATTCAAAACCTTATGCATCTCACACCGAGCAGTGAATAAAACCGGCCCTCTATACCTACAGGACAAGCTAAAACCCTACCGCCCACCCCGCACTCTAAAATCAAGCGCTGCCCTCCTTTTAGTGATACCAAACACCAACTCAGTCAGGTTAGGAGGATCATACTTCTCAGCCCTGACCCCCTCCCTATGGAACTCGCTTCCACCCCACATTCGACTCACTGAAGACTACTTGTCATTCGGCAAATTACTGAAAACCTGGCTCTTCCCTTAAAGAATCGACGCTCAGAGCAAATGGAATGAATAGGCACAACAAACGGAAATCCAAGGTTGTTTGAACAAAGAAAATAAAGGAGCAAAGGGAGCTGATGAAACGGATAGAAAGACTAAAACGGATGGAGTAAGTGGAAAGGATGGAGTAAGTGGAAAGGATGGAGTAAGTGGAACGGATGGAGTAAGTGGAACGGATGGAGTAAGTGGAACGGATGGAGTAAGTGGAACGGATGGAGTGAATTGAACGGATGGAACGGATTAGAGTGGATGGAGTGGATGAAAAGAATGAAAAGAGAGTGTGGGTGAAGGATAGAGTGGATGGAGCGGATGGAAAAAGTGGAAGGAAACGATGGGAGTGGACGGAATGGACAGAGTGGACAGAGCGGATATAGTTCTG
Source organism: Ambystoma mexicanum (assembly GCF_040938575.1). NCBI lineage: Eukaryota > Metazoa > Chordata > Amphibia > Caudata > Ambystomatidae > Ambystoma > Ambystoma mexicanum. The sequence goes on along the minus strand of NC_090934.1, from coordinate 574,757,374 downwards.
TATATGCCTGTATCTCCTATTTATGCTATGTATATGCTATGTACCTGTATCCCCATGTTACCCTATCCTGTTGCTTTATATACGTATGCCGCTATGTACGCCCCCTGCCCTTCCCTGCTCTCGTGCTCGGTCGCAGGCGCTTTACTGATAACTACCATATCACACTACTCTCCTATACACCATCATTCAACTAGAACACAGCTGACACATTCGGCCTAGCTGTTCTCATACTAACATGAACCCACAAACACCTCATCCTAATAAAACACAGCTAGCTGAGCACATACTGGCTAGCTTAGGCGTTTCCTCAGGCCTAACGCAGCCAGAACTCAGTCTGGGTGTCCACCCTCCAGACTGAATACATCCATCTGATTTCCTCAGCACCACACTTACCGCTAAGAAGCGGCTATCATTCAACAACCACACCAGCTGCATACATATCCAGTGCGCCCACGCACCATACGACACTCTTTCTACTGACTTGAACTGCGGTTCCCAAGGGCGTTCAACCTACCAGCACTTTGAGGTCATACCAATAATACATAAGGCGCTATATAAAGGCCAAGTAACATAACATAACAAGAAAATACAGTGCTAACACAATTTACAAAGAGAAATTTGCAAAATACATTAAAAATATGAAACGATAAATATTTTAAAACTGCATATAAAAATAAGATTACAAATTTCACTAAAAGATGGAGGTAGGTAGATATAAAAACGCATCTTGGACCTACACCACATAGGGCGAGAAAAACAAATTGACCCAATGATTAATCCTAAGTGAATAGCCCTTTAGTACTTTCTCGGGCTCTAAAACAAGAGGGATAATTTAGACCCTGTAGGAGAGCTAGTTATGATGCTCCTGTATCTCTATTCATGCTTGCAGCCCCCAGGGTCTCTTCTAGTCTGGACAGTTTCCAACCATCTTAGCTGTCAGACACCAAGCTCCGAAAATCTACCTTGCAATAGCTTTGGTCCCATTACTATACTGGTCCCCCCAGAAGACTAATCGTACCGTCACTTGGATTGTTCTGGCGGTCTTCACTTCTTGAGAGGCAAAATACGTTGGGCCCTGTGAATCATAAACTGGGCATACCAAAATAAAATCCTTTCACATTGTACATCTTGGATGTGATTTCTCCTATTTATTAGTGCCAACCGCAAGGGGTAAAATGTTTGCTTGTGCAAGGTAAGAGGCGCCTCATCTGTGGGATAGTGAGTGTCGATGGGTATGGTTGGTGGCCTTCACCTCCTACAAATGTTACTCCAGGGGATACGCGCTGAGCCAGTTATCTTCTTCTCACTCAGCCTTTTATGCATTTGCTTCTTTTAAATTAAGCAGTAGGAGTCTGTAGCTATCAATTGAATAAAAGTTTCGATTGAGATTGTGGCCAAGGCCCCTTCAGTGAAGTCCTTCAACAGATTCTTCCTATGTGGGCAAAAGAAAGTTTGCACAATGTTTTTGCGCCATGCCAGATTCACCAGTTCTCTTTGCTCTGAGGTTATCCTCTTGATCACATGTCTGGCTGGACTAGCCAACACCCTTCTTTCTTGTTTCTGGAAGTTAAAGGGGAGTTCACTCGATGTTGTTTTAAACGATGGGCTATAATAAACATATACATAAATATTTTTACAAAAAGTTCCTATGTAATATTTTCGGCCAAATGAGCCTCAAAGTCGGCACTAGGAGTCATCCATTTTGTGAAAGGAATGAGCCTCCTGTGCTTATGTTAACTCTACTTTTGCAGCAATAATCGAGCTAAAGCCCCCTACTGGAAGCTTTTGCTTATTGCTGCTGGAGAGCACAGAATGCTGGCAGGCTACAGCTTGCAAGCATTGTATTGATAATTGCAGTACTTTCTTTTTAATTTTCTAGGGCTCCCCCATCCGGGGTAGCCCTGAAAAATTAAAAGAAAGTAGTGGCTATTATGAACACTACGCCACCTGCCGATGCGGCGGAATATTAGTGATTGCTGTGACTTTAGTTTTAAGTTTCCAGGGCTCCCCTGGTCTGGTGGAGGGAGCCCTGGAAACTTAATGAAAGTACCAGCAATTATGAACATTACACCGCCTGCTGATTACGGTGGAATATTAATTGCAGTTACTTTCTTTTTAAACTTTCAACGGCTCCCCACGCCAGACCCTCAAATCCTCTATAAAATCAGCACCAGCGAAGAACAAAACCCAACCCTCACCAACGGCCTCACTTATCTAAACCAGTGGATGAGCACCAACAGCCTTAAACTCGAACTGGTCAAAACCGAAATCCTGATCAAACCCAATGACACGCTTAACAACATTCACTTTCCAGTGCCCACCGAACTAGGAAATCCACCAGAGACATCCAGAGTGGTCAAATACTTTGGATTCCTAATGGATAACGAACTAAACACCAGAATTGCACGTCAACGCAGTAGTAAAGAAATGCTTCTTCCACCAAGACCGGGTCAAGAACATATTTCCGCATTTATTTATTTTGCAATTTATATAGTGCACCAAGCCCGAAGGCATCTAGACGCTGTTCTTGACAGTAAATAAAAAGTGGTTTTGCAAGTACCGTACTGGCGTATAAGCTTACCTAGCTACATGGGTTGTAAAGGTTACATGGTTACACATGTGACCTAGGATACAATGGTTGTATGGTTACATCGGTAGAGATCGTAGAGGTTCCATGTTGGCACAGGTGACCTAGGATGCATTGGTTGTATGGTTACATGAGCTTACTCGGTTGCAGAAGTTCTTTAGTTACTTAGGTAAGGTAGTGCTCGATAGATTGTGGCTTAGTGGGAAGTAGATATATGCAGTTATTTTGCCTCTCATTCATAAACCGAAACTCTCCCTCATCTCTCTCTCTCTCTTCATGTCAAGAACAGACTACGCCAACAGCATCTACCTCGGCATGCCAGAATACCTTGTGAGGAAGCTACAACAAATTCAGAACGCAGCAGCAAGAATACTCTTTAGACTCACTAGAGGGGACACATCACTCCAGCCCTAAGAACACTCCATTGGCTATCAGTAAAAAAACAAATCTTCAAAACTCTCTGCATAAAACAGAGCGATCCACGGCCAAGGAGCGGAATTCATACAGGAAGAAATCACCATCTACAAACAAACTCTAACACCAAGATCCAGCAACAACATCCTTGAACCAAAACAATACACAATACAACAATTCAGGAGATCAACATTCTCGTGCATAGCAGTGAAATTATGGAACTCGCTCCCAAAGGAAATAGGAACAGCAGAAGATCACCTGTAATTCAGGAAGCTATTAAAAACAGTGCTCTAACGCATCGAGCTGAAGAAATCACCTGAATGGAAACCCCACCACTGCAATGCAAAAAAACATGATGAAACTGGTACACCCAAAGAAAGCTCTTCCATAATAAAGAGGTCAATGATGGACCTCACCCTGTAACAATGCGAGCAACACTTGCATAGACTACGAACAGCATAGGCCTCAGCAGTCCAAGCATCCATCACAAAGAACATGCCTAACATGGGTATCTGCAATCCATGCTCACCTCACGTAGAAAAGGTACAGCAGAACCACAGCAGTGGGAGCACCACCCACAAAGAAAAGGAACAGTATGGGCCTCTACAGTGCAAGATCCTCATAGCTAGAATAGTAGGGGTCTTCAACCACTCTCCAGGTGTTTTGGACTACAACCAGCCCTAGCCACCGAGAGGGATCATGGGAGTTGTAGTCCAGAATATCTGGAGAGCTGACCGCTGATCTAGAGCATTAGTAGCAAGTAGTCAAAGTATGTAGACTAAACGTTTCACATATTACGAATTAAGTAAACCATAATTACAATTCTGCAATTTGCTATTCCACACTGCATTACTTCAGCAAAACGGTAGGATGGCACAGCAAAAAGGTAGAATGGGTTACTATTGCGCAGGAGCGTGGTTCGCTTAGTATGCCTTTCATTCCTCTGCATAGGTCTGCACATATGATATCTTTATATATTTTGTTAATTTTTAAAGCAACCATAACTTCATTGTGTTTTGAGATTTTATAGCAAAATTGTCTTGCGTGATTAATTGTGCTCTGTAGAGCACTGCATGTAATTTTGATTTCCAAGACAAGAGAATAAAAGTATATAGGGATCTAGGTTGCAAGCCATATAAGTTTTCCCTCCTTCAGTTACATCTGCCAGTCATCTGTAAAATCAAACCGGATCTTGGTGTATCCGCCCAGCCCTCTCTTTCATGAGTGCCTCTCCTTTTTCAGTGCACCCTTCCGGCTCTTTGTATTCCTGCAGTAGAATGGTTGTGGTTTTGAGTTCTTGGGTATCTTACCCCAGTGCACCCTCACCGGACTCCTGAAAGTGGGATATTTTTGCATGAGAAAAGGGGCTGCATCTATTGATTTATGAGCAATAGGATGGGAACTCTAAATTGAGGTTGGTAAGTTACGCTAGTAGGGCACACCATGAACCGAGGACAATCTACAATGTGGTTGATATTCCAGATTTTCTAATGCAACCATTATTCTAAAAAGTACAATTCATGAATAATGCTCTCCGGCGGATTTGAAAAGGAAGGAGGGCTCCCCATACCCTAAAAACCCACATCATTGGGTAATCTATCAATACCTCCAACGTGAACCACTTGAGGTGACCTCAGGACCGCTGCTGGATGAGGATGAAGTTTGGGACATCCCAGACCTTGAATCTAACTAAAAGGCCACACGTGCATTTGAAACTGCACACATTTGGGCATGTTTTAATGTAAGAGCATGCAATGGAAGGGCGCCAGGTGATGAACCTGCCAAGGCAACATTCAAGAGCAGGAATCTGAGCAGCCACTTGGATTACATTCAACTTTACCATTAATAATGTCCACATTAAAGTCGTTCAAGGTGATGACAAGAACAGATAGTGATCACTACCCTCCATCACTAGCATTAGATATTTTTTAATTTTTTTTTAATTTGTGTTAATAAGATTTTTACAAAATAAAGAGTAGAAAATCATTCATAGTAATCATTTTGTTGTCGATTGTCTCTAAAACATTTGTGCTTATTCCTGGCTGACCTCTTGCGGCCCTTCTTGAATTTGCAGCTTCGATGAAAGAAGGTTACAGTTAATGTATTGAAGAATTTTGTAGGTCACAAGTAACCATGAGGTTCTGTCACCCGCAATCAATCTAGACGAACAGGTCTCTTCGTCCCTCGGTGAATAGTTGGGAGAAGGTGGACTGAAGATGGCAAACCCTTAACCAGCGTGTACTTGGACAAGAGAGAAGCAGGTGCTGGATAGATTCTTTCTCACCACTCGAATCACAGAACCGACACGTGCTACGGGCAGACTGACCTCTGATGGCCAAGATTTCATTAGTTGGAAGAAGGTGAAGTCTGGCTCTCAAGAGGTCACAAGCTTGTTTGGACGGAAACTTCTTGATGAACAGTTGAAGTTGATTTAATTTCCTTGGGTTGCTGGGAAGATGGGACGTTCATTTGTTAGCGGCCGCTTCCCCTGTCCTTATCCAGTCCAGGTCCTTAAGTCTCTTCAGGACTTCCACTGGGTTCTTGCACAATTCTTCTTCGCAGCTTGCTATTGAGGAGAGCTTGTCCAGGTTCGTCTTGTACCAGTAGGTGAGCATTTTGCAGCTGGAGGCCAAACTTTCTTGATTTATCAAGTTGTAAATTGACGGATGGTTTGACATCCTGCACTTCCTAAAGAGCATCAATGCGTTACATTTTACTGTGCCTGCAAGAGACAGCAGGTTAAGTTCCTTACGTATACAAACTTTGGAGGTAGAATTCGGTGGTCCTAGTACAGTTCTCCAGAACTGGGCCTCAAATTTCGGCCATAATGACGTTGGGATCTTTGGCATTGCATCTGCCCCATAAATCAGAGTTGGGACCACCTTCATTTTATAAAAGTCCAGCACCGGAATCATGGAAAAGCGGCCGAAGTTCTTGTCAATTGCTTTCCCTTGTGTTGCTAATTTTTGTCTTATGTCTAAGGAAGTCCTACATGGCAATCTCATGTCTGGAGCTATCCAACATTACCCCAAGGTACCTAAGGTTTCCCACCTTCTCTATGGGTGAACCTTCGAGATATAAAGAGACCTTTTCTTTTTGCTTGTTAGATACCGCCAGTGCCATGAATTTCGTTTTCTTCTCGTTGATCTCCGAGTTGTTCGAGATGTATTCCTGCAGGTTGTTTAGTTGGCGCTGTAGACCAATCGGTGTGTGGTCAAGGAGGATTAGGTCATCCGCGTACAGAAGTCGATTAATCTGTGTGTTGCCTATTTTTGGCGGAAAGCTACGAGCTGTGGTACTTGCATCTTTGTAGTCTCCTATGAAAGCCAGGAAGAGGGCGGGTGCCAACAGACATCCCTGCTTCACACTTCTCGAAGCCGGTATCTTGGATGAGTGTAGCCCTTGGTTGTTTAGCTGTACTCTCATGGTGGTATCGATATAGAGGGCTTTGATCGGTTCTAGGAGAGCTGGAGGGCAATTCCAAGCTGAAAGTTTGGGCGAAAGCCGAGATCTGTCCACACGATCAAAGGCCTAGGTAAGGTTTATAAAGGCAATAAAAGTCTGCGTACCGCCTTCTAAGACCTTACTCTTCAATGCGCTTATCATAAGGATGTTGGCTGAAGTTCCCAAGTTCTTCTTAAATCCTGTTTGAAAAGGGTCCTGACACGGGGCGTTTTTAGCCCATTCTTTCAAGTCTCTTAGGAGCAAAGAGCCATAGGCCTTCCCAATGCAGTCCAGCAGGGCGATGGGTTGATAGTTCGCAGGATCGCTCTTGTAACCCTTTTTTTAAAGATTGGAACTAGTGTTGCTGATTTCCATGATGGTGGGATCGACTTCAGTTCTCTGCATCTGCGAAATATCTTAACGAGGAGCTCTGCCCATTTGGACGGAAATGCCTTCAGGTCCACATTTGAAATTCCATCTGGCCCTGCCGCTCTAGAGTTCTTCAGTTTTTTAATCAAGTTTATCGCCTCCTTGTCACATAGGCTCACCCAGTTTAATGATTCCACACTAAGAGAATGTGGTGGGGTGTTTACTGGGGGTTAGAACAAGGTCTGAAAGAATTTGACCCAAGTGGACTCTCCAATGCTGGTGACGATGGAGAGCTCTGTTGTTGACGATGTCGATTTCAACAAGGACTAAAATTCTCGACTGTTGTGTCCACTGATTGCTCCAAGAATGTTTTCCATGTCTTGTTGGTACAGAGTTAAGCGGTAGTGTCTGAGCCATACTTTATATCTTCTAGTGGCTTCTGAGGCTTCTGTTATTGTCGCCGGCGTTGTAGATGATTTAGCTATTCGCTTGAGTTTCATCAGCTCTTTTCTTTTGGTGGCCAAGATTTTATCGTACACGTGTTTCTTTGACAATGGAGGCTGATGTGTGCGGCACCTCACGTTTGTAAGTCGTAAGCAGGGGCAAATAATCTATCTGCTTTAAAGCCTTTGGATAAGTCTGTACTGTGCATTTCATCGACAGGTATTTTATTGAGCTCGCCGACATTTTTAGTCTCATCCCTTGATTGTTGGCTTCCAGATAGAAGGGAGACTTTGTAGTTTGCACCCGAGTCACTGGCCAAAATGTAGACAAGAGATTGTGATCACTCGCAGTGGTGGGTTTAACCTCAAAAGACATCATACATTGGAGTACTGGGCCTGTGACGCATATGTAGTCAATTGTGGCTCTTGAAGCCTCACGTTCCCACGATTCAAATTAGGGAACGCCGTGTCCATGTTATGGAGCTCCCGCGACTTCATCAGATGCATCCATAAGAGCCCTCTCTGTACCACTGCAGAAGCCTTCAGTTGTGTTCCCACCAAAGATGGTTGTACTTGACATATCAAGTTAATGTCTCCACAGATCAAAAAGTAAGGCGTCAAGTGGACTGCCATTGCCTCATCTATAGCTGATTCGATCATTTCTAAGTATTGTCGTTGTTAGGCAGAAACCTATGCAGTTCCCTTTGGGAACACTGCAAAAGATTTAGGACTACTGGTGTTGGCAGTAAACCCACTTGGTAGCACTCTGTACCACACAGATTCACTGTGGTAGCTGTGGCTGAGCAGTCAGACTTCCCTCAAGAAGAGTTAGGCAGTATGTAAAGTATACACAATAGGCACTCGTATACAATAGCACAAGCAAACACTGACCAGAGCTTTGGTATCAAGGTATATGATTATTTATTTAAAAACACACTTATTGAAACACTCCAGCACTATTATTATAAAACACTTCGAAACAGTTACCATTATTACAAATACTTCCCAGTTCCCTATCAGACAAGTCTTAGTTAACACCACTTATTTCCAGACAGAGGTGAGCGCTTAACTAAAGATGGCACTCTGATAAGTTAACGAAATGGGGAGGAAAAAGGCAGTTAGGAACAACACGAATCTTTAAAGACACTTAGCAAGGTAAGAAAGGGACAGTCCATCGGTGAGCCAAAGTTCAAAGGCCGGGCCCGCTCTTAGAGAGAGTAAGGCACAAATGTGTCCAGGATCACACGGTTTTAGGCAGGCTTAAAAAGTTTTGCAAGTAGTTCGAAAAGAAGTGTATAGCTTTTAGAAAAGTTTAGTTAGGGTGTCCCAGACTAACCCAGGTTCGAGAGCCGAGCACTAAATCTACCTCGTACGATCGGTTGCAAAGGAAGCCGGGCGGAACACAGTACCTTATGTGGAAAGGATCCTCCAGCGGGGGCAGTTGTTCCTGGCAGTGGGTGCAAGTGGCTGCGTCGTCCTGAAGAAGAGAAGATCTCGACGTGGAGGAAAGATGAAGATCGTTGCACTGCCAGGGAAGAAACCAGCCGCGGAGTTTTCCGGCAAAAGGGTACTACCCTTTGTTCGTGGTGGCGGTAAAACGTGGTATCCCGGTTACCAGAGTGCTTGGCACAGGTAAGGCGGCCACGAGATGTTCCAGGAAGCGAAAAAGGAAGACAAACTGGTTATCCCCACCAGTCAAAGGAAGAAGACTCTCCGGATTGGAGATCTCCTTTGTCTTTGGGAGTGATGAGACGGTTCAGCAGGGCTCCACCGGTGGTGTCGTCGTTGCAGGTCGGCTCGGCTGCTGCCTCGTCGGATTCTTAGGTCCTGTGGCGACTTCTGAAGTTCCAGTCCCAAAAGCCCTGCTTTTATGCAAGAAACCCCCATTCATTCAGCCTAGTTGTCAATCAAACATGTTAAGTGGTGAGCAGGGTGGCTCACCACTTGGGCCAATCACACAAGAGTGCGACCTGAGTTGGCAAGGCAACCTGGTCCAGGGTGCCTAAACCCCCTCCTACACCCCCTGTGGTACCCAGACAGAATGGCACCACCTTGGAGGGCTTCTGTGCAGAAGCCCACCAAAACTGGAACAAAGGGCTCAACTTTGGGTTGGATTCACAGAAGCGAACACATACGCCATTTTAGAACCGAGTTTCGGCAAAAACTACCAACCGGAGAATTATTAAATAAATAAACCGGCAGTATGCTCGAGGCTATGGTAAAAAGTATTAGCCTCGAACAATGGGAAAATCCCATAGGGAAATATTTGCAGTCGAATATAACAAGTAGTATCCACTGCCACCAGCCAAAACTCGATCAGGGGGGACGGAGACGTGCCCCCTCGAACAACAGACCCCGGGGCAATCGAATTGCCCCGACCAGTACGTCCACAATATGATGGTTTGTACTGGTTCTGTTCAGAATTTAAGACTAGTAAAGTCAATGGTGACTTTACATGCCCTGGGAGACAGTAGTCAGTCCCAGGGTATGGAGTCTGTTTGGGGGCCACTATGACACCCCTGTGTTACTGCACTGAGGGTGCTGTGTAACACACATCACAAAAACACATGAAGCCCTATGGAGTAAAAGACCCCATAGCCCATTAAACACTTCTAGAGTCAAAGAAACACACTCAAATCATGTCCAAGAGTGAGGGTAAAAGAGGCTCACTCTTGGCAGGAGAAAAAAATAAACCCAAGAAATCCAGCAAAGCTGCTGAGGGACTCACTAGGTTAGGAAATTCAGTCTAAACAGAGAATTCTCCCTAACAGTTGTGCCTCAACCACCGCCGGGTTCCAATATGTGTTGGCGATGATGATCGTCGCCTGGGTGTCCATTGGGCCTTTGTAGTCTGTGTTGGCCCACTTTGCCTTGACCATCAACTAAGATTGGTTGCTGATGAGCATTTCTTCTATGGAGATCCACTTCCATGTCGACAGGCCATCAGTATGCCTGACGAGGGGTGACCCAAGGGCCCCTTGTTTGCCAGGGACAAAAGAATTTCGTATCCATCCAAGGTTGGAACTTGCGTCAGCCAAGTCTCTTGTACACACAGTACATCGTAGTCACCCATTTGAATGTCCCCCGATACAGTCAAATGGGAATGACCTCTAGTATTCCATGAACACAACCTTATAAAGTTCCTGTATTCTTTCACAGGAGAGTGGCCTTGTCTGTTGTGATCTGGTGGATGGAATTGCTATATTTTCAGTTGGCTGGTCAAGACCACAATCCTTAGATGGAGAGAGCTTTATCAAGTGACTCTGTCGTTGCCTGTTTGTCTCGCACTATTTGAGTTATGGTTCTTGAGGCGACTGAGAGGTTTCTTAAGTTGTCGCTTTTGTTTGTTTTTGATGAACCTGTCTTGACAATCGAAGTTTGTTGGTTTAAGTCTCCCCTTCGCCTCTCAGATGATGTTTTTGTGTGGACTTCAGCAGTCCCGTCTTTGGCTTTCGAAGGGGTGATGTCGTCACTGAAGGATGCAGGGTCGTTAGTCCTGTCTTGCGGCCCCCTCTTTGACTGTGGCCGATGTAGAGTGTGATCCAAGCTACGAGGCGCCAAGCCAATAGAGTTGGCTGGTTTTGAGTTAGTCTTTTGGCTACTCCCTCTAGGTCTAGAAGAGTCTGTAAGGTCATAGCCCATTTTTAACCGTTTTGTTAGCAGCTTCTTTATTGTTGATGATGCAATGTACACGTGGACTACAGATTTTCGATGTTTTTGGCTCGGATCTACAATAAGTAGGTTGTCTGATTTGATCTGCCTCAAGTTTGGAATGTAATTAAACAAGGTTAGCACCGATCTTCGGTTTAGGGTCACTTCATCCTAGTTTCCCCTAATTTGCTCCAATTTGAAGATCCATTTGGTATCCCCGCGCTTAGCGGCAACCTTGTTGTAGATGCTCGTTCTAGAAATGTAGTGAGGTCTTCTGGTACTGTAGTCTGTACTTGCTTGTTTTGATGAATCTGTGAGTTTTGAAGTTATTGTTGCACATTTTGCGGGGACTAGTTTTCCTTGATGTGTGATGTTTGTCACTTCCACCGAAGCTGGCATCTTGTGCCTTCGATAAACGCTTTGGTGGCCATAAATCTGTGTCCTGAAGGTCAGGAGATGAATGACGCGGATTCCAGTTTACTTTCCGTGAACGTTTTTTCGTCTGTCTTCCAAAGTGTAGAAGATGGCTTCTCCTCCCTCTGCCTCCTCATTGAGACTGCTGTTAGAAGGGAAGATGAAGTTGTTCGGAGACAACGTGGGGTCCGTCTCTCTTCTTAAATCGGAAGGCGGCTAGTTGGTGAGGTGTAGGCTACTATTCATCAGGGCTTCGTTCGCAAGGAAGTTTGTTTGTTTATTTAGTATGGCACGCAAAACCCAGAGGTAACAGGGCGCAACAGAGAGCAGGAAGGTAGGATTACATAAAAACTTAGTTGCAGGATGAGGCACACCTGAAAAGGAGCATAGCATTACATTGCGTGGAATGTGCATATATACATATAGTTAATAAGTTGCTTACATATTTAGTACTGTGCATAGAGGTAGTTCGGATGAACTTACATATTTACATATTTAATGCTGTGCGTAGCGGTCAGGTTTGAACAAAGGCATGGACAGGTGAGATGGCAGGGTTAGTCATGGGGATCATTGGACCGCAGCCAGGTGAGGGTGTTTCGCCTGAAGCTATAGTAGGATTGGTCTGTCCTAATGTTGAGTGGGAGGGCGTTCCAGTGTTGGGCTGCCAAGACAGGGAAGCTACTGCCGCTGGTTTTCTTTTGTCTGAAATTGGGTACCTGCAGGAGGTAAGAGTTAATCGATCTGGTGGGGCGGGTGGAGGTTTTTTTCTTTATTCTGGATGTGAAATAGGGGGGGGGCTGCAGCGTTTAAGCATTTGAAAGTGAGTTATGCCGTTTTGAGAGAGATGCGGTCAGATTTTGAGCCATTTGTGTTCTCTCCTTTTGTTGGAGATGTGTTCCTTGGAGGGTAGGTTAAGGGCTGTGTAGTGTCTGTAATTTGTTAGTTATGTATTTGTTGGCTCCTAAGTACATGGCATTACAATAGTCAAGTCTGGATAGTATACGGGCGTTGGCAATGATGCAGCTAGCTTGGGTGAGGAAGGCTCTACTTGCCCTGATTAGCTTGCATGTGTAGGCGGTAGAGGATGCTCGTGAGTTTACTTGTTTTTTTAGTGACATGGTTGCATCAAGGTGAAAGCCTAGTGTTGTCACTGTTTTGGCCACTGGGATGGTGTTGCCATCAACGTTGAAGGTCTTGTAGTTGGGGCTGAGTTTTTTTTAGATTAGTGTTGGATCCGAGGAGCAGGATTTTGTTTTTCTCATCATTCAGGCATAAGCCGTGTGTGGCCATCCATGCCTGAATTATGAGATATATTTTGTTTACCTAGGCCGTATCTGAGTCGAAGTTGCCCGAAAGGGGTATGAGGATCTGGGTGTCATCTGCATAATTAGTATATGAGACACTCAGCCTGTCCAACTTGTCAAATAGGGGCTTGGTAAAGATGTATGTTGTAGAGGGTGGGAGAGACGCAGGAGCCCTGGGGTACCCCGCAAGTTATTTTGATGGGGTCTGCTGAGGCTAGGGTAGAGAAGACCCTCATGGTTCGATTGTCCATGAATGATTGGATCCAGGCTATGGCCTCGTTCGAGAAGTGGGCAGCTGAGGCCAGGTGTTCACACAGGACTGTGTGATCCACCAGGTCGAACGCTGCCGACAGGTCGAGGAGGAGTAACATGGCGGTGTTCCCTTTGTCGTTAATTTCATTGATCTGGGTTTTAAGATCGATTAGGGCTGTCTCAGTACCGTGCTGCGGTCTGAAGCCCGATTGGCGGGTGCCTAATAGTTTGTGAGTTTCAAGATATTGCTGAATTTGCAGATATGCTACTCTGTCTATTATCTTTAACAGGAAGTCTATTGTTCTCTGTGAATTAAGAGGCTTCACAGATTTGTTGGTAGGAAGTGTTGCAGTTCTGTGGGCCTCTTTGACCATAGGTTTCTCATGTCCAGGTGCAGGTTGCACTAGACCTTTTCGGTTTTCTTTGTTGGGCCCCCTGCAGGAGCTCTTGATTGAAAAACGGGTTCCAGCATGAGGTTTTTACAGGGCCCCGGAGGTAGCCCCAGGTGTTTGTTCTCCTTGACATTGCTTTGACAAGGCTTCTCTTTAATGACACTTGAAACAGTATGTGATGGAAGGGCCTCGTTCTCTTTTCCACAATGCACACCACCGTTGGAGTCTTAGGATTTGTTACTGCGATGGTGGGTGGGGAGTAAAAAGGCGGTTGAATGTTGGTGTCATGAGGATTATTAAGGGCTCTTTGATAGTCGACTGTGAGGTTGATCAGTGTTGTTTGGGTTCCCTTCTCCTGTGAGCTCGCCACTGATTTAACTGGTTCCAGAAGCGCTGACCCAGGTGGAGACTGGAGGTCGCGGATTAAGTGTTATTTTTTTTTTACCCTTCTCTTCAAATTGCCATGACGTAAGCCTCAAAAAAGATGAGCTTACTGAAAATCATTGCTTGTATCGGCGTGTGGTCTTTCAAGGTGTCCCCAATTGCTTCATGTAGCTTGGTAAACAGTCCTAAGGCAATTGTTACTGTCAACATTATTGAAAGGAGATCCTTTTTCTTTGTGGGGATCTCCAAAGGCACCGGGTCAGTGTGATTTTACATGTCTACCTTTCGGCAAAGATTCTGACCCATGTGCAAACGCCCCGAGCGCTGTGGGTAGCAGGCTCTGTGAGAGTCCAAAGAGTTTCTTCGGTTTGAGATCGTGTTTAGAGGGTCCAGTGCCGTTTTGGCGTGTAGATTAATTTGAAGGCTGTCTTGCCCCAAGGAGGGGCGTACTAACCGTGTTGGTTTATCGTGGGGGGAGGCACTATAACACCGTCCCCTGGGCCCGTGATGGCCGCTCTTGAAGGACCTAAGGTGGTCCCTTGGGCCCTCTGCCCCGTAAGAGGGGCAAGGTTCTCTGCCAGGCGTTCCTCGTCACCCACTTCGGGGCTCGGGGCCACTGTTGATAGCGAAAGGCCACCTGAAGTTGGGGGAGTAAATGGAGAAGTTTGAGGAAACCCAAATGGCACCAAAGCAGCAACCTCTTTTGCCGAACTGACTGAAGGAGCACTGGGGGAGTCATCCCTAACCGGGGATCTGTTAGCATTTGGCTGCCTAGAAGGCACAGTAGACTCCGTTTCTAAGGTAGGTGAAGCCTTTTTGTGTATTAAGCCATCCTCTACTCTACGTAGTTTCGCGAATGGCAGGCATTCTTTCACTGCCTCCAGAATTTCAGCGTCCGAGGGTTCTATGCTGTGTGTGGTCCTGATGTTAGTTGTGATGTTGAAAAAGTCAGTTAGGCTGTTACACAGGTCAGGGCGCCCATTTCCCTTTTTTGTTGGCGAAGGTATGGAGCCTTTTCTAGATTTGGCTATAACAGGGAGTTTTTTCTTTCGACGGCCCTGATGCAGTTTTTCCTTACCGGGCCTTTTGTCAAGCGCCGAGGTTTTAATTTAGGCTCTCCCACCAAGGAAGGGTCCTGGTTTCTTTGGCGTTTTTGTTGTTAGGAATGTATTCCAAGGAGCTCCGGGCCAGGGATGACACTGAGTAACCCTCCACAGGGCTATCCGACTGTAGCCCCTCCGCAGGCACCAGTGAAGTCCTCGGCTCGGTGTGAACCAAAGCCTCCACAGTCCGTGCAGAAGAAGGAAGAGCCTCAGCCCGCCCAATGGGCGGGTCATCCAGCGAGCACTGCAGCAGCTTTCCGTGTTGGATTTCCGCCAGGGGAGAACATGCTTCTTGGGGCTCGGCGCCTCCCTGGCCGAGGTGCTGGTTCACCGGGGCTTGCTCTCACATCGGGCTGCCCCACATCGAGGCCCACGCCTGCACTTACAAGCCAAGCCCCCCCGCCGAGGAGAACGCCCCTCCGGCAGAGCCCTCCCGCTTCCACGCCCCCAGGCGCCCCGTCCAAAGTCATCGGTGAGTGTTGTGGAGACGGGAGGCCAGTCGCGGGTGCGGGCGGGTGGGGGGTGGGGGGGGCGGGGGGCGGCAACAAGAACAGACAATGTCTGGGGGGGGCTCCAACAAATCTGGAAAGTCATTAATAGCGTTTGTTTGTTTATTTATTTGTAATGCGTGCCAGACCCAGGGGTAACCGGGCGCAGCAGAAGAATATGCGAGACTTACAATGTTACAGAAATGATACAGAAATACACAATATTACAGAATATACAAGTTATACAAAGGTTATACAGAGGTTCATCAAATACAATTTACAAATTTACATAAATACCAGTAGGTATGGGCACTGGTTAGAGATAGGATATGTTAGATGCGAAGTAGCAGGGTTCCATCAGACTAGAGGGAGAGGGTTTGAATAATTACGGATTATTAGCATTGATGTAGTTGATAAAGTTCCTTCTGAAGTGTGCAAAGGGTTGGTCTATTTTCAGGTGGTGTGGCAAGGCATTCCACAATTTAGCGGCTATTACTGGGAAGCTAATACCACCAATTTTGGCCAGTTTTAATCTTGGTGTTACCAGGCAGTACGAATTGACCGATCTTGTTGGTCTGTAGGAAGTTTTTCTCTTTATTTTGTCCGCCAGGTAGCTGGGCGCCGCATTATTGAGGGCTTTATGCGTTAGGGAAATCATTTTTAGATGGATTTTGTCGTCAGAGAGCCATTTATGTTGTCTAATAGAGGAGATATGTTCTCTTTTATTTATGCCGAGTGCAGCTCGAAGTGCATTATTTTGTAAAATTTGGAGCCTTTGGGTGATGGCGCTTGGTGCATTGGTGCTTGGATAGTCTGTGACAGAGATAGGAGAGGCGGCAGGCATCGTATCACATGCCAGGCATAAAGCTGGTGATTTACCTCTAGGTGTAGGTATCAGACGCTCACTCTTCTTGCTCCTTGGAGGCACAGTGTCTTCATATGCAGCGCAGTCAGTGGCTGCTCGAGTGCGTGCAATCATCATCATCATCATCAGGCGGCGGCAGTCGTCGTCTTCGTGATAGTGGGGGACGCTAGTTGTCCCCCTGTCAGGCCTGCCAGCCATAACTGCAGGACTGCCACTCTGTCCATTCGGCTATCTAGCATTAGATATCAACAGCAGTGGGATGAATACGTGCTCTAATAGTAACAGAGCAGTCCTGATCAGGATTAATGGGAAATGATTAACAAAGTAGAAATGCTCCCAAGCTTTTATCAGGAATTATGCGTTCCATTGGAACTAGCACTTATGGACACAGCAATTTCGAACAGGACCCTGGTGAAACTACACGAGGCATAATGGGGAAAAATTAGACCCTTTGTGACAAAACCGGAGACTAGGGTGAGGAAAGTAGCATTGAAATGAAGACTGTGGTGCAATAAGGAGTACAATCTGGGAAAACGGTACTTGTCTCAAAAAAATGAGCAGCCCAGACAGCGAAGATAGGCTTACCCAGGTTAAAAAACAAGAAGTTATTGGAAGAAAAGAGATTGTCATGAGTCTGGGAATTTATTCTAGAAGCGATATAAAATAACATGACAACATTTTGGAAGTTAATGTCCTCCCCACATCATGAAGAGGGCATGGCTATTCAGGGATGGATCCCAAAGGATGCATGGTATCTCCATTTCAAGGATCTCTTTAGGGAAGATGGATATTATATGGTAGAAACTAATCCACTTGAACTAGATGAAGAAACGGTTGACCCACTGGTATTTACACAAAACGAGATCAAGCTGGCTATTGCATCACAGTATAGCAATACTGCCCCAGGCCTGGAGAAAGTACCAGTGGACATATACAAAAATGAGGACAAGATCTGGGCCCCCTACTTTCTTTGTCTCTTTAATGCAGTGGTGGCATCAAATACTGTCTCCGGGTTATGAAGACTTGCTGAGATACTCGCTGTGTACAAGAAAGGAGTACGACATTGCCGAGGTAATTACAGACCAATCTCGTTATTGGATTCATCTGGCAAAATCTTTGCAATATAATTATGAGCCACTTAAAACTCTGGGTATCTGAAAATAACTGAATACACCACCTGCAAGTGTACTTTCAACCAGGCCTGAACACAATAGACCGGTGCTTCAGATTGTCTATGCTAGTAGAAAAGTATGTGTCACTAAGTAACATTAATTTGTATGTTACTTACATTGACCTCCAAACTGCATTTGATTGTGTCCCACGGATGGTCCTTTAGAGAAGATTACTTCATTCAGGTATGCCCATCCATTGCATACAGCAGTGCGGTTACTGTAGCAAAATATGGCAGTGGTAAAATGGAGCTTCGTTGGAAAAACAGCAATATTCAAGGTTGAAAAAAGGGCCATGCAAGGTCGCGTTCTGCCCCCAGCACATTTCTGTCTATTAATAAAGCGATCAACATACTCTCAATCCCTACACATGCCATTGTACTCGGCATAGATGAGTATCCCATGCTGATGTTTGCCAATGATGTAATCTTAATATCATTAACGCCAACTGGTTTGAAGAAACGGCTCTATATTTAGTCAGTTCTGCTATAATGGCTTAGCCATTAAACTATAGCATTTCTTTTAACCAAACAAAAGAAAAAAAAATCAAAAATGACATCGGGTGATGAATGGCAATAACATTGAGCAGGTAGAGAAGTAGGACTAACTGGGTTTGAGATTTGCATGTACAGGTAAGTGGGAACAGCCAAGTTGAATGAGACATTGGCAAGCTCTAGCAGGGCAGTCGCAAAATTCAGAGGAACATGGGAATGGGGCTGTAAAGCAAATCGTAGGCTACAGGCTTGCCAAGCTATATATGGGGCTGAGTTCTGGGACCATATGTATTGTAAGAAACTGGATGTTATGGAGCATAGATTCTCAGTGCTGGTTTCACCAAAAAGCACACCATCCATATCCATGCACATGGAAGTAGATTTATGCAGCTTTACTCAGGTGGTCAAATTGAAACCAGTACTCTACTGTATTAGGTTGTGGTCATCACCAGTATTGACTAAATGGGGCTTGCAAAATCAACTCGCACAGGCAAGGAGATTTTATGAAGGGCAGGGACAATTTCCATTGTCATGACGAGAATAGGGGTGCAGAAATGTTTAATTTGCCAGTTACTGCAAAGCAACCCACTTTGCAGTAAATGGCAAACTTTCATTGTGCGCAGTTGCCCACTGTGTGGCATTGTGCCAAATATAATACTTTCTAATGATGAAATGCACCATTTAACAAAAAATTTGGCATTTTTTCAACTTTTTTGGATGTGCGAGAATAATTTATTGGGGGGCGAGTAGGGTGAGGAAGTAACTAGCCCTATATCAATTGCCTGTTCTCTTCGTTGAGTCCGATGATGGACAAGGCATCTCCCTGCTGTTTGTTGGCGATCCAGTGTTTCTGTCCAGAAGATGATGCAACGTAGGGATCTGCTCCAAACACCTCTCCCTGTGATTAGAACAGGAAAAGGACCCTGTAAGACATCTCCCCACGCCCCGGCCAGCTCCTCCAGATTTTACGTGGCGTAAGGACAGTGCAAGCACTGGCTGGGGGCAGCCAGATGGAATTGTCAACAGCAAAGTTGATGTCACAGCTCTGAGCAGGTTGCCAGTAACAGATCTGGCCAAAAAGGATAAATCCCAGGCTTAGGAGAGCACGCATGTGGTCAAGATAAGCAACCAGGGATACAGTAAAGGGCTGGTATGGCAGGGAAAGGAAACCCCCACCAAGAAAGGTAAAGCGGGATAAGGCAATGGAAGTACAGAATAGAAGGAACTGGTAACTAGGAATGAATGCAGGAAAAACAGAGTAGAGAGCTGGGCACGTACGGAGCACATTTAAGACGAGTCAGTCTGTCAGTGGTGAGTTTAAATGGGCCTGAGGCTTGGTCACAGCAACGGGATCCAGCGTCATTGCCATGGTGACATGACACCTTCGGGTTGCGCATGTGCGAGGAGCGAAACATTGT
Organism: Ambystoma mexicanum; assembly: GCF_040938575.1. Lineage (NCBI taxonomy): Eukaryota > Metazoa > Chordata > Amphibia > Caudata > Ambystomatidae > Ambystoma > Ambystoma mexicanum. The sequence continues at coordinate 574,738,183 of NC_090934.1, read as the reverse complement.
TCCTTTGCGCGTGCTCATTGCTCTGGTAAAGGTCATGATCCTGATTCCGCCGGAGATCCCTGTGGGCTTGGAACTGACCCTGCGCTGCCCTTTAGGATTGAGACATCTGTCTCCTGGTTTTCCTTGCTGCAGGCGCCAACATAGATGGATTTGCCAGGTAGGTAAGCGCGTGCTGCGGTGGTGACATGCTGCGCACGGGACGCCATGAAGGGCTAGTGACATTTTTAATAATTTGCAAGGCCTGCTAAATAAAGTGAGGCACTAGTGACCCTCATGAAACAAGGAAGAACATCAACAGCCTGGTGCCTATATATAATCAGGAAATCTTATCGATATTGGCCAAACTGAGATGTGGGACAAGCCCACAAGATAACATTTTATCTAAGCAATGCATCGGCAGCCCTATTTGCTAGGCCATAAAGACCACATATGGAAACTAAGGCACAATAACCATATATCCAAGTGACACGTCAGACACGAGGTTCGTTTTCCCAAAAAGTCTGGTTTATTTCAAAGTATTCTGTCGGCCGACTGGGTCTCGACGCCTCACGAAGTGTGTTCCCAGACCTCGTGAGATGCGAGAGAGCGAGCAACGCTCAAGCAGTAATATATATACATTACATATAATCTTTACGAAGGCAATTCGATCCGCCCACAAACATGTCATTCAGGCTAGGGTTTGGTGATTGACAATTATGACACGTTATGACAGGTCTTCATTCAGTCTAAACAGTTATTCTAGCAAAGGCAGCAGAGACAACTTTCTGTTATGGGGAACATGGAGCTTCTGGCACAGCAAGGATATTGTGTTCTCAGCAGGGAAAACATTCCTTATTACGTTATCTGTATGTCTTGGGTCATGAGCTAAAAGGTCAGATAGTTCTGAAGCAGAATACCACTCTCCGCGAAGGAGCACCGCTAAAAGAATATAATTCACATTTTAACTGCCTTTTACTACAGTGTTTGCAAGACAGGCCAGCACCTGGACTACTGATTAGATGCGGCTTCTGCTCGGTTTCAAGGACTTATTGAGAGAGAAAAACAATGTATTTCTGCATAGTTTGACATTCCTGTCTGTGTTAGTATTCAGCGTTCAGGCCGTGGCCTCGCACTGTGTGCGAGTTCGAAGCATAGAATAAATTTGCAAAGCTTTTTGACAGAAAGGAAAAAAGCAAATGGCGGACATTTCATAAAATGGACACCCTCTGGATACATTGACGATGCTCTGACCGCAATGTTTGTCCCATGTGATTGGTTTCAGGCCAACATACTATACATACTATAGGGTCGTTTCTGGTCTAAAAAACCCTCCTTTTGGTCGTAAGCCAAGAGCATCATCCATACATTGCATCTTCATCGGACCACGTGTCCGATTCCGAACTACCCATACTGCTGTAATCGCCATCATATTAATTTCCATAAATTCTTTAATTATTTCATTTTCATGTTGTACACCTTCACTTAGCATTGGGAGGAGGTTTCGTTTTGATAGCATGTACACACTCATTTGCAATTTGGGAGCAAAGGACTGGCAGGCATTGTATGCAGCAACAGCAGAACATGAGGATTCCAAATATCACAATCAAAATTGCAATTAGTTTCCATCCCCATGATCGCAGCAGTTCCCAAAACCATGAACCTATATTCCGATTCCAACCTCCTGTGGGGACATGCAGTTCAGAACTTAGGACATGCAATTTTTTTATTGCTTCAAATTTCGTGGGGGAGGAGTCTCTTACGAATACACAGCACGCTGACCCCACCAATTTGCATACCCCTCCACGATCAGCCAAAATTATATGAAGGAGCATTCTATTTTGAAGTGCAATTAGTCTGATTGCCTTTTGTTCCAATGTCTTATTATAGAGTATACCTGTAGTTCTCTTTATCGTTTTTTCTAACACCCTGGACAGTTTCCTTATATTCCACAAATGTATTGCTTGCCCCCAAAATGGTATAAATGATTTTGCTATATCCCCTACGATTTGCCCTGCGGTATCATCCCGACGTGGCCGAGATCTAGATGGTTTTGTTATCTCAGAAGTTTTGAAAAGAAATGCACCAGGCAGAAGTATACCTAAATAATAGGTCCCTTCCCGAGTTCTAGGTAACCATGGGTAGGCCTGATCTCCACATATAAAATAGACAGAACCTCCTACATATAATGGTTTTTCTTCTTGCTCAAGCACAGCAATGTTCATGCATCTAGTGAATGTTCCCACCGGATTAGGGACTTGTAAGGCCTAGAGAGCCTATCTACTGGACTTGTTGTTAGCTGGTTTATTTTGCTTCTGCTTGTAAAAACAGAACATCCTAACGGTTCTAACACCAATCTCTCAAATTCATTTATCTTTGTTCAATCAAACTGATCAGTGACGTTGTCATTCAATTTTTCGGAAAATAGCGCTCTCAATGACACATAGCAAGCGGTATTAAGTGGCCAAGGATGTACATACCAACCCATTCCTTTTTCCCCGTGCTGGGGTAAATGGGAACATACCCAACAATTGGACCTATTCAAAATAGCATGAGTCATATTCATAATCAATAGCAATGTATTCTGATCATAACCTTTTCTATGTTTCACTTCTTGTGAGGGGAGAGTATAAGAGCACATGTCCCGGGCTGCTCGTAGTAGGAGCATTGGTAGCAGTCAAAAGAGAGTTCAAAGGATGTACAGTGTCTAGATACCAAAATATTGGGATCAGTGTAATCAAAATGCAAAGCAGTATCATAATCATTAGCATTATTATTCTTTCCGAACCAAGTCTTTCTAGGAACAGGCTTAGTCTCTATTTCTATATCGTCAACAGCATTGGTGCAGGAGCAAATATAGGCATTGTCTGTAATGTTTATCTGAAGCAAAGGTTTTCAGTGTCCGTCGGGGAAAGTTCTCCACAGCAACACACGTTAGCAGCAAAGCGTTCAGACCAGTTCAGGCTAGCCTGCTTAGCAGATGGCAGCAAGCTAATGTGAATTTGCACAGAGCTCCAAAAAGGCAGGAGCAAGTATCAATTCGATAGTGTAGGTACCAATTGCCCCCGCTTGTTCGTGCTAGGTTGCAACGGTCCTTCACTTTTCAATGCTAGCACCGGTAAACCGCCTGTCAGAGCTTTCAATTTGATCCAGCTTGATACAGCTCATACGCTCCTTTTCCCTAGGCCTCCGTTTCCTCTTCATCCATGCTGGGAACAGAGGCAAAACAAAAACGCTGATCACTTACGACTTTGTGAACGTAGATTGTACCTCATAGCTCCAGGTACAGTATGATCGATGAACAATGCACTCTCATTTCCAGATGCAAGATCAGTGCCAGCTTGCGATGCAATGAGTGACGATGAGGCAGCAGTCGGACAAAGTTGAGGCACCTTTGGCCTTTTGATCTTTGTTGCAATCTCCCCAGGCCCTTTCGCGGGCTTAGGAAGCACTTCTGGCAGAGAGCTGGCGATGATATCTTAGTGATCAAGTGCAGCTGCCTTTCTTTCGATGTCAGGATCATCAAGCTCTTTCTCATGTGGCAAAGAAAATGGAACTCTTTTTGTGTGTGTTGCGTGGATCCAATGCTTGCGTCCATTCACTCAGACTGCAGTCTGCGTAGCCAGCAGCACCTGGAAGGGTCCCACCCACCGCGGTACAAGTGATTTTTCTTTCAAAATTCTTGATCAACGTCCAGTCCCCAGGCTGCAGACAATGTCCTGGGCCGGTGTATCTGACGGGAAGAGCCTCCTGCACCTGCTGATGAATCAAATGCAAGTTTTGAGTCAACTGTCTACAGTAATCAATGAGTACTCTATATCCCTCAGCCGTTTCGGCCGAGGGGCATTCCAAACATTCGATGGTCTCCCCATCACGATTTCGTAAGGGGAGAGACCAGTCCTCACCTGTACAGTTGTGCGCATGCACAATAAAGCTAGCGGTAATGCATCAGGCCATTTCAAAATGCTCCCCGCACGCACTTTGCTTATTTTATTTTTCAAGATACCGTTCTGACTGTTAGGCAGAAACCTGTGCAGTTCCCTTTGGGACCATGCAAACGATTTAAGACTACTGGTGGTTGGCAGTAAACCCAATTGGTAGCAGTCTGTACCACCCAGATTTACCTGGTGGCTGTGGCTGAGCAGTCCGACTTCTCTCAAGAAGAGTTAGGCAGTATACAGGGCATACACAATAGGTCAAAAGAACATAGCAAACACTGACCAGAGCTTGGTGTAAAGAGATATAATTATTTATTTAAAAACACATCTAGTTAAACACACTGGCACTAATATCAAGCAGTTCAAAAACAGTCACTAAAGTATATACACTCCCTTAAACGGTTATTAGACAAGTCTTAAGTAAAGCAACACTTATTTTCAGACAGCGGTGAGCGCTTAACTAAGATGGCACTCTAATAACTTAAAAAGGGAGAGAAAGGCAGAGAAAAGATAGAAACCGATCCCAACACTTTCGGAAGAACACAACGAGAGGAGAAGGCAGGGTAAAACTGTAAAGTCAAAGTTCAAACGGCCAGACCCACTTTAAGAGGATCAGAACGAAATGTGTCCAAGGTCACACGGTTGAAAGTACACAAGTCTCGAAAAAGGTTCAGAAAGTAGTTGGACCAAAAGAAAGGGACCAGTTAGATGGTCGAGGCGGCCAGCCCAGTCCAGAAGGTTAAGGAGTTATTACCTTGTAGCAATCTATAGAAAGGGAGGCCTGGCGGACACGGTACCTTAAAATGGTGAGAACGCTTCAGCGGAGGCAGTTGTTCCTGGCAGCGGGTGCAAGAGAGCACTGCGTCTGGGGGAAGAGAAGATCTCGTCGTGGAGGAGAGCAGACGGTCGTTGCACTGCCAGGGAAGAAATCAGCTGTGGAGTTCTCAATTAAACGGAGCGGTCCTTTTATTCGCGGTTCAGGGGTAAGTGGCTATCCAGTTGCCGGGGTGCTTGGCACGGGCAATTCGACCACTTGGACGTCCTGGGAGCGAAGAAAGAAGGGTAAACTGGTTGTTCTCACCAGTCAAGGGAAGAAGACTCTCCAGCAGGGAGATCTCCTCTGTCGTTGGGATGTGGTGAGTCTGTTCAGCAGGGCTCCACCGGTGGTGTCATCGTAGCAGGTCGGCTCAGCGTCTCCCTCTTCGGATTTTCAGGTCCTGTGGCGACTTATGAATTTCCAGTCCCAAAAGCCCTGCTTTTATGCAAGAAACCCCCATTCATTCAGCCTAGCTGTCAATCAAACATGCTAAGTGGTGAGCGGGGTGGCACACCACTTGGGCCAATCGCCTAAGAGTGCGACTTGAGTTGGCAAGGCAACTAAGTCCAAGGTCCCTAAACCCCTCCCGCACCACTTTGGAGGGCTTCAGTGTAGAAGCCCGCCAAAAGTGGAACAAAGGGCTCGACCTTTGGTTTGGAGTTACAGAGGCGAACACAAACGCCATTTTAAAACCGAGTTCTGGCAAAAAGACCCTACTGGTGAATTGATATTAAATAAATAAACCGGCGGTATCTTTAACATTGCACCAAAAAGTGGTGCTTTTAAAATATATGGGAAAATCCCATAGGGAATATTCTTAAGGAATATTACGCGTGGTAACCACTGCCACCAGCCAGAAACCCGACGAGGGAGGACTGCACAGTACCCCCTCGAAAAACAGACCCAGGGGCAATCGAATTACCCCTACCATTACTTCCACATTATGATGGTTTGTACTGGTTCTGTTCACAATTTAGGACTAGTAAAGCCAATGGTGACTTTACATGCCCTGGGAGACAGTAGTCAGTCCCAGGGTATGGAGTCTGTTTGGGGGTCACTATGACACCCCGGTGTTACTGCACTGCGGGTGCTGTGTAACACACATAGTAAAAACACATGAGACCCTATGGAGTAAAAGACCCCATAGCCCATAAAACACTAACAGTCAAAGGAACACCTCAAATCATGTCCAAGAGTGTGAGGAAAAGAGTCTCACTGTTGGCAGGAGAAAAAAAACAAACTCCAGAAATCCAGCAAAGTTGCTGGGGGACTCACTAGGTTAGGAAATTCAGCCTAAACGGAGAATTCTCCCTAACACTAACGTTCCACCAAACCGGCACTCATCGGGTGTCTGGCCGAATGGAATCGTTTATCAATTTGGATACCTGCACAAATTTGCAATATCACGGCCGCAATACAATGTGGGCCATTATCTGACCATATGACACGGGGCAGGCCGAAACGAGGAAAGTATTCCTTTAGCAAAGGTATGATTTGCGCAAATCGGCCCAGAATTTATTACCCAGACACCCCCGCAAAGTCCTAAATGTGAGAAAAAAAACGTATTTTCCGCACAGTTCACTCGGCTCACCCATTGAAACACGCCCCCAACACATGGCCTACCGTCCCGCGTTCCCACAGGTGTCCCGATGAAAACGGTACCTCACATGTGTGGGTGCACCTACCTGGGGGCAAAGGGGAAAGCCAAAAACGCAGCTAACCCCTAGTCGTTTCGGACAGCAGAAAATGTTGAATTTCGCTCAAGCCCACACCATACTTGTTTGGGCCTCGGGTTTCCAAGCCACTAAGGAAAACTGGGAACCCCATGCGTTTCCGGAAAGAGGACACACTTGGGAATCCGCAGAGGGCTGACTTGCGCAAATCGGCCCAGAATTTATTACCCAGAAGTCCCAGCAAAGTCTGAAATGTGCTGAAAAAACCCCACATTTTTCACTTTGTCGGAGGTTCTGGGTAAAACATTCTGGTCCGCTTCGCGCAAGTTGGACCTCTGTGGATTCCCACTCGTGCCCTCTTTTCAGAAATGCATGGGGTTCCCAGTTTTCCTTGGTGGCTTGGACACCCAAGGCCCAAATCTGTAGGTTATCTCCCCAAACCTTTTTGTGGTTACCAGTGAGTTAGCCTTTTCCCTTTGCGGCTAGATTGCTGAACCCACACATGTGAGGTACCGTTTTCGTTGGGACACCTGAGGGAACGCGGGAAGGTATGATATCTGTTGTTGGCGGCGTGTTTCGGTGGGTGAGCAGAGTGAAATGTCTGGAAATTGTGTTTTTTACCCCCAAATTTGGACTTTGCCGGGGGTTCTGGGTAGTAGGTTCTGGGCCAATTTTCGCAAGTCAGACCTCTGTGGATTCCCACTGGTGTCCTCTTTTCAGAAATGCATGGGGTTCCCTGTTTTCCTTGCTGGCTTCGACACCCTAGGCCCAAATCTGTAGGTTGCCCACATGAACAAAATGTGCTGTGGCGAAAGGCTTGGGGTTACCAGCGGGTTACTCTTTTCCTTTTACGCCCCCAGTAGGTGCACCCACACATGTGAGGTACCGTTTTCGTCTCGTCACCTGTGGGTACGCGAGAAGGTGTGGCATCTGTTGTTGGCGACGTGTTTCGGTGAGTGGACACAGGGAAATGTCTCTGAAATTGGCTGGAAATGAAGACAATTCGAAGACATTTCGCTCTGGCCACCCACCGAAACACACCGCCAACAACACATGGCCTACCTTCCCGCGTCCCCACACGTGTCCCGATGAAAACGGTTCCTCACATGTGTGGGTGCAACCCACTGGTAACCCCAAGCCTTTCGTCACAGCCCATTTTGTTCATGTGGGCAACCTACAGATTTGGCCCTAGGGTGTTGAAGCCAGCAAGGAAAACAGGGAACCCCATGCATTTCCCAAAAGAGGACACCCGTGGGAATCCACAGAGGTCTGACTTAGGCAAATTGGCCCAGAATTTATTACCCAGAACCCCCCCGGCAAAGACCCACATGGGAGAAGAGTGCCCAAGGCCAGGGATATTACCGCCGACTTTGCTGGAGCCCTGGCTGCCCTGCGTTACAGCTTCTCCCCACGAAGAAGTCTCTGAAGTGTGCCAATACCTCCCCAAAGGGAAAAGCTGTAATGCAGCCCAGCCGCAACTCCAGGACGGTTGGAGGTGATGTCCCTGGCCTTGGACATCCATGTACCATGTGGGTGTACTGTCCCCTAAGCACAGCAGCAGCTCCAGGGAGCCCCAGCAGTATCCCCATTCCTCCCCGGAGGTGACATCTGTAATGTAGCACAGCCAGAGGTGGAGCCTGGGCTTACAGACGGACAACCCACATGGGAGGGATCCGCTCCCAGGGAAACACCAATGTTCTGGGGGCAATTTGTGGCCAATTGTACCAGCCCACCAACATATCTGCCCAGACGGCCCATTCCAACCCACACCACCAACATTCCAGCCAAAAATTGTGGGGCAGTAAGGTTTGGGCACCCTGGGGCCAGATTGGCACACCAATGTGCCCCTCTGCGCCAAGGGAAGTTTAGTAAACAAAAAAAATAATTCAAAATGGCAGGCTGGCCTTTAGCGGGGGCTGAGGGGCCCCCTACACCGCTGGGGAATTTTCTAATGTAAAGGGGGTTCACCACTCCACCCCCACCCCAATTGGAGGGACGGCGCATCTCATGTAGCCCTCCCTGGGGGCAGATAAGGGGGGGGGCTGTCCTGCACTCCTCCTTGAACTCAGGCGTCCCTTCCTAGGAGCAGATAGCTGGTCCCAGGGAGGGCTGCATGACCTGGCACCCACTCCATTGCGGGTGGGCGGGGTCACCGCCCCATCCCATTAGAAAATTCCCAGTCCCTTTGGGGTGCCCCACAGCCCCCCTTAAAATGCGTTTCAACATTTTCACTTTTTTCCTTTGGTAACCCAACTCCCCTTGGCGCAGAGGGGCACATTGGTGTGCCAATCTGGCCCCAGGGTGCCCAACCCTTGCTGCCCCACCCACTGGGGGGCCTGTCCCACAATTTTTGATGGCCCTCTCCTCCCTCACCCCAAATGGGTGGCAGCTCATGCAGGCCTCCCTGGGCCTCCTACAAACGGCTGCGTGAGGTACACCCCCTCCCCCTCCATTTGGGGTGGGAGGGAGAGGGCCACCAAAAATGTGTCGGAAGGGCCCCCCGGTGTGTGGTGAAGTAAGGTTTGGGCACCCTGGGGCCAGATTGGCACACCACTGTGCCCCTATGCGCCAAAGCAAGTTTCGTAAACAAAGAAAAACATTGAAAATGGTACACTACACTTTAGGGCAGGCTGAGGGGCACCCTAAACCGCCAGGTAATTTTCTAATGTAATGGGGGGTGACACTCTACCCCCCCCACACCAAATGCAGGGGGGGGCATCTCATTCAGCCCTCCCTGGGGATATCTGCCCCCAGGGAGGGCTACAAGGGGTGCCCCCATTTCCCCATGGTTTTTTTTTTGCCCCCTTCCCTGGGGGAAAATGATCAGCCATCTGCCCCCAGGGTTCAGCACATGTGCGCCCCCATGCTTTGGGGATTGGGGGTGGGGAGAGGGCTGCTTACTGTAAGAAGCCCCCCCACACAGTCAGACATCCCTGGTGTCTAGTGGGCATTGCTGGGCGCGGATCGAACGTTCTGCGCCCTCTCCACGCCCAGCAATGCTGTTACAAAAGGTGTCGTTGGAAAGGGGTGAATCTCCCTTTCCAACGACACCATTCCCGAAACAATCCTTGGTGGCTAGGACCCCCAAACCACCTCCCCCCTTCCCATCACGTTTTTTTTTTCTCAGTTTAAAAAAAGTTTATGCCCCCACCCCTGGGGACAGATGGTCACCTGTCTGCCCCCAGAGGTCTTTATATATGTGGCCCCATGTTTTGAGGGCTGGGGGGGGAGAGGGCTGCTTACTGTAAGCAGCCCCCCTCCCCCCACATCACAAACGTATCCCTGGTGGTCCAGTGGCATTGCTGGGCGTGGATCGAGCGTTCTGCGCCCTCTGCAATCTCCCCTTTCTAACGACACCTCCCTCGATATGCGGCTCCGGCTTGAAATACAGCCGGAGATCGAGGGGGAGAAAGGTGACGACTCACCTTCTATTTTCACTGCAGCAGCCCGAAATGGCTGCTGCAGTGAAAATTACTTTCACGTCAGCGTATTTTACGGACGCCGACGTGAAACTGAAGGTAATCCAGCCCCCTGGCAGTGAGGGGGGACCTCCCCCTCACATAGCCCAGGGGTTGGATTAGTTTTGTGTGATCCCTGCTTTGCAGGGATCACACAAAACGAAGTGCCAAAAGGGACAAGCTATCTCGTCCTTGGCACTTAAGGGGTTAAAGCCCTGACTTCTTTCTGCGTATTTGGAATAGGCATATCAGAGATGCTTTCTATTCTTTCTGGTGTCATTCTCCTTCCCTCCTTCGAAAGGAGGTAACCCAAGTAGGCCACTTCTTTTCGACAATATTGGAATTTCTTTAGCGAAGCTTTGTGTCCATGTGCTGCTAAATGTGTCAATAATGCAACTGTACTTTTTTCCAAATTTCTTCTGTGTCTGCTGCTATTAATAAATCATCAGTGGACTGTAATAAAACACAACCTGTCGGTAGTTCTAGCATATCTAATTCTTCTTTTAATGCTCTACTGTAAATACTTGGACTTTCAGTGTAGCCCTGCGGAATTCGTGTGAATGTAAATGAACTTCCTCCTAAAGTAAAAGCAAACACATATCTGCTATCTGGATGTACTGGGATACTAAAAAAAGCATTCTTCAGGTCAATAACACTAAAATACGAAGCAGAAGCTGGAATCATAGTCAGAATTGTAGTCACATCTGGGACTAATGGAAATTGCGCATCAACGACTTTATTTACTCTGCGTAAATCAATTATAAAACTGTAAGGTATCTCATTACCTCCTTTCTTGTAAACCGGAAGAATCGGACTATTGCAAGTACTACCAGAAGTTTCTTCAATTACGTTTTTTAATCGAATCTGATGCAATGCATTTCAACGCTTTTTCTCCCTCAGCTGAAATTTTATATTGCAGAATACGCGGCAATGTAATACCTTCTTTCAAAAAAATTTCACTGGCTCTACTTTCAAACAACCAACATCATTATCGTTCACTGCCCATATACAAGTTTGTACTTTACTCAATTCAGTCGGTAATGGCTTAGATAAAAATTGCGATACAGGAGTCTTTTGTGGTGATATTGTCAACTACACCATCAGGAGAACAATAAATTACCGAATTCAATTTCTTCAATAAATCTAATCCCAACAAATTTTCGCCACAGTTTTTCGTCAATAGAAATGGGCAAGACTCTGTGAATGCACCTAGTGTTATAGGCACTGGTTGTGACACTGGACTAATTACTGGTGTACCTGAGAACCCTACTGAGACATTTTTATGCCCTGGCAGTGGTATATCTGGAACCCGCTGATGGTCAATCGAAACTTTTTGTGCACCTGTGTCCACTAAAAAATGTTACCTATTCCCAACTTTCATTTCTACATAGGGCCCTTTCTGGTCTACGGAAATAGATACTGTTTCCAACCCCTGTCTCGGGCTGTCCTAGTAAAACAATACATCGTCAGATGTAAAGTCGCCAGAGTAATATGCATTGGACTGATTGTCAAAAATATTCCCATCACTTGTACTGTTTCGCTGTTGGTTCTGATTCTGATTACCGTGGTTATTCTGAAATTGTGGCGCTCTTTGGTTTCTATTCTGTCCTTGTATCCCCGGACGACTTCTATTCTGTCTTCTTGGTAAGGTCCCATTTCTATTCTGTATATGCGGCCACTGTGCTCGCCAATGGCCGCCTTCTCTACAATAGGCACATTGATTAATCCCTATTGGATCCCCTTGCATATTGGATGTTAATGCAAATTGGACTCAAACTATTCTTTTCTCGGGCACCAAAGTTTTCAATTTCTCTACTATTCGCGATGGCAAAGCCAACATTACCTGTGGTGGCTTCTCTCCAGCCTTTCTCTCCATATCAGTTCTAGTCAAATTCTCCCATGTATCGCCTAACATCGACGTGTCACTTTAGTTTCTAACCTGTTTCCATATGTCTACCGGAAGAATCACGGGAAACAATAAATCAATGTCACTTAATGTAAACACAGATGAATTCAAAACAGATTCAATTTCCTTCTAGAATCCTTACGGGTTCTTCCTAATATCAGGGATCATCTGCTTTATAGTATTTACCTCTTGCCTAGAAAAATGGACATGTACAAACTGTACAATATAATGAGCTTCTATCGTTCGCGCTGAAGTTCCTCCAGAGGCAGCAACTTCTACTTTAACTTGGGAAGCACCTCCCCATGGGTAATTGCAAACTAGGCGATTCTACATTTGTTCGTCTATTAAGCAACAAAGCTAAATCAAGTGAAAAAACAGCCGTTCCAGTTTCAAGCGAAAATGCTTTTTTATAAATTGTCACTAAATCAGCGGGCAACATATCTTATTCTTCATACATTCATCTTGTAGGTACTCTACCATAACTTGCAATACATTTCTCTGCATTTCTGGCATATACTGTCTAAACGTGTCATGCAATTCAATTGGGGAAATGGCGGCATCCATAATCCATCTAAGCGCGTCTCGCGTACAAATTCGCATCTCTTCACTAACAGGTTTCAACTGCGGTAAAAACCGTTGCTTAACATACGACATATGCGGTTTATCTTTTTTCAATAGCTCTTTATGCAATCGATCAAGTTCTCACTTAAACACAAATATTCGGCTTACGTGATCTCATACTTTCATTGCATCATCTCGCAAATTCGAAAGAACCAAATCGCGCATCTCTTGCGGTACCATTATCGGTCAAATCGCCCCATATTTTCACAAGATCATTCCCCATGCATTCTAACAATACCTGTTGTTCACCAAGGCTTCTATGATCAGATATGGAACTTTGCACAGCCACTTCATTGTCATCATTCATATACGTTTGGGCCACTCTTTCAGTTATTCTTTCCTTCCTTTGCTAATCGTGCTACGAGTCTGTCTAATGCTTCCTTGCGCAGGCCCCATCTCTGTAGAACTGCCTGCTAAAGCGGCTAAATCATGTTTTGGCGGCGGTGGAGGAAATGTCACAGGCACAGGGGGAGAGGAACGGCTTACTGCAGGTGCAGATGGAATAACGGGAATGAGAGGTACATAAGGAGGAGGTGCAACTGGGCCAGTACTCTGATGTTCATTTCTTCGCTCCATTTAATATTTTATTCATTAGTTCATCTGATGTATGCAAATCTTGCTGAGGATATATTTTCTGTTCATCTAATTGGAAAGCCCTGTCCATGTTCCTAATGGCTTCTGTCTGCTGATGTTGGTCATGCTCTAACGCTTTCTCTACATTCGTTTTATGTCTACGTGCATGTTTCTCCCTACTTCTTAATCGGAGATTAGCTTCCTTCCTCCAGTCTTTTACAATGTCCAACGCTGCTGGTCGGGACTTTTTGCGTAGCAATACTGATTCTAGGTGTTCTATACGTGCTAAATCAAAGCTCCCATTATTAGGCCACTCAAGGTCTGATAAACGTCTGGTCTGCCTATGCCAAATCGCATTAAACACTATTGCCCCTTTACTGTATTTTATGTACATTTCATGTGCCGGCGACCCTTCGGGTGGCGCGACCTAGCCAGTTTCCAAAGATTGTCTATGGCAGTGAAAAAAACTCACTAGACAGGAAGACAATTTCCCAGGCATGGTTAAAAATCTGGGCACGACTCACCTCATCAACCAATTTGCCACGCATACAGACGTAACCAAGAATCGTTGTGACTGCGTGCCTGGTTCATTCTGCCTCGTTCCAGGACCTTCGCCTTGATGCTCTCTGGACGCTGCTCGTCGATCAGGGATCAGCTGTGTACAGATCTGCGGAGGAGTCTCATCACTTCTACAGGGGCACCCCGAACACCTTCCGATCCCGGTTCGACGGCTCCGTCCTCGACTCGTTTTTGCCTTCTTCAACGTATACAATGGGAGCATTAGTGGGAGGGTCCCTGTTCGGGCGCCATATTTGCTAGGCCATAAAGACCACATATGGAAACTAAGGCACAATAACCATATATCCAAGTGACACGTCAGACACGAGGTTCGTTTTCCAAACAAGTCTGGTTTATTTCAAAGTATTCTCAGTCGGCCGACTGGGTCTCAACGCCTCACGACGTGTGTTCCCAGACCTCGTGAGATGCGAGAGCGAGCAACGCTTAAGCAGTAATATATATACATTACATATAATCTTTACAAAGGCAATTTGATCCGCCCACAAACATGTCATTCAGGCTAGAGTTTGGTGATTGACAATCATGACAATTATGACACGTTATGACAAGTCTTCATTCAGTCTAAACATAGTTATTCTAGCAAAGGCAGCAGAGACAACTTTCTGTTATGGGGAACATTGAGTTTCTGGCTCAGCAAGGATATCTTGTTCTCAGCAGGGAAAACATTCCTTATTACGTTATCGGTATGACTTGGGTCATGAACTAAAAAGTCAGATAGTTCTGAAGCAGAATACCACTCTCCGCGAAGGAGCACTGTTAAAAGAACATAATTCATGTTTTAACTGCCCTTTACTACAGTGTTTGCAAGACAGGCCGGCACCTGGACTACTGATTAGATGCAGCTTCTGCTCGGTTTCAAGGACTCACTGAGAGAGAAAAACAATGTATTTCTGCATAGTTTGACATTCCTGTCTGTTAGTATTTCAGCATTCAGGCTGTGGCCTCGCACTGTGTGCGAGTTCGAAGCATAGAATACATTTGCAAAGCTTTTTGACAGAAAGGAAAAAAGCAAATGGCCGGCATTTCACAAAATGGACGCCCTCTGGTTACATTCACGATTCTCTGACCGCAATGTTTGTCACATGATGCGATGGTTTCAGGCCAACATACTATACATACTATAGGGTCGTTTCTGGTCTAACATATTGGAAAATCTATTTACCAACCATGTTAATCAAGTACTGGGAGAATAAACGATGTGCATTTTTTGGTAGTGATCTCGATAACCTGAAACCCAAGGCTATGCGCTCTGTACCTGAAGGGTAGACTAGGAGCCTTGCCTCTTGCATAACGCCTAAACAATGCATTGTCTGATAAATGCCCCCATTGCGTCACTCACACTGAAAATGAGGAGCATTTCCTTTTAGTATGTCCATTATATTCACAAATAAGAAGGTGGTATTTAAGACCCAGGTTCATCCAGCGCAACCTTTGAGGCATCAACTATACAATGCTCGTATGCAGGAGCACAGATGATGCAACTACAGCATATGCAGTGGCCAGATATTTATTCGGAGCATGGCACAGGATAGCAAAATTGTAGTGGGCAGCCAATAGTCTACTGCAACCTAACTGAGGGTGTAATGAATTGTATGCTGGGTTGAATATGAACTGACATAGAAATGTTCTCTTACCTCAATATTGTATTGCTGCATCGAACCCCATGTCCTCGGTGTTTTGATGTATGGTATTCCAAGGTTGACTGTGTGTCCAATGATTTGCAAACTTAAGTCGGAGACTTAGATACAACTTTCCACTATGTGGTCCTGAAAATCAATCAAGTGTAAGTTGGGATCACTGCACGTTAAGGGTGTAAGTTGTATTGCTTTCAGATTCCTAAGTGCGTCACATTGGCAAGTTACAATATATTGCTCGGTTACTCGAGTGGCAGGCTAAATCTCGGGGACAATCCCAAAACAAATCCAGAGCACCTGCTCTGGATTTGTTTTGGGATTGTCCCTGAGATTTTGGCCGCCGCTCGAGTAACCGAGCAATATATTGTAACTTGCCAACTTACACTTGATTGATTTTCAGGACCACATAGTGGAAAGTTGTATCTAAGTCTCCGCCTTGAAAACAACCAGCGTGTTGAAACACGTGTCGGCTGTTCGCAACTGAATTAAAGTCATCATTTACTTCTCACACCTGAGTGACTCTAACCACTTTATTATTGGTGCTGAGCGCATCACCATTCTTTACCCCCAATTTTCGAATACTTAAAGAACATGGCAACTCTGGATGCAACAAAGAATTTAAAGAATTCAAGCTTAATAAAAAAGTGATCAAGTTGAAGAAAGATATCACAGCATTCTCGCACGAGAGAAAATACCCCTACATAACTGACTACTATGAAGAACAAGATAAAAGTGGCAACCAATTTAGCAATAATAGCTCTACAAGAGGGAGACAATACCAACAAAAGAACAGACCAAAACCTGGAAACTGGAATTTTCTCGAGTGGCAGTTCAGATGAAGACTCAGGGAGGATCAACAAAAATCTCTGCTTTGAAGATCAAGAACAGAGCAGAGGGGGCAAGACTCTGGGTTTTCAGGCTCCAAGAGGACGTTAAAGACCAAGAGGTTTGTGGCAGGAACAGTCACACAGGGTCACCAGGAATCGAGGGAGAGGGTGGTACGAGCAGAACGTCCCACAATGCCAAGAGACCAACCCGACAGGAAAATAATCCCTAGTAGTGAACCTCTCGAATTTTGTTCCAACACAAGAACACCTAAAGGTACTGGAAAAAGGGCTGTCATTTGTGCCAACATCACACAACCTGTTTCAGACTAGAATTGAAATAACAGTTTATGAGGAAGATTCGGCTCAAGCAATATTTTTCCAAAAACATGTTCGCAACAACACGGGACATAACCCAACTACACATTAAATCCACATACTATCCACGCCACATGCGGTGACGGTGGAGTCCCTGACATTTGAAAAAATAATTTTGCAAAAATTGGAACAAATGGAGAGGGAAGAGAAAAAGGGTTTCAACAATATGAGCAGAATGGAAATGACTGCCCTAAAAGAATTACAGAACGACGACGAAGTTACCTTTAAGCCCACCGACAAAGGGGGCACAATCGTCCTCATGAATACACATGACTACAAGAAAATGGTGTACACTTTGACTCGGGATAGAATGACTTTCCGACAACTTGGAAGCGACCCCACAGAAAGATTGAGAAATATGATCAATCCCATCATTGAGGAAGCAGAAGCGGAGGGACACATTAGCCCGAAAGAAGCAGTTTTTATGCCCTCAACACCCTAGATGTCCAGCATTCTGCGCTCTACCAAAAATCCATAAAGGAGTCTCGCCACCCCCAGGACGACCTATGTCAGGGATTGGTTCAATATTGGAACCACTTTCACAATTTACAGATTTCTTTTTGAAAAATTAAGTTCCCAAAATGCGGTCATATACCAAGGACACCATGGCGGTCCTAATGTACCTGGAGAACCTGACCCTGATTAATTCAGACATTTTCATTGTCACCATGGACATTGAATCATTATACTCCAAGATCCCTCAATTGGAGACATTGAAAGTAGTAGAAAAGGTACTACATGACAAAACAGGATCTCTGGACATGCCTATCCCACTTATCATGCAACTGGCTGAGATTGCATTAACAAACTACTTCATGATAGAAGACAACTATTATGAACAAATAGCTGGGACAGCAATGGGTGCAACCTTTGCTCCAACATTGGCGAACTTATGTCACAGATTTTGAGGAAAGACATATCTACCAAGAGACCAATCCATATTCGAAGAACATTCTGGATTGGCGTCGATATATCGACGATATCTTGATGTTGTTTGAGGGAGATGAGATGACACTGACAAACTTCATGTCATGGGTGAATGAACTGAACCCCTTTTTGAGGTTCACTCATGAAGCAAGCAAAACGTAAGCCACTTTCCTAGATCTAAAGATCACCAGAGTAGGACAAGGGCTTGAAACGACTGTTTCAAAAGACCACAGATAGGAACTCACTCCTGGAGTACAGCAGCTTCCACCAGAGGTCCCTCAAAGAAAACCTCCCTTTTGGACAATTCCTTCAGTTTAGAAGAAACTACAACTGGAACCGAATTTGACAAACAGGCGGAGAGACTAACAGCCAATTTAAAAGAATGGAACTATCCCAACAAGATTATTAAATGAGCACGAAAAAGGGCCAGGAACGTACCAAGGGAAGGGACGTTAACACAACACGGGTAAAAAGACAGAGGCGAAGACATAATTACAGCAGTTTTTAGCCACTCCCCAGTGATAAATCGATTGAAAAAAGAAATCAAAAAGGCATGGCATATACTGAATGCAGAAGAAAACACCTTACCGACGCTGCTCTTTGCCATAAAAAGAAGAAAAAATCTGAAAGACAGCCTAGTGCACACATACAAGGAAATAAGAGACACGACCGAGGTTCCCACACTCTGGAATAGAGCAAAAGCGCAAGGACATGCACCTTGTGGTAACTGTTCGGTATGCCAATTTACCAAACGGACAACCTCTTTGGATATCGGTTGGCAAAATCCGTGGGAACAGAGGACCTTCACCAATTGTAATAGAACAAATGTAGTCTACCTCATCCAATGCCCATGTAACAAAAGATACATTGGAATGACAAGAGCAATAAAAATACGTATATGCAAACATAGATCAAGCATTAGGACAAAACGACGCACAGCGCCCCTAGTGGAACATTACATGATGAAGGGACACTCTGAAAACGAGATGGCGTGGTCAGTGTTAGAAAAAGTATCGGCACCCAGAAGAGGTGGGAATATGGCCGCCCTTCTATTGAGAAGAGAACAAATGTGGATTTTTAGACTCCAGACCCATAAGAATGGGTTAAATGAGGAAATCTGCTGGCAAGCATAGTCGGTCCAGAAAGGCTGAAAGAACCTTCAAAAATGGGGCTATGATTCCAACAGAAAATCACACTACGAGTAACAGGCAGGTGGTGCCGCTCTAGGGTTAGAAAATCCCCCTTCCATTCTTGACCAGCAGGAATTATTGATCAGTTCCACACTATAGTGTGATAGCAACGCAAGAGAATCACTGAGTAGAATCGGCATTCAGTTCTTCTCGGGACCCTTACCCACAAATGCCATGAGATCCAATTTGCCAAACATGAGGTCTCTGATAGATACAAGGTCCGCGCCCCTTACAACATAGTCCATCGTCGAACTGGACAATATGGAACAGTGGCATTTCGAGCCATGATTTAAAAATAAAACGCAGAAAACCACTAGCCCCATGATTCACCTGGAAATTTTCCAAATCAATGCATAAACAACGTATAGCCGCGGTTTAATGCGAGGGATAATATGTGAGATGAGTATGTGAGTGACTACAACTCCCATGATTTGTCAGGAAAATGTGTAGTCCATATGACAGAGCCGTAGTCTGAGATAAGGCAACATAACTGAGGGAGTTTATGTATTTAATAAAATGCACATAAGAGTAGGGCAACACCCTGTAGTGTACTTTTTAAAATCATACGCACTAGACTGCCACTCTAACGGTGATCGCATGTATAGTCACGTGATTACATCCACGTAAATACGGCTAAATCCAAGATGGCGACCGCAACAATTTCGGATTTACTACCGAAAACAGAGTGGTACGCCGTCTGCTATGAGGTAAGCTTCATAATGTAGTTGCACTATAGCTGGACGACGGCACTGACAGGAAAGGATGGGGGCATGGTTATGGCTATAAATGGACCCGAGCTGAGAACACGCTCAGCACGTGAATACCAGTACTGAAATAGAACGAACCGCAAGTTTAAAATCATCACGAGACTCTGCCTTTAGATGTATCCTACTTTAAGACCAATGAGGAATAACCAGCTGGTTTCTTGTAGGTAAATTACGAATCCAATTATCAAGAAGACTGGCACGCATTGAGCTATGGGCATATATAACTGAGGAATACCCGAGCAAAAGTGACAACAAGGGAGCCCGCAGACTACAGGTAATGGACAACCCTGCATTACTGATTAGCCATATGGTACATAGATTGGAGTAGTATTAGTAACATCTAGCTAACTAACCTACAGGTACAATCGAAGATACAAGAACCTGACCACATCGACTCGACAGGACCCACGAGATGGGGATCCAGAATAAGAGTTAACCTCTTGATATAGAAACCATTGGGGAGTTATATGTGAATACAGGTGAGACAACTGTTATTCACCAAGTGACTCCCGATTCCCTGTAAACAAAAATAGAATGAGCATTATCAATAGACTGATGATGCTGGCTCCCTTTTCCGTTTTTTAACTCCATAGGGCCTGGAAAAGAGAATCCACTGCGCCCGTTTGAGACCCGGAGAGACCCTCCAAGAACCCACTGCGTGGAGAATACAGAAGAAATTGTGTTTTAACATATATAATGCAGTAATGTCATTATTTGTCCTGAAGAAAGCGGCAAGCTAAGAGAACCGCTGAAACCGGTTGACTACCTTTAGAAGTTTGGGGGTGATGACCCAAACCCCAATACCCACTATAACTGAATATGAGGGATTGATAAAGATATATCATCTTTTAGCACATACAGCAGAAAGTATACTCAACTGTTAGAATTATACTTTTGAACCATTATCCGACCAAGTGGGCCGAATAATTATTAATAATAAGACAAACTAATTGGAGGCGGTAAGAATAAAATTCAGGACCGACCACCAATACGTGTGCACTTGATTTTTAGAGATGGAAAAGTAGTGAGTGAGGATAGGGTGAGGACCTCAACACCTCAGTTGTAGGCGTCACACCAGCGCACACTAGGGCTGAACTGACCAAACCGTTGGTGAACAAGGTACATATACACAGGGTGAACTACTTAATTATAGGGATCTAGCCACAGGAATAACTTAATAATAAAAAAATCTTCTGTCTATATTGTGATACAGATGCAAGGGTACAGACAGGAGAAAGTAGCCCTTTGACTCTAACTGTAAAGATTTATACCTTGTAGAAGGTTAACCTAGTGTAGTTCCGTCGTTTTTATTGTAATTATCACCCCATTGGTGATTGCTGCCAATATAAAAATGTGCGAATTTTTTTTCTTTTTTTTTTTGTGAATTCTATAAATAAATATTGTATTTTCACCAACTGGCCTGGTTCATGGTCCATTGTGACCCGGGGTATTTGTAAAAGGGGGTGTGAGAGGGGTTGGGTACGGACTCAATTTGAATTAGTTGAAATTTAAAGAAAAAGCATTCCGATTGAGCGCCACATCCCAGGCTAAGATCAAGTGTCCTGGTCCAGTGTGTGACGCCCGATTGGAATCCTTAACATTTCTTCTCATCTCTCTCTACCCCTCCAAGCCTACCCCCACACTGCCACCCACCTTCTCAGTCATTCGACCCATGAAGCGTGTGTCAGTTGAGTCTTTCGTCACCTCTTTCTCTCCCCCTCCTGCGCCTCTGGCTGACTCTCACCCTGACAAAGCCCTTTCCCGGCTCCACTCTTCTATCTCTGATACTCTCAACATACTTGCCCCTGGCATGAGGATTCGCATGAACTCTAAAATGAAGTGCAGCTCCTGCTACGACTCTGACCTCATCACCCTTAAACGCAAGTGTAGGGTGGCTGAGAGAAAATGGTTTGCTTCCTGTACATCCTCTGGCAAACTGGCCTGCTGCCTGCTCCAAAGGCAATACCAACTAATTTCTGTGGCATCAAACAACTCTGATAAACGCTTTAAAATCTGAAAGGAGCTGGCCAATCCTTCCGCAATCTCTCTCCTGTGCCTCCTCAGGCCCGCTTAACAGCTCTGGCTTCTCACTTCATCTCTAAAACCCAGCATATCCTGTCCACCCTCTCTGCTGCTCCTGCCCCTCATTCCACTCTCTCCTCTTCCTCAGCCCCTCTGCAGCCACCCGCCCCCTCCCTTCTCTGCCTTTCCTCTCTTCTCCCCAGATGAGGTTTCAAGACAAGTCCGATTTTTGAAAACTTCTTCCAAACGGGTTCTTCCTTGTTCTTCCAAAACCATCAATGACTACTTGATGCCCTCGCCCCATCCTGGCTGAATTCAGCAACCACTCTTTCACCTCCAGGATCTCCCCCTCCCTTCTGAAGCACTCCCTTGTGCACTCCCTTCTCAAGAAACCCTCAGCCGACCCTTCCCTTCCTGCTAACTATTGCCCAATCTTTATTACTCCTTTCCTAGGCAAACTCCTGGAGAAGCTGGCCATCTCCCAGCTTAATCTTCACACTGAATCTGTTGGTTGTCTCAATGAAATCAGTCTAGCTTTAGAGCAGCCAGAAGCACAGACTGCTCTCCTGAACATCTGTGATGACCTGCTCTCTAACCTTGATTCTAATCTCTCCTCTGTATTCTTCTCTCCTCTGTATTCATCCTACTTGATCTCTGTTCTGCCTTTTAACATGGTCAACCATACCATCCTGCTCAACCGGCTCCATGATAACTTAGGTATCACTGATCAGGCTCTGGCCGACTTCTTTCCTGTCTGACTGACCCACCTAGGTCCAACTTGGGTCCTTCCTCCCCTCTCTCTCCACCTGCGGTGTTCCTCAAGGGTCTAACCATTGTTCCTGGCTGTTCAACCAATACCTGGCACCTCTTGTCCACCGCGTTGCCGCTCTCTGCCCCAGTTTCCAGTGCAATGCGGATGGCATCCAAAGCGCCTTTTAGGCTCCCCTCTGCCGCCTCTTCTCACTCTCTCAACCCAGATTCTGTCTGCAATCCAGGAGTGGTGCGCTGCCAATGATCTCTGCCTGAATGCAAGCAAGATGGAGATCCTCCTCATCGGTACACCCGCACCCCTCTTTCCTGCCACTCTAGCCGGCCTCCCTTGGCTCTCCTCCTGCTCCCACCTTCGAGGCGAAGAACCTCAGGGTTCTCTTTGACTCACCTCTCTCCTTCTCTCCTTATATTTCCGACGTCTCTATGAAGTTGAAATACCAACTGCACCTCCTCAGAGGTATTCTTCCTTTCCTTCCCCAAAAATCTCACTGTATCTAGAGCTCTAGTTCTCTCTAGGCTTGACTAGTTTAACAGCCTCCTTTTTAAATTTGCCTGCCTTTACTCTCCGTCCCCTGCAACTCATCCAGAACAGGACTGCGAGACTTGTCCTTTGCCTCAAGCCCAGGCATCTTATCTCTCCTGCACTGAAATCTCTCCATTGGCTGCAAGGATCAAGTTCAAGACCCTTTGCGTTGTCCCCAAGGCCTACTGGGGTCTGGGACCAAAATATCTCCAGATTTCTCTACTGAAGTATCTTCCTACTTGAGCACTTTGCTCCTCCAGCTCCTTGAGGGTCAGATGCTTTTCCAAGCAGTGAGTTGGGGCAGATCTCTCTCTTCGGCTGGCGTCTCCCTCTGCAACGACAGCTCTGAAGCTTGAGCCGAACCATCTCCCGTTCCGGAAGCAGCTCAAGACTTTCCTCTTTGTTTCTGCATTCTCTCTTCTGCCTCCTTGCTGATCTCCTGTCTGACACTGCACTGGTTACCTGGCTACCCTCTGTACCACATGCCCAGGTTCCTGCCCTCCCAGTTGCACACCTGCACTGTCCCACAGGCAACCCTTTACTTTGGGCTGTATGTGCAACCCTTCAACACTTATCTATCACCAATTTGTTCTGCACTTAACGCTTGCACTGCCACCTACTGGCCACACTTCCTGTTTTTAATGTTTGATTCTATGTCTTGCAGTTGCCCCTACTCCCCCCTCCCCTGGCACTTCTCCCCTTCCCTCTCCCCTGCACTTGCGCGTTCTCAATGACACCGAGCCTAGTAAGATCGTTGTCTTGTTTCCCCTCGTTGCACCTTGAAACACTTGTGTATAGGCTTGATATAAATAAAATATATCAGAACTCTGAGCGAGAAGCTTGCTGTAGTATCTTGATGAGTGATCATTACTAATGATATATGTATATATTGGGAGGTTTTAGAGAAGTTTGAATTCAAATGTTCTCTCCTCCCTAATCATGAGCACAATTAACCTTTTGAGATTTAGACTGGATCAATCCTTTTTAATATTGTATATGTATTTGTGAGGCTTGCTTAGCTATGTGTTTGTTTTTTGGACGATTGAATGGGAATATTAGTGACTGAAAACACACTGCACATGAATGCTAACGCATTGCTGGCTCAGCTTTGTCACCAAATTGTAATGTCACTGCCAACATATCCCACACAGTGATACTCTGGTTCTTCCAAACTGCATCCATCAAAGCAGAAAATCAGTCTTGCATTTTACCTCTTCCCTCACTAACCAATCCCATTCCCCCTCTTTCAGATCTGCCAGAGTGCTAAAACACCATGCAAATGACAGTGGCGCATGGTATGAAACCCCATATCGTACCATGAATAATCTGGGTCTAAGCGGAAGACAAACAAATTCTTTTGGGATCACTTGATTGAATCCAGTGAGGGTAATTCTTGGGACCAGTAAGGGGGTGAAAACTGGATGTTAAGGGAAAAAGATGCATCTTTGGCATGGAAGGTGATTCCTTTTCTTTTTTTTTTTACCAACTTTATTTAGAATCTGTGGCATTCACCCAACACTTTACTGAGATTAGGGACCAGACGGACATAAAATATATTATAGCGCTTTTAGACCATTCCCACCCCACCCTCCCCTCCCTATATTGTCCATTCCTTCCCCTGCCCAAGTACGCCAGAACCTGGTAATCCCCATAATTTTCAACGGTTTTGCAGGAACTGCGCCACTAGATACGGTTTGTGCTTGTGCGGGAAAGTCCAGGCCATTCTCCAGGATCGGGGACCACATGTCCGTGAACTGATGTAACAACCCCTCTTTGGCTGCTCTGACCTTCTCTGCACTAGAATGTCCCAAATGTTATCCCACCACCAGGACAATAGTGGGCCTTCTGGGGATGTCCAAGCCCGGCAATCTTAATCCTTGCCAGAAGGAAATGAGTAATTAACTTTTCCGTCACCCCTGACCTCGGGTATACCCCAGGACTGGTACTCGCAGCAAAGTCACTTCAGCCTCCATAGGGAGTCGGACCTCAGTGATCGCCTCAATTGAGTGAGCCACTTTCTCCCAAAAGTTTCGAATTAGGGGGCTATATCCCACCACATGTGGAAATATTTCCTCCAACAAGCCGGGTCAGCGAACTCTTGATGCAATGCACCCTCACCGGAGGGGTAATAACACTGATATGTCAATTTAAAGGCACATTCCTTCTTAGTACCACATTTGGAAGAGGAATGGAGGCTTGACCAAATGTCCACCAATGTCTTTTCCTCTATGGGGGTGGCCCAGGTCCAACTCGCATTCGGCCATGTATTGGGGTCGGAGCGTCCACCGGCAAAAGCATGTACAGCCTGGAAATGTTTGCCCCCTTGTGAGCCATCTAGTAAAGTGAGCTCAATGGTTCCCAGCTCACGTGTAACCCTCTCACAAAATAACGGGTGATCTATCCACTGCTGTATTTGGGCATAACTGTATCTATCTCCCTCAGACATGGTGAACCTTTCTTTAGTCTACAAAGGACAGGGTGATCTGCTATCAAAGAGTTGGTATAGGTATTGCAGGCCTCCCTGCGACCATCTCCTGAATTCGGCATGCCAAAGGCCTGGCGTAAAGTCTGGATTATGGAAGATTGGGGTGCGTGAGCCTAGTCCCCTCGGGATTCCCACCCTTTTAATCACCCAGTCCCATCTTTTTTTTGTGTGTAGAGTAGAGTATTCCGGCAGTGTTTCTGCGTGGAGGTGTATGGCAGAGTGGAGGGGGCGTGACACTCTTGACTGCTCAATTTTCACCCATCTCAGCGGGTCATTGGGCGTGAGCCAGGCCAGAAAGTGTCAGCTGTGCCGCTGCATAGTAATTGCCCAGGTTCAGAACCTCCAGCCCACCCAAGCAGGCGTTTCCCATCACCTTCCTAGGAATCCTTGACTTCCTCCCTGTCAAATAAATTGAAGAACCTTCCACTGTAATCGGAGGAGGGGTTTCTGCGGGATCTCCACTGGGAGCACTGAGCAGCGGTA
Organism: Ambystoma mexicanum; assembly: GCF_040938575.1. NCBI lineage: Eukaryota > Metazoa > Chordata > Amphibia > Caudata > Ambystomatidae > Ambystoma > Ambystoma mexicanum. The sequence goes on along the minus strand of NC_090934.1, from coordinate 574,712,638 downwards.
AAGGAACCTTGGGAGCAAGCTCAATTTTACTGGCCGTGATCCAACCCATTAACAAAATCTCTTGGGTTGACCACCTTTTCAAAATCAGCTTCCAGATATTTGAAGAGTTGTGTGAAGTTATCAGCGTACAACTCTTGAGAGTGCTGAGCTGCAAATCCCCAGATATTCTATGGATTTATTTCCCCACTTATTCAGGTAGGAGGGCCAAGGGCCTCACCTCTCCTGGTGTCAAGCCCACCCCTATGGCCCTAGATTTGTGATAGTTGACCTCAAAGCGCTCAGCATGTCTAAAGGAGCCTAGCTCGAAGAGGGACCGTTGTAAAGATGACTGGGCGTTTGTGAGAGTAAGCATCCCATCGTCCGCATACACGGACGACTTATGTTTTTGGCCCATCCTGACCCCCTCGATGGTGGGATTGTTGCGGACCCGTTGGTCAAAGGGCTTGATTACCTGAGCATAGATTATCTGGGAAAGGGGGCACCCCTGCCTTGTCTCTCACATGAGGGATATGGGGCCGGTCTGCTTTTGGGTCACCCACAGTGAGGTTCTAGGCGAGCTATAATTAGCAGAAGCATCTTGCATAAAGGCCAAGACAACCTTGTTGAATGCCTTGGTGGCATCTAACATCACCCACACCATTTTACGGCGTTGTGATGTTGCCATCTTGACCAGGTTCAGGGCCCCATGAGTATTATCCCCTGTGGTACTACCCAGCACAAATCCGGTTTGATCTGCGGCTAACCGATGGGCCAGGATCTTGGAGTAAATAGCATTGATATTCAATAACAAGATTGGCCTGTAAGAGGCAGTCTCTAGGGTCCTTACCAGGTTTTAGCAAAAGAATGGTGGAGGATTCCTGCATGGATGCCCTAGTGCTTTCAGTCTGTTGGAAGGGGGTAAAGAGGTTAGTTAGGGGAGTCCGAAGCTGTACTTGGAAGAGTTTATAGAACCAGGCTCTTGCCTTTAGGGATTTGATTACAGAATTCACTTCCTCTACAGTGATCGATTAGTCTAGGGTATCCCTGTCTGCTTCGGTGAGGTGCATGAGAGCAGCCCCCTCTATGTACTGTTTCAGATCCGCAATAACTCGGAGTGGCCGACGTAGTTTCTATTCAGTGAGATTCTGCTAGCTGCAGTTTAGCATCTTCTGAGTATTGTATTATCCCCTGTGCGTCCCGCAGGCCCACTATTATGTTTCGCCATTGTATTTTCACCAGCTTTCTAACCATAAATGTATTGGTCTTATTACCCTTGGCGTAGTACCCTTTTGTCCTGGTGGTTCGGTGCTGTTTCCTCTGCAAAATGTGCTGCCAATCAATTGCTGGCTACCTGAAGGGACTGATGTGCTTTTGGAGATTAACCCTTTTTGTGCCTACCTTCTGCTGCGGCTACCTCCCTCTAATTACTGCCTTTATGGCCTCCCACACTGTTGCTATCAAAGTGGGCCCCTCTACATTCTCACGGAAATAATTTCGGATGGCCTTTGCAATCCTATCCCAGAGAGCCATATTAAGGATCGGATCATATAAACTCCATGGGAGTTTGGGGGGGTGCAGGGTCATGAATTTGGACAAATACTAGGACCATGGCATGATCTGGCAGCGCCCCTGTCCCTCTGGATATGTCATCTACATAAGAAATAAGTTGGGCGTCGGCTAAGAGTAGATCCATGTGGGAAGAGAGGTGCTTTGTACGTGAGAAAAGTACAAGAAATCCTCTTCCCCTGGGTGCAGAACCCTCCAAACGTTGATTACCAGGGACTTCAATAGGCGTAGTAACCTTAGTGCAATTTTAAAGTCTCTCAATGTGGGCTGGTGTGTTTAATCGGCATGTGTATACCGGTACCCTGTTAAAGTCACCCCCAATTACCACTTGTTCCTCGACGAAGGGGGTCGGCTCAGACTCCCAACTCTGCAGGAAAGCCCCTTGCCCCTCGTTCGGGGCATATACAGAAATCAAGTGTAGAGTTGACCAAATGGCATACCTTTGGCCCCCACATAACACCCTTCCAGGCCATGGTACATCTCCAGCTCTACAAAGCGGACCCCTCTCACAAGCAGGATAGCTGTACCACCTTTCTTAGCGCCACTGGATGCCAGGAATTGCTTTGAAAATAACTGCTGGGCAGGCGTGCATTGTGGAGGGGTTAGGTGAGTCTCTTGGAGAAATGTAACAGATATTCAGATAATTCAGCGCTGCAGGGTCGATTTGCGCCTGACTGGCGAGTTTAAGCCTTTTCCGTTAAGAGACACAAATTTCAGCTTCCGGTGGGGGGTGGTGCCAGTTGTGATTCCTAGTTCTCAACAGAGGAGGGGAGGGATCAGGGTGAGCGTCAACTGCCATCTGGTTCCACCATCGTATCACCTTCTTGGTGCAACTGGGTTTTCAAAACTGAACCACTGCAAATCGTGCAGTAACTAAATTGGGCAGATCGCCCCAACGACCAACAAGCGGTTCCAATCGCATGGTCTGGGTAAGGCTGTACGGAGCCCTAGGTGCTTTTCACTTGGGTTGCCCTGGCTTGGCAAGCTTGCAAGCTGCCTCTGAGCGGCGTCGGATTGAGGATTCAGGTCTGTGATTATTTACGTCTCAGAACCACTCCTGAGTTTCTTGATTTTTGCCTGCTGCCAACCACAGGGTACACTGAGGTTTGGTTCCGCTCCGTCCGGCAGCATGGAGCGTTCCAGGATGGCTTCCTTGTTTGTTCTAGGGCCGGCCCCTCCCATAGGTCTTCTGCCTCCTCCAGCGAGCTGATTGTGCGCATGGTGCCCTCCATCGTAAACGGAAGAGTTGCTGGGACCACCCATCTCTAGGGGACTTTCCGATCTTGCATAAAGGTGGTCAATGGCCTATGGGCACTCCACTTCTTTATTGTAGGTCTTGATACATTTGGAGGGAGGACTCTTGGAAGATTATTTCATTCTGTGCTCTGGCAGCTGCCATAATGTCCTTCTTGGTGGTGTAAAAGTGCACCTTAGTGATCACCTCTGCGTGGAGGTTCGGTGCAGCCCTCCGTCAACCCCACAGACTATGGGTGCAGTCCAACAGCAGAGAAGTTTTGTCATGGTTTGGTAGAAGCATCCGAAAGACTTTACCAATGTATTCACATAGGAATTGCAGATGGCACTCCCTTGATGCAGAGGTTATTTCTCCTTGCCCTGTTCTCCATTTCCTCCTGCTTGATTGCCGTGGCTGCACTCTCCCCTTCAAGTGACAGTACTCAGCATTGGAGGTCTGCGACCCTCTTCGTCTGTTCCGATAACTGGTCTTCGACCTCCCGAACCCTTTGTTCCACTTCCGTAACACGGCTATCTAGGTGTTCCATCTTCGCCGAGAGCTCCACCATGCAGTTCCCGACCTCCGCTCTGATATCTGACATGAAAGATTGCAAGTCTTCCTTTGCTGCCAACTGTCCCGGTGAATTAGGGGGTATTTCTGGGGAGTGGACCATGGCCTGCACCATTTCCATCTTCTTCCCTATCTCCTGGGGCTGTAATGGGGTGGCTATATCTGTGTTTTTTGACGCTTTGTTTGTCCATCTTTAGCGCTTCGGTGGTGTTGCGCTTATTGTGCTGCGGATGGAGGTACCAGGACCCGATCTCACAGTAATCCTGCCACTTGTTACAGCAAATGTCTAGGAGAACTTTCTTCTGCCCCCTGGGGGTGGGTTGGGTCTGCCGCACTCGGACCACCCCGATGATTGCGAGTGTCGACCAGAGCCTATTCACATAAGGTACAGAGTCGAAGATGGGGAGTCCAAGTGCTTCATGACTTTTACGGCCCCGCCACTGACTGGGACGGCTGTGGGATTCCACCTCGCTGCAAACACCAATGGGCAGCCTTTAATAAAGTCTGTCTTCCAGCCAGACAGTGTGCCCTGTGGTGGTCAAGCATCCCTTGTTCAGCTGCACCTTATATTTTCTGCCACCTCTCCGGGCAAGCACTTTTTGGGAGTAATCTTGATTGGGGGGGATAGTAGAGCCCCTCTCGCTACCCACCCATGGCTATCCAAACGGCACTCCCAGCTTTCAATGGCTCCTCAATCCGCTCCACATGTGGCTGCTCCAGAGCGGATATCTCGCTTATTGCTGGTGCCTGATATATTCCCCTGCTCTCAGTTTCAAAGGATCCCCCGCCGAGCTCTACTTCAACAATGTTCTGGGGGCCTCGCTCCCCTCAACTGGCTCCTGCATTTGTGTGCTCCTCTGCATGGTACACCCCCAGCCTCCCTGGGGGCCGAACTTGGGGTAGGCCGCACCTCCAAGCCTGGTCATGTCCTCCAGGGCTCGAGCCGGCCTACGATGGCTGTGCGCTCCCCTTAAGGTGGCAGAACAGACACCCTGCCAGGAGAGGAAGAGGCCCAGATCCCTCTGGGGTCCACCAGGCCACCGCAGAGAAGGCAGTTAGGCACGGGTTGCCACACAAGCGAAATGGGAGGGTGCCATCTTGGTTTCCAGACCCAGTAGTCTGATGGGACTTTCAGCAAGCGATTTCAGTGCCGTACGCCGGTGTCAGCGAGCTGATGGCTGTGCCGCTGGGTCTCTGTGCTTCGTGCTCCGCTCACATCCAGATACGGGCAGCCATCGTGAACTATAACTGAGATTTATGTTAGCTTCTCCCGGGCTCCGCAAGGAGGCATTCAATGGAGCAACTGCATCGCTGGCGCTCCAAGCTGCGCACCCCAAGTTTGTCAATGGAAGGAGATTTTAATGCAGTCCTGGATTTCGATTGCTATCGACTTTATCGAAATGTAAAAGCGTCATGTAAGATTGTTGCCATTATTAAAGAGGCAAGGGGGTGTATTTGATCCATGGCGGGCAACCTCTCTCGGGAGGATAGCGCAGGGGCAACGTGTTCGCCTTGGAAGCAAGAAGACAGAGGTTCGATCCCCGGGTCCGCGCTTAGAAACCTCTGGGTATTAAACGCTTTATAAATAACCTATCCTATCGTATCTGGGAGACGATTCTGTTTTCCTTTTATTCCTGTAGACCTGGGAGTTACTCCTTTTATAGACGACTGAATGTATTGCTAGTCCTGACTTCATTATTGACTTTATATGAATTACGGGCCATGCCGTGGTCTGTTCATTCAGAATGTTAAAAGTGTAAAGGTTGTAGAAGGAGGTTCAACGGGCACATAACTCAATATACCAGTTATATGCAAACTACATTTTATAGACTATTACATTGAAATTAATAAGTAATAGATGAATGCCACTATCTGGTGGGATGAGGTTGATGCATGTTTATTGGGACATATTATTACATGAATGTTATTTACAAGCAACCGCAAAGACTGAATAGACAAAGGGAAGCTTGGAAATTAAATCTCAGAAGCACGGCGAGATGTTGGTATGCTATGCTAAAAACTCTGTTTTAAGTAGATATTTGGAGAAAATTGGAGGCAGTCCAGTACATAATTAACATTTTGGCTCTCTGGTTAGAGACTGAGGCTGCAAAGGTTTAAGAAGTGTGGTGGTGTGGGACGAAATATGAGGCAGATGAGCTTGCTCAGAAGTTTTTTTTTAATTATTTTGCTAAACTAAGCAAAGTCTGGAGGAAAAAGTGAATGGTGGCCAGAAGCTCCAAGCAGAATTTGAAGAGGCAGAAAAAGCAGCTACGAGGGTGACCATCGAGCAGACTGTCCAGATGGTAAGGGAAATTATTTATCATTGTGGCTTGTGGAGGATGGTATAACCGAATTTGACCAGGGGTTCTGTGCAAAGTTGGCACTTAAGTTAAAACCAAAGAAGGATTTCCAAAACTTCTGGACCATGATAGATTAATTATTAGCGATATTGAAGGATTGGATAATTGAGAGAAGTGCCAAAATGTGTTTCAGTGCAGATTTGAAGATCTTATCCAAAGTTTGGACATGTGTTGTCATTGTAAGACGTATTTTGAAGCTACTTTCATTAGATGGCCAGCACTGACCGGATATCCCCTAATTGTACAGTGCACCCTGTAATTCTGGCCAAGAAACTGGATGTTTGATCTAAACTCGAATTTATTCCAATTGATATGTTGTTTCTTAGTTGATTAGGTATTGAAAAGCTGCATCTTTACCATATTCCATAATCAGATTGTCCTGGTTTGCGCAGATTTCCTTTGTTAGTATTTTAGAGTTTGACCACAATGTTGAAGAAAGCTGATCCAATCTCTTCTGTAGCTTGTGGTCACTAGTTTTAAATCGTTGTTGGATCTTAGCTTCATTCTTGTTGCTAGAGGATAAACTTGGCTCAAATGAATTCTGTTCTGCAGTCCTTCAGAGCTGTTGTCAATGCAGACTGCTTTGAATTGGATTTTTTTCACAACTCTTCTGGGTTTTTCCTCAGTCTGTCCTCCTGCGACACGCTCCTTAATTCAATAGATCCCGTCCGTCGCACTCCTGGAGTAAAACGGATAAACCCACTCTGTTATATTTAATAGACATAAATTAATTGTACTCATTGGTTGCGCCAGACAAAAAACACGAATGCCTGTGCTAGGGAGTTGACAGAAGCGACCCGCTTCATATGAAGATTGAAGGGATTATCCCAGGAACAGTAATGGTGCTTTGAAATCAGAAGTATTTCAAGTTTTCAGAAAGTGAACAAAGGCCCAGTCTTGATAAAGGCCATAGGGCCGAAACGCTTGTCAACCTAGAAGGGCTTACATGATTAAATCAATCAAAGAATACATACATCTACAATTTGTCTAGCGCAACCTAATTTGTGCCTTGAATTGGGGTCTTTTTTCTTTTCTTTTTTAACCAGTAAGTAGTGTGAGTTCTTAGTGCTGGAGTTTTCCCTCCTGTCGATTCTGAGCAATGGTGTTGCTGCTGTTTTGTATGTGTTGGAAGTTTCGTTGTGTGTGCCAAGGTATACTGTTGGGGTAGTCTATGCTAGATTAAACCAGCGGTATGGCTGAAAGGGTATTAATCATGAATTATATCAATTTCCGTTTTGAAAATGCAAATACTAATGAAATGCCACCTGCTCAGTATTCCAATGAGCAGGTTTTTCCAATGCACGTCTTCGAGATACGCTTTAAACTGACGAGAACAGTGGTAGCTTTGGCGATGAATACTGTATTTAATAATACTTCTTATCCCACATTTAACAGTCTTCTGCACACTGCGCTCGCTTTGCTGAAAAATATCTGGTTTAAAACGGAAAATATTTAGAACATTTTGTGTTCATTTAATGGGTGTGCTTTTTTAGCACCCGTAATGCTTAAAAGAAAATGGAAAAACGTAAAACCTATGCTTCAGCAGAAACGGATCTTGGGTCCTTACTGGACATACGATGGCTCGGTGCCAAAACACGAAGCACTTTGGCTTCGTTCTTTGAAGCAGATTAAATAAAGCCGTTTTAGAACAGAGGTGCCACAGTACTACTATTGGCTCCTATCCAGACCAGCGGTACACTCGTACCCCGCCCGGACTGTTTTGCGTGCTTGTAGTAACAGCTGCCCTGTTCTTTCCAGCGCTCTAGGCACCTCTTACCAGGTTTTCTCTGAAAGTAGTAGGCTCAATTTTGACTTTGAAAATAAACCTGCATGTGGTTTACTGGACAACAAAGTTGGTTTAAAAATATAGCGGATGCATAGGGGGACGACTGCTTCTGTGCTGCTGCCGCCACAAGCACGGATTTTCCAAATAGTGGAATACGAGTATTTCCTTGCATTTCTGTTTAAAGTAAAATGTCACATTTGGTTGACATTTTAAGAAACAGAAGTTAAGTATTGTTATATTAGGGACGGCACACTCTCTCAGAATCGCGCTTGAGATTATGTAAATTCGGCGTTTGCTTTTTTGCTTGCATTGCATTACACACAAGCAACAGACCACCGACGGAAATAGCAAGGAAGTAGGGGACTTAACTTAAAACACCAAAACTAGAGGGGGGGGCTAGACACACCCTGTCCCAGTACACTAAGTGCAAATACATCACAGCTGGGGAACGCACCATGCCATCAATCATAATTAGATGGACAAGAAAGAAAAGTGGAAATCAAGCCTACCTACAAGACAACTAAATACATAGAAAGACCTGTTAGAACTAGGATATATAACCCACTAACCCTAAAATCAAATCTCTGCGTACCTAATACACCCGAAAATTCAGACAACCATCTTCTCGCTCAGCAAACCACACGCACTTCACCACACTGCAAAAACAAATACATAAACCGCTCCAACAGCACACAAGGTCCTGCATCGTTCCGATACTCGCACCAAAGCTCAGTGCACGGAGAAAACCGAACTGAAGCCGTTAACAGCACACCACTTCTCTCACTTTCCTACTGCCTCTTCACCTGACTAACCAAACCCACCTTCTTGGTTACAGGTCCGCCTGAGCGCTTGGGGACGAACACTGTTGGCGATGGTGCACGGTATAAATACCTTTTTAACATTGCCTGTAGCATTTAGTTTGCATATCCTGCATAGTGAATGCTTGCCGCAAACATACTGCGTTGCTGGCAGAGCTTTTTTATATTATTTTGTTTGTTAGTGCAGAGGGAGGGTGGGAGGGTGGGAAGGTGTGTAGTAGACCCCCGTGGCTGTAGTTTGTCTTTTTGATTTGAGCATCAGAAAAACATTGACGAAAAGTCTGATCGCAAAAGGCTTAAAGGTAAGAGGCAAGTCGTCCACCTTTTGGTATACCAACTATATTATAGCTCTTGTAAGAACTACTTCTTTCGAGCAGTCTGCTGCTGTTCTTACTTGCGAAGTGGTACATAGACGGAAAAATATAAGAGTGTATCTTGCAGAAGGTTATGCCTTTGGAAGAAGCATTTTTGCTTCTGGTAGTCCTGTATACCACCAATGAAATGTGTTCTTTGCCAATGTCACTCATAACCTGTAGATGCATCTAACCAGATTTCTTTGCACTTACCACTGGCAATACAGGCTCATTTTCAATAAATGGTAGAGAATAGAACAGAAAAACAGGCCATCATATAGTGCGCTGACTGGTCCATGATCCAAGTTGCATTTGTCTGCTTGCATTCCTTGATATGAAGTATATGGTTGTCTCCAAGCAAAACATTTGAACATTGCCTTTTGATGGTGCAAATCTTTCTGTTTAGAGCCAACAAGTCACTTGGCAACATTCCAAAATTTAAGATCTATGGCCATGTCCCTGGGCTTTTCAACCCTATCCCCTGTGCCTGACTAGTCAATTATGTGCCATTACCCACTTTCAGGTCAGCAGCAGAGCAAGGGCTTTATTCAGTCGAGGCCAGCAACAACCACAGCACTGCAGGCACTTTCTAACTTGTAGCGTGGAGGTCTTGGTGCCTCAAGAGCCTAATCATCTGCCCCTTCTTCCACACACCCCAAAATGATTTATTTTGCCAACCTCCTCTCACTCTTCATCACTGTACATTCTCACATCAGAACTGCTGGCTGCTTATCTAGGTCGGCAGAGCATATTTGGGGACATTGAGGATACAGTAGCTTGCAAAGGATCCGGCAGAACCAAATTGAACGAAGATGCTAGCATGTCTTCAGCAAGTCTTCAATGTATTGTGCCTGTGCTAGGTCCCCGCCTTGTATGTTCTGTATGTTTTGTTAATGAAGTTTTATAAAGCGCTCAAATTACCTCAGGGTGTCTTGGCGCTACAGAAATTAGACAATTCTGAGCATGTTGAGCCAACGCAGCTGAAAGAGAAGGTTAGTTGAATAAGGTGGTTTTAAAGCAAAGCAGGTTGGGTCCTCTATGCAGTGGCCATGGAAGAGTTCCATGTTCTGGATGCTTGAACCAAGAAAGTGCAGCCTCGCAGCCTTTCTTTCTGGTGTTTTGGGATTATACATTTCCTGTCTTGAGTGGATCTTGAACAACGAGTGGGGGAATAAAGCTTACATTTTGACACAAAGTGTGTTCGTTCGTTGTTTGAGATGTTTATGCACTAAGCATAAATTGTGTATCAGGAATCTGTTTTTTTTTTTACTGCAGATATAGCATTAGGCAATTGAGCTGTTTAGTGTAGTGATTATGAATAGTTGGTTACGCATATGTTATTAGCTTGGATATTTTTCAGACCAATGTTTTGTAAGTGGAAAAGAGTGGTATGGGTTGAACATTTCCAACCTCTGATGTAAGCCTCCAATGCATAATCATTGGAAAAATGTTGTAAAAGTAGCTTTAGTCATTTTTAAGTGGATGTAAACATTTAGGTCATGTTTGGGGGTCACCAATCCTAGTGCAATCTGTGCAGACAGGCTTGCCTTTGTCACGCCCGCTGCACGGTTGTGCCATACTCGTTTAAATAGTTCGCGATGGAACTAGAAAGAGATGAGAAACGAGTAACCACACTGTCTAGGAGACCAGCTGCGGTCAATCTAAAATTTGAACGCCTAGCTTTGTTTTGTTCTGTGGGTGGTCAAGTCGGTAAATTCAGTGTTTTAATAATACTATTCTAATCTTAAAAGATGGGAAATTCATCAAAAAAGCAGCAAATCTAAGATAATGAATTTGATAATCAATAATAAAAATAACCATATATGCTGTAAATATAGGATAGCAAGGTTCAGCAAGGCAGCACATAGTGTATGTGATCAGCATTTGGATGCCTTTCTCCCTGAAGAGTGTGGCAGACACTTGCCAAGGTCCAGTTTCTGGTGGCTGTTTGGGATTCGGACAGTGACTTCATCAGGCTACTGGGCTTTAGAGCTAGGATTTGTCTGGCACCAAAAGCACAATTACGAATCATGTCTCTTCAGTGGACACTGTCTCAAATTTAGGGCAGTCTTTAGGATCTCCTATGGGTATCCACACAGCTGTTCCAAGATCTAAAGTGGTTGACTGCTCTAGCCAATCTAAAAGGTGATCAGTTTTGCGTATTTGGTGAAGATTCAGAAAACCCTTGGAGATATTACTAACTGATGTACTGCTTACACCTCAGTCCGTGCTGTTGGGCATTACCCACAGCTACTCGAGGAGTGACCGTAGATTTCTAGGCGTCGCTGTGTTAATCGCTAAGTTGCCATTACATAGTGCTCTGAGTACTCGCTGTGCGCGGGCCCTTACCTAGGGCGAAGGGCCGTAACCTACAGGGTTGCCCCCCACACCCCGCCCACCTCAGGGCATATCGCCTCATTACTGATTCGCCTATCTGTATAAAAGTTTAACTTGAGTTAGAAAATGGGGAAAATAAAGTATTACAAAATTACTATGGCAGTGTTTGGCAAATGATGGTACTAACGTAGCGTAAGCTCGTAACGGATCATGCCATGGTCATTGACTGGGCACATGAAGGCGGTGCCTGGCAAACACCTGCCTAATACCCTTACAAATGCCAAAAGGTTTGGCTTGGCCAATGCTTGTTTGGATTTCCTTTCACATTTCATATACTTAAGCAAATTTAAAGTGACGTTTCCAAGCATAACGTGGATTCTGTGTGCATTCACATAACTATAAAAAGGCAAATGTGTGTACATTTTGTTTTGCAGAATAAACTGCTTTCGAATGTTCACGGAAATTTGTGCAGTAAGCTAAATGTCATAATTTTCTATCCTAAGAAGAATGCAAAAATGTTGCACATTTCTGTTTTGCTGGAGCATAACCTGTCAATTTCTATCAGCTGAAAAGCCTGAACCAGCCAATTTAACCATGATATTAACTTGTCCCTCATGTTTGTATTGATGTATCCTCACACCTCCGAAAGGTTAAGCTCTCTGTACCCCTAGCATAAAATGTTCCCTCTTCATTTTTAATTTTTTTTTAAAATCATGTCCTCTTCCATATAAGGGTGGAGGGATGCCGGCTCCGTCTGCATTTGAACCCTCTGGATGGATGAAGATTTAGTTTACCTAGATGTTACTGTACCAGAAGCAGTCCTAGCCATTCTCCACCACACCGGTCCTTTTTTTGTAAAAAAGTGGTTACTCTTGCTGAATAACTTTAGAAAACTTTAAAGCTGAAATATTTGTCATTGTTTTCTTTTGCAGGAGTTTGCAGCACTTACTAAAGAACTTAATGTTTGTAGAGAGCAGCTTCTTGAGCGGGAAGAGGAGATTGGCGAATTAAAAGCAGAAAGGAATAACACCAGGGTTAGTACTCAGTCAGTACTTTTATTTTCAGAATGTTTGCTAGCATAGCGGAATTGTGTACCTTTTTTTAAACGTAACTGTTGTTCACCTATCACTAATGCAGGTGATGTATTCCAGTCATACCCCCATCCTCAATCTGCCAACAGCAGAAAATCGCAAAGCACTCCTGAACTAGTGGAGTTTAAGTATGAATAACTTTGAACTGAAATAAAATGTGCAGTGTAAATGTTCTTCACAATTTTACCATTTGCTGTAATTTAATCTGATGTACATAGCAAATGCTACTTTCCTGCTTTAGATACAAATTGAAATATAGAAATACTTAGAAACCTTGCTTTTCCCTGGTTTAAAATAAATTTGATACAATTACCAGAAGAAAATGGCAATTGGTACCATTTTATCTAACTGTAATACAATCCTATGGCCATTAATTGGCTGGTCCCCATTAATCGCAGAATACTACTTTGTCCTCTCCTTCAGAATCTAAAACCTCATCTGAACAGAAAATTACCACCACATGCCTGCTGCCGTCTCTGTCGTTTTTTTTATAGATCTAAATGAAAAAGCTGTGTTTGTAAGTGCTTTCGTATTTGCAATGTAGTCGAACCATTAAGTCCCGGCCTGGCTCTAGCTTGTACTTTATTTACTGGGTCCAGATATAATATCTGGTAGAGAAAAGACTGAATGTCAAGCATCACGGGAATCAAAGGCGTTACTTTTAACATGCATGTGAGGATAAGGGAGGGGAAACGTACTGGATGTCCACGATCTCTGCAATACCTAAGAATTGCAGATGACATTCGGCTCCTCGCATCACCACCTTTAATTGCTGTCCTGCACTTCTGTACGTGTTCCTGCGCCAGCTAAGCATTAAACAGGCCTGTTTCCAGGGCTGGGCAAAGCAGGAGCTGCTCGGGCCACAGAAGCCCTGAAGGGCGCCAAAGGGGCTATGTCCATAAACCACAGCATCAGCAGAACAATTAAGGCGGTACATAATTTTAAAGGCGTTCTCTTATACTGACGAATGTTAGCACCTCTGCCAACCTGAATGTCCTAATCTTTGTTGGAGCCCTGCAGGCCTTGAGCAAGGTGTTCCAATGAACACCCCCATAGAGAGAATTTCCGGGCTGATTTGAGCTTAAAGTCCAGAAAGTGCCAACAAAAATTAAATCGGACTGAATTGAAACGCACTGTTAGTGGGTACCCAGGAGGGACACTGTTTTTAGAGACGGGGAGGTGAAGGAGAGATCGAAGGGAGAAGGAACGACAAAGATAAGTGAACACAGGAAACAATGTAAAAGACAACTGTGAACAAGAATGGCAAAATAAATGGAGGGGGAGGTGAG